>NW_017728906.1:193386340-193391543 GCF_001723895.1 Crocodylus porosus
GGTCTAATCTCCCTATTTTATGTGCTCTACACATGATTTACATAACCTTAATTTTGGCCATGGGTACAGGTAGATTATCTAGACTGAGCTAAGGGCAGAGCCAAATGCATGTCTGAACATATCTGTTTCCTTTTTATTAAGTATGAATGGAAAACCAAAGGACCCAGTGGATCCCCTAACTTTTCTGCTAAGTTTTGTCCTGTTTTCTGGGGTTAATTTGAAAGACAAGGAAATTTAGGGCCAGATCCAAATTGTTTTTGTAGGCACCTCAATTTAGGCATTGCAGTGACTGAAATCTAGGCGCCAGGCTCTTGGAGGGTGATCCAGATGAGCCGGGTTAGCTACTGAGGTTTCTTGCAGTCAATGGCATTATACATTTCCAAATGGGTGATCCAGAGCATGCAGATGCTGAATGGCGATGCCCCAACACTTACCAGTAGGAAATGCTGGGCAGAGCTGAACTCTTGCCACTCCTCAAAGGTAGGGTGCATGATTTAAGACAACTCCATCACCTCAAGATCCAGAATGCCCCAGAGGGAGGCAGCTATTATAGCAGTAATGAGTTCAGTACCTGGTACCCACAGGTACCTACCCTCTCAGACAGAGGAGGTGCCTGACTACCTTTTGTACAGTAACCTAGTGGGTGGAGCTCTTGTCGAGGAAGTGGGAGACCTGTGGTCTGAGCCCTCATTTCTTGAGGAGACTCAAACCCATATCTCCCACCTTGCAGGAGAGCTTCCTGGGCACCAGCCTATAGATCAGTCTGTCACAGCACAGCATCGCTCCATACATTTACTGAAATGCATGAAATGGGACATATGATCATGCTTGCCTCACAGGATCACACACACATGGCCTGCCTATATGTACTATGTCGGTGGGAAAGCTGTAGACTGAAATGAGTGCTAAAAGGCAGAAGTGCAAGGGCAGCTTTGTTCAGCTGTAATAAGGCCCTGTTCAGCCTCGTTTGCAGTCATGGGGACCCAAACCTTGCTCCTTAGTCCTGCTGTCACTGAATGCAGTTGTTCAAGATAAGCCCTGAAAAGATGTACTAATGAAGAGCTGTGTCTTGTATAGTGATTTCATTGCTTGACTTTAAAGGAGATTGGTATCATTGTATCCAGGGGGAAACCGAGGCTGGGGTGGGGGTGTGACTTGCCTATGGTTGCCCAGCAGGTCAGTGGCAAAACTCGGACCCAGAAATCAAAAGCTGTTCTCCTGAGTCCTAGTCCAGTACTAAATCAGGGAACATGAAGGTTATAACACCTGCCCTCTGCTATCAGCTCTTGCTGCTTGTTCAGGAAACACCAGTATTTGCTTGAGGCAGTGACAAGTCTTCCCTGCATCTCCGTGTAGAAAAATGACAGCTATCTAGAAATGCAAGCAAAAGTGAATATATTAATGAAATCTTCACAAGCAAGGGAAGGCAGTCTGGGAGCCCTGAGCTTAGCACCTAATCAATAGTTTATTTCATTTTAATCCCTGATTTTAATGTTTTGTTATGCCATTTTGGTGCTCTTGAAAGGTGCCAGATTGATAACATGGGGGACCTTCCATTCCTCTTCTGGGAAGGCCGCAAAATGAAGGAAAGCCCCTTCTGCTGAGAACAACTCTGATCTGAAAAGACAATTCCCTTGTCAGGGATGAGACAATAAATTTGGTTTCCATGCTCAATCTCCATCATTTTTGAGACTCCTAGGAAGGTTGCCAAGTATGGTGCTGGAGTTTTAACAACATAGACACCAGTCTGTTTTGGCCTCTATACAGAGATGTCCCTACACGGTTATAGTATTTCAGCCTCACCGAATATACCCTAATGAGCTTATCTTCATAACATTCCCCGTAAGGGAGGAAAATGTTATCATCCACATTTTAAAGAAGGGGAAACTAATCTGTAAGTGGAGTAAACTCTGGATCAACCAAGAGATATGAACACCAATTATGTAGGTGGGGCTGAGCAGCTGGAAGCTGCATTGCTGCTGCTGCTTTTTGGGGCACAAGTGGAAGTTTCCCGGCCCTGCCACAGCTCCTCCTCGCATGGCCCTGGCACTGGAGTTCCAGTGCATTGGAGCAGACATGACTAATCGAGTCTGGTGGAGTACGGCAATTACCTTAAAACTTAAAAGAAGTAACTTAAAAATGGTGGTGGGGGCACTTGAACTAAAACTTGTTGAGCAAGTTTTAGTTCAAGTGCCTCTGCCACCATTTTTAAGCACAGGGATGCTGATACACAAGAAGCAGTGGCGCTTTGATTAGAGTGGCTCTAATTAAAGTGCCACTCCCCCACCCTCAGAGCACACATAAAACTGCCCACAGGTATTATATTTAATGAGCAGCAGCAAAAGCGCATTAACGGACATGTCGACACACTCACAGTGAGTCTGTGGCAGAGCTAGGAGGTGAGGCTTAGCCACACAGATTTTTTTTTCCTTTGGCTATTATTTCAGGTGGAAACAACTCGGAGATTTTATTTAACATTTAACACTCAAGTTCCTGGTGTGCCCTGTGCTCTTTAATTCCCTTTAATTTAGGTTTTGCATTGGAATAAAAATTGAGGAACAAGCCAGGTACAGCTTAAGTTTCTGTTTTCATGCTGGTAACTAAACAGTAAATGTAAATGTTTAATATTAATATATAGTTCCTTAAGTATAGTTGGCTTTAAGCTAATCTCATATCTGCCTGGACACGGTTTTCTAATACACTAATCACCATGTTTTCTAGGGGATTACACTAAGGTGGGAATAGAGCAAAAAAGCATGCAGCATTCTGGCTGAACCTTCAGATTTTGCTAGCACACTGCTTTGCTTAGGAGGATCTGTTTAATGACAGTGAAAACACAATGATACCACTTTTTTTAACATCAGTAAACTTAGGGCCCGTGCTAACTTAGATGGTGCCTCTGATTATGGTGTTAATGTAGGCTTTGATTTCAGATTATGTTCAGATCATTCTCCTTTCATTTCAAATTCTTACTGTTCGAAGAAAATAAATGGAATAAACTCCCCACAGTTTCATAAATGTTGGAATTAAGCATTTATTCTTAAGACTGCTTGAATTCCTAATTCCCTTTATCTAGCCAGTGTGTTTACTTAATGCTGCAGCTAATCAGTAACCCAAGCCAAGCTACTGCAAATTGATCATAAAAGCTTTTTTTCCCCCTTCCCAGACTTTGGCAGCTAATCTTTCTGCTGATGTGATTGCCTAGGTTACACGTATCACTGTTGTGTGCACTGATGTACGCTATGAAGTTGTGACCTCTTACAAAGGGCTAGCACATGGACTTACCGTGTGTCCTGAGCAAGAGGGCTGCTGTGTGCCGGAAGCACAGCAGAGACCAGGCTTACCTGGTACCATACAGCCTAGTTTCCCCTTAGCATCAACTCAGCCCTGATAGTAGGAATACTGACAGAGTAGCAAGGGTCTGCTGGTACTTGCCTAGCTTTGGTGGAGGGGCTGTAGCTACCCCCTAGCAGCAAGGAGACAATCCCCAGAAGAAGGGTGAGGGAGATGCATCATATCCTGCTACTTCTCATTCCTAAAGAGACTAAGGATGGAGCCCAATGAAGGAAAACAACTTCTGCTGAATTTTATCTTAAAGCAAATAGTTCTGAAACACAAGCAGAAGCGTATTGGTTTCTCGTTCCTATAGCATGAAAAGGTTACAAACACAGCGCAGCAATATAAAAGTTGGTCAGCTGTCCTACACCCTGCTTCCATATGCCCGCATAATAAGCTATGTCCCATAAGCCTATTTACTGCCCAGACCCGTTGTTTGGTGTTTGTCAAAGGTAGCTCTTTCTCTTTCTACTCTCTTCTACTTTGTCAGTGGAGAAGTAAAATACTTAGACTCCTCTTACTCCTTATCAGTGATACCCAAGTAGTGAGACCATCCCTTCAGGTTCACAGAGGAAGCGTATGCAATAATGCAAAGGTAAATATCCAAGATGTACTCATTGCTTTTCTGTATCGTTGCAGAATTCCTGAGAGGAAATCACAGAGTGGGGAGGTGATTAGACACAGTTGGAGGAGACAGGGATTGAGGGAGCTTGAGATAAGGGACACTTGAGTAAGGCTGTTCAGGAAATGTCTGTTTAATATGTTTTTCAATGGAAAAATAAATTTTTGGTTAACTGGTATTTTTCACAAAAGGGGCTGATTTGACTAATAAAAGAACGAAAAGACTGATGTCCACAAATTCAAATTTTGGGCTTGAAACTGAGGCAAGAAAGACCTTCGATATGCAAATACCACTGAACAGAAATACTTCTGTGGTGTGATGTGGTAGCTGTACTTTGGGTATCTCTTGCTCACGTTTTCCTCTAGGGTGAGGTACCCAAGATGTCTTCCACGATGCACCTTGCCGTGGGACTCCACAGAAGTCCAACATGGTGCATCGAGGAAGATACTGTCTGACCTGGGAGCCCAGGCCACAAAGGAGAAAGGAGGCCTGGGGAACCAGGACTATAACTGCCTGGGTACATTTTAGAATTGGGATATTTGGCTTTCAACTGCACATTTTCTGTTTTTCTTTTTTAGCTCAGTTAGGGGACAAAACCTTTAGGCAGAATTAATGCCTATTTTCTGACCAGCTTGACTTTTCCAGAGCACCCCATTTGATGAAGGTGCAGGGATAATATAGTAAAATGCAGATCTATATTAGAGACTGGATCCATATTAGAAACTGGGCTACAAAGTCCTCACACCTTTTCTCCTATTTTCTGAGAACATGCAGAGCCCTTGCAGCTTGCCTCCATGTTGTTGGTTCCTTTATTCTTTTGAGGGGGTCATTTCTTAGGGGATCATTTAAATAAATGTTTTTTTCCCATGCCAAACTTCAAACAAATCATTGTGTCCATTTTCTAGCAATTAATCAATAATATTCCACAGACCAATTCTTTGACCTACTAGCACCTGCTGCTCAGATCCTTGAAGCAAGAAGGATACCTAACTTCTCAATCAATGTTGCAATTGAAAAATAGTGGTGTAAAAGCTTGTCTGCAAACTGCAGTGTAAAGAGAAACCATCTGATGCATCTGAGAGCATCTAATAAATTCACTGCGATCTTTGCAGAATAAAATGTCATGGAGAATTTAAGCTTCACAAGGAGAAAGGCAAATCAATTAAATCAATACTAAATAAAAACATCATTGTTTTACTGCAACCAAAGTAAACAATATTACTGTAAGCATTTAATCTCAGGGGG
>NW_017728906.1:193391988-193428050 GCF_001723895.1 Crocodylus porosus
CACCCTGCATTGCTCTCCCTGCCCCCAGCTGCTGCAACTGGTCACTCTAGTATGCAGTCAGAACTCTACTGCCACTTTTCTTTCTTTTGTTGGTACTTTTTATCCATGAACGCCCTTACACTGCTCATTCAGTAAGAGCTTGTGCTAAGGCTCAGAAAATCTTGGTTTAATTCGGGGCTCTGCCACTGGCTTCCCCTTCACTCAGGAAGAGGCCAAAAGAGCATTTATGGTTTCAGCAAATGAATGCCTTTCTAAATCTGGCCTTTCAGTGTCTTTGTGCCTCAGCCTTCCATCTGTCATAGGAGCATTAAGAATACATCACAGGGCTTTTTGGAGATAAATCCATAAATATTCAAGGTGCTCAGATGTTATGGTACTGAGGACAATACAGATGGCTCAAGAGAACTTGAGGGAACATAGCACCTTGTGAAAGGTGGTTGGGTGTATGTATTGATTTACTGTCCCTGTGCTACAATGCTTCAACAGTTAAAGGTCATTGATATTAGTGAAATTGTTCTCTTTGCTAAGGTTTGGACTCACCACTGCACAAAGTGCTGAAAGCAAGGTGGGCTGTGGGAGCACACTCGAGGATAGGACAGTGGCTAGCCATTGAGAAGGCACTGAGTGTAAGCTAGAACATCGATCAATATATATACTACTCACACAAAGGTTTGATAAAGCATTGGCCAGAGTAGGCCTGATCAGCACACCTGACCGATGCATGAACTCCTTACATAAGCAAAGCATGGCAAGTGGGGCAAATGTACATGCTAAACAGGAGGTGGGAGAGGGAGATGGGTGTACACGGTATAGAATAGTCCATTACCAGGATGATAAGGTTGGAGCAAGAACACCCAGATTAGGATGTGGAAAAAGCCCCTGGTACAGGATGGCTTAAGATATTCAAAATACTGCTGGAATGTAATATGTAATTTGTTCTGACCACTTATAAAAGGAGAAGTGGAAATTATGGGAGCTTTGTATTGGCCTAGGGGAGCCTGTATGGTGTTGTGCCAATAGCTTGTCATAGGCATACATGTGGTAACACCTTGTCTGTCAGGTCACACGTGTGTTAGGGCCATGTCTTGTAGATAATAAACCTGGCCAAGACTTTGCCACTGGACTGAGCCTGTGGTTGTTTTTTAAGACAAGATTGGTGTTGGGCTCTGCTGGCTGTGATTTTTTTGCTGGCACTGCAGTCCATAAGACTTCAACACTGACAACACATCAATAACACCTGATGAGAACAGCATGGACAATATTGAGAATACCCATAACATAAAAGATCTGCTTGGTGTAATGGCAGGGGTTTCACAGGGCTAGGAGACACAAGGGCTTGATTCTTCCTTTAGAAACAGCCCTGAACAATGACAGGAACATAAACTGCACCATCCCAGGAGCAACACATCAAGTGCCATGACTCACAGGTGTCCGTCTTTGGCTCAGTTTCCTCCCTGCTCTATCTTGCTTCATAAAATGCCAACAATGACAGGTAGGAGAAAAGACGGTCTGGTGATCAGCACCCTAGCCAAGAGCCCATGAGACCATGTTTCTCTACAGACTTCTGTGTGATTTTAGGCTTGGTACTCAACCTCTTGTTGCATCAGCTCTGAATCTGTAAAAAGAGGATGCAGGTTGTTGTGAAGCTAAGTGTAGCAGTAGGTAATGATCATAGTAATGGAGACCATCTAAGTCCATAAAATAGATTTAAAATAATCTGCAATTAGTCCATGCTATCATAGTGTATAAGTGAGCTGGCTAGTGAGTAGGAAGTGATGGTGATAAGATTCTGCTCATTTCACCCCCTGGGAGGACAACAAGAAGACATGCAAGCGCCACATACTTCTGTGTGCCTATATCCAATGCCTGGTATCCCACGGAGAGGAAACTTTTATTCCTCCTTCAAGTGCGTCATCTAGGTCAGTCTGCCCCTTAGCATTTTCAGAGTAACATATTATGCCTACAGAAGCATTCCAAGAGCTCTCAATGTGCCGAAATGTCATGGTTTGAAATAAATACAGGAACTAAAGCTCCCTAAAAAGATGGTATTGGCTATTCAGGGGATGCCTATTTTAAGTGGATTTAGCCAATGCGAAGTTCCCCATTTCAGGTCAGGCCTATGGGCTAGGCTGACATCTTGCACAGTATCACTGTACTTCAACTTCAGCCAGGATCCTCAGGAGGCTTCAGTTCTGCTACGGTAGACTAATGGGAGTTTTCCCTTTTCTGACTTGGGTTAAGCTGATCTCAGCTGGAAGTTGCGTTTTTGCATAACTTAAAATCACTCATGAATATTGTTAGTATCAAAATTGGCTCTACTGGGAACACTGTCAAAAATACAGCCCTCAGGCTGGCCCATGGGGCTATTGGAGGGGCTGGGAGTTTCAGGGTGAAGCAAGTTGTGGTGGCATTAATCTCTGAGGCTCCCTGAGTGACACAGCAACTCAGGAGCCTGTGGCGGTTAGCACCATCATCATTGACCCTGAATTTTGGTGGCAAAAAGACAACTTCTGGTGGTGTTAAGCTCTGTGGTTCCTTGAGCCAACACAGTAGGTCAGGTACCCTCTGGGGTAATATGGCCACTGCTCACCCCATCGCTGGAGGTGGGTCTGGATCTGGCGTACAAGGAGCCCTGCTGTCCAGATTCATTCTGGGACATGGTTGGGGTCAAACAGCCGTGATGCCCCTGCTGTCAGACAGTGTGCACATGCTTGGATCAGTTCCTCTTTCTTAAATACTAATTAGCAGTATCTTGGGCTCCTACTACAGTTGTCATCCTGCAGGAGCTCAGAGCATGTTACAAACTACATACGTATGTCTATCCCTAAAATGAAACTGTGATGGAACAGACCAGTTAATAAACTGCACCCAACAGCATCATATAACCTACCAGAAATCTGTTATAGATCGGTCGCCATGGTTACAGATCCCAACTACTGGGTCTTTGCCTTTTAGCTCTAGCAGCTCATACTTTTACGACTGGAGGTCCTCATGGGTTCACTGGAGTGTCCGCCAAGATGACAACTATCACAATTACACAACAGTTTATGGCAGCAGATACCAAATTAGAGGCTGCTCCTCTAGATGGGGTCATTTCCCTTATGAGTGAGGTTGCAAGGCCTACAAAAATTCAGCTGCAGAAGTTGGCCTTACAACAGCTTGTAGGGTCATGGCCTGGAAGTGAGATGAGAAGTTGGACTTTCTGAGGCAAAACATTGGGCCCCAGGAGTGAAAGACTATTTCCCTTTGTGCTTCTAAATGGCAATTTTCTAGTCCTCTATTTGGCTGTTCTGGCCGTTGCTTTGGGCTATAGATGGGTGCACACATATGCACTGGTGGGCACATATGTGGCTACATACACATGGATAGCCCAGGTATGAGTATTCCCAGGTGTAACTTCCAGAGGAGGTGACAAGTTTTCTGCATTTTAGCCCAGCTGCCTAGTAGCTAGGGCACTTGCCCAAGAAGCTGGGGTTTACTCGTCATTGGATAAAAATGGGGAAGTTTCTGTGTCACTGGGAATAAGGCTTAAGGTTAAAACTGAAGGTCTCCTTCCATATAGGGCAGCAGCCGCAGACTCTGTGCCATGCTCCCTTCCTTCTGGTCCCACACACCTTCCTCCTTTGGCCAACTGGTGGGGCAATCTTAAAAGGAACACCAGACTCGGGGCTGGATAATGCCTCGCCAGGGCATGATGATTAAAGCACTGTACTGGAAAGTCAGAGAGATGCAATTTCAGACCCACTGGGTGCATATTCATGAGATGTTTACTGTTAAGCTGACTAATTAGCTCTGCAGTAAAGCATCAGCATCTACATGTGCAGGGCTATTAGACTGGAGTAAGCTATTTAACTCTACTGTAGAATAGTACTGCCCAACACAAGTGCTATTCGACAGTGGAATTATTTACTCCGCTGCAACACACATGTAGCTGCTGACTGGTGTCAGAGCAGGCTTGATTAATCGAGCATAGAAATTGAAGCACAGAAATGGAAGCGCTTTGGCAGCCTTCCATGTTACATGTATCAGTGTTGCCATGTGCCTCCATGCTGAAAAAATGGCAGTGGTGCACTTTGAAATAAAACACATTCAATGAGCTTTCGTTTGAAGTGCTCCGCTGCCATTTTTTCAGTGCGGCGATGTGATGTGTGGATGCTTTTAATTAGCATGACTCACTAATGAAAATGCTCAGCACCACATCCCAAAGCACATGTAAAAATGCCCCTTGTGCTCCAACCAGCCCCTCTGCAGCACATTGACCTGGGTCAGGGCAACCCCCGGCTGGCAGGCCTCTGCCAGACAAGGTTGCGCTCCCTGGCTCAACATGCTGCGGTCCTGAGCACATGTGTAAACACTGCACCCAGGAGCAATAAACTCTGGCATCGCATTGATATTCACATATAGATGTTACCACTATCGCCTAGAACGTGAGTCTGCACTTTCCTAGGCAAGTGTCCTAACAGCTCAAACACTAGAGCTAAATTGCTGGTGAGCCTTTCTCTACCTCCTAATTCTAACACCTACAAGACATGGATTTCTGTCTGACTACATTGTTCTGCTTAGACACAGTTATGTATTCACAGTGGGTGTCCATGTGTAGCCACATATGTGCCTGGTCAGTGGATAGCCTACTATGCATGCTTACATGTAACAGGGGCCAAGCCCTGTTATTGCATGTAGAGCTAGGTAGTAGAGGCAGAAAGCTTCAGAGCCCCACATAACAAACAACTGGCAGCTAATTAGATAATGGCCAGCTGAGGCACTGTCAACTCAGAAGGAGGAAGAGCCAGGGACTATATAATCCCTGCATCTGTGGCAGAGTGTTAGTCTGACCTGGGTAGAGCTGGAGGAAGAAGCTCACTGCTGGGAGCCCTATAAAGCACTGTGGAAAACTGGAGATGGACCCTGGTTGTGCTAACTGAAGGAGCTATCTGTGCAGGAAAATGAAAAGCAGTACCAGAGACATGAGAGAACTGTGAGTAGGCCCAGGAGGGCCCAAGCTGGGAGAAGTCTGGGGAAGAGCTCAAAGAACGGCATGCCAGCTCCACTTGATTGTGTTTGCTTTTGGCTGTATGTTTGCTGTTTAGGCCGTGAGACATGGGAGTGCCTGAAGGGGAGGAAAGGAACCCACTGAAGATGCCTCACAGAGGAGCCTTGCTTTTTGCTGCACTGGTTGGCTGACAGATGCCCAGCGAATGGAGGACCAGGCTGTCAAAGCCCTGGCTCTATGTCTAGTTGGCAGACGGTATTGAGTGGAGTGCCTCAGGGATCTATCCTGGGCTGGTTTTGTTTGATATTTCCATCAATGGGAAGATGGAATAGAGTGCACCCTCAGCAAGTTTGCATATGGCACCCAGCTGGGGGGAGTAGATATGCTGGAGGGTAGAGCTGGAATTCAGAGCAACCTCAACAAATGGAGGATTGGACCAGAGGAAATCTCATGAAGTTCCATGAGGAGAAGCGCAGAGTCCTGCATTTAGGATGGAACAATCCCATGCTCAAGGGCGGGCCTTGGACTCTGACCTCCGGGCTGCTGACATTTGACATTCAAGAGCGAACCTCAGGGTGATGCTCGCATACTGGCCAGCTGTACCTTGACTCTGTGCAGCTCTAGGACTGGTAGATATTGTTTGCATTATTCTTATCTGCTATCACTGTGCATCAATAATATTCACCCATTATCGAATGGAGAGGTTGTGGTTGGTCTGAGGGTTTGGGTCAGCCTAGAACAAGGTATCTGGGTCATAAATCCAGTGCCAACAGTATGGCCCATGGAGGGACTTTGTCCAGGCCATAGCAGGTCCCTCAATCCCACGTGGCTCCGGTGCCATTTGATTTGTGATGTGTCCCACTGCCCTTGGGTGCACAGCAGGGCTAGGGCGGCTCCACAGCTGGACTGCATTTCCAGTCCAGGCAGTCACAGCTCTTTCTGGCTGCCACTGCTTCTGGCCGCAGCCCCATGGTACTGGTAGGGACCTGTGCGCACAGCCCCGATTCCAGCCCACCCCATACCCGCTCTGGACCTACCCTGATCAGAGCAGAACAGGTCCAGACCAGCTGGGACACATGAACACAACCCTGGCCCCACCCTGCATCCACTCTGGACCTGCCCGCCCATGTGGAAGAAAAGTGGCCACCTCCCCCTTGCTGAAGCCACCTGGAACCCATGCCTAGGCAGCTCTGTGGCTCCTCTCTGCCATCACCACCACCATGCCCAAGGTGTTCAGTGGGGCAGCAACAACAGTGGAGAAAAGCCGCAGGGCAGCCCAGGTGTGGGCTCTGAGTGGCTGCAGCAAGAAAAACCTGGCAGCAGTGAGGGGGAGGGGCCACTTACCCCCCTCTCTCCCCACCCCAGGTCCAGCAGCAGCTTATGCCCAGCTGCTGCTACCACTGGTCAGTATGGGCAGGCGGGTCTGGAGCAGGCATGGGGTGTGCTGGGGTCGGGGCTGTGCACATGGGTTCCAGCTGGTCCAGAGGTGGTCAGCTTCAGCCAGAACAAGTCCAGAGCAAATGTGGGGTGGGCTAGGGCCAGGGCCATGCACTGTGCTACTGGTGGACACTGGTAGCAGTATTGGGGAGGAGCTTCAGCACACGTAGGCTCCAGGCTGTTGGAGTGTGGGGGTGCTGACCAAGCCATGACACTTCCCCAGAACTGCCTATGTGGCCTGCAGGCCCAAATAATTGCCTGCCCCTGAGCTAGACTGTTTTCAGTGGTGGCAGATAGCAGAACAAGGATCAATGGTCTCAAGTTGCAGCAAGTGAAGTTTAAGTTGGAAATTAGGAAAAACTCCCCCACCAAGAGGGTAGTAAATCACTGGAACAGGGTACCTAGAGAGGCTGTGGCATCTCCATCCTTGAAGGTTTTTAAGATCTGGCTAGAAAAAGTCCTGGCTGGGATGATCTATTTGAGGATGGGCTCGCTTTGAGCAGTGGGTTGGACTAGATGACCTCCTGTGTCCCTTCCAACCCAAATTTTCTACGATTCTATTACAGTGCAGAGCAAGGAGCTTAGGATCACACTCTGGGTCTCTGGAAGGAAGCCAACAGAGTATAATAACAACATCAAAGTTGTGGCAAGTAGATTGGGAGGGAGGGTATCCAAGGGTACTGAAGTGTAAGGAATGGGATTAAAGTAGCCTCAAGGAGGTGCTGCTACTGTAGTTAGCAGTGGATCCCGTTATACTGCACGTGCCAAAAATGGCATGCCTGCCATTTCGATGCACAAAGGAATTCCACTTCAGTTGTTCAGGGCTGAAATGAAGAAGAAATCTGAATCCAGTTGAAATAATAAGCTTAATATTGTAAGGCAAACAGTGAGTAGGACACCTGAGCAAGGCAGGCCAGCACAGTCTTGCTAGTGCTGCTAGAGAAAGTTTAATGAACACATGCTCAAGGTCTCAGTTTCACATCTCATCCAAAAACTGTCATCCCTGGAAGCAAAACACACCTTGCCAACATGGCTTGGGTGCTGGTTCAATCCTGATTTAGCAGGAGGAGTATTGCCAACTTCTGAGCACCAACCAGCCAAGCCAAACCTGACTTAGCCTAAGGTGAGAACACAGATTGCAATGGCATGGTACTTAGTTACTGCCTCCTACTTTTAGCCCTCTGCTAGTTGTACACTGTTCACAATGGGAATGGAAATTTTCTGGATGAACTACAGTAAACTCGTAATATATGCACAACCAAATATTAGCTTGACAAACTTTCCTGTTTGCAGTTTTACTTCAGAAAAAATAAGGGGAATGTGTTATTTTCTGAGTCAAGTGTACAAGCAAGGGCATTGTATTTTGTACTCTCAGACGGACAATTCTATTTGAGATATACCTTGAATGAATAATTTAGAATTGCTGGGAAAATTGTAAAAAGGTTTTCTGTTTCTCTCAATCGGAGTCTGTCAAAGTATCATCAACTTTATACTATTTGGCATGGACTCTTCACCACACTGCTGGAGATGCTATAGAAACAAATAATTCCACTATATCTTGCTGTATAATAAAGCAATCATTACATTAGTTTTACTGAGAGAGATACAGCATCAACAAGCTGCTCTTACTTCCTCATCTGAATCTCAGTGGCAGCAAGACATTTAGAGAGATTCTTGCTGTGCCCATTGTTTTAATAGTCTACACTACAGAAAAAGTGTGCTGCCTTTTACATGTGATATAAATCATAGTTATGGCCCCTTGTGGTCATTAGAAATCTGGCTAAAGATTTCAGAAGAGGAAGGGTGTAAACTCAGTTCAGCCTGACTATTTTCCAAGCAGGTGCCCAGAATATGCCCCCCCTAGCACATGCCACATGTAAATGCCACATTTCCACCTTGTGCCCTACCTTCCAAATTGACTATTCAGGAAGGGGGGTGCACTCTCCCCTCAGAGAAAGAGGTTTTTGTCCCTCAAACATTGCAGCACTTTGGAGATGTGCAAGGCCTTTACCATGGGTTCCAGAACACAATTCTTGTCCCCGTGTTGTCCGCGCATCTTTTGGGAGCATCTGGCTCCGAACTTCTCCCCACCCACAAACTCCATTTAATATACTGGATTATATTTTCCATTGGTGTGGCAGAAAGAGAGGACTTGTCAGAGGCAGCTTGGGCTTCTTTCTTTTCCTGTCTGGCTCAGTCACTGACCACAGGCAGTCAGGGCAGACTCAGGGCCATGCTAACATGGGGATCAGATAGCTGTGATCCCCCATGTCTTCACACAACAGCGGTGGATTTCTGGAGCACTGTGTACTCTGCTCACTCCTAAAATGCCCTGTCCATCAAGGGTGTGGGGAAGGGAGGCTTAGGAGAACCTCTGCCAGTTCTGCACCCCTCTGAGACTCAGCTGTGTGGGGCGTTCATACTCTTTGTGGTACTAAAGGGACAAAGAATCTAGCTCACTGACTGGGCCTGAACTCGGTAGCAAAACTCCTATTGCTGTGAATCAGCTTGGGAATAGATCCTGAGGGAGAAATATTAATATTAGAAAAGTTAGATTAATCCCTAACTAATCCATCCTCTGCCAGCATAAGATTATTTCCAACCATACTGGGCGTGTCTACACATGCATTTACACTGACTTAAAATTTACTACGCAGTAAATTACGGCACAGTAAATGGGAGTAGGCTGGTGTGTACACGTGCAGACAACCTGGGACTAAATTTAGTTCAGAGCAGCCTTCCATGTGCCTATGTGCCACCAGGAGGAGCTCCAGCCTCCAAGCCACATGGCTGCCAGCACTTGGGACTAACTATAGTCCCAGGTTGAAGCTAGAGCCAGCTAATTTTAGTCCCAAGTTGAAGCCAGGAGAAGTGGCCAGCTCGGAGTCCTGGGGCTGGGCTGAGGCTGGCCCCCTAGTGGCTGGGCAGATCCATCAGAGAGGCCCCTTTGGTTACTGCATAGTAACATGTCTATACATGCGTTACTGCGTAGTAGCTAATAGGGTGTAAATTCATGCAGGTATCAAATTTAAGCACAAGTCAGTGTAAGTCACCATATTTACTGAGCAGTACAGGTATGCACGTGTAGACACGCACCTGTAGTGCTCAGTAATTTTGATTTCTACCGCTGTAAATGCACAAGTGTAGACATGGGCACTGTATCCAATTCTCTTGTCTAGTCCATCTTTATGCCCAGATTCCACTCCACTCATTAGGCAACCGCAGACGTTACACTTAGAGTGACCTAACCCTCTCCCAGCTGCTCAGAGCGCATGTCCAAACACACAGCCAACCAAACAAACACTCAGCGAGCCAAACGCGCAGAGAGCCCTAGCTCGCTTACTTCCCAGGAGCAGGATCTGGTGCTTGGTGCCTGACTCCTCTTCCTCTTCCCCTTCTTCCTCTTGATCCTAGTGAACTGTTTGTAAACTGCCCTGTTTGCTGTCCTTGTTCACTTACTGATGGCATGTTACAAAAATAGATGAATTAATAGATTTTCAGGAACTCAAACAAGGTGGACCAGGATTGCACTTTGGCACCCAAGTCCACTTAAGTGCCTAATGGATGAAGTAGGATATATCCCATCTCTTCAGAGACTAGTCTAGTCACAGTTGCTCCATATTTTTTCTTGTCTTAAGCCCTGGTGAACCAACCAAATTCATTGTTAATTGGCAAGCATTTGCATGTGTGGTATCTTTTATTAGACCAACTGCATTCTTCATCAGTTGCCATTCCTGATGTCTACGTCCTCTTATTGCCTCTATGGTAATTTTGGAACTCATCCGCCTGATGTTGTCAGGGCCTAAAAAGATGGAGTTCAAATATTTTACAGCTCATCTTAAAATTCACAAAAACTTAACTGCAATGTGACTCCATATCTGGTCCAGAGGCTTTACCTCCAGACAAGACCTCCTCAAGAGTCTGCCACTGAGCCCAGGAAGGACAGGGGACAAAAAAGGAGGGGACATGAAAGGATCCCTAAGCATCATTCTTTAGCCAAGGCTTTCACCTAACCAAGGAATGACCTTCTGTTCCCCATTCTACTTGTTTCACTAGCCAGCTCCAGAAACTCATTGTGAGAGTCTCTTAATGTCACTCTACACTCACAGGTATTGTCTTTTTCTCTCTGTTGACCTTTAGTCACACAAAAAGGATAACGTCATTTCATTAGCTGTGCTCCTTAAATGTAAATGCAGTTTAAGGAAAGCAATCACAATGCTAATTCTGGACAGGGATATGCAAATACAGCCCACTGTCCTTTGAATTACCACTAGAAGGGAACAGAGAGCTCGTTCTTTTGAATCAGAGAGTTGCCACAGGCTTACACTGCATTGTGGTAGCACCTAGGAGCCCCAACCATGGACCAGGCCCATGAGAATGGACAGTCCCTCTGCAATTTATTTAGTAACCCAAAGGCGGTTTGTACTATTTGACAGTCCAGATTAGTGATATCTAGCTCTTTCCTCATGTGCTCTCATTATTTTAATTGCAGTTGTTTTAACTCCAATCTCCTGGTAGCTTCCTGGTAATGCACTTACATCTCCCTGCAGTATTCCAGGTGCATTCCAGATGTGGAAACTGAAACTGCGCTGGCATTTTTACCATCAGATAGCTCTGTGCACCAGTAATTCTCTCTCACCTTTGTTACTTTCCTGATTTCTCCATCCCATTCAATATCTATTTCTGATCTTAAAACTGAATCTCTCTCTGTTAGTTTCTACTCACATTTCTTATTTTAGTTCCTTTATTTTATTTCTCTATCCTCACAGGAGTTCACTAATCACCAAAACATCGGATTAATTTTCTTTTCTTTTTGATTTGCATTTCAGTGGCCCACTGACCCCAGGCCTTCATTGTACCAGGTTCTGTACTGATGCATAGTAAGAGGCAAAGAGTTTGTCTCAAAGAGTTTACAGTCTATCTAGACAAGAGTGGCAAAGGGTGAGAGACAGGAAGTATTATTGTCCCCATTTTACAGATGAGGAACTGAGGCACAAAGAAAATATCGGGTCTTGCATGGTTCTGTGATCCAAGAAAATGTCTTAAAGATATTTTAAGCATGTGAGTAGGCCCTTTGGAGTCAACAAAGCTGAATAAAGCTGCTCGCTTGCGTAGTGTTAAACCTCTGTGTAGCAACCTGCATGGATCTCTGACGGGGATCACCAGAATTTGAAGGGAACAGGTTGGCAACGGCACAAAAAACCATTAGTCCATTTAGATATAGAGGCATTAATTAGAGCTGGAGCATCTCTATAAAAGAATTGCTTTAATAAACCTCCATTTTAGTTTAATACGTCTGGAGCCGTCTATTCTTGTCTGACATACAGTGTAGGAAAGGCTTTGCTCACCGTATTGCAGGATAGCTTAAGTAGTGTCCTTTACATTGCACAGTGAAGCCATAACTGAGCTGAGGACTTCTCAAGGCTTAGTTCAGCATCTTGACCCAACGACCATTTTCCTCCCCTAATTAAGTATCATCTTCAAGTTGAATTAATAGGTTGCCTAATCTCTTCTAGAGTGAAATTCTCTGCTTGAGCACAAAGCTTAATGCCACTTCAGTCCCACTTAAATTCACAAACTAGGGATTAGATGAAATTCAAATAATACCTAAGCCTTGTACTAGCCCCTGTGCAAAAGGTGGAATTACACCTTGGCTTACTATAAGACAGGAGAGAAAACAGATGATATAATAGGATTTGAGAGCAGTTTGCCTTCTGGTACGATCACTATTTTTTTAAACCCTTTTCACTTGTTTTCCATCCAAACCAACACCACCATAAAGAAGCAGCATTTAACAAGTATGTATGTATATATTTCTATTCATGTATTATGTATATATCCGTCTATTTATTTGTCGCCCTCCCCTAGGAGGCTCAGGGTGGCTTACAGTGGAAGACAACTCAAAGACATCAAAAGACCCATCTGATAAGATATGAAACAACAGACTCTGCAAATGCCAGACCTACCCCCTCCCAGTGCCACTGCCCAATCTAGCATTCAGGAAAATAAGCCTCATTGACCATCCTAGCCATGCTTCCTAACCCCCACTTACTTCTAGCTATAGAAAACCTCTTCCCATTTCCCTCTGCCCCAGTGTCCAACCACTTCCACTCTCCCATCTCTCACCAAGGAGAGTCCCTCCCACCTTTCTCCACAAAGGGGCTGTGACCGTCCCCTGAAATCCATCAACACAACATTTGATGGGTTGTTTTTCCCTCGTCCCTATAGGAAATGCCTGCATTAGTCGATAATGCTTCTAGAATCAAGAGTATGAGAAGAAACTTACAGGCTTTGCTGCTTCTTCCTGCTTAAAGCTGCCAAAGTGATGGGAGCCTATCTCACATCGCACATCACCAGCCCAGGACTGAGATCTGCCATAGCTTCTTGGCACAGTAGCTCCTGGACTGGAAATAGCAGCAGATCTTAGTGTGACGCTGTGCGCACACTATAAGGTCTGCCGAGCCGCAGCTCCTGCTGGCGCGCAGGCAACGCCACGCTCAGGCAGCTATGCTACTTCTGGTTCAGGAAGGTAGCATGCGTGCAGAGCAGCCGCTGCATGCCTCAGTACGGCATTGCCAGGAGATAGATTGGAGCAGGGTAGAATACTTCGCAGTGAAACAGATGTAGTTTTCCAGGACAAACAGTTTAAATCCAGACAAACTCAAGTTTATTTTTAATTGCATTTGGGAGGCTGGGCAGCTTTTTGCAAGTTGGGACCATCCCAGGCACAGTGGGACCTCTGGGAGCTGCCGCACTGGCATTAATCAGAAGTAACTTCACTGAAATCAGTGGAGGGAAGCCCGTGTAAGACTCGAGCTGAGTGAAAGTTGCAATGCTGTAAATAGTCCTGGAGCAGACTGAAACCTCCCGAGTGCTATCTAATTATGCCATGGGGCCAGTTTAATCAGCCATGTTGCAAGTGAAATTAAAATAAAACACATACATCAAATATATTAATTTTTAAGGCCTCTCCTCTTAATTACTGCTAGATAAAGCTTAACAACTTCAGGCTGAGATCCCTCTTCAGGCACAGTGCTAAGAGAAACTTCTTGTTCCACGCTGCTGTTTTTTTTTTCCTCTCTTTTTTATGGTGTTTCACTTCAAATCATGCAGGGGCAGAGAACTATTAAGATTAAAATCAAAAATCTCCTAGAGTTAGGCTCATCTAACACCAGCTCCTGTAATGTTAGAATATCTCGTCTTTCCCTGGCACCAAGCTATCATCTCACCACCTGCTGACTGCTGAGTTGTTTATAAAAAGCCATTTCTCTCTGCATATGATACAGATGCTTTGGAGGGGAAAAGAATATATTACACATTTGAAAGAGATAGGTAGCCTTTTCAAGTTTCATTGGAGATAGTGGAGGTTAGTGGCAAGGAAAAAAACCCAGGCAAGATCTTTAAAAGACCTTTTAGAAGTGAGTTCTTTAAAGCCCCACTGTTGCAGTCTGACATACAATCCTAAGTTTAGCAAACTGTAAATACAGGCAATACACAATATTGCTGTTATAAATTAAGCCAGTTTTCTCTATTGTTGAATGGATTGTTACTGCCATTCTGGTGAACTATTATGTGGGTAATAGCTAGCCTTCGTGAGATAGGTCACTGTGGAAGACGCAAAGGTAGATCTTCTCCTGCCTCTGTGGCTGGCGAGCAAGGATAATAAAGACGACTATATGTCTATACAGAGAGAATGGAAATGCAGGGAGTTTTGTTTCACTCCCTGTCCTATCCTCTTGGTTGTTCCAGAGTAACAATTTTCCATTGGGTTTATACCTGAAGCCTATAAATTATTGCAATGGGGAAAAGTCTAGTTTGGCTCTGTTACAAAAGATATTTCAATCAAGATTAGAATAAAGAGTTAGAGAAGGATTTTCAAATACGTGCAAGGTGTTGCCCAATGAATGGTACAATTCCATTTCTATAAGTAGTTATGCATTTGTATTTTGCTTTTTCGCTAGCCACCAAGTGAGGGAAGACCAAAGACTCGGCTTTGGTTCCACCTCTGCTGAGAAGGACCACATAGGTAAGGCCCATGGCATCGGCCAACCTCGACAATGTTTGAGTAACCCGTGCTGAATGCTTTAAATCTTTTTCTAACAAAAAAGATTGAGGGCTTTTTTAAACAACAACTACAGCTGTTTCCCCTAACTGTTCCTTGGATTATGAAATGATGAAAGACATTTTAAAGTCAAAGGGCTCAGTCGTGTGAGCACTAGACATATTGGCCCCATCAGCCTCTGTAAATCCCCTTGCATGAGGAAGGATTTACTTATGTAGCTAAGAATTTTTGTAGCTTATTTGTGGCTTATTTAGTCTTTGGACCTCCCTCCACATGTGCAGTGATACTAGACTAGTTCATTTTCAATGACTCATTTTTCAGGGTTCATGCACTGGCATAGCATTGCATGACTTGCACTGAGAATGAAGGTATAGTACAGTGGCTTCCTGAAGGATGGCATTTTCACAGTGGAGCTGGGTACTAATGAGATCCCTGTGGCTGGGTAATTTAAATATTTTAATTCCCATCCATCTCTTTGTAAAGAGACTCATTTACCATTTCTTTGCCATGGAAGCAGCAAGAAGTGTCATACTAGAATGAAAGGAGCTCCTGTGCAAACAGTGACTTTGGCAGAAACTTGTCATAGGATTTCTTCTTAGATTTTCCCCCAAGCAAGTCCCTGAGCAACTCCCTGAGCTCTCCTCCTCCAGGACTCACTGCCAAACCCATTAAGTGGTCAACCAATCCTGGTATAGTACATAGTGCAATCAGTGAACACAGAGAGAAGCCAGTCAGCAAAACCTACTGATCTCTACTCATTTCCCGTTCAGCTGACAAAAGTACATCCCAGCAAGGAAAGAAATTACTCCTTGAACTTCAGCTCCACTTCTGACAATTGCTGCTTTCACTAATGTGGGGGAAGAGCTGTAAGCTCCTTTCTGTACGAGAGCTTCAGTCAATGCAACTCTGAAAGGATGAATCAGTCTGTGACAACAGGCAAACAGCAAATCTGCTGGGGCCAGTTTCAGAAGAGATTTCTTTTGTGAGTCTTAGTTAGCATCCAATGCTTTCTGCAGCTGTGTGACAGCCAGTGTCCTTACACATGTGATTTTATAGAAGTAATGCATAATATACAACTATGCCTGATGTCTATTGACATGTGGCAAAGGCATTTTAATTGTCTTGTGCAGGGAAAATTCACACAACTTCACCGGTAACATTTTTATCCACTTTATAGAGTGTGTGAAACCATTAGACTGAACTAGCTGGTTTCTCTTTCCATTCTAGTTTTTATTGTGGATTCTCAACATTTTTGGTGCAAGCTAGAAATAGGGCAAACTGATGGAAGATCACAAAGGGATTTTTAAATGGGTTTGATTTTCCTAATCTAAATAGGCTGGCAACGCAGGCCGCACTAAATTATTAACTCAGTGATATTAAGTGAGCAATCCAAATTGTTGTAGAAATAATGACCTCCAGTATAATAAAAACTTATACACAACAATTATTGTGTAGCACAATGACAGCCTAAGTATCAGTCTTGCATTTTATCCCATCAGGGACCAAAACCTTCCGGTAAAAAAAAATTCTACCGTAACACAGAAATAAACCATGACAAGAGTGAATAAATCTGAATAAATTACTATATTTAACTTAATGCAATTAACACCCCTCCAATAAATGAAGTGGAAAGGTATTTTCTATTTGAGGTGCATCACAAGATGTTAAGGTCCTTGTGCTACAGTTTGGTGTAAACAGGTAGATATCTGAGCCCCTGTGAATCTTCAATGGAGTCCAAATATTACTGTCTTCAGTGGGAGTTGGATCAGGTTCTCAACTTCTGCAGAGAGACTAAGGGGAGTGAGGGAAAAGTCTACTGCTGAGCAGGAAAATTAAAAACCCAACCCATTTGGGATCGTTCAGATCTTGTGAAAACTGGATGCATCAA
Organism: Crocodylus porosus; assembly: GCF_001723895.1. Classification (NCBI taxonomy): domain Eukaryota; kingdom Metazoa; phylum Chordata; order Crocodylia; family Crocodylidae; genus Crocodylus; species Crocodylus porosus. The sequence goes on from NW_017728906.1 coordinate 193,408,366, forward strand.
CACATGCCATTAAGGTGATAAACTCTGGCACAGTTGACGCCGGAGTCAGTTGCTCCTGGATGCAACATCTGCATGTGTGCCCAGGATCACATCTGTCTGAGCTGGGGCAGAGCAGCCCCAGGCTCTGGGTGGCGGTGTCGGGCGGTGGAGGGGGGCTTTCTGGGGCATGAGGGCGCTCAAGTGGGGGGCTAGGCAGCAAACCAGCCTCAGTCATTGTCTACACGTGCGTTTCCATGTTCATAATTACTCTGCCATAGAATAGGACTATCTTCGATGGTACTATCCTATGGTGGAATTAATTTACTGCGCCCCGATACCAGCTCATGTGTAGACAGTGATGTGTGACTGGCTATGAAGTCAAGCACATGTATCGATGCCCCCAGTATCAGGGCACAGTAAATTAATTAACTCTGCCATAGGGAACAGTATTTTTGGGAACAGTACTATTCTACAGCAGAGTAATTACATATGCTGAAACACATGTGTAGATCGTGACAGAGGCTGGCTGGGGCATGAGGGTGCTACAGTGTGGGGGCCAACCACTCATGCCATAGCCAGCCCCTCCGTTTGCCCTCTGCTGCTATCTGGAGCCCCGGGTGACCCCCCCCGGCTGTTGCCAGCCTGGGGCTGCTCTGCCCTGGCTTGAACTGCTGTGGTCCCTGGCGCACAGGAGCAGCTGACTCTGATGCAGACTGCACCGGAGTTTATCACGTTGCCTTAATGGAGTGTGTAGCTACTTGTGTCCTTTTTTCTAGCTGCTACATTTGTCTTTAGCACTGAAGTTCAGTGAAATTATCAGGCTTTTTCTCTTTGAAAAGAGGATTGGTTCTCCTAAAATTCATCCAGTTGGAAAATAGCCCCCAGTTCCTCCCCCACCCCACACCAAATTGCTCACGAAACTGAAAAGAGTGTGTCACAAAAGCAGCACTAGCAATACAGTTGAGGCTATACTGTAATATGTGAAATTGCAGCGACTACGGTATATTCCTAGAGCTGACATTTAGACAGCTGTCTATTAGCGCACTTTATGGCCATAACACTCCTTTGGATCGCACATCCCTAATGCCAACTTACTTTGCATTCATTTCTGTAATGTTTTCCTTTGTTTTACAGCAGCAAAGAGGTCATGAAAATTGTGTAAAGACCCCACAAAATTATACAAAATGCTTTGGGATATTACAAGTGTGAGGACTTTGGCTTGGCTGGGATTTTCTTACCTCATGAAATCTGACTGCAATTGATTTTCATGCAAAGCCTGTTTGCCCAGTCCTACTATTATCCTCTTTTTATAATGAAATGAGCTGAACGATATACGGCCAGATTCTCTTCTGGGTCTCTCAGGAGGCATCCCCCAGCCAAGACAAAGGCAATGATGGCTTTTAGCCACTATTGTGCCGCTGGGATAGTGCCCTGCTCGGGAGCTGGCACAGTCTCCATCGAAAGTCAGAGTAGTGTGAAGGACTCCTTGAACACGTGTCCTGCTTCTGCTGCTGTCTCTGACCTATTCCACAATGGCCTGAAATACCATATCTCTTCCAAATACCCCAGCCTGGGCTTCCCTATGGAAAGTGCACTGTATGTTTGCCTTTTTTCTCAAGGATGCTTTCCATATTGTCAAAGTGCCATCAAGAGGAGACTGCCATCATGCTCGTCATTCCATGGTGTCCTCTGCATGGAAGCAGAGGCCTGGAAACAAATAACTGTTTTTCTCATCCTTAGTGATGATCTCTACAGGTCAGGTTTAATGAACATTGGAAGAGCCTGTGTGTTTATGGGAAATAGCTGAAGATGTGCATGGACAGAGCATTAACAGCTCAGAGAAGTGCCACTCTTGTCCAAATGTGCAATCTATTAAGCCTGCCTATAGCATGGAACCGGTCTGCATTTGGGGATATTTGGGCCCAAATCAGGAGTCAAATTTTGCATCTGAGGATGTTCGCTGCAGTGCTTCTTAGGCAAAACAACAAATACGAGCACAACTTTAAACTATCGTTAATTGTGGGGTATAAAATATTTATCCAACGATCCTTTTATCTTTTACAGGATTCTCCCATTTTGAAGACTCTTTGCTGCACTAATGATGAGTATTATTCATTATGTTTGTTGAAAGCTTATACATTGGTGTCTGCACAGATAGATTTTGATGGATAGAGACACATGAAAGTCTACAAAGCTAATAATAAAACACAAACACAGCGGGAACATATACATAGATCAAAGCAACTCCTTGAAATTCAGTGGACTGTAGAAAATGAAATATACAGCTGAGTTTGGAAGAGAAAATAAGAAAAAAAGGAAGGGGAAACTACCTCAAATGATTATTTTATGCAATTGGTCTTGAGCACCCAGCCTTCTAATAACATATCTGCTAATGATTGGGATTGTATAATAAATTTACTTATTTTATTATTATTGTACTGATGCCAAAAGGACACAATCAAGTAAAGACTCACTGTACTAAATGCTGCATATGCATATAATAAATGAAAGTCAGTGCACTAAAAGCTTAGTCAAAAAGGCAAAATATAGAAAGTAGATAAAAAAAGGGGCCTATTGGGGCAGAAAAATGGAGTAACAGATAAATACAAATAGGGGATGCCTTTCTATTCTTTCTTGGGCACCTTCAGGGCATTTTTGGATGCATAGTCTTGTGTACATGGACAAGTGTGTATACACCCAACCTGGAAGTGGGGGAGGGAGAGTTCTTCTCCCTCCCCCAAGAAATAGCTCAGTGACTAGAGTAATCAGAAAGCCAGTGAACCCAGTTTCTAGCCTTGCTTCATGCAGAGAGAATTTGATGTCCCAGCACAGCATTGTAACTAGGGATGTGTGAAGAGGGCCCTATTGTATTCGGATTCAGATTTGGCCTGAATCAGGGACAGTGATTCGATTGAATGATTTGGATCACTGTCCCTGATTTGATTTGGCCGAATCCGAATCTGAAGATTTGATGCTGATTCAGAGAATTAGCCATTCGGACGTAGATACAGCTTTAAATATTTTTTCTACATACCTCGAGGTACCAGTGTGTCTTGTGAACACTGCGATGCTAGGGCGGATCGACTGTCCCAGAGGAGTGCAGGGGGGCCCTCTATATGCGTGGTGGTGAACCCAGAAGTGGACCAGAAGTACTTCCGGTCCACTTCCATGTCTGCTGGGGAGCACACAGGCTGCCCCCCCTGTGCCCCTCTCAGCTTGGTGATTGGCCATGGGAGGACCCCTGGTGCCCCCCCCAGACCCAGGATGCACAGTTGCCAAGCTGGGGGAGCATAGGGCCCCCACCTCCCGTGTGCTCTCTGGCGGATCTGAAAGTGGACCAGAAATGCTTCTGGTCCACTTTCAGAGTCTGCTGCTGAGTGCACTGGGGAGCCCCCCATGCTCCTGTGGGACACTCCATGTACCCCAGTATCGCAGCACTCACAAGCCACCTGGTACATAGAGCTATGTAGAAAAAACATTTATTGCTGTGTCTGTGTCCAAATTGTCGCGTCTTTCTGAACTGATTAGGAGGGCTCTGATTCGATTCGGAGAAATCAAAGGGTCTTCTGATTTGATTCAGATTTGGAGATTCGGTCACTGAACTGGGCCGAATCTCCGCTGAATCAAACCAGGGGCCTTAGCTGTGCGAAGCCCTAATTATAACCACCATGTTACAGGTCAGCCATTATCCTGGCCCTTCTCTGGTGCTCCTTTTGAAGCTGGCCCCTGGGCACTCATGAGAAGAAGGTAAGGAGGAGCTCTATGGGGCTGGCAAGAGCCAAAATGTGAGTGGCACAGTGAAATGGGTGCTGGCCTGGAAGAGAGGGGGCACTGGGTTTTACGTAGGGTTTCACACTTTGCTCCCAGTGAGGAAGACGCTTTCTACTACAATACTCTCCATCCTTTCTTTTCAGATGACTATGTTAGTGGCAGTAGAATTAGAAACAGAACAGACACTTTTCCCTGGAGAACTGAGGAAATCATGAATGGTCAGAAGCCACCCTCTATGCTCCCTGTAGGCTGCCAAGCCTGGCCAGGGCAGGGAAGAGTGAATTTGAATGCTCAAGACAGCAAGGCTGTAGAGATGGAACCGTAGCTCTATGCCTCCTTCAGCTGTGTGTACTAACCATGACCCAGCCTATAATAATTGGATGACTATTTTTACTTACCTTGTAGATGGATGTTCAGTAGTTATCCAGTAAAATGACAGGTTACTTGCAATTACAGGGTAAATTATGATGACATACGTTATTTCTCAATGTCTAAACCATAGTTGAAGGTTACATAGCAATTACTTTGGATCTCATTAAGTATAATTAGTAATTACCAAGTAATCTAAAGGAAGATGTGATTACTATGAAGTTAACTGGTATTTCTCAGGGGAACTCTATATAGTTACAGATTATATGAACCCTGGTATTTAAAGCGGTACATAACATTTTACCATATTTCTATTATTCTGGCAAATCCCACTTGTTATAAATATTATAATTAAAGATGCTGGAAAGATCAAAGGATTTACAAGCTGCCTGACTGTGTTGAAGAAGGGTGTCTCCACGCTCTTTTTCATCTGCTGCTCAGCCCTGATGCTGCCATGTGATGTGTAATGTGCTTTTCACTTTTAAAAATAAACGTGGTAAATGAATGATCACAGCTGGGAGTCTTTGTGATACCTCTCCAGATCCCCTTGAGGCACCATCTTAGGCTGCTATATAAGGCAAGGTGATCTGCTAGGGACCAAATGTTAATTAGGGAATTTGAATCTCTCGAGGGAGCTGACAGGCCCAAAACATTCTTGAGAAGAAATACAGCCCACCTGCCTGGGTGCAAGTAACCACAGTCATTTATGGTGGCATTGTAGTGGCAAGGCGGACAGATGAAATCAAGAACAGAACCTCAGAGCTGTACTCCTTGCTCAGAGACAATGAGGTTTATGGTCCACGCTCAACCGTATATCCTGGTTTTGAGTGCCCACTGAAGACCTGTGTGAGAATCAAAGACCGAATGGGCACCAGCTCTTTTGGTCTTGGAGGCATTTAGGCATTCCACTGCCCCAAATCTAGATGCAGCTTTGCTGTTTGGAAAGCCAGTAGATTTTCCTACTCTTCTGGTCAAGTGTTCAACATATTGTTATACCTACAGGGTGCCCAACATCCTGTTATATCTTTTCTGGGTCAACAAGGTTTGACTGCCAGCTCCTTTCACCTGACATTTATTTTCTAGTTTGCATCCGCATCTTTATTATTTCAAGAGACCTCATCCGGTTGAGACTCACTTTTAACAGCTCGACAATTTTCTTTCTGTCTTCCTGAAGCTTCTTGTACCTACCAAGTGCCATCTTAGCTTGTTCATTTTATGCATATTGCAAGTTACCTCTTATCCATTTTTATTAAAAATATATTTTCAGATTGTTTTTATATCTCCACCATGATCCTTTTCATAGACTGCTTTAAAGTAGACCCAGGTGTCTAAAATGGTCTAAAAATTACCTAGAATGGTTTCCTCTGAGCTTGCTTCCTTTTTATGTACAATACAACCATAACTTGTATTGACAGTTTCATTGTATTATCTATTATGTATTCCCAGGTCAGCCTTATAATCTGAGTCTGACTATACTGTCCATTTTTCTTTCTGAAAAAGTATGAAACCCTCCTCCTCATAACCTCACAGACTCACTCTTGCACACATTGGCCATTTTTTCTAAGTTTTTGTGAATAAATTCTTCTATATTATTTGCTCATCTCTAGCCAGTTTGGTGTTATTCAACTCTTTGTTAAGTTGCATTTCCCTCAGAAGATTTGCTCTTGCTCTCACTGAAATCAGTGGACATTTTGCTCTTAGTGGAATTGGAAATAGCTTTGAAGTATGTCTACACTACACAATGCAGTGCTGCATAGAGGTACCTGCACCAGCTTGGGTACTGGAAACAGTAAAACCATGTCCACATTGCTGTCAACCTCTGGATTGATTTACACTGCAGAATGTTACACTAATACAGCTATACTGTAGGGGTGTGCAAAATGGGCCCTATTTGATTCAGATTTGGATTCAGCCCGAATCAGGGACAGTGATTCGATTAATTCATATGGATCACTGTCCCCGATTCGATTTGGCCCAATCCGAATCTGAAGATTCGATCCTGCTTTGGAGAATCAGAGTTTTAGACATAGACACAGCTTTAAATGTTTTTTTCTGAATCCCTCAAGGTACCAGGCATGGCTCGTGAATGCTGCAATACTGGGGCAGATGAAGCATCCCACAGGAGCTTCCCCCCCGGTGTGTCCTAACCCGGAAGTGAATTGGAAGTACTTCTGGTCCACTTCTGGGTCTGCTGCTGAGCACACCAGGGGCTCCCACATGCTCCTGTGGGATGCTCCATGCACCCCAGCATCACAGCATTCATGAGCTGCCCACTACCTAGGGGTATCTAGAAAAAACATTTAAAGATTCAAATCTTTCCTAATCTTTCCGAAGTGATTCGGTGGGTTCTGATTCGATTCGGAGAGAAGAAAGGGTCCTTTGATTGAATTTGGATTTGGAGATTCAGCCACTGAATTGGGCTGAATCTCTGCCAAATCGAATCAGGGACTGAAGCTTCACACAGCCCTACTATACTGCTTCGGGTACCTAAGCTAGCTCTGGTTTCTCAACAGAGGACAATGTTGTATAGCCTAAACAGACCCTGGGTCCCACCCCCAATGCAGATCACTGGGGTGCTTCACTTTTCGTTTCATTCTCCATAACTCCATGTTACTAAAATAGGCCTACTATCCTCCAGGCATCCCTAATTGTCATTCAAGGACAACCATCTTCCATGTTGTATTTTCTCACCTTTTTAGCCTACTGTGCAGTGCTGCATCAAACGCCTCTCTCTAATCAAATTAGATTACCTCTACAGAGTTACCCTTGACTGTGCTGTTATCTCCTTGGAAAAATCCAGCTGGGCTTGTCAGACAAGGTTTCCCCTTTATGAAACTAGCCTGAGTAGTTCTGATCACCTCATATTTTTCTCAAGGTTTTCTAAGCTCAGGATTTCTCCTGCTTTTGAGGCTGGATGCCTGAGTCCACTGGCTTTTTCAGCAGCAGGTGTGTGCAATACTCACTGAGGTCCTGGCCACTTAATAAACTTACTGTGCCCAGCAGCCTACCTCTTAAGCACTCTATGCCTTTGTAGGCAGGCTGCCTCCTGTCCTAGAAGCAGTACAACCATGCCCATGTAGCACTGTGGGGGGGCTAATTAGCAGGAGGGAAGGACTAACTAGACCTGTCACTCAATAGAGCTAATCAGCACACTTGAAGTGCAGTACAGATATGGGCAATGCTTCTGGATTAGAGGGAAGCCTGCCTCGAGCAGCACATCACGCTTGAGGGTATCCCTGGCAGGCCTGGTATATTTGCTGTGTAGATGCTGCCCCAGTCTGTTATTCTGACATACAATGCTTTCTCCTGTTGCCTTTCAACTCTGGAGGAAGTTCTGAATTTAGGGCCATGTCAGCCTCCAGTGATTTGACAAAACTTACCATTCTGCCATCCCATTTCCGTAGATAAAACAGGCCATTGGGTTTCACCCAGTGATTTCAGCAGCAAAGTGGATGATTCTTCTTTAATATGAAAGGGTCTGATTAATCGAAGAAGCAGAGCAGGTGCTTTGCTTTCAGCATGGGAGTAGTCCGTTGAAATCAATGGACCTACTTGGTGTGAAAATTAACCACATGCTTAAGTGCTTTGCTGACTCTTGAGTCTGTGTGAACACCATGGGCATCCTAATAGAAAATCCAAATGAGGATTCAGTTTCATGCTTTATAAATCAAACTGACTCCATTTATAAATATGATTTACAGAGGCACTCTTTTTAAATGTAATGGCCCGATACATTTATCCTCCAAAGCATTCATTTTTTGTTCTTCTATGGTGCAATTATTATTCAAGTTCTCTTGCCTGTATTAGTCCACTGCTGAGAGGTTGTGTCTCCTTAAGTATCATACATTTAACAGAAGCAATACTTTCTGAAGACAAAGAGGAATAGCTTCCCACTCTGCATCCCTGAAAGGAAAAATATATAGCATACTGAACACCATTTATTTGGAATTCAGAGCCGTATACAGGATCATTTAGTCTGGTTGTGTTATTTATTTATTTATTTTTAAATCTGAAGCACCGAAACCCTCAGGTTTTACAAGGAAACTACCACCCAGTAGATGGCATTAGCACCCTAAGCACTCAGTCTTGCAGTAAAAGTACTGGATGGAGTCAATTTTGTAATGCATTATTTATGAAAGAAAATTAACTTTGAATCTCTGTGTTTTGCCTCAGGCAATATAAGCAGTAAACATGATTTTCACACCAATAGGTAACAAATAGTTTTCTTAACAAATTAGATGAACCCTGATGTCTAGTTTCAGATTACTTTAGAGCTATGTGTGTTTAATACATTTCTCTACCATTCAAAATCATCATGGTATTTTACGCAGGCTAAAATGAAAATGATTAGAGATACCTTGCTATGTGCAGAATGAATTAGCACATTGACAGCAGACGGTTGGCTTTTATTTCTGATATTTTAAATAAACATGTAAAAGATTATGCAATTTGGCTTCTGCAGGACCTCAGCACAATGCATTGCATTTGTGTACCACCTTCCATTGTATAGCACCTACCACCACCAAGATGATTTCAAGATGGTTTACAGATATTATTTCATTATGCTCCATAATAAATGCCTTTATGAGTCCCTGCAGGTACCTGGTGTGATAGGTACCTGAGGCAGAGAGATGGACCGGCTTGTCCAAGGTCACACAGTACTTAAGTGGCAGAACTCAGAAAATAACCAAGATCGCTTAACTCCTGAGCCTTTACCCTCAGTATATTTGTCTATATTGTAGAATTTCCAATGATGCAAGGAGCAAATATTGAAAAAAACTTCCTCTGATATTCATTAGAGCATTTCAACAAATGTTAGGTGTCCAGTCCTGGTGTAACAATGATGCCAGGTGCTGATAATGCCTTTAACTAACATCAATTGTACAGTTCTACAAGCGTGGTGACTTCTGTACAGTATAAATAGGAAACCAGTGGTCTCAGCTGTATCTGTGTGATCCTTGACCTCAACTGGGGAATTCTCGGTTCTTTTCCATCAAGGGTTTTATATACAGTTGGGACTATTCAAACAGGCTTTCAGTCTGATACATTGGTCAAAAATTAAAATTTCTGAATGACCAATGGGATTCTTTTTTTGTCAGTATTTGTTTTTAAAATAGGTAACATTCACTTCCTAAACTTTCTTACCTGTTTGCTCTGGAAAGTCTTCTTGTGGGTACAAAGAATAGTTCTTATTCCCTTGTACTGCCCTGACTGGGTGAAAAGTTCAAGTCATGGTCTAGTTATTTACTACCTGGAAGATTTTTAAGGGGATGAAACTGCTACCCTATGTGTCCTTCAGCAAATGACTTGGGGCCAGCTCCACTCTGTATGCCTAAGTAGCAGTCATTCAGCTGTGTAACTGTGGCTTTTGGCACTTACACACCGTTTGACATTCAATTTTACCCTGTTGCAAAATGGAATTGCCCTGCATGCACCCCTGACCAGAGTACAGGAAGATGCTCACTCATTTGTTTCAGTCCAGTAACCTAGAGCAGGAAGTCCCAAACTGTGGTCCGTATACCCCTGGAGTACACAAGACATCTCTGGGGGGTACTCAGGGGAAATAGTGTAATGGCAAATTTAATTTTCCTTATAATAATAACTGGCATTTAAGGGTTTAAAATATGCTGGTAGGGTATGTGGGCCTCTGGTAAATCTAAAAAGGGATAAACAATAAGAAAAAGCTTGGTCTTGAGGTTAGGACATTTACTAAAGGAGCAAAATACTCAGGTTTTATGTCTTCTTCATCCATATGGGATTTGAACCTGCCTCCTGGCAAAGTACTTTAGCCATCAGAGGGCTGGCACTATCAACAATACTTTCCTATCCTTCTCTGGAAGCTGGCCCACTACACCTTGCATTTACTATTCGTTAGATTAAAAACCACTAGTGGTGCTTCCATTACACTGGAAGCTAGGACTCCTCCCTGTTTGACTAGGGGCCATCTCTCTGAACCACGCATGTTCTGCCTTGCTTTCTAGCTCCTTGTCTGACAGATCACTCTGCCCAGTGAGTCCACTGTAATTGAAGGGCTGGAGAAAAGTCTGTGTAATGCCTTGCCTGCGGCCTCATGCTTTGAGTACTTTATTGGGAAGCAACAGGTGCATACATAAACCCTCTCTGGGACGAAGAGGCCACACAACTTAAGTCTTCTTCTCCCTGGGCAAGTACCCTAAGAATTAGGCTAAAAGATTACAGGGTCCTCCTCCTCCATCTAACACCTGATGGTTATGATTTTTCTATAGCTAAAGCTTTTACCCAGCTTTGTACATGGATCTAAGTCAGGGGTTGTTAACCAGGGGGATGCATACTCCCGGGAGTACTTTGAAAGGTCCCAGGGGGTATGTGCAAGAGGGTGGGAGGGGACAGAGCACCACCACCCCGCACTGCCACCTCATAGGAGCAGGGTCAGGGCGGGGTGAGGGCAGCAGCACCCCTCTGCAGGTCAAGCAGGGACTGTCTGGCTGGCCAGATGCGAGGGGAGAAACTTGCATGCAGCGGCTGCCATCCACCACTCCACACTGCTGCTCCGTGTGTGGCTGCTGCCACCCCTCCCTCCAGTCTGCCGTGACCAGCCGCTGTGGGTACGCTGCTCAAAAAAGGTTGAAAAGCCCTGATCTAAGTGATCCTACTTTGTCAGGTACCTGCCTAGTCAAAATGCAGTCCTAGACAATATGCTGAATCCCAAACGTTGTGTAAGTGCCAACCTTTTCAGTCTGTGTCTATGCCATCAAGGTGTCTAAAGAGAAATAAGATTTAGGCCATAATCTCTTGTGTTCCTTTCTGTGCAGGATACATTTAAGTGTTTTCCTATGTTTTTATTCTATCTCATCTTTTGCTTTCCTTCTGAATGAAAGATTCATAGGCAGATGCCAAATTACACAAGATTTTTGTCCAGAGGCAGCATCTGGCTGGAGAATCACAAACAACTGTGCCAGCAGTTTTGGAGTTAAATCCTGGGGCCATAAGGTAGTTAATGTCATGTCTCGGCTGGCTGTTTTGTTTCCCTGGATACCATTATTCCATGTTGATTCCTTCTTGAATCTAAGGAAATTGGGAAGCTTCATGTTTTGTATAACTGAGAATCAGGCAAGGTACATGCTTATTGTAAAAGCCTTTTAATAATTGGAGAAATTGTGAGATTTTTACCCCTCTGGAGTTAATATACGTTACAGTCCTTTATAGTCTGTGCATTGTCCCCAGGGCAAGATTCCTGACGCAAAATATTTTTAAGCATCAAGATGAGAAGAGCTTCTCTGCTTGAAAAGATTTAAAGGAACATTTTAGTAATTGTATTGTGTGGCTGTTTCTTTGTGGAAAGTTGAAAAGTATAACACAAAAGGCACCCATTAGGTTTGCAATAAATTCAACCTTCCTATAAAGTATTGTGCTTAAGACCTTGAGTTTTAATGAATTTTTTTAACAATGTATTACTATGGGCACTCGTAATGCCTCTATTACATTCGGACAGATAACTACTTAAAATACCTTTTGGAGGGAAGTTTTCCCTGTTTGAACTATGCCTGAAGGTGAATTTTCTTTTGAAAGTTTGAAGAGAACCTGTGCAGTCTCATTTCAGAGTCATACCAAAAATTAAACATTTTCCTGTTGCTAAAAAAGGGAAATCTCTTTTTTCTTATTATAATTTTTTTTTTAACGGATAAAATTTGAAACCTGAAACTTGGCTTATACATGGTCCCTAATGAGAAATGTGATTCGGTGAGTCGTTAATATCTGAAATGAAAAATGGCAACTTTGGAGATATTTGAAAAGCTACCAGGTACATGAACATTAACCACATTTGCTACTGTTTAAGTGGTAATCTTATGATTTTGTCATATAGCATGTACAGACATTCACTCTCCCAGGATAAACTCTCCTGGAAGTAATTTAATCCTGGTTACTCCCAGGTTATTTTTCTCCTGGAGCAGCCATTTCTAATCTGAGGGGAAAAGCCATACACTTTTGGATTCTTCTGAGAGAGCAGTGACTCTCCCAGGAGAAATTGAATATATGTATGAAGCCTTAGTTTCTAATGGTAAGAACTTCCCCCTGTAATGACATCTTTTTCAAGCACCAAACACCAGGTGGGGAGGATGGAGGTGGGAAGAAAAAAGAACAAGGCCCCATTCAGATATGGTCACTGGGATAGTCTGTGAAATGTTTATACTTGGTGCCACCTTAGTTGCTGCAAGGTACTTGAATACAGGCAGGTGTACTAGGAAGGGTTTAGAAAGAGAGAAATGGAGATGAGATAACTGCATGAGTAATTCACACCCTAGATCCTAGGAGCATGAGAAATCAGAACTAGAACGGATTGGCAGGGTGCTGGGTATCAAAGTTACATCCTGTTTGGATGCTTCTCATAGGGATATATAAAACAACAGGTATGGCCTGGCACTGGCCTTTCAGGGCACCTAGACATATGTCGGAACAGACTAGAATACTGCATAAGCCTCCGTGTCGTGTGTATTTAGTGTCCCCGCACTTCAAAATGGTGGCAGGGGTGCTTTAGCTAAAGCTTGTTAAATGAGGATGCTGAATACATGTGATGCTACAGATGCTTTAATAAGGGAGGTTCTCAGAGCCACTCTAATTTAAGCACCCCCGCTCCACCCCAGAGCACGTGTGAAGATGCCCTCAGTTAACTGTGAGTAACAGATGTAAGAGGAATACATGAAGACTGTTATTGTGATGACCTTCCTTAGCTTGACTGCCTCAGCTGATCTTTTCAGGTGTGGTGTCACACTCGGTGAGAGACATTAGCATCTCTGACTGTCTTATTTTTTAGCAATGAATGTTCCATGTTTACCTCCCTCTGCCCCAGTGTCTTAGAAACCACCTGCCTTGCAAGTTTACTGGTAGGTATGTTTTGTCAGCAGAATTTCAATGCTAAACTTTCAAATGTATCTTCTGATGGCGATCCATCACTTGCTTGGAATATTCTCCTACAGTTTGCTTTGGGCTGTTTGTCCTGAAGAAAACACTAAGAAAAGTGCCTAAATTGGTCTCTTGACAATATATATTCAACTGCACATAGGTTCAGATTCCCCACTGCTGAGCCTGAGGACATGTTGAGATCTAGCATAAAGTTAAGATATATCCAAGCTCTAGTTTAAATTTGTTCTTACTGGCATAGAAACTGCTAAACATAATTTGAGTATTTGATGTGGAACAAAAAATGTGCTAATGAACCGCCCAACTTCCTCATGAAATTCTGCAAGGAGAAATTGTACCCATTTCTACAGTGGCTATAGCACTTCCTGAAATGCAAAGAAATGACACCATAATAAGTTAATGATGTGTTTTAACATCTAGAGAAGAGAAATGGGCAGGTCACTATGGTTAAGGGTTCAACATGACTGTAGTTTCTAAGATCCTGTATTTGTCCCCGTCAACTTGCTTTTTTCATTCTGTCCCCTAACATCTGAAATTAACTGAAAAGAACAGCTGCCTTCACTGTAGTATTAGACCTCTTCCACAGTGTACCAGTAACCTAATTGGAGGAGACTGCATTTCATAGAAAAATAAACAATTTTCCTTTAGTGAGATACACATCACTAGTTTTATATTTACCAAAGCCCAATAGCTGTTCTGGGGAAATACATTTACCAACACTGGTTGCCAAGATTGCTGTCAGCTAATATACAGGCAGAATTAATATTATTAAGAACTTCATCAGATAGATTATGACCTTTGGAGGCAAACTAGGGGTTCAAGACAGAGCCTAAGAAACCTAAGGTCCAGTTTCAGTTTCACAAACTGGTACTTATGCAGCTTTTAGGCATCAGTCACTAACTTGCTCAATAGACAAGGTTTTGCAATGGTGCCTGAATTCTTTACGAGTAGGGATCTACCTAAAATGCATATTTTGCAGAAACAGCGAAAGCTGGGTGTGCCCATGAAATCCATGGAAAAAACATAACTTAAGAAAAATACGGTTTTTATTAAGTTTCCCTCTCTAGGGTAGCCTTCAAAACCCACCTGGGAGGGGAAGGCGCCAGCTGGTGGGGCATCCCTGAGGGGGCAGCAGACAAGATGGTGGCTGCTCCTGCTCCCTTCCCTAGACTGGACAAATGGGCAGTCAGTAGCATAGGCAATGTGTGGGAGGGCACAGGGGGGCATGTGCACCCCCTGAGAGTGCCGGCACCCACCCTGAGAGCGAGTGCTCCAGCTGGTAGAGGAGCATGGAGAGCACTCATGCCCCTCCAAAATTGGGCCCACTGGCACTTCTGCCACTGCCATGCCGCAGGCGTTCTCGGGTGACTGGCTGCTGGGGGACTCCCCCCCAGTTGCCGTGATTGGCTATTGGGGGACTTTCTGCCCCTGGTCACTGCGATCAGCTGCTGGGAGAGCCCCCCCCGGTCGTGCCCCGCTGGTGCCCCCCCAGACTTGGGTGGCACCAGTTGCCCATGACTGGTAGTCAAGATGGTGGCCACCACCTTGTCCCTCCTCCCTGCCTCAGGACCTCTCTGCCAATCAGTGCTGAGGGTTGAAGCCTCACCAATCAGTGCCAAGGGGTGGGGCTGCCATGAAATGCCCACAAAATGGGCTCTTCCTGCAGGGACAGAGCCATGAAAATGGCTGTGTCTCACCACAAGTTAGTATGCCCCTACTTATGAGCCTCCATTCTGGTTTGGAAAGAGCCATGGGTGAAAAGAGTTGCCTGAGAGTCCATGATCCAAAGAGATCCATTGCAGCCACCTAGGTATCTCCTTCCATTGTGCTGTGTGGTAATCCGGCTGCTCTGTGGCAATGTGCAGAAATTCTATTTAAGTTCCAAAATCCTTCGTCAATGAAAAGGACACCTGCAGCCGCCGTCTGAGGCTGAGATCAGGTATGATGGTGCCCAGTGGCCTGATGCAGAGTTCATACGCTTTCCATATGGAAGTGGATTGTGACAGTGCTTAAAGTGAATGCAGCTAGCTAGATGGCTGGTTTGGATCATTTCTGAACATGGACAGCAAAGCAAGGTTCATAATCTAGGGATCTTTCCGGGCCCAAATGGAGACACAAAAGGAACTGAGGTTTCTTAGCAGATCTGTGGCTGCAGCCTGTCATGAGACAGGATTGTGTTTGATGACTAAGGGAAAAACTCTCCAGAGGTAGGCTTTGGCCACTGAAGTCAGAAAAGAACATTCAACTTCACTTCCTTTACCTACCTGACCTGTACAAAGCTAGCTATATTTCTTACACAACTCCATCTTTGCCTGTTGTGACTAAGTTTGTCCTTCTGTGATTCACAATGGCCGTGAAGGTATCAGACTCCATTAACACTCCATTGCAATTCAGTTTGGCTATAGGGGTACAGAAATGCTGTACAAAGTCTTGAGAGCATAGCTGACCAAAAAACATGAATAGCAACAGCATCTGATAAAGCAAGCCACCGCTTACAAAAGCTTATGCATCTCTGATTCAAATCTACCTTGACTTCTACCTGACTTGTGACTAACGTGAGTTTAGCAACAGTATCACAGCATTCACTGTCAATGGGGGTGTTTTGCCAAATAGCTTTTTAGTTAAGGCATCTGCCCAAGACATGGGAATCCCCACTTGGCTCGCCTCTTACTGAGGGCATCTGAACACCGACCCATCACAGGATATGGCCTAGGCATTTCAAGAGACTTGCTAGCCACTAAGTAACCCAGAGGGAAAGCACTTTCAGACCAGAAGGACAGCAAGCAATAGGTAGCATGACTGTGGCCCCAGGAAGCAGATAATTTCCAGGTGGAAACAAGGCTTTGTTTTTAATGTTGTTTATACATTTTGCATCTAGGCTGCATCCAGATGAGCATGGCCATGCAGTATGTGGTGCTGCAGATCTGTCTGCGGCACCACATGCCATACATTCAGGCATTCCCTGTGCTGCTACATTGCTGTGGGGGTGGAGGGGGTGTTTGCTAATGTGTAAGCATACCAACCATTAGGCTATTTATGAACAACAAAGATTTTTATTCTACTCACTGATACCTGCTGGGGAAACA
This sequence comes from Crocodylus porosus, assembly GCF_001723895.1. NCBI lineage: Eukaryota > Metazoa > Chordata > Crocodylia > Crocodylidae > Crocodylus > Crocodylus porosus. The sequence goes on from NW_017728906.1 coordinate 193,424,469, forward strand.
CAGTTATCCATGCAGCTGACTTGCTGCTCAGTTGGTAAGTCCTTGCAAGATGTCATCATCTTATGCACACAGAAGGCGATGGGATTCAGACCAGATGGACACATCCTAGTACAGATTAAAATTCCCTACTGAAACAAGTAGAGAGCTGCGTGCTTCCCAGAAAACTGAGGATCTGGATCTGGCTCTGGGAAATCTGTGGGACTCTGCAGCATGAAGCAGAAAATGCCTTAAGGGCTTACTATCTCCCCAGTGAAAGCAGGGAAAGTTGAATGCCCTGCATGCATCCATGCAGGGAATTAGAATGCCTCTCTCTATGTGTCTGGTTGTGGTAGCTTGGAAAAAAACGGACTTTTAAGCTGGAGATGTCTTAGCAGTATTGTGCCATGTTTTAACAGCAAAGCAGAAGCCCTTTATCTGCAATGCTGCAGCTGTACTTATGTGATGCACCTGTCAGGACAGCTCAGCCAGTGGGTTGAAAGTCTTCTGCCCATCTTGATTTCAGTAGGAATTCTCAAGCTTTCAGTAGCTAACAGACCCAGACTCCCTCTGCTCCTTTTTACCATACAGAATAGGAGCTACTTTCTGTCCACAGCTAAAGATACCATTTGGGATCATTTTTTTTTGCCAAATTTGGGGCAGTTTTGTCCTTGCAAAGACACTTACCTGATCAGAAGCATCGCCAGTGAGTTATCTGAGAACATTCAATGCTGTCTGATGACGAGCAATGTGAACTGAGCAGCAGCTCCAGCAGGAGCAGTGCCAAGTACTTTTGCAAATCCTGCTATACATATGCATAGCTACACATATGCAAATGCATGTACGTAAAAAAAGTTTCCCAAAAGTTTGCAGCACTAACAAAATTAAATCTGAAATAATTTCTGGTATAAGACAAATATTCAGAATGAATAACACAACACAATGTTATATGAATAATAATGGCTCCCATAGAGGCAATAGTTCTGGAACTACATTATTAACCAGGACACTTGAATTACTACCAATACCAAAATATATGTATATTTGCAACATGTTTGAAAATGTTGCTTCTTTGCTGTTCGTTCCATTTCATAAAGGATGTCTGAGACACTTGTGAATTGTGAACCAGACTTCTGGGTAGAGGATTAATTAAGTGGATTCTGTGAAAGAGGGAATTTGAAGCTAATAAAGCAACTGAATGTTTTCCTGGTTTACTGTAAATGTTTTATAGTTATATCCTATAGGGGAAAAAGATGCAAACCAACTAAACATAGTGGAACACAAAGCAAAAATGAATTCAGGTTGTATCTCCAATCTGGGGTTCGAACTGTACCATGTTGTAAATGTTTCAGTATGCCTGAAATTTTACATAAAAAAAATTACATTGATTTTATCTCAGGATGTAGACAAGGCCCCTAGGGCACCTGCAAATATTAAGGAATTTGTTCTTGCTGCATTTTGTGAGGTAGTGAAGGATTATCTTCAGTTCACAGGTGGGAAACTGAGGCACAGAGAAAACATGCGATTTAACCAAGGTCTCCTAGAACAGTGGTTCTCAATCTTGTTAGCTTCAAGGCACCCCTCATGAGACTATCAAAAAATAACAGAGCAATTCTTCTCATTGTAAAGAACTCAGAAATACCACAACAGGTCAGAATGGTTTTGATGCTATGGATTCCTGTTCGGTTTATCTTGTGAGCTACATGTAGATGTGTGCACACTTAACAATGCTAACACACTTAATGTGGCAGCTTTAAAAGTCCTAGAAGGCACTGAATGTGGCCTGGCAGCTTTGCTCCCTGGGCAGCCACATGTCGTCCAGGACAGTGCTGCCTGCTGCAGTGCCGATCGCAACAGTGGTCATGGCTACTTTTGCGCCCCACATAAATGTCATGCCTGGGGCTGCTGCCCTGGTTTCCCCACTCTTTAGTTATGCCAGAAGAAGGTCTTTGATAAACTCAGGGAGCAAGCCCAGGAATTGGAGTCCTAGTTCAGTGTATTGAGCACCAGACTAGCCATATTCAATTGTTTGTTTTTCCATGAATAGTTATAAAATTAAGGATGAAAGTATCCTATAGCTCCAAAGGCACCAAGCTTACAATTTAGGCTGATGCTAACTTGCTAGTGTATTGTACCATTCTGATATAGCAAAGTTTGGCGTCTGCTCAAACAATATCACTCTTACTTACTGGTGCAGTTTTTTTTTTAATTATCCTCAGTTTTAATGGTTTTAAATTATCCTCAGTTCATAATACAAGACCTCTAGAAAGACTAAAACCAGACAATTCCCAGACTGAACACTTCTTTTCTTGCAGATTCTTTCAGAAAATGTTTTATTTTTGGATAACATTGTCAAATGCTATCATGAAGATGTCATTGTTCTCTCTGCAATTTTAACAATTGTTTCCCTTTATTCTGGATTTTTCATCCTCACTTGGGGTCCAGTTCCGAAACAGAGGGCTTTCACTGGATTCACTTCATACTAAGATCTAGCATGGCTTGGCTGAAGGTTCAGACATCACTTGATTCCCCACCTGCCTTCAGGCACTCTCTGTCACCAACATACTTCCTCCTATAAAAACACGTATTCATAGATCATTGGTTTTGTTGACAGAAGGTTATTTTTTCAAAGGATATACGCAGAAGGGCAGTCAAAGGGAGTGATGGAAAACTCCATGCTCTTTTGGATGGTAGGGATTTTAAGGCATGGTCTATGATGTACAATATTTGTGGCAGTGGTTATATGTGTATTTTTGGGTGTAAGACGACAAGGTACATCTTTTAAATGACACAATTTTTGTATGTGGATTCATTTTTATTATAGTGGGTGCATAGCACCCCTAATTCCATTACAGTTATGTTTGTATGTAAATTCCCTACATATTTTAAATACATAAGTAGAGTTCTCTTACATTAAGGTGTTATGCCCTGAATGGTCATGTTTTGGGAACTGGAAGAGTCTTTGACCAGCTGCACACTTGCAATTTAGGTACCTACATCTTGTGTTAAAAAAGTACAAATAAAGTCATCATTGTAGTGGGCCAGTAGGGGGTGCTCCTGCACTGAGTCACCTGCCTCCCCGTGCCCAACCCAAAAACCAAGCTTTGAGTGCCTCCCCTGGGGTGCCTCAAGTCTAGCTGACCTCCTTCCTGGAGCACACCTGCAAGCCTGGGGTACTGTTGCCACCACCCAGACTGAGGTCTTTGTCTGGGCCCTTTGCCACCTAGGATACACATGCCCTGTAGACCAGGGGTGGGCAATTATTTTGGGCAGAGGGCCACTTACCCAGTTTGGGCAACCTGTTGAGAGCCACATGGGTAGCCCTGCCCTTTGACAGGTGCCCCACCCCCCGGTCACCATCTTAGAACCAACATCCCAATGTCTTGGGACTGATGTCCCAGGGCCAGTGCTGGTGAGGCCCATAGCAGGGCGAAGGCTGGCAGGGGTCTGTGCAGCTGGGCTGGGCTGCACCAGCAGGGAGAGGGGGGAGCTGGTCCGGCGCCATAGAGCCCCTGCCAGCTGGAACCCTGTACTCCTGCTGCCCTGCTCTGGGCCCTGTTGGCACTGGCCCCAGGACACCAGTGTAGGCTCCATAGATTTCATAGA
>NW_017728906.1:193453176-193459057 GCF_001723895.1 Crocodylus porosus
GGGGAAAAGTGGCTCCTCCCCTGCCCCGTGGCTGGTGCTCTCTGCTGCAGCAACTCGCAGCCCACGTGGGGCTGCCCTGAACAGGCACAGGCAGCCCCACGTGGGCTGTGAGTGGCTGTAGCGTGGGGTGCCAGCCACAGGGTAGGCAAGGGGCTGCTTTCCTGTGCTCAGCACCAGCTTGTAACCCGCTACCACTGCCAGACTGGGCCCTGTGCCGGCTTTCCGCACTGGGCAGTGTTTGCTACTGCCACCTCTGGGCTGCCCAGCTTGCGAGCTCCAGGCAGGCAGCAGCAACAAACACTGCCCAGCATGGAAAGCCCAAGGGCCACAGCTGCTGCAACCATGCTCAGACCTGATGGGTGAGCCTGGAGCTGGTGCAGGGTCCACGGCTGGCAGCGGGGGCAGGTTATACGTTAGTGCTGAGTGCAGGGGAAAAGCGGCCCCTTGCCCGCCCCATGGCTCACACTCCTTGCTACAACCACTCGCAGCCCACATGGGGCTGCCTGTGCCTACTCAGGGAGGCCCGTGTGGGCTGGGAGCAGCTGCAGCAGGGAGCACTGGCCACAGGGTGGGGGAGGGGCCACTTTTCCCTGGGCCTCTTTTCCCTGGGCTCCTTCCTGGCTCGGGGTCCTCTCCTCCCCTTCCCCCAGCACCCTTACCTGAGGTTCCAGCGCAGTGTGGTCACACGGTCCCTGGGACAGGGGATGGTGAGGCTGGGTGGGCCATGCTGTTGTGGGAGCCTGCCGGACTTTCCCTGGGTCCTATTGCCCCTGGTTTTTGTCATTTTTGACAGGAACCAAGGACAGATCAATATTAATTTTCTAAATTTTTTAGGGGTCCCATGGGCTGGATAGAATGGCCTTGTGGGCCAAATCCAGCCTGCAGACTGTACTTTGCCCACGCCTGCTGTAAACCTTTGGATTCTGGGTTGCTTCTATTAGCCTGGAGCATTCACCAGCAGCCTCCCAGGTGGGAGGAAAGTAAAACAGCTGAGCCCATCTTAGCAGGTCCCTTCCCTCTTAAGCACACACAGTGAAGCATGCTAAAACAGATAGATTTATTGATCCAAGAGGGATAGAGTAGGGAAGGAATACCAATAGCAAAATATAGAAAGAAAACTAACTTTGAGTAAATCTGAGTGGCTTGTCAGACTTTTGATACATGACTAGATTATAGTCAGCTAAGTTCCTAGTTAAGTTAATCACTTCAGCATCCAGAGAATGAAAGAGCTATGGCAGTCCATGTTTCTTTGTGTGTATTTTAAAATGTTCCCCCTTTTCTTCCTGAAGGGACCCGCTTAAATAGCCCTGCTGACCTCACCACCTGGACCCAGTCAGGGACAGGTGTTATTTGATGCTGGCCAATCAATTCAAAAAATGTAGTAACCTAGTGTAGTGACATGGGCTTAAGCCCCTTCCCCCATGTCATGAAGTCAGAGCTCAAGACAATAGAGAAGTTAAATTCACACCCTCTTACCTGAGGCCAGTCATATACATAGTCACCTGGGGCAACCAGGTTGACAGACATGAGAAAGGACAAAGAAAAAGGAAAGGAAAATAAAACCTAAGAGAGCAGGCTGGGATGGAGTTCTTTCAAAGTCATTGCTTACCTGGTACAGACCAGTATATAGTCTCAGGAGGACTCCATAGGGCATGAAAGAAGCTTGTTTCACACCAGCTTCTTGTTGAAGATAACAAATGGGACAAGTAGATCACACGACTTCTGCTGCCTCTCAAGAATTGGAGTGAACATTGTCTCTGGAGGTAACTGCAAGCACCTGGTAAAAGCTAGAGTTTTGGGGGTTGAAATAGAAGAGCTGGAGAAAGTCGGGGTATAGAAATTCCATGCAGACACTATATCATTCTTCAACTGTGCCCTCTGCCCTGGCTGCCCAAGGCCTCTGGCCTGTTAGCTTCCATTACTGAGGGTCTGCCTCTTCTGGCTCCCTGTGGATACTTCAGAAGTGCAGGTGTGCTTGTAATGGCCCAAAGGGCATCCAGTACCTTTAGGAACATGTCTAAGTGGCCTCCCTTCAGACCCCATGTCTGCCACTGATAAAATAAGCTCTGCCCACTCACTCCCACTTGGGTGCACAGAGACTGTTGGAACAGGGGCAGACTGTTCTGGGTTACTCCCTTGCCATTGATTCTGCTTAACAGCTGAACTGCGGGTCTGTACTGCACTTGTGTGGGAGCAAATGGCCAGGCTTGTTCAGTCAGAGTCAGGAGAGAAGCTGGTAGATGTGGTCTATGTGCAAAGAGGCTCCTTGTGTGTGTGGGATGGGGGTGGACAGTGAGAAAAGATTCATTGCTTTGCCAACATGGCATAGTCCAGTACTGCACAGAGCTACTCAAACTTGCTGTGATCAAGCTAGCTCCTAAATTGGAGCTAGTACAACTGTGGCAGCATAGTGCTGTACTCCGGCTAGTTAGCTCTGAGGAGACACTGGATACGTCTATATGTGTAAGTAATTCAAAACAATAAACTCTGGAGCAGTCTGAGCAGAGTAAACTATTCCTGGGCACACTGTCTACACATGCACCTGGGACAGCAGTAATTTGAGCCAGGGCAGAGCAGTTTACACCAGGGCCACTAAGCCCTGGGCTTCGGGTGCTATTATCAGGTGGCGGAGGGGCTGGCTGGGGCACAAGGGTACTGAAAGTGCAGAGCCATGTGGCTAGGTGGCAGGCAGGACTCTGGCCCTCAGCTGGCTGGATGACCAGATACAATTTATGCCTGTAGTCAGCATCTATGCATATGTTTAATCGCATAAATTACATCAGGATAAGATAGTAGTGTCCCCGACAGCACTGTTTTACTGTGGTGTAAATTAGTTTATTGTGGCCTAATCTGTCACATGTGTAGATGGTGAAGCTTTATTTTGAAGCTAATTAGTCTACTCCACAGTTAAACACATGTGTAGACACAGTCAGTGAGTATTAGCTTGTCCAGTGACACAGCAGTGCAGCTTCATTGCTTCCGGTCCCAGAGCTAGCATGTGCAGAACTTTCCGCACTGTGCTGTTCGATGCTGTGGTGATGCACCCTTTGTATCTCCTCCCGTGCTGCCTACTTGAACTAGTCCTACCTACTTTTTAAAGAACTATCCTTTTGTATAACGAAGGAAGAGCAAAACAGTCCTGTGTGGAAGGGCATTTCTGGCCTGGTCCAGTTTATGTGCTACCATGCATTGCCTGATGCATCAAAGCAACTTTGCTCGTTAGCCATTTGTCAGCATTAATTAGTTCCAATTACCAACTCAGCTAAACAGTACTGGGCTTCAGGCAGGACTGGGTGAATTCTATGGCCCATGTTATACAGGAGTTCAGGTTGATTATCTAATGGTTGCTTTTGGCTTTGCACTCTGTCACTCTATGGGTAGGTCCATAGCATAGCTTGATTACTGGAAGCAGACTAGCCATACCACTAGGGAGCTCAGCATGAGAGTTTTGTCCAGGTAATTCAACCTGTTTGCAAGCCCAGCTGACTTGCTTCTAGTTCCCCAGCTTGCTTTTTTAAAGGCAAACATTGGACATGTGGCCAAGCACCAGGCAGGTACTGGATATGCTGCCTGGGACGCTGAGGGGCACTCAAATTCCAACGGTGATGAGGATTCACTTTGAAATTATTTTAAATACCAACAGTAGAGAAAAACTGGTCAGCTAGGGGGACAATAGTAAAGAGGGAACTAATAGAAGGTTGTTGCAGTGACTAGATTTATGTAGAGATTATAGCTAAAAGTTTCCTGGAGCATGAAAGGCTGTCTTTGCTACTGAGACATTTTGCTGCGTTGCAGTTGTGAGTTTTTAAGTCATTTTTGACTTTTCAAATGGTCAGATGAATGAAAAGATAATATCTGCTGACTACAAATGGTCCTTCTAAGCAAATCTGCAAGCAGGGTCACAGAAACAGCAGCGGCAGGAATCTTTCCATGAATTAATGATACGATGGTTTGAGTGAAACACAATGGGTTTTTTTTTTTTTCATTCACAGATAAATGTTACATGGCTTTGATGGAAAGGTGTACAGAAGAAGCAAGCGATAACAGCCAAGATGAGGCCATAGCAACAGGGCCAGAAACATTAATAGGACTACTTAAATAAGTTTGATCTTGACAGTATTGGATGAAGAGCTCTGATGGTAGAGCGACTGTTGTGGTGAGGCTGCAGGGGGGAAGAGGAGGAAGGTGGACTACTTATGACATCTGGTAGTTTTCTACTTTAAAACCTTGCACATATGATCCCCAGCAGAGAAAGAAATAAAAAGAAACCTGAAATGAGAGGAACAGAAACACTGTCACCACGGTGGGTTATTTTATGCAGTTATAGCGAAGCTTGTGCTCATGAAAGATGCTGTACTGAGAGTTCTGAAGACAAAAGCCGCCTTCTTTAGCCAGAAAAGACAGGCAGCACAGGCAGCAGTGGTACTACACTCTCTCCCTGGCACCTCACTCTTGGTGTGACCGGTATATGAGGAAATCACACCCTGTCGCTAACCTAGTTATACCAGAAGGACCCCTGGTGTGGGTGGAGCTATGCCAACAAAAGAAAGATTTTATCAGATTAGCTGCTGCTTTGTAGGAAGGTGGTATGTCCAAGGGCCTTGTCAGACCTTACCCTGTAAGCTGAAGAAATGTCAATCAGCTTAGTGCTGTTTGGCCTAGTGGAGCAGTCACATGCTATGGCAAAAAAATCTGCTCTTACTGCCCTCCCCTGCACAGCTGTGACTTACCACTAGAGGCTTGATGAACAGGCTCAGGACAGTCTGCTCCTGCCAGGCAGGATGAGTGCTGCAGCCCTGGTATCCCCCACCCCCCCACCTTGGACTGGGTTTGCTCCTAGCTCTTGCAAGCCAGTCTGGGTGGTGGGGGGGAGGCAACATCTCCCTGCCCCTGCTCACACCAACTCTGCTCCAGGAGCACAGTGAGCTAGTTGGGGTCGGGGGGGGGGGCATCACCTTCCTGCCGCTGCTTACACTGACTCTTGTCCTAGAGCAGAGCTGGCAGCACAGCTGGTGTGAGTGGTGGCAGGGAGGTGTTGCCCTATCCCCCTTCCCTGCACTTGGACTGGCTTGCTTTGCTCCCGGAGCAGAGACAGTGTGAACAGTAGGGAGGCAGTGCCCCCTCTCCCGCTCAGACTGGCTTGCTCTGCTCCCAGCAAGCAGCAAACACTGCGCACAGCAAGGCCCTGTGCCCCAGGTTCTCTTTTCACCCAGTGCCTCCTGGGATGCTGGAAGACATCAACTTGGGCAGAAAAGCCGTGGCTAGTGGCCACAAGTTAATGAAACAGGAGCAAAATAACGTGGATTAGAGAGATTCCTTTCCTAGAGTGGTGTAATGTTAAGCCAATAATGAGTGTTTTAAGCCACTTAAAAGGTGTAGCCAGTCCAGGGGTTGAGAGCTCCCAAAGCTGCCTAAAGTTACCATGTAACAAGACCACAAGAAAAAAGAGCTTTTTTTCACCATACAGTGTCTACTAGGCCTGTGCAAATAGGGAACTATTCAATTCGGGATCAGATTCAGCCGATTTGGATGCCAGCAATTTGATTTGGAGCTCCAAATCAGTTTTTCGCTTCGATTTGGCCAAATTGGCTCCGAAGCTTCGGAGCCGATTCAGAGATTCAGCCAGAGGGTATAATGGGAAATCAATGAAATATCTATAACTTTGTTGTCTTTTGTCTAATTTGGGTGAAACTTGCAGGAGTGGTAGCCTCTCCTGAGAGCATGAAGTCTGCCAAGTTTCCAGGAGATAGGTGCAGGGGTTCATAGATTTCATAGATTTCATAGACATCAGGGCTGGAAGGGACCTTGGGAGATCATTGAGTCCAGCCCCCTGCCCAAAGGGCAGGAAGTCAGCTGGGGTCATAGGATCCCAGCAAGATAA
>NW_017728906.1:193459151-193461361 GCF_001723895.1 Crocodylus porosus
CGCCTCCTTCTTACACCAGGGAGACAGGGAGAGCTGGCAGCCGTGCTGTTCTAACAACACTATTGATGAGAGCTAGCAGCTGTGCTGTTTTAACAACACTATTGATAATGCATTTTCGATAATATTTCTAACACCCTCACCTCTGCACTTGGGCCTCCCTGACTTTGTTGACTAGCACCTGTGTCCAGTGATCGAGGGTTTTGGTGCTGCCAGTGCACATGCTCCACTTCACCATCAGGTTGCACAAGCCCACCGTCATGTGGACCGTACTGGACCACAAGGGTTCCAGCAATCTCCTGATGCCCTCCTTCAGCCACCTCACCAGTACCTGCATGTCTGGTGACAGCAGCCTGTTCCAGCCAGGAACATTGTTCCCTTGAAACTTCTCCATTTGGTTCTCAAGTTCCCTCACTAGGGGATCACCTGGCTGAGGAGGGGATTGCCAGTGCTAAGGGCCTCAGTGGCCTTGAGGAAGGGTTTGAGGACCACCAAGATCTGGGAGATGGTACCCTGCTCAGCTCTGTTCAGGGGGCTGCTGATCCTGAAGCAAGACCATTTCATGGATGGCCTTCTGTTGCTCCACCAGCCTTTCGAGCACCAGGTATGTGGAGTTCCACTGAGTCTCTACATCCTGCATAATTTTGTGGTGTGGGATGCTCAACTCTGCCTGTTTCTCCCACAGCAGCTTTCAGGCACTTTGTAAGATGGGGCCAGAACCCTAGGGAGAAGGCCTGGCTATCCAGAGCAAGCATCTCCCCAATGGTCTGGGTGATCTTGCTCACCTTTGCAACTCATCCCCCTCTGTCTGTAGCTTTGCCCCACTGGTCCAGGGTGGCCTGCCTCTGCTTTGGATGGAAGGGGGCTTTGGAGCAAGCAGGGGACTTCTCTTTTAGCATGCTCACACTGGTGCCAGGCTGAGCTGCAAGAAGGGCAAGGGGATGCTGACTCCTCAGATGCAGTGGCATCACCATGGTGGAAGAGTGTTTCATGTCCTTGTCCCGGCTGATGTGCCTTTGGCAGTGCTGGCAGATGGCAAACCTGGGATCATCTACCAGCTAAGAATGCTCCCACACTATGCTACTTGCCTGCTTCTGGGTTGAGGGTGAGGATCCTGCCTTACCCCACTCGTCAGCAGGCTGAGGCACAACAACAGGAGGAGCTGCCTCAGATTAGCTACTTGCCTCCACAGCCTCAACCTCCTCTGAGGTGCTGTTTCTGGAGGAGACCTGGGTCTAGGGGAAATTTGAGGGGTGTGGAGCACAAACTGTGATTCCCCCTCAGTCCCCAGAATTGCTTGAGTCACCACACTCAGCATCCCTGGTTCCAGCTCCAGCTCCTCCTCTAGCAGTGGGAGGCTCACGCTGAGAGATGAAATTGGGGTGGAGGAGATAGTGATTCTGCTGCTGGTGCCTACTTCTAGACTGAGTGGAGGTGATGCAGGTGCAAGGATGTTATGTGCAGACACTGCTCCCACCTCCTTGCTTCCACACGCAGCAGAAGCATCATGGCTGCTTGGGAAGAGAATGAGTCTGTGTTTGGAGGGGGAGGGGATGGACTTGCAGCTCTAGCTCTTCCCCTACCCCTTCTCCTTTCCCTGCCATAAGACCTGGCATCTGCCTTTCCAGCACGCTTCATATGAAACTTTCCTATGCTGCAAAAGGGGGGGGGGGGTCACTTCTTTTGTGTTGTGTGTTTTCCTCTTTGGCATTGTGTGTGTGCACTGGACTCTGCTTTGATTGTTTGATTCACTAATAAGTATGAAGGCCTATGAAAAAAATGTGTGCTGTCTTCTTCTGTGCTGGGATGTATTTACTTTTATGAATTCTGAATGTGGAGTGTGACTCTCTTGTGTGTTTTATTCCCTCTGTGTTATTCCCTCTGTGTTATTCCCTCTGTGTTGCATGCGTGCACTGGACTCTTCTTTGATTATTAATAACTATATATGGTGTCTTCTTCTGTAATGTTCTATTAATGTGGATGTGTGACTACTGCTGTACTTCTTGTTCTTCTTCTGTGTTGTCATGTGTACTTAAAATGATATATCTCCTTCTTCTAAGACCCTGCGTTCTGTGTTAGTCTCAATCTGAATCTGACTTCTGTATTGTCTTCAGTCTCTATGTAAATTAACTATAATAATATTAATAACTAATAACTACTATATATAATTTGACTCTCTTCTTCTCCTATGAATATCTGATTTTTCTTCTTGT
>NW_017728906.1:193461666-193462629 GCF_001723895.1 Crocodylus porosus
GCACAATTCCTTTCTGATGCTGTTCCTCAGTCAGAACCAGCTCACAAAAGGCAGAACAAGCCTGCACACAGAGGTTTTTATGCTGTTTCTATGTCCCGCCCTGCAGACACTGTAATTGGAAAGGCAGTCAGAGAGAAATCATGCTCACTGGTCACCTAGACATGTCAGTCTTTCTCCGGTTGCTCCCCCTCCCTCTTCTAAGTTTCTGTTTCCACATACAGACAGCCCTCCAAATCTCTGAAGTGCCGAATCTGTTCTAAATCTTTTCTGAATTGATTCAGAAAGCCTAAAGCAGCCAGTGATTCGACTTGGACATGCTGATTCAGCCTCTGTATCATCCAAATCTTTTCTGAATCCAAATTGCGGTCTGAAGCTTCACGCAGCCCTAGTGTCTACACTGACAGCCTGTGCCAACAGGACTATACAAGCGTGGCTATAGCACCAGAAGTCCTGTAGTGCAGTCAAGCCCTCAGGTTACCTCTCCAGTCAGGTAGGGAGAGTAGCTCAGTCTCCTTAACTCATTCATTCCTTGCATTGTCAGGAAAGACTGCAAGCACATTACCCTAGAATGACAGCTCTTTGGCATGAAGAGCTATTCACAAGGAACTGGAAATGAGAGCTAACAGAAATAGTTAAAAGCTTGATTTTTAGAGGTGCTTAGTAGCCAAAAATCCAAGTAAAGTCAGTGGGGATTGCTTGCATTAAGCAACTTTAAAAATTAGGCTCCTGTTTAAACAGCCACTGGCTGGTCATACCTTTTAGATGCCTTTGTTTTAGTTGTGTGTCAAGGTAGGGCTATATTTATGTGGCGAGTAGGTCAGTAGAGCTGGCCAATAGGCTTGCGTGAATAGGGAACTATTCGATTCAGCTGATTTGGATGCCAGAGATTTGATGTGGAGATCAGAATTGTTTTCCTGATTCAATTCGGCTGAATTGCTTTGGAAGATTTGGAGCTGATTCGGA
>NW_017728906.1:193463269-193468879 GCF_001723895.1 Crocodylus porosus
CCCAGCCTGTTCCTCACCCCATGATGCCTCCATTTCCATTTTCACTGACTGGCTGGCTTTCTTGCCTGCATTGCATGCCAGGCAAGCCTCTGGCTTCTTCACTATTCCTGCCATCCAGGACCAGGAGACATACCAACTGCACGTACTTCCTCAGCCTGACAAAGGGTTTTTCAACCTGAAAGCTTCCTAAGATACATTTTTCTAACTATTTCATTTCTTTCATAATAAACATATAAACATAAAAACACAAGATAAGCCATCACACACCATGAATTACAGATATCCAACACAACATCTGTACTTCTTGCTGCCAATTCCTTTATACAAAGAAAGGCTCTGTGACAGTTCTGTCTGGATACCTTTGATAGTCCTGGTGTGATTGGTGTTGAGCCAGCTAAGTTATTTTGACCTGCTGTTGTTTACAGTGGTGGACCAAAATGAGACTGTAGGGGAGGAGGAGATCTCATGGGGGCATACTGCCATGTTGTGCAGAGGCCCCAGTGCCAGGAAGGGCACACCTGGACACACACACAGTCCCACAAGAACCCATGCCACAATTTTGGCCTGCCTGCAGGCAGAGGTGCAGGGCCCCAGAACCCAGACTCCCCCTGCACCTATCTCCTTGACAGCTGGCAAGCTTTGTGGCCACAGCAGGCCCTAACAGGCCTGCAGTTTTCACCCCCTGCACCTTAACACATACACAGTGTCACCTATGTTATGAGTTTTACTTGTCAGCAGTTTGAGGTGCAGTTTCCCAGAAACCCCTGCACTTATCTCCTTGAAACTTGGCAGGCTTTGTGGCCTCATCAAAAGCTAACATTTCTGTAGTTTTTACCCCACTGTGGCTTAACATACACGTGTGACATGAGTTTTGCTTTCAAGACTTTGAGGTGCAGTTTCCCAGAACCCCCTGCACCTATCTCCTTGAAACTTGGCAGGCTTCATGACCACACAATAGGATACCACCCCTGCATATTCCATCCAAATAAGACAAAAAAACAACAAAGTTATAGATATTTCATTGATTTCCCATTATATGCTATGGCCGAATCTCCGAATCTTTTCCGAATCGATTCAGAAGCTCTGAATTCAAAATGTCTAAAACTTCTAGAAATTTGATTCAGATTTGTAGATTCAGCTTCTGAATCATCTCCAAATCCGAATCACAATCCAAAGCTTTGTACAGCCCTACTGTCCAAGACGTAGGGTTTCCAGTTTGTGGATTTTTTTTTTTTTTTTAATTTGGCTTTGGAGTAGATTTGGAGCAAACCAGAAACCTCCTGTTATGGTACATGTACTAGTCAATTTCTCTGCTGATCTCATCAGTGAAACTGGGATTCTGTTGAGAATTTTGGTGAGCAGCTTCAGGGAACTCCCACAGTCCCTGAATTTGGGGCAGATCCATTGAATGTCTCTTTCCTTGAACGGGGAAAATCTTAGCTTTAGGATGAACTCTCTTCTGATGGGCATTGTGAAGGTTCATTCCCCCAAGATATTTTCAGTGGAACATTTGGGGCTCAACAAGGCAGCATATTCTGATCAGATGTTCTAATCAGATGCCTTCCAAATTTATTTCATACCGCACATTGTAACAACTTTTGGTTACAACTGACCTACATGTCCTTCTTACTGGAGTTCAATTGAGCAAAAAGCTTTACAACCCCTTACTAGTCTCCTGTGCCAGCAAATCCTGCCTACCTCTTTCTTAGCACCTCCCAGTCAGAGCTTTCTGGCAGAAGATTACATATTTCTACGTGTTGAAATCATCTGAATCTCCACACTATGAGCATCATACCACAATCTAGAACGGTGCTTTTACTTTATCTTTTCAAAGGTTATGAATAATTAGAAGTAATCAGTGATGGGCCTGAAACAAAACTCAGCATGGTTTTGCAGATGGTGGGACTTGCTCCTGGATTTGATCTTTAAGACTCGCACCCATCTCTAGGCAGTGTAATATTTGCTCATAAAATACTAGTGGTGAGATCAAACTAAAACCCTACATCTGAATTCATTTGACCTTTCAGAATGCTAAGATCTGGATTTGAAATGTTATTGCTGATTTCTGTGCGTGGCAACACCCACTATCTCCAACTCTGCATCAGAGACCCAATTTTACTAGGCACGGCAGACACACTGAAAGATATAGTTCCCACAGAGTTCTCCTTTTCATTAAAAAAAATGTCCTAAGATAGTAAGACCTAGTTGTATCAAATACATTTTATTTATGCACTGATTTATCTTTGGCATTAAGTGATTGCCTTCATCATGCTACCCTGGTAATCTAGCTGATTTTACCTTTTGCCTGACTCTTTGAATGCACTCAGATCCCACCAGAGAAATGTTAAATGGACTATGCTGTTTAGGAAGACATCAGAACATAACTGGGAGAGGTTTAAACATGGCAGGATGTTAAGAAACAGGTGTTTTACTGTTTCTATGTAGAGAATATTTGATTTGGGAATGAAGTTGTGATAGTACAACACAATATAAGCAAGAGTTTTCACTTCTGCTCTCTGAATTTAAAGCAGGACAGGTGGGGGCCCCTTTGATATAAAGAGAGAAAGTCAGTTTAGAGCTGTTCCCTGTCATGGTCTGAGACTGTGCTAGTGGATTGTGTTTCATTGGCTTTATAATTTAAGAAAGGTTATGGAAAGAGGTGGAAGCTGAATGCACATCTGAAAGTGATGAGACGTGAGATAATTATAAAAACCCCTCCAGACAATCAAAACTAAGAAGGGGGAAGAAAGAAAATAAATGACAGGCTGAGGTCTGCTTGCAAAGGCTATCTATGCACCCTCATTTATGCATACATATCAGGTAATTGCAGAAAGCACTACGTTCTTTCCTGTACAATTACTCTATTTCATGCACATTAAATAGAGATAGATGTATCTTTTGTGGAGTCTGCAGTGAAGCTGGTCAGCTATTTTCCAACAAAATATTTTTTTCCTGAAAAAAGTCAATTTATTGAAACTGAAACTATTTGAAAAAAGAGCTACATTTCAGTGAATCCCTGATTTAAAAAACCAAATCAATAAATAAAAGGTTCAAAATTGTCAAACCATCCCATTTTAACAAAAAGTTTTCACTTTTTGATTCAAAAGGACTTTTCAGATTGAGATTAATTTTTAATTTATTCTTAAAAAAAGATAAATATAAAAAAGGTCACCATGGGAACAAAATGTTTTGAAATTAATCATTTTGATAAGGACTGGGTGAATAATTGATTGGGAGTAAAATTAAATGTTTGTTAGGAGACCCTAGTCCAAATCTCCACTCTAAATCAAACAGTTTTCAACCAAAGACTTCTACATCTTAAGAAAAAATGTGTTTTCTTCACCACAAGCTTTTCTGTAAACTTAGCCTGAATTCACAACCCAGTTTAGTTTGGAGAAATATTGGTGCCAAAATGAAAACCCTGTGATGAGAAACCTCCAGAACCTGTTGCCCAATAGTGCAGTGGTATGGCGATCCTTCACAGTATGGGAGATTTAGGCACAATTCCTTCTTTTCTCTCAGAGAGCACATCTACACATGCTCCCCATGGTGCTGTTGTTTCTGAGCTGTCATTTAGTACTTCCTGTTGGAAGTACTAAATGATGGCGCACGGTTATTTTTAGATGCTACATCTCTGTAGTGACACACTATAACAAGGTAGCTCATTGCTTCAGTGACGTAGAGTCATGTATAGATGCAGCCAAAGAGTATTTGATCCCATCACTACTACATCCTAGGGGTGCCTTTACTACCTTGCTGGAGGCTATTGTGGTTTACACAAATGAATCAAGAATGCTCTTCATCAATCCTGTTCACACGCTGCATATTTTATATATCATTTTATTCAGTAGACTATATAATTATGTTATTATAATTTATAATATGAGATATATTTATTAGCAATTGTACCAGACTGGACTCCTGCTGTCCCACCTCCCACGTGACTGCTCTAATCACCCAAACTGCTGACTCTTTTCCACTCTTTCTGTGCTTCTGAGAATAGTTAAGTAGTTCAAACAAAGACAAAAGGTCCAAGAGGAGAGATTGAAGGATCCCCCCAATTCATCCACCTGCCTCACAACATGCAATAGCTAGGTGGTCTGGGAGTCGCTACCTGGGAGCACTAAGTGAGAAGCCAAGTCTCTGGAGAGGGTGGGAGTTCAGACACAACCTAGAGCACACCATTTCCTGTTGGCTGTCTCCAGCCAAATCCCCATTTAGTGTCTGAGATGGATAACTCCATCATGCTTTATACAAGGAATGGAGGCCCTTAACTCTAGATTTTGGATTTCACTCTGGAGGACAGGCCCCTAAAAAGTGCTGGAGTACCTGGCTTGCAGGAGGCTAAGTCCTTTATTGGATATAGCATTAAACATGCACTTTTTGTCCAAACTGGTTGGGGAAGCTGTAGTTTCCTTTATGCCTTTTGTAGATATGGCACTGAGGCGGGAGAGAATTTTTCAGACTTTTCTGAGGTGGGGTAGAATCGGGAAAGGAAGTGGAAGTGAACCACAGGATATGGAGAATGAATATAAGGAAAAGCTTCCCACTGGTGAGATCTACTGCAGTGCATACAAGACCGATGAACAGTTGGTACGTTGTGCAGCACTTATATAAGACCCGATTAAATAGGCATTGAAATTAATGGCAAGTCGTACCATTAACTATAATGGTGCATGGTACCATTTCCTTGTAACCTGCTGCTTTGTAGATGTCTAGGTTCCCCTTAGCAAAGATGACCTTGGATGCTGGCAGAGGTAGATGGACACTAGGAAGAAGAGAGAGGCAAGGTGCCTTTGTTAGGAGCTGCACAGGAGAGAGTACTGCCCCAAGGGCCTGCAGAAGGCACTAATTACCAAGGGACTGGAGCTGCCAGGCCCTAGCAAGAGTTGCCACTGGTAGAGCAGCTTGGAGCAAACACTAGTGCTTGAACCTCAAGAAAGAGGGAAGGAGGGAAGAAGGAAGCAAGGCAGCATTGATAGGGGAGGATGTGGGACAGGGAGGATTCAGGAAGCGTTTTCAATAGGGCCAGAACAGAAGGCACCAGGCAGACACACAAGTTGTGCTAGAAACTAGGCCCAGGCAACACAGCCCAGGAGTCAGGCCCCATGTGTAGGGAATCAGGCAGGTGGATAGTAAGTGGAGGGGAGCAAAGGAAATTGTGCAGGGGAGCAGGGAAGCAAGAGACTAAGGGACTCTGGAGACTGAAAAAAGTCACTAGGAGCAAAGGAGAGTGGGAGTGGGGAACCAGTGTCAGGTAGCTGTAAGAAAAACAACCATAAATAAAAAAGGGAAGCAGGAGATGACCTTTTAAAAGCAGAAGCTTGAAACTCCCCCCCCCTTGATTGACAGTAAGTTTGGAGACCACCAAACCAACTTCAACTGGCTTAAGCTTGCCCTGTTCCACATTCTGTAACCCAGCAACAGCACGTAGAAGGACCCCAGACTTGTAGAAATTCCCCAAAGATGCACGTACA
Organism: Crocodylus porosus; assembly: GCF_001723895.1. Classification (NCBI taxonomy): domain Eukaryota; kingdom Metazoa; phylum Chordata; order Crocodylia; family Crocodylidae; genus Crocodylus; species Crocodylus porosus. Next base: position 193,468,747 of record NW_017728906.1, read on the forward strand.
TATATGCCTTATGCCTATGTATACTTATATTTGCATATGTATGACCTGTTAACATAAAGAGTACTATCGAACTCAGATCGGGGGAGCTCTTTGTCTTTGAAACATTGAGTACCCCTCTGCAGAGCAATACACT
>NW_017728906.1:193469599-193473463 GCF_001723895.1 Crocodylus porosus
GAGAAGATCTATTGTGAGTGAAAAAGGTGACTAACCTGGGCCTTCCTATAGACAAATAATGAACACAAAAAAGCTTGTTAATTATAAGAGCTGATGGTTCGCATTTAAAGTATTTTAAACAGATCTGCCTGTATTTCTAATGTAGCAAAACTAGCTCAGGTGATTTTTAGATGTGTAAATAGGGGAAATATCAAGCCAGAGTGTGGTTGCCAACTATTACCTTGAAATGGCTTCTGTGGTCCATTGTTGGACTACTATAGGACTGTTGTCCATGTGCCAAAAAGGATCTTGAAAAATTGGAGAGTTCTGAGGAGCTAGAAGAGCTGCAGTCCAGACGCACCACATAAAAAAAGGAGTTTTTCATTGTAAGTTTATCACAGACAAGATTTGGAGGAAGCATGGTTGCAGTCTTTAAATGTGTACATAGGGAGAATACATTTTTCCAATACTTTCTGGAAGATGGGGGCATAATGAATGGCTAGAGTCTGAAGTGAGAAAATTTCAAACTGGAAAGAAGATGACAATGGTTTTAGTGGCCCGCATTGATGCCAAGGGATGCGGGAAGTTTGCCATTATCTGCCTTCTTTCTATCTAGATTTTTATATTTCTAATGCCCATGTTCAAATTAAATTGTGGCTGAGTTTGAAGCAAGGTTTGTTGGGTGGGGCTCCATGGTTTGTGTGCTGCAGGAGGTCACATAAGATGTTCCTACTAGCCTCTCCAGCCCTTAACCATCTATATAATCTCCGTATCCAAAAGGCTGTTAACAGGATATTCTTCAAGGGGCCTTCATAGCTTTGAACTAGGCTGGCACCTGGTTGTACGAACCATGTGTTACAATGAAACTAGCTATATTAGGCCAATGCTATCCTTGCAAAGTCCTTTCATCCATAACACAGATCAGATTTCTCCCCAGCATCAGCCTTATTAAACTTCCTCTCCAGGAAAAATGGCTAGGGTAGAACACAAGGCAGCATGGCTTGAAAGTCACACGTCATGTTGACCAGGCTGCACTTCCATTGACTTCTGTCTTCACAGCAGATGCATTAGTTTGCTAATGTCATTCTGTGCTTTGAAGGTGTAAAACACTACTGAAATACTAACTATTATTGTTGAATGATTTGCACTTGACAAATGTATTTTTTTCCCCAAACCATAATCACCCCATGGACAAGTTGCTGTCTGTACGCATGAAGAGAGTTAAGCATGTGCTTAAATTTTAAAATGGTTCCAGCCTTGGGTTCTCATGTTTAAAGTTAAGCACCTGCCTAGGAGTTTTGGCCCAAATCCTATTCACCCTAAAGATGCCTTCTGTGGGTTCAGAATTTGATCTTAATCCACCTAGACACCAAATAGCTTTCCTAACAGTTGACTTTCTGTTATCCTAATCCAGGCAGAAAAAAACCCAAACACAGTTTGCTCCTAGGCAGACAAGGTTCTTTGGGTAAATCTGATATCTTTTATTAGACCAACTCAAACAGTTGGAAAAAATCTTCTTAGCAAGCTTTTGGGTTTATATACCCTTTGTCAGGCTGAGGAAGCATCTGCAGTTGGTGTGTGTGCTCTTTCCGGATGGAATAAAAAGTAAAGGAGCCAGAGGCTGGACTGGTCTGCATGCAAGACAGGCAGTCAGTGAAGATGTAAATTGAGGAGTCAGTGGGTGAGAGACAGACTGGGAAGGATAGGGGGGAAGGGGAATGGGGAATGAATGTAGCTGGTAGATAGTGGAAAAGTACCTGGGGACTCAGATGTCAGGCAGGTAATATAATATGTCATAAATCCGACGTCTACATTTAGTCTATGAATTTATGTATCCAGGAGGTTGATTAAGTGAAGTTCATAGGCTCATAGGTACACAGGTTCATTTACCCAAAGAACCTGGTCTGCCTATGTCCTTAGACCAACACGGCTGAACCTATATCCCCATAGCTCTCGCCTATGCTTTCACTGGGAAACTTTACATGCCTACATCATATATAGAGATCCATCTCCCTTTGAAGGAATAATTTAAATGATCTGAGGAACATGGCTAAATAATAAACAGTGAAGAGGGACAACCCCCCTTTTAATTGAGCAGCTCAGGTTCTTTGTTCCCTTCACTCAGAGGGAGTTTCAGTTTTCAGTGTGCCACCCAAGGGTGTGGGTTGGGGAAAGAGAGAACCATGTGGCCAGGAGAGTACGTAAGACGTAGCAGGACCCAGTGGGGACAAAGTTCAGGGCATCTAGCCTCTAGGACAGTGCCTTCCTCACTGGGCTATAGTCAAACTTTTTGCATGTTCACTTTCCGAGGTGACTTGGCCGCGACCACACATGGGATCTAGTTCCTGGCATCCCTGGCAAGTGACTTCGCCAGAACACTGTCATTCCTCTCACTCTGGGCTTGCCACTTCACACCAAGATAATGCATGCACATGGTTTGTACCTTCAGGAATATCCCACTGCAGATGTGTCCATGATGGTATTCCACTACACACAGGATGTTGATGTTGCATCTGGTGTTCCTGCTGTAATACAGGAGAAAGATCTACAAGCTGTGCTGTCATATGAATATTGGTGGTGATGTGGGGGTGGTTCTCTGTAGGCACTGCCCTTGGGTTTAGGAAATTTTTGTGGCAACACTCCCCATTCTGTTTTTCCCTGCATAAATACAATAAGGAAGTTCTCTGGAACTTTTGAAGTGAGTATCACTTCAAAATGGAGGACAGCAGCGTCTTTCTGGTGTCCCGTTTGGCTGGCATGAGATATCAGTCTTGCTAAGCACCTGCTATCAACCCAGCTAATCATGCATCACATCATTATCATTCATTAAGGCCAGCAAGTTAAAAAAAGATTCCTCTCCATGATTTCAAAATTATGCAAAGCCAGAGGTCCCCCTTATGTTTCAACCTTCATAAACAAAAAGGTTTTCTCGAAAACTACTCAATCACTGAGGAAAATATCCTCTTCTTTAACCTCTGTATATTTGTTATTGCAGATGGTGTGCTTATGAGGCCAGTAACTGAAATTACAGATGGGCATGTGGTTAGGTAAAGAAAGGGAGGAGAGGGGGCCAAGACTCCAGGGTACTGGTCCCAGCTCCGGCATTCACTTGCCGCATGACCTTGACTAGAGGTGGATGAGCAACGCAAACCCCTGTTAGCTAAACAGTCATTCAAATGCCAAATAGTCGCTTGCTTTGCCAATGGTTGGACCCCATTTTTATTTACTGATAGTGCTTATGTGAACAGGCTCCTGGGGAGGGTGGGATTGCAGGAGAATATCTATGTCCACATGAAGATAACAGCGCTCTGTAGGAAGCAGCGCATTGTTATTTGCAATAGGTTCATATCTGATCCAGCAGAGGACCCTCCCTCCACCTCACTTCCCTTTCCTTGCCCTGCCCTCCCCTATAGTTGCACCCAAGCTCTTTCAGGAAAAAAACAGGCTTATTAAAACAACACTGAAGTTTAAGTCAGAACAGGCCTTTCCTTGACTTCCTTGGCCTTAGCTGCTCTCTCCCCCAACCTATTATTTCTTCAGCTGTCTTCCTATTTAGGTATTTGCCTCACTGGAATTAGGCCCAACAAGACATTTCCCCCTGAACCTGATCCCCTCTGACCTTGCATCTCCTGCAGGAGGCTTTTTGCTCCTTCCAGGTTTCCCTTCCTGGAGAGAACAGGCTCCCACTTCACCGACTAGTCCCAGGTAACCCTGGGCATGTGACACTTCCCATCCAAGTGATGCAAAAAGCGGTTCGTTTCTTTGGAGGCCACCAAAATCACAGACACACACTTATTAGCAGCACAAAAGGTGTATTTGCAAATAGGGTCAGAGCAGAGTCAAAGACTCAGATTACTCCGAAACCCCTGAGGAATTTTTGCAGCC
>NW_017728906.1:193473629-193476222 GCF_001723895.1 Crocodylus porosus
AATTCCAGCTTCTGTAATCTGCATGAGAAAAGCTAGGGGGAGGCTGGGGGAGAGTGTGATTTAGTATAAGAAGAACTGTGGCAAGGCTGGCCAAGGAAAAAAGTCCTTGGCAGTGTTTTTTTCTTATCAGGTACGAGATGCAAACTGTACATTTCTAACAACACTCCATTTCTAACACAAGCACAAGCCCAGCCCCAAGGGCTGGATAACAAGGCACTGATGGAGGCTGAGACCAGTTCCCTTAAAGGGGCTACCCAAACTTTGACCCTCTTGATAATTCATAATTCAAGAGCTAAAAATGTTGGCTATCCAGCCAGGATGCAATCATGATAACATGGGACTTACGTGACTCATCACAAACAGCAAATGACCAGCAGCTTGCACACAAAGTAGAATTTGGTCAGATATAAATCCGTCAATTGCAAATCAGCAGTACATTGATTAAAATAAAAGTTCCTGTTTCCGTGTTTCTCTGTTCCTTGGCTCAGCTAGGATGCAATTTCTAGGATGCTCTAACTTAACTCTCTTACATAAGTCCCTCTATGAGCTTTTGTAAGCAGAGGTGTCATCTTGTCCTTCTTGCTCCTTGCCACAGTTCCTGAGCTGGGTTTTGGAAAGGAAGTGGCCTAGACCCCTTATGCCCTCTTGATGTCAGCCAGTAAGGTTTTTTATAGAACTGGATTCCCTTGGGTCTGCTTCTGTCAGCTTTATACCCCTTGTAAGTTGCTGCAGGTGGCTTGCAATTGGAATTGGCCCCAAACCTTTTTGCAGCTCATTCTGGAACAGCAAAATGGGCTAAATTGGGAAGATAAATCACTCACAATGAATAATTCACCCTGTTCTAACCCTGGCCTAGTCTCCTAACCTCTCTACTTCTGTGCTTACCCATGCATACGCTAGGTGCATTATTTACCTCCTTTACAGAGATTGTCTGAGAATAAAGCCACGCTTGTAATTTGTCCTGTAACTCCTGGATACAAGGCAGTAGATAAGCACAATGTGTTAGTGCTGATTCAAGTATTGGCTATGCCCAAAAAATGCTTCACATGATGAAATCTAAAAGGCAGGAGGTGCTGCTATTACAGTAGTGCTGCATTAGCCCCCACTGACCTCAGATAAGATTGGAGTCTTATATTGCTACCTGCTATATAGTAAGAAACGGTCCTTGCTCCAAAGAGCATATAGTCTAAATGAGGCATACAGAAACAAATCCAACTCCCCCTTTATGTGGGTAAGTATCACTTATGCAACTAGTGTTATCTGTGTAACTGCCACTAAGGTCACTTATGCTTCCTTTAAACCTACTGTCTCTCCGCAACACGTCTTGCTCTTCTGAGCATGCTCAGAAGGGGTCTGCTGTAGCTACCTCTTCAGCTGTAATCCTGTTTCATTCAGGAGAGAATGTAAACTCCATGTTAAGTCCTTAAACATAGCAACAGTGCTGGGTATAGGAGCAGTGGCTCATTTCCAGGATGGCATGCATCTTACTGAGGCACATTCCCTCCAGTCGGTACTATATCTAATCCCACATATCTTTTCTAGCTTTCCAGTGTGCTAGTTTCAACAAGAAGGGTGGAGGGTGTGGATTTTTTGGGGCTTGCCTTGCCCGGAGTATGGTGGCTAAGGCACTGCTAAAAGTGGGACATCAGGGTTCAAAACCCTTCTTGGCGAGGGGGCCTGAGAATCTGGTGCTCCAACTACCAGGGCAAGAGTCCTGACTGCCAGGGTAAGAGATGGGAAAGTCTTTGTCCTCTCCCTCTCTCTTCTTTTCCCCCTTTGTGTCCCATACAGCGGGGAGTAGGACCTAAAATCTATGCAGGTGCCATGCTGGCAGTGGATTTGGCATAAGCCACAATGTGCAGGATACATTACAGTGCAGAGAGAAGCGAATTGTCCAAGCCCACAAAGCTGAGAATAAAAACATGGTGTTCTGTCTCCAGTCCAGCGGCTTTTCTACTCATGCGGGAATTAGGACAGCTACATTGTAGTCCCGAAACAGGTTCTCTCTCAACATTTTTTATGTTCCCAAGGGTCAATGGTAAGTGGCTGGGGGGAGTGGGAAATTGGGAGAAGATGATCTAAATGTTAAATGGTTCTTTAATGGCTGACATTCACAAGTCCTTTCGCTCAGATCGTTTTCTCTGTTAGTACTACAGCAGTTGATTAAATATGAGAGAGAAGTGCCAGATCCATCAGCCTGACATTTTTTCAGATTGTAGGCACTTACCAAAAGGAGGTTGTTGCCATTTGTTATTAAAACATTCCTGACTGTACCTCCTAATAGCAAAAATAACTATCTTTTCTATGCCCGATGGTTTTTCTTGCCCTTGATAGCACAATCGACAAATTAACAGTGATCTCGTAATTTATTCCTGCAATGTTCATTTTATTTATAATCCAGAAGCAATTAAATTCTCTTTTATGCCACATTGTCCTGGTGACAGATGTGTGGTTACCACTCAGACATTTGACGGCTGACATAAATCATCTCGTGATCAAAGTGTCTGTTGACTTGAGAGTCTGTATTTGCAGCAGATGCCTCCACAGACAGAATGACAAGAAAATTCTTCATGTGAGTCTCATTTCAGTTAAC
>NW_017728906.1:193478124-193493964 GCF_001723895.1 Crocodylus porosus
TAACCGTGCCCCAAGTGTACAGTGCAGTATGGGCTGTTACTGTGCCATGATTTAGTACTTCTTTTTGGAAGTACTTCCTCTTGGAAGTACTAAATCACAGTGCAGTAACATCGCCATAGTGACACATGTAGACATGCCCTGTATCTTATAGCAGAACCTCATTATAATCCTTAAGTGCATGACTTGGCTGCCCTGGTTCCCTTGCGTTACCTGTGGCAGGTTAGGGTACAAGGTCTATGTTGTGTCAGGTTTGATGGTAGTCTTATGTAGAGTTTAGATTATGGTTTATATTAGATGGTTTGGATAGGGATGATCCTGCCTTGGGCAGGGAGCTGGACTAGATGACCTTTGGAGGTCTCTTCCAGCCTGACTCCTCTATGATATTGCTATTTTTACTATCAAATTTCACACCATTTCTATTACCCTAGTCCACAAAGCCATCTAACTCTTCCTGCATGGTAACTCAAGCCTCCTCCAAGTTAGCAGTACCTCCAAACTCTGTGTCATCTATGAATTTCAAAGGCACACATCTAGTCTTTGTGCCACAGATGACAATAAAAATATTAAACATGATGTATCCCAGGAGTGATCTGGGAGGAACACTACTAATAACCTCTCTCCAGTTACACAGTCTCCATTTCAATATAACCCATTATAATATCCCTTGTAGCCAACTCCTTATCCATCTTACTGCTACAGCATTAATTTCCAGCTCCTCCATCTTCATTAATAATTTCAAGAGGCAGTTATCAAATGCTTTCCTTAAATTTAGATAGAATAGGTCCATTTCATTGCCCTTATCTAAGAAGTCAGTGATCTTGCCTTAGAAAGGGACTACATTGGGTCTGACAGTCTTCCTTGGATAAATCAATGTTGAGTTGTATCTTATATTTACCTCCATGTCCTTGGTTATGATCTGTGCTCCCTGGAGTTTTCATGGCCAATTTCTGTTCAGAGGATTATAGGTTTTGCCTTGTATCCTGATTTATATGTCCCCATAAGGGTAAAACCCTTTCATCTCACACTGCTGAGTCCCCTGACCTTTGGTAAAGGTATACTTACCACTGCCTTTATACCTAGATGGATGTGGTCTGGGGGGAGGCTTGGTCTGCCTCCAAAGCACAGTAAACACTCAAAGAAGGGGAGAGTAATTTGTTGTTAAATGTGCACTAATGGCAAGTTACAACCCTCCCACCATGGACCAAGGGGAAAGGACAGAGGGAAGCTTATTTCTAAGGGATATTTCTTCTCTAGGGGGCTACATGGAACCACATACTTTGGATCATGTAATATGGTTACATGACCTACACATAAATGTTTGTCCAATCCTTGTGATACGAAAACTATTCAAGAGTCCTCTAGCAGGAGAGAAGGCCTGATGTGGGAAAAGGCCTGTAGTACCCAGGGTAGAGATCCCTGGTGCCACATTTTAACTTTTTGGTATTGCTAGAAGGGCATTATATCTCAACCGGTCTTTTCCTGAATTCTCAATTGGCGTTAGATCAAGAACTCATTAGGGAATTCAGATTGTTAACATAATCCTGTATAGATACACGTACATAGACAGCATGCCACCATTCACTAAAAGATATATCTTTGCAGTTTTCATTTCCACTGTGGGTATGTCATGCTTTATGGATAATTAAATCATATTAGTAAAGCAGGATTTATGCTAAGAGGAAAAGCATAGCTTTAAACATAGAACCATTTTTTTCCTTTGGGTCAAGATTAAATCATTGTTGCTTGTAGCTCTGGGACCATTTCAAATAAAGGCAGTAGATTTTAAAATCTGACATTAAAAAAAAAAATTGTCTAATAAATGCAATATCCCCATTGGAGAGAGAAATCAGAGTTTGGTTTCCTGCTTCAGGCCCATTTCTGCATTTTACATTGGACAAGACAGCCTTTGGATAAAAAAATCATGAATAAGCCCTGCAGTAGAGACCAGAAACCAGAATGCACCCTCACCCTTCCCCCGGTCACTTTTCTTAATGACCCCTCACCCTTCCCCCGGTCACCTTTCTTAATGAGTGTGTCCTCACTGGCCTACTGAATCATGCTCTTTCTGACTTGCCCAAGCATAGGCTACAACCTTGTGACCGGGCCATTCTCTTGAAAAGTGTAAAATATAAGTTTAAGTCCCTTAGGCTAAGTTGGGGATGAGACATAGCTCTCCATCTTCCTGAAGGAATGCCCATAAATGTCCAGCTTGCAGGCTTTCTGTCACTTCGTAGGCTTCTCCAGTTTAAGTTACTTCCATTGTTGTGTGGAAAAGAGAAATCATGTACAAAGTACAAGTAATATTCAGGAAGGGATAGGAACATGTCACTTGTCAGCTCGTATTTTGGGTCATTGATATGGTCTTGATGTGTGGGCATTTTCCTGCCCTTGTGAAATCTGGTATTCTTTCACAGCTTTCCAGCATTTCAAATGTCTCTTGATGGCTGGGAAAGTGACAGCCACCTCACTGGAATATGCCACAGAAGATCCCTGCATTCTTCTTCCACAAATGTAAATTGTTCCTGGAGTCCTTTCATCTTCTTAGCAGAGTTTGAGGACTTAATATACAGCCTGATTGTCAAACTGTGTGCTGTGTACTTCACCTGTGGGCAGCCGTGCCCAACTGGTACTCATCACTTGGCCATTAGTATTTGTTTGCAACAAGTTAGGTAATGATGCTTTCCATTTGCAAAATAGAGAATGATTTTTTCCCATCATACAGTGAAACTTGCCTAAGATGGAACCTGTAAAAGCCGGAAACCTCCTCAAGCCAGAAAATACCTGTAGTCTCGGCATGCCTTATGATGGATTACGTAATTTAGTCTGTATAAACTAAACATCTAACATGGAAAAGGAAAGTAGAGTTACCCTGTACACTGTGTTCACTACTCACCTATTGTGAGCACAGAACAGAGGTGACACCACTTGCTCAGGGAAGCAAGTTTTAAGCCCCCCACTCACGCAGAAGGAGATTGAAGCTGCATTGTCTGCTTCCTAGAAAAGGGCTTTAACCACCAGGCTACACATTCAGTGTTTTCCTGCTCTTCTTCCTGTCTTCCTTTTGAAGCTCCCCACTGCACCCTGCATGTACTAATAAGTGTATGAAATTAATGCTGAGCTGTAAGACAGCTTCTTTCTCATTGCATACAAGAGCCCAGTCCAGAATCCAGGCCCATTCTCATCTAGTGCAGTATCCATCTCACAGAGCCACATGCTCTCTGCATTTTCTGGTTCCTCGTATCTCCCTTTCTTGCTCAGGAGAAAGTGAATGCCTTATCTATGACTTGGTGGTTAAAGCACAGTGCTAGGAAATGGGAAATACAGTTTTAAACCCCCTCCATGTGAGGAGGGGGCCTAAAACCCAGGTCACCTGCTCTCTGGATAAGCACTCTAAGCATTAGCCCAGGGGGATAAAATGCAGGAGGGCCCTGTGTTGTAGTTTTCTGCCTGTGTACAGTTTTGGGACCTACCTAGCTTTGTATGTCTGGTTGGGTAAGTCCCTGCCTATCCCTACTGGATCACAGGTGTGCACAGTGGGGGTATGCTTGAATGAGTGCCAATAGCTGAACTGCAAATGGTTCCAAAAGCTGAGGTTATGTGGCTGAGCACATGCCACTGAGGTGTGCAAAATAAAATAGGTTTTAGCCCTAAGTCTTTCATCATGTCACCACCATTCAAAATGACCTATTTTGGATTTTTATGGCATCAGCCATTTCTCTAAAAATCAAGAATCCCTTCTCCAATGTGTCAGGGAGAATATATGACCAATTTATTTAATGTTGTCCATGCTTGAAGCATCAGTGGCTGTGGAAAATTATTTTTTGTCCTTGAGATCATCTAAGAGCAGCTCAACCAAAACACATGGCAGGGTACTTTCCAAGGTGGTCTTCCCACAATGATGTTTTAGGCTTGACTCTGAATCTGGAAGTGCTTTAGCAGTTGGTTAAAGTCTGCAGCAAGTAGCTTTGATGATGCAGAACTTCATGGTACCTGTAAGCTACTTCAGCAGCAAAGACACCGGTCTCCTCAGGAATATCCTTGGTCGTGAAATGGTTAGCTGCAGTGCTGCTAGTGTCCTTCAGTCTTGCTGAGTTCAGTTGCTTCCTCATAACATCCACACTGTCCGTTTTAACAGAAGACAATGTTGGCCATATGCGCACCGAGATTGAGCCACCCCTGGTTCCTTGTGTTTGCCAGTTGACTATATAAATTTAGACTCTGATAACCACTCATCCCTGAAAGAACAGACTCTTTCCTGTTTCCTTTTCTGGGGGGTGGTACAGACCTCCCTTTTCACTATATCCTCATTTTAATGGTCACATGCTTTTTCCTTACCCTAGATCAATCAATTGGAGAGGTTCCTGCAGAGGAAGGACCCAACAGCTTCGGGGATAGTAGCTGGGTGCAGAACAGGAGATAGAAAGTTCCTAGGATACCAGGAAGGAGCAATATCAGCGGCACAGAGAAGTCCAGAGAAGGAACTTGATAGCCTGGCCCTGGGGCTACCTTACTTGAACAATTTTGCCACTGGAAAAGTTTTCAAGATTCCTACCACCTAACGGAAGCAGAGTTAAGGCAGCACTGAGCAATCTGGCAATACCATCCTATACGGCCATTTAAGGGAAGGGAAAAAGAACTAGCATGTCTAATCCAAAACACAGGGAGCACGTTAGGGGGTCATAATTTAGTCATTCAAACTGGAGATAAGGTTTAAGGAAGAATTTTACACTAGTAGGGGAATGGAGAGGGTGCTCTAAAACAGTACCAATTTGTGCGGTTTAAAAATTGAAAACCAGTGTCGATGGGTAATTAGGTTTTCTATGAAACTTTCTCCCCTCTCTTTTCTGCAGATAATAAACATTTGCTGCCAATTAAACTGAAGTGGTCAAAGTCTCTTTCCTTCAGTATGCTGTGAGATGAAGTCTTAAGTTTCATTCTCTTCCATGAGTCACCAGAACTTCAAGCCCTTTGGGGCAATTTTCAGCATCTTTGAACAAAAAAGCTTTGGGATTAGCTGGAAACTTTCAGTTTTTGATTTGTTTTCCATTGAAAATTAGAGACTTCCAGCTTCTCCTGTTTTGCCAGCTGAGTGGTCTGATAATCAGAGGTTCAGAGAAATCTCAGAAATCCTCTTGGAGTCTATTGGAATAACAGCTTTGAAAAATCATAGATTGTAGTTCTTCCTCCGTTTTCAGTTACTGAAGCATGCTGGCTTTGGCAGGCATTCCTGACTGCCAAAGAGGAGGGACTTGCCTTGAAGACCTGCCATGGCTTAAGTAGACATGGTGCATAGCAGGTCCTCAGGAGCTTTAAGCCAAAGAGGCCATTTTCTGTTTGAGTGAACATGATGAAGATTCGAAGGTGTAGCCAGTTGAATTGGTCCTGGGTTTTGATGGCATGTGGCACAATAGTGAATAAGTTCCTATAAATCTATTTAATTCTTTCCTTGTAGAACCATCTTGGGCACAGCTTACATTGGAAGAGAGTGTTATGGGTGATAATGGCTCGATCAGTACTGTTGGACATTGCGTGGGTGATTGCATATTTGATATTCAGAAGCCAAATTCATTATGTGTATTTATTCCAACTGCATAAAATGAATTTGAATAAAGCTGTTTGATTTGGTGGTTTAGCAGATAGATAAATATAGCTTCTGAATTAATTTATCAGTCCATTAATACATTGTTTAATTTATCTTTGTCCGCAGTCGAGTCATCTAGAGGCAGACTAGTGAATATTAACTCCCTCTTCCACTGCATTTGAATCACGCAGTTCTGTTTATTTACTGACTGCCATATCAAGGACTTTATAGATGTCTGAAACGGACAAACAACTTGCAGATGTATTTGAACACTGCTAGAGAAGCAGTGGGAGAGCAGGTAGTGTGTCTATTCAGATTCTGTTTATTGCTCTAACTGCCTTCTGCTGGGCCATTGAGCAACTGATGTAACTGGCCCGCTTCTCATTTTCTCCATCAGGAAACCAAGCAAACGATACTGAGTGTACTTCAAAGGGGTGTTATGAGTCTGAAAAGAAAATTTTTTGTTGTTGTTAAACATACAGATCCTTCGATGATCGTCATTGGCAGTCCCTTGATATGAGGATGACGGGCTTCCAGTAAATAAGGAAGTCATCAGTAAATCTGTAGATGACCGAGGGAGACAACCCAGGATGATACATTTCTGGTGTATGATACATGATATCAGTGATACATGATAGATGACGGAGGGAGACAACCCAGGATCCACATGTTTGACTGCAGACGTAGCAAATAGTTTCAGGAGGAAGGAGTAGATCCTAGTGATGCTGGGTCACAGCCCTTTCGCTTTGTCTCTCTTGGCTATTTGTCTCCATAAAGAGGTGAGTTTGCTCAAAGCAATTGATGCCTTGTTGTATATCACAGTGCACTGGGAGACAATTCAGTGCTGGAATCTCCTAGATATTGATGTTAAAATCACATTTCTTCAAGGTGTCCTCAAATTGCTTCTTTTGCTCACCTCTAGAGCAGTGACCATAGGTGGCTTGCATGTATAGGACCTGTTCTGAGAGCCAGTTATCAGGCATCCTTATCATCATCTAAGCTTATCACCGTCATCTAAGCATGCTATGAAACTTAGATGATATAGATTTGTCTATGCTGCTGTGGTGGCAAGTCCTGGAAGTCAGTGGAGCTTGAGGACACAACCAAGCTCACAGGCCTGCGTTGACTCAAAAATATATCAGTGAGGCTGCTCAAGGCTCATCCCTTTGCATTCACTCTCAAGCCTGTCGTCTCCAGCAGCATGAGAATAGGCTCTGGTAAGGAGATCAAATCAGCTTTGCTGGCATGTGTCTATGTTTGGAGGGTGCCCAGAGGCATAACTGGTGGATTTTGCTCCCTGGCAAAACCCTGCCAAGAGCGAAGAGGAGGAAGCAGGGGTGGTAGGAGAACAGTGTTACCTGCTCCAGGGACTCAGAGTCCGCAGATGCTGCTGGCATGGAAGGGTCTGCCCAGCACCACAGATGCCTCAGGGACGTGCCATTCTGGCACCCTCTCCATAGTGGATGCCCTGAACTGGTGCCCTGCTGGCCTATACCTAATTATGCTACTAAGGGTGCCTACAGATTTGGGTGGCTGAGATGTGCGTAGGAGCCCCCCAGCCCCTACGTTGCAGTAGTACAGAGAAGTGCAAGGCCATGCTGCTATAGACTCAGTTCAAGTGTAGTTCAGATAAACTCCTGAAAGTCTGGATCCTTTATCCAAGTGCATATAAACCTTTGGAGCCTGAAACATTTGCAGGAAAACAAGCTTTCTCCTGAGATTTCCAGTGCCTCTTGCTTCTGATTTGGCTTGGACCAGAATGCAAGCAGCTTTTTCTTGTGGTACTTCAAAAAAATCTGGTTTTGGGCCTGGTAGGAACCATGAAGTGAAAAGACTCAGAAAAATGAAAGCTAATAACTGCTGAAGCTAATCAGACCTCTCAGATGGTATTAGTGTTGGCTTGGACTTTACCTTTCAGCTAAGGCACTCAGATAGAACAGTGATGAGCTCGGTATCCATGGAAATCCACAGAAAGGCTCTCATTGACATGAATGCACTTTGAATCAGAGTCTAAATTCTGACATGGAGGAAGTAAGAGAGCAAGAGAGTATAAAACAGAAATCAATTTTACTTGAAGAAGACAAAAATCCTGGAGAAGCTGTGAAAGTGGGGAGCAGCCAAGGGCAATATTTTATCCAATGTTTGCACACCTATCATTTTTATTTGTGGGTTTTTTTTCTTTTCTATTTTTAAAAAAAATCCTTTCACTTTATTTTCTTATGATCTGGGTATACTTTAAACTTCAAGGGCAAAATGGGTCTAAACAATGGTGAAATTAAGTGCATGCATGTTCAGACCCAGGTTGGGAGAATGCTGTGGTATGATGCCGGTGCTGTTCAACCTGTTCATTAATGATTTGGATGCTGGCATAGAACGCTGCTTGCGCAACTTTGCAGCTAACAGAAAACTGGGAAGGACTGCGAACACATTGGAGGAGGTGAACCCAGTTCAGGCGGGCCTCAACAGATTGGGAAGTTGGGCTAGAGCTAACAGGATGAAGTTTAATGTGCACAAATGCTTGGTGCTACACCTCAGGAGGAGTAATAAAAAACAGTAATATAAAATGGGTTATACATCACTGCAATGGCAGCTGTGTGGAAAAGGACTTGGCAACCTTGGTAGATCACAGCCTCGATATGAGTGTGTGATGCAGCTGCACAAAAGATGAATGTGGTTTTGGGCTGCATCAATAGAAGCATTCGGCGAAAGACAAAGGAGGCGATAGTGCCACTCTGATCAGCACTGGTTAGGTCTCATCTGGAGTACTCTGTGCATTTCTAGGATCCACATTTTAAAAAGGATGTGGAGAAGTTAGAGAGGGTCTAGAGGTGGGCAACAAAGATGCTCATGGGCTTGGAAGGCAAGTCATATGAGGAGAGGCTGAAGGAGCTAGGCATGTTCAGCTTGTGGAAAAGGCAATTTAAGAGGGGGCATGATAACAGTCCTCAAATACTTCAAATAAAGAAGAGGGAAAGCATATTTTCTCTTTTGTTGCAGAGAAGAGGATGTGGACTAATGGCTTGAAGTTGCAGCAGAACAAGTTTAACCAGAATATCTGGAAAAATCTTCATCACTGTGAGAATAGTGAGGCAGTGGACTAGACTGCCTAGGGAAGCTGTGGACTCTCCATCACTGGAGGTGTTCAAGAGAGGTTGGACACAGCCACTGGTTGGATAGGTATCTAGGTATAGCTGTGCCTATGTTCTACTATGGGTATTTCCCATGCTTCTCGGCTTTGCTGGTTGCTTCTCTCTCCCCCACTCCCCCTGCAAACACTTCATGCTGCATGTGTCTGTAGCAAAACCCCCAGCTTTTCTTTTTTTCCCCCTTTAAAATGCATTCCTTCCCCTTCTCCAACCATTTCTGACTTTTTCTCTCCTTCTCTATTCCCTATAGTTTAGTATAAGTGACCTAAGACATAGGATAAGCTTCAGCATTTTATTTTGGTAGCAAGTTGTATTTGTTTTGTTTTTTCTCCTTCTTTATATGGTATAATTATTATGTTTATATTGATTTTCACCATTCTGTATTACTGTTTTACTGATACTATATGATTTAGGCCTACATATGTAAGTTAGCATAAGTCATGTCAAGTTTCCATTTCGTTTGTCAAGTCTCTATCCTGTCCCCAGGCTTGGTTGTGTAACCCATGACACACATACCCCTCTTATGTAACTTGGTTCCTGAATGAATGGGGATGAATGAGGGTGTTTGAAAGACAATGGCAGAAAATCTAAAGACAGCCCCCCCGAATGACCAAACCATCAACATCAATACCTGGACCAACAGCTCAGCCATTGGAACCACCCTCAGCATTCAAGAAACAAAAGATGAGGCAACCCACCATTGTGACAAGGCTGCACATGCTTGGTAAGAACACCTGGAGCCCTCTGGGACAGGACTGACTTTGCCTGGACAGGCCCCCCGCATAGGAGTTCAGAGGTAGTCTGCCCCATAAAAAGGAGTAGTGAAGACTGACTCCTTGGAACACCCTCTCCATCTGGACCAGCACCATGCCACACCACCTATTCACTCAGAGGCCCTGCCAGTGACCCCCCTTTGGAAAATGCCTTTTGGACAAGGACCTGCATTTTGCATAATTGTGATAATAGCCCTGAGCCAGATGGCTCCCTTCTCAGGAAATAAGGGAGAGTTGTAGTAAATGAGGCTCCTTGCTTGAATTTTTCCTAACATCATCTCCTGTGCTAGACAGTGTTAGACATGGTATTGACCCAGCCCTCCATAAAATGGATTTTGGGCAAGTATCAACATGCAGAACCAGGGGGTGCTGGCAAGGTGACATAAACCAGTGTCTGGGCTTCATCTCAGGCCCTCCACACCCATCTGTCTACACCATATAACTTGCACAATTAACGCCTAGAATCATTCTTCTTTCTTAAATGTTCTTGGGCTGTAAACAATGTATGAAATGAATGACTCCTACAGACTGCATGGAGACAAACACAAGTAGGCATCTGCAGTAACTGCTGGCAGTGCTGTTCACAGTAATCAACTCTGGTGGGCAGGAAAATCCACCAAGCCCAGACGCCTCAGATAAAGTAGTAACATTAGATGTACAAATGTTTTGGGTCCTCTCTGCTACATTTTTCAATCTTCCTCTTCCAGCCATTTTCACCCAAGCAGTTTGTTGCTTGTTCCCTGAGAGAGCATCCTCCATCCAGCCTTTGCATTCTGTGTTCAAACAAAATACGAAGGTGTATATGTTTAGCTCCAATTCCAGAGCTGTTATACTCCTTTGATTTCAGAAACGCCTTTCTGATTTTAAGTAATTTCACAGCCTGGTTCTTGTATATCTCAGATTTCCATGTGCTTGATTATCAGAGCTCACTGAGGCAGAGTGTGAACCCTGCTCTCTTACCAGTGAGAACTTAGGTTTGTTCATGAGTTTTTGTTCAGTGTTGTGTCTAACAATCCTCTTTGGCCCTTTATATTTGTACGAGAGTGGAGGAGAGGAGAGTGTAGCATAATACTGTGCTATGCATTCTGTTTCATGGTGAACTCTGATAGCAGATGTCAAATAGTACTATACTGTATTGTACTGTACTATACTATGGTGCATGTGTGTGTGTGTGTGTGTGGTTCTCAACCTTTCTAGAGTCAGGGTACCCTCCACAAGTTCTTGCAATTTGGTGATATCTCTGGTTGAGAACCTTTGTTGTCCTGCCTTAACTCAGTGGTTTTCAGCTAGGATGCTGCCATGCACTCCTGCTTATATTAGGGTTTTCTAATGAACCTACAGCAGGCAGGAGCAGAAGCTGAACACCTTGGGAAAAACTTCCCTGTTTTGGAGGGATGTGTGTGTGGAGGCTTGGGTGGGGGAGGGGAGGGGGATACAGGGGAGGGAAAGGAGGAGGGTTATCTTGCATGCCCTGGGTGTTCCTGCACCGAGCTCCTCCAGCTGGGTGGTGCAAATTGCTCCTGCAGTACAGCAGGACTTCTAGGGCTGAGCAGTGTAAAGGGCTGCTCTGTAGCTCAGCTGGACCCCTCCAGATGGGCAGTGCAATGGGCTGCAGCTAGAATATGCACTCTTGCCACAGCCCTTCCTGATCCAGTCATGCATGTTCCTTACAGGGACAGGGGGACACAAGACAGTTCCACCTGCCTGGCACACCTGTTTCCAGAAGGAGTACATGAGGTTGGACCAGGAAGGGCTGCAGGAAGAGTGTGGGCTCCTGCCACAGTTGCTTCCTGGTTTGCCTACACAGGTATCCAGCACATTACATTGCAGTACCCTTTGGAGGGGCTTATGGCACCCCACTTGAGAACCACAGGTATACACACTAGATCAGGGGTCAGCAACCCCCAGCATGTGTTCAGAGCACAGCATGTGAGGCCACTTTGCTCAGCACACCACTACCAGCCTGGTTTTTAGGCAGCTGCTGCCAGCCATGAAGCCTGGGCTGCTCCCAGCAGGTAGCTGGGCAGCTGAAAACAGACCGGGCTCCGTGGTTGGTATCAGGTACCCAGAGCCTGGGGTTGGACTTGATGATCCGCTCAGGTCCCTTCTGACCCTACCAACTATGAAACTATGACACTTTTATGACATTACCATTTGATGCTTAAGACTGAGATACATAAAAGCAGTGAGGAAGAGAAGGACCCACCCACCCTTTGCATGAATTGCTTTTCAGGATCTCAAGTGGGGTAGTATACAATCTCAGCGGACACCCAATAGGTTGAGTATAGTCTGTCTCCTAGCTTTAATGGGACTACAATCTGCTTGTGTTCTTACAGCATACAATTTAACAACATGCATATTACAGCCAGATTGTCCACCCAAACCATAGAACCCCTGCCAGTTTCTGCAACCAACAGTGATATGGTTATCATCACATTTAGACACTTTCACCCCAAAAAGGAATGATCAGGTGCTTTTCTATAGCTGGGTCAACTGCAGGTAGCCTATAGCAGGAGTTCAGAGCCAAGCTTCAAACTATGCACTTGGGGGCCATCACAGGATATGATGGCCATCACAGAAGGCCCCCTACCTTCATTACCATCACACTACTCCTCTAAATTACATTCAAGCATACCCTTTCTCCTTTCCAGGAGCTGTACATCATGTCCTTATAGTCTAGTGTTTTGGCACACCAACCAGATTTTTTCCCCCAGATTAAATATGGAGCCCTTCAAAATGCCATATTTCCCACATGATTATTAGTGACATCTTTTATTTGGACCAACTTTATAGCTGGGAAAGCATTTGCATAAGCTTTCAGGCATCAAGTGCCCTTTCTCAGGTCCAGGCTTGATGTCCAAAAGCTTGTCTAACCACTCTTTCAAACTTACAGTTGGTTCAGTAAAAGATATAATTAAAAATCCTTGCCTTTTGGATATTTCCTGGACCATCGTGGTGACAACAACATTACAACTCTATCCTATTTCTCATGGGCACCAAGGGCAGAATTTTCAGAAGGTTTCAGGGGCAGCTATTTTGGCTAGACTTTCAGAAAGGCTCCTCATCCACTTAAGCTCCTGAAAAAGTGGTCAGATTATCAAAAGATCTGAGCATATCTTGAAAAAACAGTAGCCTTAAAAATCCGGCCTAATCCAACTCCTAGTGAAGTCAATGGGAAGTCTGCTGGTGAATTCAAAGAAAATTGAATGAGGTCAGGAGGCAGCACTTTCTATTTCTAAAAAAAGTGCTGTACAAACATTAACTAATTGAACTTCCAACATTAGAAACTTACTTTGAAATGAAAAAAGGAAAAACACCATCATTTTAATAAACGCTGCTTGCCCCTGACCTTTCACACCAAACCCAGGGGCTGAGTGACTACCACCCAAAAGTGTTCCCGGTTTAAAATTCCATTCTCTGTTCCATCAACTTGGACCAATGTGTTTGGAGGAGGTCACTCTCAAATTACTGACTTTTTAGATGTACAATTTGAGCTTAATTAAAGGCTTGATGAAACTCTCTCAGTAAAATGATCTCAAATAGGAGATAATTTAAGATCATCCACTGAGGACTTTTTCTTCTTCTGCACGGAGCATAAAAATTTTATTTGATCTTACAATATAGATTGAATTTCAGGGATGAAAGTTGTTGGGGTTTTTTAGTTCTGAATATAAAGACATATAGCATACTAGTTAATATGGTGTTTCCCTGGGTGTTACTGGTAATGATACTGATGTAGATTTTACATAAAGAACCCTTATGTAGAATTTTTATATGTAATGAAAATACAGTAACTTCGTATACTTCTACGCACACAGTTCCTAGTGTCCTTTACAAAGTTGTACTTTTGATATCATCACTATCTGTTGCTTTTTACACTGTGCTGGTTTCTTGTATTGAAAGCCTAGATCTAATTTTGGAGGGAGGACTTTGCTGGAGTTTATTAAAAGTCTTATGATTTTGTATTCCTTTTTAGAAAAGAAGAGAAGAGCAGAGGATATTGCCAGAGTACACACTCTCCTCTTCAGAGATGACTGGGATGCCTTACCTCACACACTGATAACATTTAAGTTTGATTGCTCTAATTCCCTGCATGCTAACCTCCCTGCAAAAATCAATTGCTAGACTCCAATTTATTCAGCCTTCATCAACAAACCTGCTGATCCAGACTACAGTTTCTATCCTGCAGTGCTTATTCTGGCTTCTGATGATACCCTGTGCTGATTTTTGAGAACTTAAGCTTGGACTCCACAAAAAAGGCAACTCGATCAGACAATGCTGTGTAGTCTCTTGCCTAAATTGTAGGCATGTGTGGCCATAAGTTGGGTCAGGATTTGCAGCAAGCTGCTGCCTGTCTACAGAGAGGGATGCATAGGTCTGATAATGCAAGTTGCAAAGAAGGGATGTGTCTGAATCCT
The DNA here is from genome assembly GCF_001723895.1 of Crocodylus porosus. Classification (NCBI taxonomy): domain Eukaryota; kingdom Metazoa; phylum Chordata; order Crocodylia; family Crocodylidae; genus Crocodylus; species Crocodylus porosus. Next base: position 193,492,043 of record NW_017728906.1, read on the forward strand.
GTCCCCCGCCTTGTAGTTAAGCATTTCTGTTAACAGGGAGTTCATCATCTGAAACTCCTGCTCAAGATAAAACACTCAGCAGCCAAGATCATAAGAAGCAAGCCAAAGCAAGCAAGAAGGAGCCTGACAATGTAACCTAGAAAAACACTGCACTTTTCTGGGAAGAAGGGAGCCCTGTTTCAAGCTCCCAGTGCTGTTTATGCATTTTATCCAATAATGGTTTAATGCCAAATGTGCAAATAGCCATAGGGAGCACAGCCAAGACTTTCCAGGGCAAACGGCAGGTGTGCCTTCCTCTTCTCCTCAATTTCCATTGCCCATCAGGCCCTCAGGGGACTTAGGCACAGGGATGACTAGTTATTATAACTAATAGCCTATGAAGGGATTTGATGCCAGCACAAACACATCCAATTTAAAATGACAGACATACTATGAATGTTCAATGGCTATGCTTTCCAGAGCTTAAGGTCCATTCTCACGTAAGTGATAGAATGTATAGATCTGTCCTGAAATACCTAGGACTTTGCATGCACAAATTATGTGAACTTTGCTGAATTGCAAATTAGAGAAAAGGCATGTCATTTCTCACTGAAAGACAACTAAGATTCATTGATCCACTTTGGATTTTGGACTTATTTCAGACTTCATGATCATTGCTACATGCTTTTGCCAACATGTGACATTTGCTACCATAGTTCACAGTGAACGCAACTGTGAAGCATGTACTCTAACTGGTGATAGCTATTTCTAGAAGTAATGAGCAAGTGTCTGCCAACAAGGTTAAATAATCCCAATTGGTCTTCATATTTCATGAAGTCATTGGGCCAGTAGTAGTGGTTATACGATAGAGTTTTGGCCTACCATGTAGGAGATCTAAGTTCAAGTCCTGCCTGGTTCGAGTAGGAATGAGTGAATTCTTGTTGGCAGTGGGTCAGACTTGATGATCTGCTCAGGTCCCTTCCGATCCTAACAACTATGAGTCTACTTATTGTATACACTTACATCAAGAATTTCCTGATGTAACACTCACAGATACTTCAGTGGTTAGGAGCCCATGTGGAGATACTTTCAGAATCAGTGCAACAGAATTAAGGTGTGTTTATTATTTATTTATGTGCATATATATGAGGTCTATTTAAACATATACGTAGAGAAATTTCTCCTTATGTCCAACCTGAAATGGTCTTGAAGTAGTTTATAACCGTTCAACCTCGTCATCCCTTGGGGCACTCTGGTGAACTTACAGGTGGCCATCAGATCACCCCTGAGCCTGCACTTTTCCAGGCTAAACAGCCCCATGGCTCTCAGCCTGTCATCATAAGGTCTGTTTTCCTGACCTCTGATCATGCATGTAGCTCTTCTCTGGACTCTCTCAAGCTTCTCCACATCCTTCTTGAATTGTGGAGCCCAAAACTGGATGCAGTACTCCAGCTGCGGCCTCGCCAAGGCTGAGTACAAGGGGAGAATGACATATTAGGATTTGCTTGAGAAGCATCTATGGATGCAAGCCAGCGTTTTGGTCACTTTATTAGCCACAGCATCGCATTGCAGGCTCATGTTCATCTTGTGGTCAATGATGACCCCCAAGTCTCTTTCTTCCGTAGTACTAGCCAGCGTAGCACTGCCAAGCCTATAAAGATGCTGCAGGTTTTTCTTCCCAAGGTGGAGAACCTTGCAGTTTTCGGTGTTAAACACCATCAGGTTCTCATCCGCCCATTTGCTGAGCCTGTCCAGGTCAGCGTGGATTGCCCTCCTGTCTTCTGGTGTGGATGCTTTGCCCCAAAGTTTGGTGTTATCGGCGAACACATCCAGCACAGTCTGCTCCTGACTCCAATGTCCACATCATTAATGAAGAAGTTGAACAATATGGGTCCAAGGACAGAGCCTTGGGGGACCCCACTGGTCACAGGACACCATGATGA
>NW_017728906.1:193494660-193508602 GCF_001723895.1 Crocodylus porosus
ATGGGGTGAGAGACAGTGTCGAAGGCCTTCATAAAGTCCAGAAAGACTACACCCGCTGCTACACCTGCAACTAAGGATTTTGTGATCTGATCATAGAAGGCCACCAGGTTGGTCTGACAGGACCTGCCTCTAATGAACCCATGTTGATTCCCCCAAACATTATCTCCCCTGCTGGACCCTTGCTGATATGCGCCAGGATAATTCTCTCAAAAAGCTTAACCAGGATCAAGATAATACTATAAGTAGATGCTTTAATGAGTTTTCAAGACTGGAACAAGGTAGAATAGAACTGGCCTTCACACTCTCCAGTTAGGCTTATATTGAGTTCATTACCTTTGTTTGGCTAAAGTATATTATGCAGAAAGTCATCTAATCCTGATTCAAACACATTAAGAGAAGGAGAATCCTCCAAGCCACTTTGCTAATTTGCCCCAATGGTCAATCACTCTTACAATTAAAAAAGTAGGTGTTATTTGAATGCATACTTCAGCATCTGGCTAATGGTTCTTGTTTGTGCCTTTCTAAACAGTCCCTTAGCACCTAGTATTTTCTCCAAGTGAAGGTGTTAATATGGTGTTATCATGTTGACACCAGTCTTCTCTTTTGTTAATCTGAACAGATTGAGCTCTTTGGCTGTGTCCACATGAGCATGGACATTTGCTTCCTCAGGGACAAGAAGCAGTGGCACACTTTGTGCTGCAACTTGTTCCCCGGGAATGCCTGTGCCACGCACCTCTAGCGGCAGGTTACCCTGGACAGGGTAGGGGAGGCTGTGGCCATGAACTGTGCCCCCAGCATCCTTACCTGGAGTCCTGGGGCCCTTGGGGAGATGCAGCTGCATTGATCCTGCCACTCGGAGTCTGGCTGGCAGTCAAAGTTTGGCTCTGGCCAGCCAGGCTCTGGTTTTGGGCAGCATGTACTGCCCCTGCATGTGCTTCCCCACTTTTTTTGTGACCCTGGGATCTCCTAGGGTTAAACCCCCCCTGCAGTGTTACCTTGTGCTGGGTAAACCTCCCCAGGGAAGGGTCCCAAGTGTCACGGTGGAAACCTGAACGAACAGGCTGGGTCTAGCGGTGGAGGAGTTCTGAGCGACACGGAAGCTGGGTGTTCTTTTAACCGAATGGGTTTATTGACTTACGCTTGGTAGAGCGCAGGTACAGAGTCTTCAGTTACAGTTAACAGTTTTAACACACAACAGAGGGACCTGTTGTCCCACGGGGTTCACCGACAAGCCCTTGCTTTCTACTCCCAGTGCCGAAGCCCGGGAATAGGTGCCTGTCGGAAATGTCCCAGGGATGGTCAACAGTTTATAGAGGAGGAACAAATGACGAAACAAAACTGTAACTCGTCAATGTTCAACGGTCCACAGAACGGTCGGGTAGCTGAGATGATTGCCGAAGTCCGAAGCCAGGTAAGTCGAGCCGAAGTCGTAGCCAGAGTCCAAAGGGTGATCCGAGATCGTGGTCGAAGATAGATGTGAAGGTAGGTCGTAAGCCAATAGATACAGAATGCCAGGAGGGAGAGGAGACCGATAGGCCCAAGGGCCGAACTAGAGAACAGTCCCTGAGAAGGTCCTCTGTCTCCAGCTACGCAGGTCTCTCCTCCTTCTCCCCCCTGAGGGAGGGGTCCGCTAACCTTTTATTTGAATTTGGTGGCCAATTAGAACGCTTTCTTCGAAGAACTTTCTAGTCTGATTATGTCATTCACTGAATAGCAATGGGCATGCGCACTGTTACTCTCTCTCACACTGGGCATGCGTCTGACAGGGAAACTAGGTCACCCATGAGTGGCAGGTCCGCAGGTCATGCAAAGGGCACATGCAGGGCCTGTTACCCTGGTGTAGACTTGATAGCTTCTGTATTGGCAGCGCTCACAAAGCAAATTTCCATGACACCTTGCAGCACAGAGAACACCTGAATGTGTGGTGTGTGGCACCACAGATGGGTCTGTGATGCCACATACCACATGGCTGTGCTTATCCACACGTAGCCTTTAAGTCTTTCTTTTCAAGGCATCTTCTGCATCTCCCAAATAACGTTTGTGGTCCCTTTGTGCATCGTCTCCTATTGTTCCAACATCCTTTTTAAACCGTAGCTAACGGAACTGACAGGGCACAACTTCCCAGCAATGATCTCTTCAGTGCCACATGCAGAGGTAAAACCTTTCTGCCCTGTGCACCGTTCCTTGTTTATATAGCCAATGAGACTATTAGTGCTTTTTGGCCACAGCATGACATTTTGTTTCAATGGACCCAGTGTACCAAGTGATTAGCTTTCTTTATGTGGCTGTCTCATCCTTATTATTTTCTATCACTCAGCCAATCTTTGCATCATCTGCATATTTAATCAGCAGTGACTATATAGCTACTTCCAGATCATTCCTGGAGATGTTGAATGATGTTTGGCTTGGTAAGCAATCCTTATTGACCACAACTTTTTGAGATTTTCAGTTGGTCGGCTTTTTATTCATTAAATATGTGCTTTTTTGGTACTTTATAGTGCTAATTTGTTAATCAGAATATCATGCTGTAAGAAGGCAAATGCACTATAAAGTCTCAGTCAATTATAATGACCTTTCTTAACCAATCTTGTGTGCTCATCAAAGAATAAAATCATTATGTTTGACTAGACTTATTTTGCATATTGACTTATATTATTTCTTTATCTACTGAATACCATATCAGATTGTCCATTATTTGGTTTGGTATTGATATCAGGCTAACTAAATTATTAGATCCTCCTGATACCCAGTTTGGAATATTGTCAAAAGATTAGCAGCCATCCGTTCTTCTGGGAATTCTGTATTATTCCAATATTTATTGATTCTTTTAAATCTATTAAAAACTTTAAGTAGGCATATTTAGAGCATGATAAAATTACCTTTGTTTTGATAACATTTTGCATATTTATTGCTATAGAATGTAACAATGAAATACATGCACAAATCTTTATAGTAAATACATGAAAATGGGGTTATAAAAATTCTTCTGGTTCCTAAAATGCATGAAATTAAAATGGGTCATTTTGAACAGGTAAAAAACCCCCAACATCATGAGAACATTATTGATGAAGGAAATGCAAATGAAGAAATCAAGCTCTTGAGCAAAAAAAAATCACTCAATAATAGATCTCAGAATTATTTTCTAGTATTTCCCATACATGCTTTATGGTTCTTGATATATACTGCATACACGGCTCTTTAATAAATCATTCACATGTCTCTTGGGAATAACTGCTTCTGTTAAATCAAATCAATTTGATCTCAGAGACATACTGCATCTTCTCTGGATAGCACTGACGCTTGTACCAAATAATTTACGGCATAACACTTTTATCAGTATGTTTGATTTGTACCTTTTAATGGGCTAGAGAGGGTGCTTAAAGTGACTGACTTTATAGTGGAGCTTTTTTTCCCCTCAGCCCACAATGCAGTTTAATAAGCCAATTTTTGCATCGTATCTTTCTAATTCAAAAAGAGAGATTAAAGACCCTAGTGTATACGCCAAGCTAGATGACAGACGGTAGGTTTTCTGCTTTGATTACAGTCTACCACAGAGATGGAATCAAAAGCTATAGAAAGCTGGTCATACGCTGATATTTCAAAATAGACACTTCATCAAAAAGTACTTTTCTTATGCAGTCAATACCCTTGGCAGCACAGAGTGCTTTGGAAAGTTGTATGTCCATCCTGGGAAGATGGTGGGCAATACCACTGTAACGCTCTTTATTCAGTTGAAATTTGGTTCTGAGTTTGTAAAAGAAACTGGAAAATGTTGTGAAACAGCCAAATATTTGGCTTTTTTATGTGGAAATTGGCAATTATCTCTCTCTCATTGATTGGGTATTTATCGAAAATTGGAGGCTTCTTTTCCTCAAAGTGCTGCCATGCTATAGAAAAGGGTGCTGATCTTCAGAGTAGGTAAAATGTGTAAAATACTTTGGATTAAAGTGCTCCATATTTAACATCATGAGGTATGTGATACTGTTCTTATGCTACATATAAGGAGACTGAGGTGACTTATAAGTGCAAAATCTAAGTCAAGGGAAATAATGATGTTCACATCTTTCATAACCAAGGTTAATGATATTGATATATACATTATTATCTATGGGGACTGTATAATACCTCATATCAATAATAATGATAACAGTCCAAAATAGGCTTGTTGGCTGAGGCACACAGGCAAATCATGTTATCTGTGTTTACATTTAGAAAGTCTCAAACAGGCAGCTTTTAAATTGAATTTCCTCCTTTTTTACTTGAGACTCCAAATTAAGTATACTGGAAGAAATTTATGGGGTAGTGTTTTGTTACCTGCTCAAGTCAGCACCTTATGTTCATCTTCATGCAAAAGATATGCTGCAAAGAACACAAATACAGCATCTGACCTGGAAAATTGGCAGCAACGTTGAATGAGAAATCAGTTCTATCCCCAGCACATTTCATCTGGATTGAAGTCATATCTATAGAATCACAGTGCGATGCCTTAATCTACCTGTTCAGAGAAATATAACTAAATGTCCATGGGATCCCTTTCCCAGAAGTGATAGCTTTTCCATAGCAGTACACATATGATTATCTTCTCAGGAGGTCAAGCAAAAGGTAAGAAATTAATATTTAATGCTCAAGTCCTCCAAACTACAAGTATTTGCCTCTAAGATTCAAGGGATGATTGTGAGTGGCCTCTTTTGAATACATATATTTGCCGTGATTTTTAGCTGGAGACTATATAAAAGAAGCATAAAAAAACCTCTTGTTAATTGCTTGCTTGTTAGCCTAGAGTGGCATAATTGCAAATCTTTGAAATTGCAGCAGGAAAGTACTGACATTTAAATTGTAATTTCAGGCCCTGATAACTTGGCAATAATGACTAGCTCCAGTTTTTTCTAAGTCATTTTTAAAATAGTTTTTCCTTCCCTTTAGTTTAAATTTCTCAATGAAATATTTATATGGGAAGGGATGAGCTGGGGTGTTTAGCCACTGGGCACTAGGGTGCTGTCTGGAGCTGCATCCCCCTACAGAAAGTAACAGGATGGTTCAGGATTTTGCTACTCTGATTTGGCCAGCCCATCAAACTGGCAGAGACTGAAGCCACCCCAGGTTTTAGACAATCTAATCTCTACTTTCCTCTTTCTCAGGACATCTGTATCATGGTTCTTCTTTTCTTTATTAGTCTGGCTATTGTGTTTTATAATTGAAGTATACCCCCCAAACAGCTGAGACTGGCTACCTATTTATGCAGGTGGGCTTCAGACATCCTGTGATGCATCGGCAGCTATCATTCAGAACGGGGTCAAGGAGCGATGCATGTCCTGTATGCTCCCATGCTTCTGTATGCTTTTAGGCAGAGGACAAGCGGAGAGCCAGAGCAGTGGTTGAGATGGCTGGGGAGCTAGCTCACTAACCATTAGTAACATGAGTTACTTCGCACTGATTTAGTACATGGTTATCTCATGTAGATACACTCACTGTCACCTGTAGTCTTTGTATAGGCCAGTGGTTTGTGGAATGAGGTCTGGGATGTCATTCATGTGGCATCCCTGTGGGATGTTCTTCCTTGCAGATTTCTGTACAGCTTTTATGAGCTGTTTACAGTTCTTGGGCAATGCTTTGATGGGGGTCATAGCAGAAGCATTCATGTTGTGACCCCTGTCAGGTAATACCTGATAATACCTGTGAATTCGGCTAACACTCCAAATCATCATTTGTACCCTAAAGATGCTTATAGTTTAGATATTTGTCAAAGTCCCAGTTCTTACTTGGCCCAATGCCTCGTTAACAATTCTTAATCCTTAGCGCAGCAGCACAGCAAAATAAGAAAGCACAACACATGGTATTTCCACTTACGCTATTGGCTTTTCCATTCAAATATTCGTAGTACAGTGTGGCATAGAGACATAGACGTTTGCTGTGCATCTACATAAAATGATTTTTTTACCCAGTTGGAATATTGTGCAAATTGACTAAAGACATCGAGGGAGGCCCAGAACAACATTAAGCATCTCTTTCGCAAAACGCTACAAATGGACTTTAACATTACTTTTCTGGGTTATTTTCTCCCCATGGTACAAAGAAATGTGGAATATTTTTAGGGGGGTTTTTTAATGTCACCTTCACCTTGTTAATTTCAAGGCCCCACTGTTCGCTCTGATTCATTGCAGCAGTGAATAACGAACGTCACTGAAATAGTGAGATCACCTCAACTACTTTAGAAATTAATGGACTGACTGTGATATAGTGAAGCCTCTTTCATGCATCTATAATTGGAGTGCCAATTTATTTCCAATCATTTCAAGCACTGTAATTATAGTGCATCATTGTTGCCTGTTTAACATTCATATGGGAAGCTGGCACAATAATGCTGGCAGGAGACCAACTATTTTACAACTGAAATGAATGGTAAAAATGGGAGGTAATACACAAAGACATAGATCTTTCAAATTTTATTTAGAGGTTTTGTTTTGGCCAACATGCAATTGAGCCCCCGTATAATAAAAAGGAACAAAATAAGGTTTATAAAATGTTTATTAAACATCCTTCCAAACAGACCATGACTGTATGTGTGAGGGAAATAAAAAAAATGATGGCTGATTTTTTAAAATAAAATTTCCAGAGTTCGAAATGCAGAAACGTGGACTTCCCTCTTACGATACTTTGGAGTTAATTTATATGATAGGAGCAAAGACTGATTTTTTTTCTTTTTAAGTATTCTTTGTTCATGTGGTAAAATGCAGAAGTGCCTGTAGCTTCCTTCCTTCTTCATATTTAGAATAAAATTAAAAATTAACTAAATTCTCAAGCCATATATTTTTCAGATTTTTAAAAAAATGCTGAACTTCTTGTTGTTACAGTTGGTTGGTGTTTCCTCAAGAAACTGTTCTTCTGACTTCCAGCCTGAACCAGAAGTATGAGTGTCAAATTAGACAAGAATATTCCTTCATATACTCCTGACCTGACATGATAATAAATCTCATGCAGAAATAAATCTCATGAGAAGTGGTAGTGTTGCTTAATTTACAGATATGAGATGTTTGGGAAAACATCAGACCTTTTGGGGCATTTACACCGACTGAAACGCGCCTCTCATCTTGGTGTCCTTCCTTTGTTATGACTCTGTAGCCATACTTCCCCAAAACTAAGTTATTGAAACATCACAAGGATCTTTATTTCTTCTTCTCACTGTCATCTTGAAACCAATTGTGAGGTTTCTACTGAGTTGGAAGATTTAAGTGAATTCCGTGAAATCCAGTCCTCTTCATTGCACCTGATCCAGAGAGTCAAACTCATGAAACTCCATTGATGAAATCGGTTTGTATTAATGTCTTGCTGTGTACAACACCTTGAAGGGTCTTGCCATAACTGCTATTAGTCCCAGGACCAGAAAGAACTTTTAGACCTGTTGAAACTTTATAATTACACTCACCGAACCAGGAGGTATAAATACAATGCTCTTCAGGGAGCTCTATGTTCTCCTCATTGTGTGAGGATTTATATTCAAATAAACCTGAATAAATACCCTCCCTTCCCTGATTCATTCCCAACAGAAATTAGGTTAGTTTCCCATGCATTGGAGGTATAATAAATCTGCAGACTTTCACCCGATGAAAAAACACTTTAAGGAACAGCAATAGTGTGGAGAACAGCTAGACTCCTCAAGGCTTTAGATCAAGCTTATTAGATATTTTCCCATGTACAGAAATATGATAAATGGCATTCCTATTTTTTATTGGTCCACAAAGTTTTTGAAGTTATAATATTGTAAACACTAAGCAGGGAATTTTTTCTAAAGAGCAGATAATGTTCAGGCGAAACAAACAACAGGAAAAGGGATATCATGCATCATGACATGCCATCTTTCCTATTTTGAGCAGGGACCTGCACTAGATGACGTCATGAGGTCCCTCCCAGCCCTACTTTCCTATGATCTTATGGCCTGCTTGGTCCTATCAATATTCAGGGCCAGGCTTGAGGAAAGGTGCCCAAAGATGCGATGCACACAGGTTGCAAATGGGTAATGGCATTCGCAAATGTGTCTTGGCAGCTTAGTAATTCCCTTTGAAGTCAATGGTATGTGGGTACCGAACCCTACTTGAGTGCATTTGTAAATCCCACTGGGCAGCTCTCAGCGTCCTTCTGTGTCTCGAGACCCTCATAAATCTGGCCCAGAATCCACAGCTTTCTGTGTATCACACCAGCCCTCCAGAATTCATGTGGGATGCAGGAATGAAGAAGCACACCTTACGTAGGTTAAAAAGAAAAGGGCAAAACCCACACTTACAGTAGCAGCGTGACACTGCGGAAGCAAGAGTTCGGGCGGTGCTGCCTGGCTGCTGATCAGAATTCAGCTGCTGTGTGTGTAGGTCCAAAAAGCTACCACTTACGGTGCGACATGAGGGTATTGCAAGTTGGAGAAAACCACCAACATTATATGGAAAGGTCATCAAAAGGAACCAATTAGAATTCTGGACGGCATGAAACTTTAATGACATCCTCCCCTGAAAGGTCAGGCAGAATTTGTACATCAACCTTCTGTTCCCACAAAGTTAATGGCTAATATCTCATGGGTGTAAATCCGCATAACTGGTGCGGTTATTGAAACCACATGGGCTAACTGCTATGAATCTAGCCCAAGTATAGGAAACTATTGGCAGTGTCAAAATCAAGAATATATCACTTGTCTCCCAAAGTAACAGGGAGCTTTTGTAGAGCTCAAGATAACCAAAAGAAACTACATGCTAGTGAAGTGGAATGAGATCACCTGAGCCCTGGAAAAACCCATTCTTTCAAATTAAGTATCTTAAATATCTTCCACATGTGCTAGCATCCTAAACATTCAGTGTGACCCACATTCTCCAAGCAGTTGGATCCACATTGTGATGATCCAGTATTTATATTTCTCTTCCTACCTTTTCTACTAATTACAGTTGTTTTAGGGGCGGTTCTGCTCATTCTCTTATGCTTTTCTTCACTGATATGACAGAAGCGCTCCTAACTTTTGCTTGCTGTTTGGAAGAGGCATCTGTGTACGTGTGGGTATGCATCTTTGGTTTAATTTTTAATGACTGATGGAGGCTAAGGTTTTTGGGTTTTTTTGTAAATAAATGATGGAACAAAGGCATCAGTTTTATTCTGTGGTATATGCTAGGATTATAGGAAGGAAATATGTCTCTTCTCTAGTTCAAGGTTGTCTAGTTTCATTGGTATGGATTTTGTGATGCCATATACAACGGACTCACTGCAGCCAGTGTTAGTGCTGGGTAAAGGACAGTTATCCCACTATTGACTTATTAAGTATTATTTTAAGTAAAGTCACCAAAGCTGGTATGAGCAGTCAAGGGCAGGGGAGGCGCACAATTTATAGAACAAAGAGAAGGGGTCCCTTGCACATTTCATGGATAGTAGGTGATGGTGGGGGAGTCTTTCAGCCCTGCCAGAACAAGATTGGGACTGTTGAAATTTGGAGCTAGCAGAAAAACTCCAGACAATATGTCTATATGTTCAGTCCCCAGCACAATGGGGCCCTGATTAGCCATTGCAGAAATATTCACAATGTACAGGAATCAGCATGATTTCTGGTGGGGTCTAGAGGGTATATATGAGAGAGTATCAAAGGTCTGTGTAAAGGCATCCTCCTTGCTTTAGTCTGCGGTTGACACTAAACTCTACTCTTTCTCTGGCTGCACAACATGTATGCACAGCCCTCTCCCCTGCTCCCCTGTGTACCCAGGTGGGACCCTGATCCCTTGCTCCACTGCATGCACAGGGCATCCCACCCCTCAGCTCACTGGCTGCAGGCTCCCCTTCTGCACTACACCACGGGCTCCCCCAAGACCATGGGTTGCCCTGGACCTTGAGGCAGGTGCAGGAATCAGAAGCATAAGGGGAAGTCTAAAGACCCCAGCTCTTGCTGCAGCCAGAGCGATAGGAGGAGTGGTGATGGGTGGGAGCCTAGGGGCCACAGATTGACTCCTTGCAGGCCACATGCAGCTTGTGGACTGCCAGTTGGACAGCTCTGTTATACTGTAGAATTGTCTAGCCAGCAAAAGTCACCACTTTTACTTTTCTGCTTCCTGTCACATTATTTCTCTTGCTTCGCTCCTTATTTCCTCATTTTACTTGCACGGCAGTAACTACAATCGGGTGATCTACAGTCCAGAGCCTCAACTGTCCTTGAGATCAATGCTCAGGGTCTTGCATGACTGAGCTCCTGTGGACGAACCTGGGTGCATCTATGCGAGACACTACTGTGCAGGGGTTACTGTGCATTTATTTAGTACTTGCATGAGTCAGTACTAAATAAATGCACAGTAACTAGAGTTACTGTGCAAGAGTACCAGCGAATGCCTTTTGTGTGACCTTACTGTGCAGAACCTTACAACTACTGCGCAGTAGTATCTCAGCATGGGTTTTGCCACCTGATGCTTCTGCGATGTAGTATCCAGCTACTGCACAGTCAGTCTCATGTAGACATGCCCTCTGAGACTCAAACCAGAGAAGGATATGGGTGAATCATGGGTGTCATGCTATTTAAGCTATTGAGCGAATTTTGAGCTTGTTTTCTATGAAGGGAAAAACACTAGTTATAGGTCACCCTGTAACTACTGCTGTCTTTGTCTACACAGGCTTCGGCTGAGAAAAGCCTTTAACCATGTGGGTAGTGTTAAAGATGCCTAGGGTTATTAGGCTATGAAGTGCTGGTGCATATATCATTTATTTTTAAAGCATATAAATGCTTGGTTTAAAGCGGGTTGAACCAATCAAATCCTTTACACAAGTCAAATTGGACTGCATGGCTGAGTGTTAATATGTCTGTTAGACTGGTGTGCTTTTTTCTTCTTTGCAAAGTAAGTAAAATTATTAGCAGAAAATGCTTCTTATTCATTTGCCTAGTTGTCTCTTTCAACCTGTGCTGCGTGGGAAGCAACTAAGAAATCATTTAATTAAAACAGGATTTCTCCTGACAGTTGCCACCCGATTTACAAATAGTAATAATGTCTCCTAACATTTGGATGAGCCAGGTGGAATGCTGGACAACTCATTAAACAGACAAGTAAACTGAGGCAGAGAGAGGAAAGATGGTCTTGTGTTTAATATGCAGGACAAAAATGATTAGAGGCCTGGGAAGCAGGACTTATGAGGAAAGGCTGAAAGAACTAGAATTAGTTAATCTGGAGAAGAAAAGACGTGGGTGGGGATTTTATAAGTCTGCCAAGATCTGAAAAGCTATTTAAAGTGGGTGAACATAGACTATTCTCTCTGGGTGTAGACAATAGGGCAGGGTGCAATCTCCTCAGACTGCAGCAGAGGAAATGTAGGTTGGGCAACTTTCTCACTCTGACGGTGGTCAAGCATTGGAACAAGCTGCCTAGAGAAGTTGTGGAATCTCCATCCCTGGAAAGTGTCAAGAGCAGGTTAGACAAATACTTAACTGGCATGGTTTAGTCAGGGATGATCCTGCCTTGAGCAAGGAGCTAGACTAGATGGTCCTGAGGGCCCTTCTAGCCCTATGACTGGCGATCTTGGCTGTGTGATTTTTGACGAGTCAATTGATCTCTCCGTTCCTGCAAAAAGATGGTATATGGTATTTCTTTACTGACTAATTTGTCTGCCTTATTTAGGCCCCAAGCCTCAAAGGTGTTCTGTGCTAGATAAGAGTTCACCTGCATAGCTTTTATGGCATGCTCAAGGTTCAAGAATTTAACAGGGGTGGGTTTTGTTTTTGTTTTTTTTTACCATTTGCACCCATATATAAAGCACTCAGAGCAACAGGGCTTCTACGTGCTACTGTAAGATAAATGGTAATACGCAGTTTGTCATTGTGTCTTCAAAGTCTTACTCCAAGACTTGGGAGTGGGATAAGTGTGCTGATTCCCTTTTCCCCATGGTCTAAATATAAGATTATTAAGCTACCTACTTTTAAACCTACCATAAATATTGAATATAAACGTAAGTTCTTTATCCTTGCTAGTGGACTACAACTTTTGCTCTCTCTTTAGATGATGTGTACTGATTCTTAAAAACATTTGATATTTTATATATAAAAATATAGTATGCAATCTATATTTTCTAGTATAATATATAAGAATCAATGTTTACAAAGAACGTATGATATGCATTCACCATAACAGCAACCGGATGACATTATAGTGCAACTCTGAAAAGGACTCTTCAGTAATCAAGCATATAATTACTTAATTTTTATGTTCAGTACATGGTTGGTCAGTTAATGATACTGTAGTGGCAAAGGAGGGAGACATTTTATCAAAAGCCATCTGTGGAATGTGTGAGGGACTCATTTGAAGAGTTATGCTGCAGCTAATAAACCGCCCACACAGCAACAGTTTTGTATATTTGTTCTGCCAGTTGTGTATCAATATTTTTATTCACATGTTAACTTAGGGAATTAAGGAATATCTAGTGTGGCATGAAAGCAAAGTAACAGCTTCTCTGGGGACTTGCTATAAAAATCGGTCGTTCTCACAAATGTTTTTGACTTACTTCTCATGTGGTTATAAAAATGAAAAACAGTCTTTAATCAGGAAAAAAGTGCTACATATCAGAAAAAGCTATTTTCTAAAGGGGTTAGTGTCTGTTCTGTGGGCAGTGCTACAATACCAGCATAGAAAATTAACCATGGCACTTTAAAATGTAAGATACACTGTATTTAGGGCATATTACAGACTTGCTCACCCAGTGCATTAAAAAATCATGAGCCAACCACCCCGCAACTCACAATATCGACATGATTATCATAAAATGTTCGAAAATAATTCTGGGGGTGTGGAATTTTTATTTTCTTTCAGTTTTATTTAGCTTGTAGAGTTCATGTTAACATACTTTTGTGTAAATTTCCATTTACTTTTCTCTGTTACTACAAGGGCTAGAAACAGTAAAAAAAGAATTGCGAAAGGCAAGAATTCTTGTGGGCGATATCTTTTATTGGACCAACTGTATGATTGGTATGTATACTATATACGCTATATAGGCAGGCTTTTGGGGAAGGGTACTGTGATGCTCAAAAGCTTGCTAATGTCTGTATTAAACATATAGTTGGTCCAATAAAATACATAGTGGGGGTGTCCAACCTTTTTAAATGTGGGGCCGGATCATGCACTTTTTATCGCCCAGTGGGCCGGTGAGCCATATTCATATTTTATCACCCCTTGGGCCATATGTTGGACAAGCCTGAACTAAGGCAAAGCTGGCATAAACCCCCACCTGTGCTCAGCTAGTGACAAACCACAGCAAATGATGTCCTGGGCCAGCTATCCCAACGGCTTGGGCCCCCCTTCTGCCTACTATGACCACCATTTGAAGGCAGACCCAGAAGATATTTGACAGCTGTGTTAAAATATGTAACCAACCAATGTAGCTGGTGCTCTCATGCAGGCCAAGGGGCTGCCTGGGCCACTGCTTCCCCAGGCCTTGCCCACACCAGCAACACCTCTGCCCCAAGTCTTGGCAGTGTTTGGGCAGGCGTGGCTGGGGCCCAGCCAACGCATGGGATGCAGGATGGAGGGTTCCCAGCCTGGCAGGGTCTCAGGCCTGGTCTGCCCAGGGTGGCTTCTGGCAGGGGAAGGCCTTGGGGGAACACAGGCCGCTCTGCTCCTCCGCGCACCCCTGCAGCGAAGGCAAACAGCCCCTGGGAGGGTGCAGGCAGCTGCCACAGCAGGAGAGCAGTGCCCGGCCCAGCCGCAGGGAGCAACCATCCCTCCTCCCCATCTGGGCTGCCCCCAAGCAGCACAGCCCCATGAGCTGGTGCTGTCCTAGGGGGGCTGGAGTGAGGCAGCCGCTGCACCATAGCCCCTCACCTGCCTGCCTGCACAGCCCTGCTCATCATGGTGCCTGGCTGCCTGAGCACGCTGCCCTGCCGGCCTCAGTGCTGCGAGCCCAGAGCGTGGGGCCCGGCAGACACCAGCTCCTGCCACCTCACCCCACAGAA
>NW_017728906.1:193508613-193533728 GCF_001723895.1 Crocodylus porosus
ACCAGCGAATGCCTTTTGTGTGACCTTACTGTGCAGAACCTTACAACTACTGCGCAGTAGTATCTCAGCATGGGTTTTGCCACCTGATGCTTCTGCGATGTAGTATCCAGCTACTGCACAGTCAGTCTCATGTAGACATGCCCTCTGAGACTCAAACCAGAGAAGGATATGGGTGAATCATGGGTGTCATGCTATTTAAGCTATTGAGCGAATTTTGAGCTTGTTTTCTATGAAGGGAAAAACACTAGTTATAGGTCACCCTGTAACTACTGCTGTCTTTGTCTACACAGGCTTCGGCTGAGAAAAGCCTTTAACCATGTGGGTAGTGTTAAAGATGCCTAGGGTTATTAGGCTATGAAGTGCTGGTGCATATATCATTTATTTTTAAAGCATATAAATGCTTGGTTTAAAGCGGGTTGAACCAATCAAATCCTTTACACAAGTCAAATTGGACTGCATGGCTGA
Organism: Crocodylus porosus; assembly: GCF_001723895.1. Lineage (NCBI taxonomy): Eukaryota > Metazoa > Chordata > Crocodylia > Crocodylidae > Crocodylus > Crocodylus porosus. The sequence goes on from NW_017728906.1 coordinate 193,509,079, forward strand.
GTGTTAATATGTCTGTTAGACTGGTGTGCTTTTTTCTTCTTTGCAAAGTAAGTAAAATTATTAGCAGAAAATGCTTCTTATTCATTTGCCTAGTTGTCTCTTTCAACCTGTGCTGCGTGGGAAGCAACTAAGAAATCATTTAATTAAAACAGGATTTCTCCTGACAGTTGCCACCCGATTTACAAATAGTAATAATGTCTCCTAACATTTGGATGAGCCAGGTGGAATGCTGGACAACTCATTAAACAGACAAGTAAACTGAGGCAGAGAGAGGAAAGATGGTCTTGTGTTTAATATGCAGGACAAAAATGATTAGAGGCCTGGGAAGCAGGACTTATGAGGAAAGGCTGAAAGAACTAGAATTAGTTAATCTGGAGAAGAAAAGACGTGGGTGGGGATTTTATAAGTCTGCCAAGATCTGAAAAGCTATTTAAAGTGGGTGAACATAGACTATTCTCTCTGGGTGTAGACAATAGGGCAGGGTGCAATCTCCTCAGACTGCAGCAGAGGAAATGTAGGTTGGGCAACTTTCTCACTCTGACGGTGGTCAAGCATTGGAACAAGCTGCCTAGAGAAGTTGTGGAATCTCCATCCCTGGAAAGTGTCAAGAGCAGGTTAGACAAATACTTAACTGGCATGGTTTAGTCAGGGATGATCCTGCCTTGAGCAAGGAGCTAGACTAGATGGTCCTGAGGGCCCTTCTAGCCCTATGACTGGCGATCTTGGCTGTGTGATTTTTGACGAGTCAATTGATCTCTCCGTTCCTGCAAAAAGATGGTATATGGTATTTCTTTACTGACTAATTTGTCTGCCTTATTTAGGCCCCAAGCCTCAAAGGTGTTCTGTGCTAGATAAGAGTTCACCTGCATAGCTTTTATGGCATGCTCAAGGTTCAAGAATTTAACAGGGGTGGGTTTTGTTTTTGTTTTTTTTTACCATTTGCACCCATATATAAAGCACTCAGAGCAACAGGGCTTCTACGTGCTACTGTAAGATAAATGGTAATACGCAGTTTGTCATTGTGTCTTCAAAGTCTTACTCCAAGACTTGGGAGTGGGATAAGTGTGCTGATTCCCTTTTCCCCATGGTCTAAATATAAGATTATTAAGCTACCTACTTTTAAACCTACCATAAATATTGAATATAAACGTAAGTTCTTTATCCTTGCTAGTGGACTACAACTTTTGCTCTCTCTTTAGATGATGTGTACTGATTCTTAAAAACATTTGATATTTTATATATAAAAATATAGTATGCAATCTATATTTTCTAGTATAATATATAAGAATCAATGTTTACAAAGAACGTATGATATGCATTCACCATAACAGGAACCGGATGACATTATAGTGCAACTCTGAAAAGGACTCTTCAGTAATCAAGCATATAATTACTTAATTTTTATGTTCAGTACATGGTTGGTCAGTTAATGATACTGTAGTGGCAAAGGAGGGAGACATTTTATCAAAAGCCATCTGTGGAATGTGTGAGGGACTCATTTGAAGAGTTATGCTGCAGCTAATAAACCGCCCACACAGCAACAGTTTTGTATATTTGTTCTGCCAGTTGTGTATCAATATTTTTATTCACATGTTAACTTAGGGAATTAAGGAATATCTAGTGTGGCATGAAAGCAAAGTAACAGCTTCTCTGGGGACTTGCTATAAAAATCGGTCGTTCTCACAAATGTTTTTGACTTACTTCTCATGTGGTTATAAAAATGAAAAACAGTCTTTAATCAGGAAAAAAGTGCTACATATCAGAAAAAGCTATTTTCTAAAGGGGTTAGTGTCTGTTCTGTGGGCAGTGCTACAATACCAGCATAGAAAATTAACCATGGCACTTTAAAATGTAAGATACACTGTATTTAGGGCATATTACAGACTTGCTCACCCAGTGCATTAAAAAATCATGAGCCAACCACCCCGCAACTCACAATATCGACATGATTATCATAAAATGTTCGAAAATAATTCTGGGGGTGTGGAATTTTTATTTTCTTTCAGTTTTATTTAGCTTGTAGAGTTCATGTTAACATACTTTTGTGTAAATTTCCATTTACTTTTCTCTGTTACTACAAGGGCTAGAAACAGTAAAAAAAGAATTGCGAAAGGCAAGAATTCTTGTGGGCGATATCTTTTATTGGACCAACTGTATGATTGGTATGTATACTATATACGCTATATAGGCAGGCTTTTGGGGAAGGGTACTGTGATGCTCAAAAGCTTGCTAATGTCTGTATTAAACATATAGTTGGTCCAATAAAATACATAGTGGGGGTGTCCAACCTTTTTAAATGTGGGGCCGGATCATGCACTTTTTATCGCCCAGTGGGCCGGTGAGCCATATTCATATTTTATCACCCCTTGGGCCATATGTTGGACAAGCCTGAACTAAGGCAAAGCTGGCATAAACCCCCACCTGTGCTCAGCTAGTGACAAACCACAGCAAATGATGTCCTGGGCCAGCTATCCCAACGGCTTGGGCCCCCCTTCTGCCTACTATGACCACCATTTGAAGGCAGACCCAGAAGATATTTGACAGCTGTGTTAAAATATGTAACCAACCAATGTAGCTGGTGCTCTCATGCAGGCCAAGGGGCTGCCTGGGCCACTGCTTCCCCAGGCCTTGCCCACACCAGCAACACCTCTGCCCCAAGTCTTGGCAGTGTTTGGGCAGGCGTGGCTGGGGCCCAGCCAACGCATGGGATGCAGGATGGAGGGTTCCCAGCCTGGCAGGGTCTCAGGCCTGGTCTGCCCAGGGTGGCTTCTGGCAGGGGAAGGCCTTGGGGGAACACAGGCCGCTCTGCTCCTCCGCGCACCCCTGCAGCGAAGGCAAACAGCCCCTGGGAGGGTGCAGGCAGCTGCCACAGCAGGAGAGCAGTGCCCGGCCCAGCCGCAGGGAGCAACCATCCCTCCTCCCCATCTGGGCTGCCCCCAAGCAGCACAGCCCCATGAGCTGGTGCTGTCCTAGGGGGGCTGGAGTGAGGCAGCCGCTGCACCATAGCCCCTCGCCTGCCTGCCTGCACAGCCCTGCTCATCATGGTGCCTGGCTGCCTGCGCACGCTGCCCTGCCGGCCTCAGTGCTGCGAGCCCAGAGCGTGGGGCCCGGCAGACACCAGCTCCTGCCACCTCACCCCACAGAAGTCACGCCAGGACCCTGTCTGCCAAGGGCCCCCCCGGGGCTGCCCTGCCAACTGCCTGCACTGGGCACTGCACCCCATTCCCACGCCTTCCCACGGCCGCCGAGCCTGGCAGGTCCTGGGAGGTGGGAGGATGCTGGGGGCAAGGGGCTGAGCTGGAGACAATTAAAAGTAGGTGCTGTCCCCAGCTTATCCTGTTAGGTGTGGCTGGGGCAGCTCCATGCCATGCAGCCCTCGGGGCGGTGGCAGGACCTGGCTCACGTGACATGGGAGGTCACGCAGGCCCAGCCCCACGGGGGTGAGCAGCTCCCCTCCATTTCCCCTCCCGCCTGTCCCAAGTGAGGCACCTCAGACCTCAGAAAACAGCTTGGCAGGCCGCATGGTGGCCTGTGGGCCATAAGCTGGACTAGCCTGATATATAGCATAATAGAAAATGAGGGTTGGAAGGTACCTCAGGAGGTCATCTAGTCCAACCTGTGCTCAAAGCAGGACCAGCCCCAACTAGATCATCCTAGCCAAAGCTTTGTCCACCTGGATGGAGCTTCAACTACCTCTCTGGGCAACCTGTTCCCATGTTTTACTGCCCTCCTCATGAGAAAATTCTTCCTATTATCTAACTTGAACTTCCCTTCCTGCAATGTGAGCCCATTGCTCCTTGTTCTTTCATCTGCCACCACTGAGAAAAGTCCAGCTCCATCCTCTTTTGAACCCCTCTTCATGGAGTTGAAGGCTGCTATTCAATCCCCACTTAGTCTTCTCTTCTACAGAGTAAATAAGCCCAGGTCCCTCAGCCTCTCCTCATACGTGATGTTCTGCAGCCCTCTCACCATTTTTGTAAACCTCCACTGGGCTCTCTCTAATTTGTCCACATCTCTTCTGTAGTTGGGGGCCCAAAACTGAACACAGTACTCCAGATGTGGCCTCATCAGTGCTGAACGGAGGGGAATAATCACTTCACTTGACCTACTGGCAACACACCTACCAGTGCAGCCTAGTATGCTGTTAGCCTTCTTGGGAACAACGGCATACTGCTGGCTTATATTCAGCCTATTGTCCACTGTAACTCCCAGGTCCTTTACTGCAGAGCTGCTGCCCAGCCAGTCAGTCCCCAGCCTGTACTAGTGCATGGGATTATGATGTCCTAAGTGTAAGACTTTGCACTTCTCCTTATTGAACATCTTTTGGCCCAATCTTCCAATTTGTCTAGGTCACTCTGAATCCAAGACCTACCCTCCAGCATATCTACTACTCCCCACAACTTTGTGTCATCTGGAAACTTGCTGAGGGTGCACTCTATGACATCTTCCAGGTCGTTGATGAAGACATTGAACAAAACTGTCCTAGGACTGACCACTGGGGCACTCCACTTGATACCAGCTGCCAGCGAGACATCAAGCCATTGATTACTACTCTCTGAGCCTGATGCTCCAGCCAGTTCTCTATCCACCTTACGGTCCATTCATCCAGCCTGTACTTCTTTAGCTTTCCTGAGATAATGTTGGGGAAGTCTGTATCAAAAGCCTTGCTAAAATCAACGTAGACCACATCCATTGGTCTCCCTGCATTCACACAGCCAGTCATCTCATCATACAAGGAAATCAGGTTTGTCAGGCCTGATTTGCACTTGGTGAGTCCATGCTGACCATTCCTAATCACCTTTTTCTCCTCCAAATGCTTAGAAATGGATTCCTTGAGGATCTGCTCCATGACATTACCAGGGACTGAGGTGAGGCTGACTGGTCTGTAGTTCCCTGGATCCTCCTTTTTCCCTTTCTTAAATATGGGCACCATGTTTCCTCTTTCCCAGTCATCTGGGATCTCTCCTGATGGCCATGAGTTTTCAAATATGATGGCCAGTGGCTCTGCAATCACATCAGCCAACTCCCTCAGAAGCCTCCTGTGCATCCCATTCAGCCCCACGGATTTGTACACATCTAGCTTTTCTAGGTAGTCCCTAACCTGTTCTTTCACCATTGAGGGCTGCTCAGCTCCTCTCCAAACTGTGCTGCCCAGTGCAATAGTGTGGGAGCTGACTTTGCCTGTGAAGACTGAGGCAAAAAAGGCATTGAGCACTTCAGTCTTTTCTGCATCCTCTGTCACAAGGTTGCTTCCCCCATTCAGTAAGGGACCCACAGTTTCCCTGATCCTCCTCTTGAACCTGACATACTCGTAGAAACCCTTCTTGTTACCCTTCACATCCCTTGCTAGATGCAACTCCAAATGAACTTTGGCCTCCCCAACTTCATCCCTGCATGCCTGAGTAATGCTCTTACATTCTTCCCTAGTTATTTGTCTAAGTTTCCACTTCTTATAAGCTTCCTTTTTGTGAGTTAGTGTACTAAAGAGTTCCCTGCTAAGCCAAGCGGGTCTTCTGCCATACTTGCTAGTCTTCTTGCACATCAGGATGGTTTGTTCCTGCACTCTCAGTAAGGCTTCTTTAAAGTACCCCCACATCACCCATAAGAATTCCTCTCTTTTGCATATTCTTGGATTATCATGCCAACAATATCACCTCAATGCTACCAAACATTTAAACTGAGATTCTTGTTATCGTATGAATCCGGGACCTGGGACTTTAAGAAAAAAAAGATATTGCAAGAATTGGCCATGGGGTTTTTGTATCCATAGAAAGTGAAGGTTAAAAGAGTATGATGTACCTTCTTATGAATGCTACCGGCAAGAGGTAGAGAAACCTGCAGTCTCTGAGGTCCTGAGACTACTTCTGTTCAATACTTCATGAGGCACTGAAGGCTGATCAGGGAGAAAGTACATCAATGATCCCACCCATCCCATAGTAACCCGTGCCTAAATAAGTAAAATATATTCCTTAAGAAGAGATTAATTAATGATGGTGAAGCAAACAAGCTGAGAATGTTCTCTTTATTCTATCTTATACGATAGCAGGAACTTATTCTGTAGGTCAACCACTGCTCTCTGTTGAATGGAATCTGAAGAACTCACTTGTTACATTGGATTGTACCAGATATAATGTTCTTTAGCTCAATGTTGAGACTGCTTTTGGAGCAAGAAGCCAGCATTTTAATGGTGCTTCTTCCTTGAAGTTGCTGTGGTGTGCAACATGTAAGCAGCTAAAATTGATGAAAAATATCCAAAGTTCCTTGTATTTTGATAAAAGTAGAAAAAGCTCTATGTTTTGATGAAAAGTCAACACATTTTGCAAAATAATTTTGTTATTCCCTCCCCTTACTTTTCATCCTTCTCTAATAGCAGCCATAAAGCCCAAGTAAGATGCGTATTTGCTAAAGTGTGAACCACGTTACTGTATTCTGAAGGGCACAGCAGAGAAGAAAATAAATGTTTGGCAAAAAGTATATACAACAGTGTGTGAAATCTTGCTTGCTTATATAGAGCAAAAATCCTGCAATAATCACATTAGCCAGATACTGGGGGTAGAACAAGGACATTTTTCTGGGCCTCCTCTGTGTTGAGTTAAAGTTGAAAATTGTGCTGGCATTGCATGAGTTCTGGGAGACTGATTGGAGTGTTATGCAGTTTTCTAACATGTGGTAGGCAGTTTGACCCATCCTTGTGCTCTTTCCCATGGCCATAGGACCAAAATTTGTGTAGTAGCTACTGTAGCTATGGGTGGTACTGGGAACACAGATATATGTTCCGTATATTCCAGACATAACCAGAGTCTCACAGTCTTAATGCAAAGATATGCCAAAAGCTCTTTGTTTCCTTAAACCATTTCATCACTCCCTGGATGGGCATGCTCAACCACTATTTGAATAATTGGTCTATGCCCATGGATCAGTGCTGCTTTTTTATACATCAGGAGGAAGTTTCTCCCTTAATTACTGAACCCTCCCATCTGGAAATGATGGCCCCTTCCCAATGGGTATATAACAGTAATGGGGCAAAACAGAGTAATGATTAAGTTCTGTTACTTAGCTGGGAATAACTGTTTTCCTTGCTACCAGCATTTTTGATCACAGGAGGATATGCCTTTCCTTTGTTTAGCTGTCTAGAACCAAATTTTACATTGCACTTGATGACTGATATATCAAGCATAAATACGAACACTTGCCCGTGTTTGTGAGCTGTGCACATTTTAAATCTGAAACTCACCAATGCAAAGGGGAAAAGAAAACCCCTCTCTGTCCTTGAAAAGCTACATCTTTCTTTTCCGTCACCCGAATACGGAATTTGTGTGTGGAATGTAACGTAGTCTTAGTCCCAAAGGGCCTTGTAATTTTTCAGTTTACATGCTACCAGGTTTTCCCAGCTGGTTTCTGCAGCCAAGCAGTACCTGAGAAGTATACACAGCTAGAGGAAGTAATTTAATGTACTGTGACTTATTTAATCTGCTTTAATGTTAACACGATCATTTATTTTATGTTCCTTCAAAGTCTGTTACGTTATGTGTTCTTTTTCCCTTAATATAATCCAGAGATGGGCTCATTAATGTTCCAGTAGTACTTTTGTTGCCGCTGTTTTATGGAAGGCAGGAAGCAGAGGACTCTTCTTTGAGAATTTTTCATTACCACCATTGACTTGAGTGGGAAGAGAGTTAAGCCAATGCTTGGGGCCAGCGTTTCAAAGGTGTGTAGATGCTGGAAGATACAGATAGGCACCAAGATGAATGTACACAATGCCTGAACAGATTAATGCCCTAATCCAGCTTCACCTTTGTACATTTAGCAGTATAAGTGATGTTTTGGGCCACTTACAGGGGTTGTCAAATCTGCTCCCCCAGGAAGGTTCAAGACTGCTTAAGTCACAAGAAACAAAGGAGGAGTTGGCAGCCATCCCACCTTTGCTATGGTTAGAGCATTTACCCAGAGAGTGGGGGCCACAAACTAAGCTTCCCTCAACCAGAGAGGATTTCTATCTGTATTTGTCCTTTTGCAGCAAAGGGCGCTAACCCTCAAGCCATGGGCTGTATAGGACCAGGGTGCACATCCACCATTTGTGTTGAAGCTGGCCCATTTGGCAGCTAAGAGGGGGAGTTATATGGGACTAGAAGGAGAGCAAATTAGAGACCGTGCAGCTTTCTGGGAAGGTCACTGGCCTAGAAGGGGCAGGATGGTGGGTTTAGGCCCATGCCACCAATGGACTGGAAGCTATTCCACTGGTCTCAGTTTATTTCTCAAAAGCCTAATAAATGCTGAAATACAACTAGGGACATGGGCAGGGTCGGGAGAGAACTATTTATACTAAAAAATGATGATAGCACAAGAACTACAGGCATAAACTATCCACGAATAAATTTAGGCTAGAAATTAGCTTAAATGAGCCTAACCATGGGAGAAGCAAGGTTTAAAAACAGCCTTTTCATGGGAGCAATGAGAACAAAAACATCTAAGCAGTTTTTAGCTGGTGTTTGATTAGTTTATGAATAGAATTATATGAAGTAGTTGCCTTCGTGGGAGGGTCGGGGATTTGATGATAAGAAGTGTTTGCCAGTGCTATGCCAGCTGCTAGTATATATTCTCCTAGGACACAGTTTTGTAAAGGTTGTTATGTTCTTATAAGAGACAGATGTCTAAAGATCTTTTAAGATCTAGGCCCAAATCTGCATCTTTGCATGCCTAAAAGCTTTTAGAAATCAGGCTTTGGCACTTTTGAAAATCCTGCCAGATCCACTTTTTCTGTATCTATTGTAGTCGATGCTGTCTTCATGTACTGGCTTCCTCATTTTTTTCCCCAAAAGAATATATGGACCAGATCCCAAGGGCACAGAAACCAATGGCAAGGTTGCTATTGATTTCAGGAGACTTGTAATATGGTCCTTTCTGTATCTGTAAAATGTACAACAATACCATCCTACCTCAGGGTGCCTCAGCACCTTAAGCACTATAGGTGTGATGCTATTATTTCCAGAGATTAAAACTTCCTTCCTTCCAGTAGTAAGAACGTGAAACCTCAACAGATTGAACTAAAGGACTAAGAAGAGGAGTTAAAAGTCAAGGAGCATCTCTCCACTGACTTCAGTGAATGTTGTATAAATCATAAGCCCCCTACCAGTCATATCCCCTCTTGTTCAGCCATAGAAAGGGCATGTTTGGAAATCATGACCTATGAAGAAATCCTGAAGGAGTTGGGTTTGTGTAGCATAGCTAAGAGAAAATGAAGAGGTAGAAGTGCATGCCATTGAATAAGCAAAAGACAGTTGTATAGAGGATGCTGATCAATAGGTCACCAGCGGGGGAAGGAAGACCAGGAAAGACCATTTAGGTTAGGTAGTAGGAAATTTTTTCTGACTGTAAGGGCGGTGGGGTACTGGGACATGTTTTCTAGTTTGGTTGTGGAAACTTCCTCCTTGGAGGTTTTATGAATAGGTTAGGCAGCCATGTCTTGAGGATGCTCTAGGCCTGCTTGATCCTGTCTCAGAGGAGAGGGGTGGACCAGGCAGTCTTCTATGGTCCCTTCCAGGCCTGTGTACCTATGAATCTATACACTTCCAGCCATAGTTTATGTACACGTAGAAGCTATGGGTATAAGGTTTATTACCTGGTTTTGTCTTTCATATTGGAACAGATAAAATCAGATCCCCAGAAAACAGCTATTGATGCCTTTGGTAATGAAGACGAAAAGGGCTGGCATGTCCTACCACAGTCCTGTGCTCCTGGCTGCTAGACATGGTACGGCTGGCAGCAGGATTAGGCCTGGACAGTGTGCATCTGCATATGAGCAACCCATAATCTGGCTCTATGACAACATCATCAACTGACAGATGTCTGAATACAACTGCAGTGTAACTCCACTGACTGCTGTGGAGTTGGTCACGTTATCACCACCGCTGAACTTGGCCCTGTAGTTACAGATAAGGAGTTAGGCACCAAGACATCCAGTTCTGACCGGCTCAATCTCTTGATTGCTCTTTTATAATCCCTAGATTTATTTTTTAATTATTATTTAAATTGTTAGGATTGTTTGGAAATAGCTTGTTTTCTGTTTTATAGATCATTAAAGTTAAGCTTCTGGAAGCAATATATGGCATTAATGATAAACAGACTTTAACTGCAGTTTCCTAAGATGCTTCCTTTAATGGGCTCATAAATACAGTGCCTGGTTGTTTATTCTTTCATTACTGGGATCTATGATTTAGCAAAACCCTCCAGTGAATATGCAGTATCCACATTTACATTTGTAATGGCTTTAGAAAACTTGGGTGGAGGTTGGTTCTCAGCAGAGGTTTCATGTCTTGTCTATAGGACACAGATGGTTGGCTTCCTCTGTAGAGAGCTGGGTGGTTATATATTGCTGTCTGACCTCTTCAATTCCAGATACTAAACTGCTTAAAAAACAAATAATGTATCATTATTTTATATTCATTTATTATTATACATTAACATTAATAAAACATAATACTCTATTATGATGTTTCCTAATAAGTAGTTGTGGTAGCTGCCAGCATTTGTGAGGGTGCAAACAGGAGATATGAACCATCTGACTGTAAACAGATGAGGAAGCTGTTTGTAAGGCAAAACGGTATACTAAGATGTGGTCTACCTTATGTGAAAGTTTGCGGGCTTGTGCTTTAAGTTGCTTCAGGATCTTTGGAATTCTAGTCAGAAATTATTGCCTTGAAGGGTAAGCAGAAAAGATAAAAAAAGCTGCAGGTGGGGTTTTTTGGTTGTTTTGTGCTTCTACTTGACATCATAAAATATAGACCTTGAGGGTCAGGGACTGTCTTGTCTTTGTGTGTAAATGGTACAACAGGATCTGCTCCTACTTGGGATATTTAGGTATTATCACGAGAAAAATAATAATAATTTATGACACATAAGGAGAATCATAAATTATTTATTTCTTTTTATATAGTACTCCCTTTTCCTTGAAGAGGTTTTGTGCAAGATCTTTGGAGGACTTGAGTTGTTACTTAACATGAAGCTTTGACACAAACTACAACTCTTCGTCCACATAAAGGACAGGATTTCAATTCCCTCAGCAGGATGAAGTGAGACAGGCATCTCACATTACTTCGGTATTAGTCACCTCCAAAGGTCTTGTCAGTAAAATGATGATTTTATTTCTTTTTTCCCTTTCCTCAGGCCTCCTAGAGGTCCTTTTAATATCCATATTGTACTTTCTCACTGACTTTACAGGTGCAACTATAAAAATCTTGAATTCCTATTATCACAACAACTCTTCAGCTTATCTGTGACTACACAATGCTTCATAATTACCAGCTGTTCTGGATAACATGGCCAGCTTAAATGTCACATTTACAGTACTGAAATATTCAGGAAGTGTTTGGGAGATGCCATTACCCCAGGACTCTGTAAGGCCCGAAATGGTCTCAACCTACTTACCAAGGAATTGCCTTCTCTTTTATGCCTCATCATGATCCCATCATAAGAAACAGGAGAAACATCCTACAAGTACTATTAATATGCCAGTCTTTCTGATATGGTTTGAATGAGGCCTTGAACAACCAGCATGCGATTTGGGCTAAATAAGCTTAAATACATAAAACCCTGGAAAAATATCATGCCTCATTTTTCTGCAGCTGCTAAGCTGAAATGCTTTGCTAACCAAACTTTACAAGACCAGTCAATAATACCATTTCAGACTCAAAAGCAGCAATAATGCTTTTTCTGGAGGCCCGTTATGATGATATGTTGCTTCTTTTTTAATAAGGGAATTGAAACCATCAGGGACTGTAAGACTTTTCCTACAACTATTGTAATAAGCTGTCTCCAAAGAAAATTGATGAGCAGTGACCAGCACTTTGAAAAAGGCCTGCTTTAGTAGATAAGTGAACTAAAAGCTATGTAAGTCTACCCCCAATTCTGTCTCTGACCTGATGAATTACCTGGGGCAAGTCATTTCATCTCTTTCTGCTCTGTCCGTCATCTGTCTTATCTACTGAGATTGCAGAAGTGTATGGGGTTGCTACTTGCAGAATCCTGACTAGGGCATCCAGGTGCTAGTGTACCATAAGTAATAATTAATGTAAATAAAGTAATAAATTGCAATTAAGCAGGGACTCAATGGCTAGTTTCTGAGAAAGGGGACACTGTGTGGTGTTACAACTGCCTTGTCATCCAATCAGGGTCCAAATATGATGGTGACTGAGTCCTTGAGTGACTTGAGGTTAATGCTACTTCTAGTGTTAGCTGTACCACATAATGTTGAAAAATGAGGCGATGTCTGGAGAGTAGTCTCATCACCTCCGTGCATCTCTTCCACAAGACAAGGTCTTTCATTTTACAATCTTTGAAGTTTTTGTTAAGTTTATAGTGAACTAAAACGTCTCTTTCTAATGCCAGACAGCATCACCATCAAGTCGTGTTTTGAGGCCATTGGGAGAATGTTTTTTGGGCTGTGAGTGCAAGCAAATGGGGCGCTTTAATCCAATGTCCAGTGTCAGTTCATTGCAGCTAGTCCAACATACTTTACTGGGTACTCAAAGAGGTCTCGTTTCTATGTTCTCAGATCATCTTTTCATGTCCCTACACCACATTTGGCCACTTTGTTACACATACTTGTGCTTGTTGTACTTTGTGAAAACTTTCATTGTATGTGTGCCTTCGAGCAGTGGGCATTGCAGGAGGCATTACATAGTCTGAGGCTTTGTGCCACAGTCACAGGTGATTGAACTAATGGTACAGTGCCACTTCTCCATTAGTTCCTTGGAGCATCCAACTCTAGTACAAAGATGGTTGAGATGTTCTCAGATAAATGGCTTTCATAATTTCCTATTACTCTCATACCCACTCTCAGAGCCCATGAAGGACTGTTGACCTTTTGTGGGCACTAGTGATTTTAGACTCATTACGTTTCTATAACGTGTCTGAATTTGCTGCACTCTTTGGAGACGCGGGCAGAAGGAGCCCCTCTTTTTCCCCATGCAAGGGAGACAGGCCCAACTGTAGGTTGTAGTCAGCAGTGCAGCATTTGGGGGGGTTTTTGTAGTCGCAGGCAGCAAGAACATTCAGCAGCAATTTAGTCAGGTAAGCTCTGCCAAATAACAAAATCCTTGTATAGCTCCTGGATAAAGTCAAGCTAACATGTCATTGTTGCCAATGGAAAAGAAAATGGAGCCAATATCTGAGCATCTGGATGAGAGTAGAGTTATCTGTCACATACAAAAAGAATTACCTATCCATCAATAGGAAATCTTAATCTATAGACTATCTCCTTAGATGTAATTTGCGTAAGCATCAACTCAGAAACTGCAAATGAGAAAATTGCTTTCTTAGATGGCATGAATCTGAGAACAGTGGAGAATCCTTAAACAAATAGCCTTGACTGTCTGTAAAGAAATAGAATAATTTCAAAAAGCTGCTATCAAACAGGGATTCTTATAGCTGCACTAAAAATGCTTTCCTCTAACTGCTAAAATGTATTTGGAGTTTATTTATAAATAATTACGATATATACCCTTATCAAGGTATTTATTATAAAATTGATGCGTTGGTAAAATCAGAAAATTCATGCTAGGCTTTATGTTTTATTGTAAGCAATGTTGGAAAGTCCTGAGCCATATTTCCAGAGTGTAGGGCATCATTGCTGCATTGACATCAGTGGAGCCAAATTAATTTACACTGTCTGAGAAGTTGGCTCCAAGACTGTTCTGATTAAAACCTTAACTAAATCATTCTGAGTTCCTGCTTTTATATCTTTTATTTTTAATTAGATTTATAGAGTTTCACACCATGAGACACCATTAGACCGGCTAGTCAGATTTTTGTATATCACAGGCCATTTTATTTCACTCGCTTATATCTGTATTGAACCCAATAGCTTGTATTTGACTTATACAAATCTTCAAGAAAAGCACCTAATTTTGATTAAAGAACACCAAGAGATGGAGAATCCATCACTTCCCTTGATCGTTTGTTCTGATGGTTATTCAACTTCCTTGTTATAATTTTGTGTCTTGTTTACAATTTGAATTTTCCTGGCTTGAGCCTGCAACCATTTGTATTTGTTATGCCTTTCTCTACTAAATTTACGAAACCTTCAGTACTTGGTATTGTTCCCTTCTAAAGGTCCCTGTGCTTTCTAGGCAAATAACCTCTTAATCTTTTTTTCATAGATTCAGAGATTGTACGGCTGGGAGCAACCTCGGAACATCATCGGGTCCAGCCCCCTGCACCAAGCAGAAAAGATAACGGGTCAGTTGACCCCAGCAAAATGACTGTCTAGTCTTCTCTTGAAAATTTCCAGGGTAGGTGATTGCACCACCTCTGGGGGGAGCTTATTCCACAGTCTGGACACCCTGACAGTGAAGAAGTTTTTCCTGATTAATTGATCTTTCAGGAGTTTGTGGCCTGAATTGATCTTTCAGGAGTTTGTGGCCATTGCTCCTGGTTTTTCCCTTGGGTACCCTGGTGAACAGTTGCTCACCGAGCCCTTGATGTGCTCCCGTAGTGTAGTGGTAAGCTGCTACCAGGTCCCCTCTCAACCTTCTTTTCCTCAGGCTGAAGAGTCCCAGATCCCTCAACCTTTCCTTGTATGTCTTGTCATGTAAGATTTTGATCATATGGGGGACTCTTCTCTGGACTCTCTCAAGCTTGGCCACATCCTTGTTAAAGTGCAGTGCCCAGAACTGGATGCAGCACTCCAGCTGTGGTCTCACCAGTGCTGAGTAAAGTGGAAGAATCACCTCCTTGGCTTTGCTGGAGATCCATCGATTGATGCATGCCAGAGTATTATTTGCCTTACTGGCTACAGCATCGCACTGCCGGGTCATATTCACACTGTAGTCTATTATTACCCCCAGTTCCCTTTCATTTGTGCTGGTAGACATTTTGGTGCCACCAAGCCTGTAGGTGTGTTGGGGGTTGCTTGTCCCGAGGTGGAGGACTTTACATTTCTAAATGCTGAGCCTCATCAGGCTCCTATCCACCCAACTTGTTAACCTGTCTAGGTCTGCCTGTATTTGTAGTAGGGCTGTGCAAAGCTTTGGTCCCTGATTCAATGTGGCAGAGATTCAGCCCAATTTGGGCTCTTGATTTGGAAAGATTTGACGATTTGGACATAGACACAGCTTAAATGTTTCTTCTACCAAGCACTTCTGGTCCACTTCCGGGTCTGCTGGGGAGCATATGGCACCCCACCCCCCGCCATGCTCCTCTGGCTCGGTGACTGGTGCCTCCTGGGTCTGGGGGGGCACCTGGGGTCCTCCCATGGCCAATTGCTGAGCCAGGACGGTGTGGGGGGCCCCCTGCACACTCAGCAGTGCACCCAGAAGTAGACCAGAAGTACTTCCGGTCTATTTCTGGGTCTGCCACCGAGCACGCGGGGGGGGCACCCCCCACACTCCTGTGGGATGCTCCATCCACCCCACCATCACAGCATTCACAGCATTCACACCTTACCATCACAGCATTCATGAGCCTGGTACCTCAAGGTATGCAGAAAAAACATTTAACTCTGGGTCTATGGCTGAATTGCTGACCGTTCAAATCAGCATCAAAACTTCAGATTCAGATTCAGGTGAATTGAATTGGGGACACTGACGTTAATCAATGAATCAAATTACTGTCCCTGATTCAGGCTAAATCTAAATCGAATATGGCTTGTTTCACACACCCCTAATCTGCAGCCTATCTTTAAGTATGATCATGCTCCCCCATAATTTGGTGTCATACACGAACTTGACCAGTGAGCTCTTTACCCTCACATCCAAATCATTAATAAATATTTTGAAAAGTACTGGACTGAGCACCGACCCCTGTAGGACACCGCTGCCCACTTCTCACCAGGATTACACAGATCCATTCACTATTACTCTCTGGGTCCTATCCTGCATCCAGTTTCTCACCCACCTGACTGTCTCAGAGGTAAGCCCACAATCCTCCAATTATCTCATGAGGACATTGTGAGATACTGGGTCAAAGGCTTTTTTGGAAGTCGAGGTATACAATGTCACCTGCTCTCTTGTGTCCAGGTGGTGAATAACTTGGTCATAGAAGGAGATGAGGTTGGTAAGGCAAGACCTGCCCACGACGAAACTGTGTTGGCTGTCATTCAGAATTTTACATTCTGCAAGCTTATCACAGATGGACTCCTTGATGAAGTTTTCTAGGATTTTCCCTAGGAAGGAAGTTAGGTTGACTGGCCAGTAGTTACCCTCCTGCCCTTCTTGTGGATTGGCGCAACATTGGCCCTCTTCCAGTCCTCAGGGACTTCTCCAGAGTGCCGTGAGTTGTGGAAGAGTTTCACCGGGGGTTCTGCAATGACTTCGGCCAGCTTCTTCAGCACTCTCCAGTGAAGATCATCCGGTCCCACTGATTTGTATATATTTAATTTTTAAATTGGTCTAGCACCATGATCAATTCTACAGCAATAGTAGGAAAGTGATTATTCCTACCATGCTCATCCTCTACCCTACCTGGCGTTGTTTTTTTCTTGGTCTGGTGAAAGACTGAGGCAAAGTAGTAATTCAGGAGTTCAGCTTTCTCCTGGGTACTGATAACCAGCTCTCCTGAGTTGTTGAGCAATGGCCCCACGCTCCCATTTGTCTTGCTCCTGTTCCCTATGTACCTAAACAAGGACTTCTTATTGTCCTTGATTCCCATTGCTAATCTAAGTTCAGTTGCCACATTAGCCTGTCTTATCTTTTCCCTGCAAATGTGGGCTGTCATGGAATAGTCCTCTTTGGGGCCCGCCCTGAGCTTCCATTGTTTATAAGCCTCTTTCTTCTTTCTTGAGGGGACCATGGTTTCCCTGTTTAGCCAAGAGGGCTTCCCAACCCTTCTATTACTAAATGGACTTCCTTTGTACTTCTTGTCCTTAAGGAACAACCATTCTTTGTGTGCACCTTTTGCCTTTGGTCCCTGGTCCTGCAGCATTTACCTACTAATGGCCTAAGCTTGTTGAAATTTGCATTTTTGAAGTCCAAGGCTTCAATCCTGTTATCCAATTTATCCGCCTTACGTTGAGCAAAGAACATGATGGTTTCATGGTCACTGTTGCCCAGACTTTCCTCTATTTAAGTTGGTCACCAGGTTGTCTCCTTCGGCCAGGACCAAGTCTAGCAGAGCATCACCTCTAGTTGGCCCATGAACCTCCTGAGTCAGGAAGAGCTCCTCAACACAGGTCAGGAAGGATCGTGATCGATCCAACTTGGCCAAGTGTTCCTCCCAGGAGATGTCTGGATAACTAAAATTGCCCATGATGACCATGTCATACTAAACAGATAAACTAAACAGATTGAGCTCTCTGGGACAAGCTTTATGATACCTATTAAGCATGTAAAAGGATTAGGTACATAAGTGTGATCCTATTTCACCCAGCTTGAGTCATGGAAAACCTGTTAATACCAACAGGTGAGTGGGTCCTCATCCTCTTTGCTGCCCTTTTTGTGATTAAATCTTTTAGGTGTAATAGTGGTTGGTGTGATACAAAAGAAGATGCATTTTTGGATTGTCAGGTACTTGAACAGAATGAAACAAAAATCACACTTAGGTGCTTAATGCTGCATAAAGGCTCAATAAGAGCAGCTTATGACTCTCCATCTTAAACTGGCAGGGAGCCAACACACCGTTTATTAGCACATATGCCCAAACTCTTGACACTATCAAAGAAACCAAGGAGGAATTCTATGCTAAACTTGAGTAAGCCTTTCCTGGCATTCTAGAGGGAGACAGACTAATTATTCTAGGTGATTTCAATGCTTGAGTTAGAAAGGACTCGAACCTCTGGAACAGAACCATCTGCAAGGAAGGAATGGGAAAAGTCAACTCCAATGGCATCCTTCTCTTGACCAAATGCACAGAACATGGATTCACCATCACCAACTCCCTGTTCTGCCAGAAAAACAGGCAAAAGACATCATGGCAACACCCACAATATAAGCATTGGTACTTGATTGACTATGTCATTGTAGGTTCCTGTGATTCCAAAAATGTCCATATCACCCAAGCTATGCTAGGAACTGATGATTGTTAGACATATCACTGACCCATCTGCTCAATTATATCATTCAAATTGGCTCCCAAACAATGGCTGCAGTAAAAGTGATGTCCATGGAAGATCAACATTGCAGGACTCGAGGAACCAATCAAGTGAGATCTCTTCTACTAAAACCTCAATGAAAATTTGACAAATTCCAATCAAAAACAATAGGAGAATGTCATCAGTGCCTGGGGTACCTTCAGTTCCACTGTTACCAGCACCTGTGAAGAGACACTTGGCTTCTCTACTAGGAAACACCAAAACTGCTTTGATGAGAATAACCAGGAGATCCAAGACTTGACTGGCTGCAAGTGAAAGCCCTTCTGTGCTAGTATAACATCAACCTCAAGCAAAAGAAACTGAAACTCCAACAGGCCAAGGAAGAGGTCCAAAGGATAACTCACAATATGAAGAACAGATGGTGGGAAGGCAAGAATAAGGAGATTTAACATCTTGTTGGCATCCATGATATGCATAGTTTTGTCAGTGCCACCAAGCCATCTATGGTCTGATCTCTTAGAGACCAACCCTCTTGAGACCTAAGGCTAGAGGAGAACAGATTAAAGAAAGAAGAGCCATCAAAACCTGTTGGAAGAAGCATTTTGAAGACCTCTTCAATCAAGACTGTGTTGTTCATGGAAGTGTTCTCAACTCCATCCCACGACATCCAGTGAGAGACAGTCTCAGACAGTCTCAGAACCCCTCCAACCCATGACGAGGTGAAGAAAGCCACCAAGCAGATGAAGAATGATAAGGTATCTGGAGCTGGTGGAATCTCTGCCAAAATCTTCAAGCAGAGGGGAGAGGAGCTCCTTGCTCTCATTTTAAGGATTTAGAATGATGAGGAAATCCCATATGACCTCAGGGATGTCATGATTGTGACAATCTTCAAGAAAGGAGACAAGTCCAACTGTAGAAATTACTGAAGGATCACCTTGCTGTCCACACAGAAAAGATCATTTTGAGGACTTTCCTGAACTTTCTCCTTCCATTTGCTGAATTGCTCCTCCTGGAGTCTCAGTGTGGGTTTAGGGCATCAAGAGGCACAACTGGCATGATCAGCACCACTCACCAGCTACAGAAAAAATGTTCAGAACAGCATAAACCTGTCTATATGGCCATCTTTGACCTTATGAAAGCCTTTGACTCTTTCAATCAAGAAGCACCATGGAGTATCCTTCTGAAGTACGGATACCCACCAAGATTTGTCACCATTTCTTGCCTGCTCTGTGATAGGTGAACAGTGGTTCTCAATAATGGATCTATCACAAACCACTCTGAGGTTAAGATGGGAGTTAAGCAAGGATGCACCATCACCCTAACACTCTTCTTGATATTCCCTACCATGATGCTACATCTGACTATCAACACGCTTCTAGTCAGAGTGGAGTTAAACTACCAAATGGATGGTAAATTATTTAATCTCATCCAGCTCCAAGCCAGAACAAAGACTACCCCAATTAACAAGCTTCAGCACGCTGATAATGCTTTAGTCCATGCTTACTTGGAAGCAGACCTTCAGGTAATCATTGACATCTTTATTGAGGCATATAAGAAAATGAGACTAATACTTAATATTCAGAAGTGTAAAATCCTCCATCAACAAGGTCTTAATCAGCAGGCCCAGCTCTGGTAATTCAGATTCACAGTGAGATTCGGAGAATGCTGAATATTTCCCAGATCTCAGAAGCCATCTCTTGCAGAAGCCTGACAAACAAAGAAATCCAACATTGCCTCAAATGTACAAGTGCAGCCTTTGGACACTTGAGGAAATGGGTGTTTGAAATTTGCAATGTCAGATGCAAAACCAAGCTCATGGTTTGTCAGGCAGTTGTGATCCCCATCTTACTATACACAGCTGAGGTATGGGCAACATGCAGGGGACACTTCAAGTTGCTGGAGAAGTACCATCAATGCTGCCTGTGGAAGATCCTTTCAATCCAGCGGGAAGACAGATGAAACAACATTACCATCCTCTCACAAGCAAACACAATGAGCATTGGGGTGATGATCTTTTGACATCAACTTTGCTGTGCTGGTCACCTCATGCAGATGTCTGACTCCAGACTCCGAAAGCAAGTTTTATTCTCCTAGCTCAGTCAAGGCATATGCTCAAGGGAAGGGCATATGCTCAAGGGAAGGGCAGAGGAAGCACTTCAGGGATGTCCTCCAGGCCAACTTGAAAAAATGCAACATTGACATTAACTCGTAGGAGATTATCACCCACTCTTTCCCAAATGGAGGAAGAGTCTATTGGAAGGATCTCAGTACTTTGAAACTTTCTGACAACAACAGGAGACAGAAAAGTGGGAGTGATAAAAACATTGTGTCACAGACCAAACAAAGAACCCAGAGCCACCCACCCTGCATGGAAACATTTGTCCAAGCTGCAACAAAATATATTTGCTTTTGGATAGGCCTCATCACCCATCTTCTGATCCGCAGATAAGACAACCATGGAAGACAATCATTCTCGACAGCTAGGGATTGCCAAAGAAGAAGAATGGCCTAATAGTTGGAATAGGGTATGTCCCTGTAAGTCTCATAAGGAATATTATCCAGTTCGCATATATATTCTGTGGTTATTTCTACATCCACTCTAGCCTTCAATATATTTTTTAAAAATGGAAGCCACAGAACTATGTGCTGCATTCTAGTATTATACTCACCTTGAAATATATAGAGGTAATATCATCTCCCTCCTTATTACTAAGGGCGTTGTTACACCTTAAGCTGTGAACTTCACAAATGCTGATTGGTGTTGGTGCTTGCCTGGAGTTTGGAGCACTCACACCTTTAGTCTTAGATACCTGCTCTGACTGTCCTCTACCTGCATAGCTGTGACTTGCCACTAGAGGCCTGGTGAGCAGGGGCAGGACTGGGAGCTGTAGCTGTGAGTTGCCACTAGAGGGCTGGTGAGCTAGGCCAGGCTTCTACCCCTGATCCCAGTCTCCTGCGATACTGGAGGACTTCACCTTGGATGGTGCATCTGTGGGGAGTGGCAACACATTAATGGAACAGGAGCTGGGTAGTGAAGATCAGAGATAATCCTGCCCTGGAATGGCATAACTTTGAGCCACACAACAAGTGCTTAAAACCAGTTTAACATGTTAATTGGGAACTGGCATTCAGTTTGTTGCATGGTTTGTGCATTATACTTACTCAGTCCCTTTCAGAATCACTACTTCCCAGGGTAAAGCAACCTGTTTTGCAGGTTTGGCCTTTATTCCTTGTTCCAACATAGGCGGCTTTGCTTTTGACTATTTGACTAATACCCATTTTGGTTGAAAGGGGCCAATTAACCAAGAGATCCAGGTTGCTCAGTGTAACTGCCCTGTCCTTATTGTGATTTATTTTTGGCAAGACTTTATGTCCTCCATAAGTTTTATCATCAGTGATATTATATTTTCACATCACCGGTGAAAGTATCCCATAACATTGGGTCTCTTGCTTGTCCTCCAAAACTCCCTTAGAAATGCCTTATTTGATGATAAACCCCTACTTACACTTATTTTGAGATCTGTCCGTGAACCTGCTCCTAATCCACTTAATGTGTACCGTATTTATGTTGCATAATGCTATATTTTAAATAGAATTTAATTTGATACCAAGTCAAGCAACTTTTCAAGTCTATAATCGATACAGTTTCAATCCCATTTGTAATCTCATGAAAAAGTGAAAAGAGGTTTGTATGACAACACCTATTTTCCATGAGGCAATGTTGACTTCTACTAATTATATTTCTAGCCTTTAATCTTCTGTTAATTAAATCCCCCATCAGATTTTCCATTATTTTGCCTGTAACAAATGTCATGCTAACTGGCCTATAGTCACTTGGGACATTCTGCTTTCCCTGTTTGAATATTTACACAATGTCAGTCTTCAGTGACTTCCCCAGTATTCTAAGGTTTATTAAAAATGAACACCAGTAAATCAAAGGTCTTCCTGTCCATGTCTTTCAAAGCTTAAAAACAGGTTATCGGGACTGGCTGATATAAACACACTTGTGTCTTGCATAAGCAAAACATCTTCCTTGATTTACTAAGGGATACAAGAGCTATCTCCTGCCTCCTTGTCCTTTAGCTAAAGTGGTGACTGACCTTAAAGATGCAAAATTCAATCAACTTAGTGCCCAGGAGTGTCCTTATATAGTTATCTTTGAAATGATCCCTTCCAAGTGTTTCGGCAAGTGAAGTGGAGAGCCAAGATTAGACAGGTATGTATCTTTGCCAAAATTCATAAGAGCAGAGATGTAACAACTAGTTTTTGTGCCTAGGTACAACTTGGCACAACTTGGCCATCACTGACAAACATCCAGCAATGTCAAGCACAGCTGAGATTTTATTTAATGAACTGGAACAAGGATAATGACATTTGACTTATGGTTAGGGATCTACTCAATTCGTGGTTTTGCGATTTTTGCAGACACCGTGAGAAAAGGCATTTTCCGCAATCACTGCGTAAACTTGCATTCCCTGGGATTGTGCATGGAATCACAGGGAAAATAAAAATAACTAAAAATAAAATGCTGGTTCCTCAGTGGGATCCAGCAGCTGATGCAGCCCGGCCTTGCAACCTGCTGGGGTTGGGGGGAGAGGGAAGCTGCTGGTATGAAAGGGAGAAGCCAAGATGGCGGCTTCCCCCTCCTCCCTCCACTGCTGATTGGCTTAGAGGGCTATTTTGTGTGGGGTGGGGCTGCATGAAGGACAGCCCTCTCCTCTGATCAGTGGCATGGAGCAGCATCACATAAAAGCTAGACCTCTCAGCCAATCAGCAGTGAGGGTCAGGGCCTCTGGAGCCTCTCAGCCAATCATTGGCAGGAGGGACTTGCTGAGAAAAGACCTTGAAAATGTCAGTGGGCTCTGCAAGCAACCTGTGATTTTTACTTTGACCCTATGCATTTTAAGTAGATCCCTACTTGTGGTTAAGAATATACCTATTTGTTTTTTCCATCAAAGACATTAATGCTGAGTTCTGGTTGGGAAAAACCTTAGAAGATGTTGATTAACCCTTCTACATAGCTAGAAAGTTCAATATACTGGATGATAAATTGGATGAGAGCAAGGGGACCTGAATTTTTTATGTTTGGGTCCACCCCTTTTTTATGAGTACAAGTCACTTCATTTCTCTGTGCCTCACCTCCTAATTGTGGGTAATAATACTTCTTTCCAACATACTTTATAATCTCAAAAGCACTAGGCCTTGGCATTATTGTAATATGGCTGGAGAGAAAAATGTATATAGCAATAAGCCGTGGGCTGGTAGTTTAGGACCTGTGGGACTATAACACGTGCCCAGTACTACTTACAATGAGTGTCTTGATGGAGAAGGCAGCTATAAGGATAACATGAAGAAAGCTGCCTTTTTTCACTTAGTTTTACTTGAAGAGGAAAAAAAATTCCGAACCGCAGAGCGTCAGTTCAGCATTTCTGTGTACTGGCTGAACATGGAGACAAGAGATTTCCCTGCTGTGCAGTCATTTCTTATTGAGAGACCAGTCCAGACACAAGAAGAAAAGGACAAAGCAAATGGAGCTGGGGAGGGAAAGACAAATACTGAAAAGAAAAGCCAAAACAGGAACCGAGAATGAAAGAACAGCTGAACATGAATGAGAAATCAAAGGAAGATAATGGGAAAGAGATAATGACCAGGAAAAGACAAATACAGGCACATCTTGAAAATGCTATCCAACTGGTGCTCCAACTAGCACCATTGTTTTGAAGAGCAGCTGTGTGACACCCTGCAGGCAGGACTCCCACAGCCTTGTTAACATAGCACCTGATAGCATACATGTGCTACTTAACCTGGAGAGAGCGGAGTGAAGATTGAAATATTTGACCTCTGGGAAATTTTGAAACATTTGATTTTGTCCCAAATTGGGCTTGGTTCTCAGCTCTGCTACTTACTTCCATTGTGTGATGTGGAGCAAGTAGGTAGGGCTAGATATTGAAAAACTAGAGTTTAGACATGGAAATACTTTTAAAAGTCTAGACCTTGGTATTTATCCTGAATGCTGTCAGGGTCAACAACGTTCTTGGACCCAATAGTAGCTACTAAGGTAGGTATGTCTATAGTGCATCTGGAGAGTTATTGGGCAGAGGTGGGGTTGCAAGCGTATTCCACTTCTGTGATGGTCTTGGGGAAGGACTTCTTATCCATGTTCTTTAACTTCCATGTTACAGTCCCAAAAATGAAGTGGTGAGGCTGATCCAGGGGTACACCATATGGCTGCTCTTAGAGACGGGTCTTGAGAGTGGCAATGGGGCACATTCAGAGCGGCTTCACCATCTAATTTCCTGGTTTGGTACATATGACTGGGACTGGTTGGGTAGGGTGTCTCTCTCCAAAACCTCTGAGGAAGCAGTGTCTACATGCCCACTGAGCCCTAAAGAAGCAACCTCAGTAAGAAATGTAATGATACTGCACAGTTTACCTTCCCCTCCCAGTCTGCAGCGTGTTAGAAAATGTTTTCCTCCACATAATGATTTATCGGTTATTCTTGACCATTACTGAGTTCCTTGGGTATATGGTCAAACTGTTATTTCATAGATTTCATAGACATCAGGGCTGGAAGGGACCTCGGGAGATCATCGAGTCCAGCCCCCTGCCCAAAGGGCAGGAAGTCAGC
>NW_017728906.1:193534238-193561541 GCF_001723895.1 Crocodylus porosus
GCCTATAAGGATGCTGCAGGTTTTTCCTCCCAAGGTGGAGAACCTTGCATTTTTCAGTATTAAACACCATCAGGTTCCCGTCTGCCCATTTGCTGAGCTTGTCCAGGTCAGCCTGGATCACCCGCCTCTCTTCTGGCGTGGATGCTTTGCCCCAAAGTTTGGTGTCATCGGCTAACTTGGCCAGTCCACTCCTAACTCCAATGTCCACATCATTAATGAAGATGTTGAACAGACTCGGTACCAGTCTAAATTTTTCTCTGTTCTCCATCCGAACGATCAATTGCAGCTTCCAGCCTCCTTTTCCCTTTACAGGTTCTAAACTGCAGCACGTTCCATCACATTTACTCCCACTTCATTTTTTCATACTGGTGTTTTATAAAACACTGCTGCTGTGAAGCTCAGCTAAGCAGCTCCTATGTATTTCATTCATCAGTGTAGATTCACGGACATCAGTAAGTGACCAGTATGCATCATGAAACATTGGACTAACAGAAATCACATAAAGCATATTCCGGGTGTTCTGTTACCTGACCTAGGAAATGAGGTCCCAGGGTCTCCATTACTCTGAGTTTTTCCAAAAGGTATGAATTCACTGCAGTTATTTTTCTTTAAGAATTTTTTCTATTTGGATCATTGTTTGAAGGTTTTTAAATGTGTTGATACTCATTCCCGAAGTATTTTATTTCATGCCCTCTATGTTCTGTATATGTGTGCATATAAATATGCGTTTAGTATACAATTCTTATCTTACCTCCTGGAGCTTTATTGATTCTCGATATTTTTGGTTTTAACTTTTTGTTTATTGATTTGAACATTTGCCAGTATCACAGGTCATTCCGAGATGAGTCACAGAGAAGAAGAAACTTTAGGAATAAGAACTACCCTGTTTTGGAGACTTCATTGATTCAGCAGTAAATCAAACAGAAATCAAATCCAATATTCAGCATATTTTCACCGTATCTCTTTTGTCCTTTTACATCTTGAGTAAGATAGAGGGTATACAGAGGTCCAAAAAAAAAAAAATCTAAGTTAATTAGATTAGGATGATAAAGGGATTTCTATAGGATTCAAAAGAAACAAAGTACACTGCGTGATACAACTTTTTAATAAAGCAAGTAGAAAAGAACTGGCTTGAATGCCACATCTACATCTCCACTGCTCTGCCTCTGCATGGGTTCGACTCTGCTAACAGTGGCATGTACAGTTGTTTTGGTCGGGGCCCCTAGATGCTAATGTGTTGCAAATAATAAGTATTATAAAATCTAGCCAAAAGACTATTCAGGCAGTGGGTGTCTGTACATAGGAAAATGATGCAAAGGAAATATGCAGGATTTACTCTGTTTCCATTAAAGCCAACCATACTTAGTAGAATGTATACATCTCCTCTGTGGGAACGTCTACACGTGCACCCCACTGCGCAGTTGGTACCGTGCCGTCATTTAGTACACAACGCAGTCCAGTGGCAGCATCGCTGTAGCAATACGTCACTATAGCTCATTACTGTGATGACGTTAGCATCTTTATAGTTTCATAGTAGCTAGGGTCAGGCGGGACCTGATCAGATCATCTAGCCTGACCCCCTTGTGTAGTGCCCTGTGGGAATGGGGTGAACTGCCTGGGATGGGCTGAGGAGCAGCTGACCACATGTCTTATTTGACAAACTTATTAGCTGTGTATGAAGGAGCCTGGAACAATCAAAGCCCTAAGTGGTTTGACTTTTGTTTAATGATACAGTAACAAATAAAGGTAATGATAAACCATGACTCCTTTGCACTGTACCCGCTTCCTTCTATCAAAGCATTCCTGTACGTGGCTTCCCTTTAACCTTGAGGGACAGGCAAAGTTTATTGTACCGGTCCTACTGTATAAGGCATAACCATTCCTCACTGAAAAGCCATCCAGAGCTTTCTATGATTTCACTCATTATTATTATTTTTGTATGTGATGGTTTGTTTGTAAGCAGCTGTTTTCAGCCTGCTGCAATTTAGCTGGGATAGAATTTAACAGATGTAATGCCGAGCTGAACAGAAATTATGCTCCAGCTAAAAAGTCCCCCAAAACCCATCAGAAATATTTACATCAGAAGCATACAGCATTAAGGCGAGCACACATCTGCTTTTGAATAACACAAAATCCTCCAGCAATGTTTGAAAATGCTGGCGAAATAATTAGCATACTAACAACTTAAGTTGGGTAATAAATTGTTGGTTTTTTTAAAAAGAAAAATAGACTATAGCAAACTTGCAGGCCAATACAAAGAAGAATTTAGGTGTCTAAAGTTAGATACCACATTGATTAGCTTTTCATTGTCTGGCCTTGGGCATAGAAATCAGAACACAGTTACAGAGAGCATGTATGGAGAGAATTAGGCACCTCAGAAAGGTGATCCAAAGCATCTCACTGCTAAGGCACCTGGATGCTAAGGACGGAGCTCCTCAGAGCTAGGTAATGTGAAGCGCAGAGTGGCTGTGTCAGTACTTCTGCCCTCTGGGGGTTTGAGCACCTGTTTCAGGGCAACCAGGGAGGTGCCTCTGTCCACGCAGGATCCAGAGGCCAGAATATGTTTCTGAGAGTAGGTGTCTACAAGTATGCTTGGAAATTGCTGGGCAGGGATTGCTCTTACTAAAGGAAATGTGCCAGAGGAGTTCTGCATTCTGGGTCCTGTTCCCTGTATTTTTTCAGTTTTATTCCCAATGAGTGTTTAATATGAAGTGTGAGCATGGGCTGGAATACAGGGCCCCTTTCCCCCCTGCCAGCTGGTTGCCCTAAGCCCAAGCCTGCTGTCATGTTTCCATTTGTTTGACATCCCTCTGATGTCATGAATCTTATGTTCTTTTCTGCACAGTGGCACAGCTTCAGCAGGAGGGTGTGCTGTGCGGACTAGCCAATCGTCTAGTGGCTTCAGCAGTCTCTTGGCCAATGGGAATTGTGGACTTGAGTCTTTTCAGTCTCAGCTGGGCCTAGGACCAAGATCTCCCGCTTCCTAAGAGAGACCTCTAGCTCCTTGATTAGAGATGGATGGTGGTAGTTTGTCTTCTAGTCATACTTTTGAATGAAGGTGGCCATGGTTGCTCTGTTTTGTGTTGAACGCAGTGCTGTTCAGTTGTGTTAAGTGTGCATAGAATACACCTACTCGTTCAATGAGACTCAGGCAGATGTGAGGCTCAGCTCAGCACAGTTTTCTCCCAGATGATATCAGAGGAAGGACAGAATAGCTTTAACATCGAACAGGAATAGGCAGAAAAACAACTGTTCCAGATATAATGTGAGTGGTGGCTGATGGATGTGCTCAGGGAATCAAGGGCCCAATCAACAGGGAAGCCAAGCTGGCCTTTAGGCCATGCTTGATGGTAATGGATATTAATTCATAAGTTACTGATGTAGCTTGTTTCTTCTGGACAGTATTGGTTAGCCTGTGATGGTGATGTGCCATAGAGGCTCCTGCCATACCAATGCCAAATTTATCATGCTGACAAAAGGACTGAAGAGTTTGAGTGCTCTTCTTGCATGCAGCAAAGCTGTTGTGGATTTAAGTCAATGACAGGGTGGTGAAGGCATATGTATCTATCCACCCCAAATTAGGCCTAGTGTTAGTCAGGAGGAATCAGCTGCAGTCAATGGGCCCATGTGCCTCACCACTAGCAAGAGGAGGGTCCTAGGCCTACTCCTCCCAGCTGAGTGCCCTAAACATTAGGCTTACACATCTCTAGGCCAATGAATATTTAACCTACCCATACAAAGTGGAACAGCTGTTATAGGAGAGACTCCAGAATGACTGAAGCCTGGTGGTTAGGGCACTCTGCTGGCAGCTGGATTAAATCCCTTCAGATGGAGGAGGGAACTGAATCAGATTCTCACAGACTGGCCACACACACTGACGACGGACATATTGGCAGCATCTACATGAGACATTTCCTGCGCAGTTGACTAATTAACTGCACAGTAAAAGTTTCAATGTCTACACATGCGCCCTTATTAGGGTGCATGAAACTAATAAACTCTGCAGGAGGGTCATCTTGTAAAATGCAAGTATTACCCTGTTGCAGAGGTTTTTTTTGTGAACAGCGGCACACGTTTAGATGCTGACCCAGCTGGCTGCACAGAGTGCTTTGGTGTGGGGGCTACCTCCTCCACCCACATATTTTGTGGGGCTGATCTGGGAGGTGGTTCCTTGCAGGGAAGCTAAACAGAGAAACATTTAATTTGTGGATCCCAACTGGGTTTAGTCATGAGCTAAACAAAGTTACTCAGCACTGTCAAGAGTGAAGTGCTTCTGGCTGTGTCTAAAAGCAAAACGCAAAAGCAAAATGTACATGCTTAGGTACTTTAGGCACCTCTAGGGTTAGACAGCAGCTCAGCAAGGTTTTTGAGGCTCTAAACTTTTGACTTAGGTGCTAAACTGCTAATTTAGACATATAAGTCCTGCTTAAGATCTTTTGTGGGTCTAGTCTAGAGTTACTTAGAGGATTTAGTCCCATTGTCAAATGTCACTTAGGTACCAAGGAGTCAAAGCTCCATTGAAAGTCACTGTTTCTAATATTCACTGTTGACTTTTAAGGAGATTTTGGCTCCTCTGATGATGGAACTTGGCCATCTAGGGCACCCAGATCCTAGCAAGATGGAATGGAATAAAGCCCAACTACAAAATACTAATGTAAAAAATGTGGGCCTGGTTGACTTGCCCAAGATTATGCACAATGTCTCTGGCAGAACAGGGAAGTGAATCTGGGTCTCCTATGTCCAACATGCATACTCTAAACACCGGACTATATTCCTTTGTAAGAGCCGTGATAGAGCCCTTAAGATCCATGCAGTTTTGAGGGTGAGAACTGTCCCATAATACATGGTTAAACTGCTGAGATGAAACCACTCTAATCCATTTAGGTAACACAGAAATGGTAGCACATATATATATATGTAAATCTGTGGCATGATATATGAAGCGAGTGATTTCAGAATTTAAGCTTTGCAGTTACCTAGAAAAAAGTAGCATTGAAATAAATTCAGCAAGAACTCAAATCCTATTTCCATATATATTGCTGGTCTTATCAGTGTTTTGTCTAAAATGTTCAAGTAATCTTAATTATCTGAACTACAATCAAACCCAAAAATCAGCACTGTGCTGCATCTTATTAAAATGCAGGGTTTGGGATAATGTTGCTTTGGAAAGTCTCATGTGTATGCCATAAATTAAACTTGGAAGACTCAAATAAATTACTTTTCCAGCCAAATTATTTTCTCATGTGAGAAACAGAAACATCTGAAAACTTTCCTTATAATGGGCGCATTTGGATCCAATTTCTGAAAAGCGATAATTACGATAAATGAATATACATGGCTTTTTTTTCAGGGGCATTATCTAGGAACTGGTGCATGTGACTTGCATACAGTCCCGTCTCTCAGATCACAGTCTGTCTCAGAACTCATGCTGATTGATTTTAAACACTTCGTTCTCCTGTATACACGTCAGCTTCAGCGCAGTGGCAACGCTTGTTGCATTAAAGTGTGAATTTACAAGGTTAATAAGTGCGCTGCACCATGCTGTTGCTCTTTACAGTCATTCGCCCAAGGTGAAATGGGGAACATTTAGAAGCTTCTCTTGACATACTTAGTCTACTCTTCAGGAACTTTGATATTATCTGCTCCAGCGTCTCAAGTTCAAATGGTTGGCGCATAGCAAGCCAGCCTGATGAAACACATCCCATCTACTTATTGTTTTAGCTTGGCTTTAATTTTTCCTACTCGTAAATTTGTGGTCTAAGCTGTGAATATGAAATTGCAATTAATTTTTCTCCTTACTCATAACTCGTATTATTATTATTACTTCTGTTACAGGGATGGTGAGATTGGGACCCTATTGAGCTAAATAATGCACACGTGACTAGCAACAGGTTGTGCTATACAGAGGATCCTGTAATGTAAGTAGATAAAAGTGAGGGAAAGGAAATACTGGTATTATTAACCTCATTTTACGGAGGGGAACTTGGTTGTGGAAAGATGAGAATTAAACCCAGATGACATGAGTCTGTGGCCTTAATTTATAAACCATCCTGCTTCTCTCTCTCTCTATGAATCTTAAGTCCATATTTCATGACATTAGCAGTTTTTATTTATGGTCCCAGGCTGCCAGTTAAATAGAAATCAAGCTTTATATCATCTGTAAAGAAATTAGCTTACACACTTGACAACAAATTGTATTTGCATTACCATCTGAAATCTAGCAACACCTGGATAGAATAAAACCCTGCTTAAACGTAACATCAATGCTTTTTTAAGAGCTGTGAAACTATTTGTTAGGGTCTTTGTGTGAGTGGTTTTCAAGGGACTTAAAAGACAGAAGACCAAGTTCCTTCTGTAAAAAACGCAAGATGTTTTCCATAGCTTTGCGGTCATATTTAGAGGGGCAGACCTGTAGAAAGTGTTAAGTTACAGATGAGCATTAATTAGGATGAAGCAGCGGGGCTATGTAAACTAGGAAGGAGGCGCTTTTGGTCTCATTAGGAATTGATTCCTTTCGTAATCAAATTCCATTTTCAGTAGAGCCTCTTTGTAAAATGAGGTAGGCAAAGATGAGATAAGCCTGTGGTGAAATGCAGTCCCCGCTGTTTCAGATTCCTCTTAGATGGTTGCCTGGAACAACACGACTCATATTAAAGGAATAGAAAAATAGGTCAGGGGTTCTCAGTACCAATTAATTTAATATTAGATAAAGAACATGGATGGTTAAACGTCACGGCAAATTGAAATATTTCTGAAACGCAAATAAAATCTTACTTTAACACAGAGGATATAGTAATAACAGTATTTGCATTGCCTTACTATGTTTTCATCCTAGAGACCCAAAGCATTTTTCGGACCTGAAAATAGTTAAGCCTCGCAAGCCACTGCCTCTGATATTTCAGGTGATATATATTTATTAAAAATTGTTTCATTAAGGTCCATTTTTGTTGGCAATTAAAAATAGACAGAAACCCATCTGTATTTTATTCTAGTCTACTCTGATCAGTATGAGCTCTAAATACCTGACTTGTATCTAATATAAGTTTACCCACCATTGAAATGCAGCCACCTTGATGCAGAAAGACTAGCTACTGTATTTAGAAGGAGAATTACCCTATTGATTGCTATATTCCATGTTTATTGAGGCATACAGAAGAGAACCACCTCTGAGATAGCAGAATGGCATTTACACAGCTTTTTACCAAGTAGGGGTTACACCCTATTTCCCTTTAAATGGCACCAAGATAGATGCATACATGCAACGATTGGCACTTACGCAGATGTAGTTGTGCTCACCCTGCATTTTCCTTCTCCACGGGCTCAGTAGGTTGCAGTCTGGCTGCACTGGGTACACAGGGGTTACAGAACTGCCAGGCACACACACAATATCCCAAAACATTCATCATGGAAAAGCTAAATGTGAGGGGTTGAGGGACCTTTCAGCCTAAAGGCTTAATGGTTAGGGTACTTACTCAGAAAGCAGAAGACTTGGGTTTATGCCCCTCTTACCCAGAGGAGATTTGAACCCATGTCATCATCTTCTCAAGGTAGTACCCTAACCCCTAGACTACAAAACAGAAATGGTCAGGGCTCCTTTCCAGGCTGCCTCTTGATGATATGCCTACTACACCTTGCATTTACTAGGCTATAGGGCTCAAAGGGCCAAAGGGACCTTTTCCTTCTCCTCACTTCTGGCAGATATGTTCACAGTATTTCCTCCCTAGGTGGAAAGAGAATCCAAACTGTCCCTAAGGGATAGCACTCACTGTTACATGGCTACATGAATGCCACTTGGGCACCTAAAGGTGAAATAGGATTTAGCATATGCATGAAGTGTGAACCTATCCCAACTTGCACAGCATCCATGAAGCTGGTAAGATGCTTAGAATTATTTTGTGCCTCTCTTTTGGGCTTACAAGATCCCTAGATATCTCGACTTGGGCATGCCAAGAAGCAAAAAGAGCAGTCACCTACACATCTAACTCCTGACTAATCTCCATTGTAATCCAGTTCTGTCTGGGAAGTACCTAGATTCTTTGTAAGTCTGATTTCTTAGATAGAGGAAAAACATACTAAGCACCTGTTCAGATGTTTCAAGGGGATGCATGAAGCTCAGAGATGGAGGAGGACACATTCACCTTTTTCCCCATAGCCTAATGGTTTGGGTTAGTGCCCAGAAAGTAGTAGATTTGGTTTTGTAGACTTCATTCAACATGAGGGCCTGTGCAAACTACATCACCATTCTCAGGAAAGTGCCCTCTGCCCCAGGCTGTGGGCTATGCAGGATTGAGGATATCCTTTACCTGTCCTGTTGTAAATGGGCCACGGGGAAATTAAGAGTGTAGATTCACTGGCCCAGAAGAAGAGCAAATAAAAGGGAGTGTGACACAGCAGTTTCCAAGGCAATGAAGGCGGGAACCTCTGTTTCTAATGCTCTTTATGCATTTTGCATTAAATAAGCATTGTTTTAAATACATGAGGAGCATTGGCAGCAAGAGTCATTTATTGTAAAATGCACCTCCTAGTGATTGAGGCCAAAACCACCATACTGCCAGGGAACCAAGACTTCTGGGGCCAGGAGAGCCAAGGAGAAGGGGCACAAGTCGGTAACCTGGACAGTCACCTGGAAGGGAGGGCTCCTGGCTTCTGTTCCCTGAACTGTTTGTGATTTTTGCATTAAATAGTCATAGGATAAAAGAAACCAGAAATAATCCTGATGGTAGGGACCACAACCAAGGCTTGTTTGTGTTTTTCATCCAACGATTCTCCAGTGCATTAACAGCATTTTCAACAGGCCTGAGGATGCACGTCTCTTCCCTCGTGCTTGCTCTTCGTCTGTCCCCATGGCTCTTGCATTCTTCGATATCTACTGGCCCAGCTTCCGCAGGATAAGATTACCATATTTACTCATAAACAAGATGAGATTTTCCCCCCCAGTCAGCAGGGGGGGAAAAAGCCCCTCATCTTATATTTGCATACAAGAAAACCTCATTAAATATATTGCTTATCATTAAACTGCTGCCAAAAAGCTGCATGTGCTCAATAATCAAGTTTAAATACAGCCAACATTTGATTAAATGTGGCCAACAGTGAGCACGACTATAAAACACAGTGCCCACATTGGGCAAATATGCTGATGCAAACTATTTTTTTTTTTAAACAAATATTATTAAAGCCACACTTACTACCAGTATATGACGGATGTCGTCATATGCTGCCCAGCACAGTGGTAGTTTCTCATCTCCTTAGCTTGCTCATGAGTGCATGAGTGCTTGCATTTGTTAAACACTGGACTCTTAATTAAGCAAATGAGGACGTTACTCCTCTCAGAACCCAGGCCAAGGAAGGTACATTTCTTACATGGTGGGTGACTCTGAGCAGGAGTTCACTTGCAGCCCAGCACTACCCCACTGCAAAAACAAATAAGCAGACTCTAATTAAACTGAAAACCACAGGACTCTATTAATAATAACAGACAACAACAATACTTACAATAATTGCAAAATTATTTACAATGGTAAATAAGAAAACAGTGAGCGAGAGAGAGGGAACAGAAGAGAAGGCAGCCCCCTCAGTCTGAAAGCTGCAAACAATGTTACAAGTTACACTAGCACAGACACAGAGGCGTGAATGACGTGTGCCCCAGCGGCTCGGGAGGCACGGCAGCAGTGGAAGCGTGGTGGCTGCAGGATCACAGCGACAGTAAATGGGGGAGCTCCCGCAGATGTCACCGGTGCCCTTGGTGGTGGTGGGGGGGGTTGGCGAGCGCTGACCAGGGGTCAGTGACCACCCACAGACGCTGCCAGCAGTGTCAGCGGTGACCAGCAGGGATTGTGGACCACCCTCAGATCCCACCGGCGGTGTCGTCGGCAGGGTAGTGAGCAGCAACCACATACAGGGATCACCAACAGTGCCTTTTTGTAGGGGGTGCACTACCATGCTTAGGGGGTGCACGTGCACCAGCGTGCACCCCCTATGCATCGCCCCTGCACAGAGGCTATGGACAGACATTACAGATAAACCGGTTTAAGTGATCAGAAACTGGTTTAAACCTGTAACAGGACATAAGTTCAGTGCCCATAAACCAGTTTCATAGTTTCATAGTTTGTTTCGTAGTAGCTAGGGTCAGGAGGGACCTGAACAGATCATCTAGCCTGACCCCCTGCCAGAGGGAGGAACGAATGCTAGGTTCACAAGACCCCAGACAGGTGATCATCCAACCTCCTCTTGAATTTGCGCAAGGTAGGGGCAAGGACCACTTCCCTGGGAAGTTGGTTCCAGCTTTTGGCCACCCTAACTGTAAAAAATTGCCTTCTGATCTCTAACCTAAACCTGTTCTCCATCAGCTTATTACCATTGTTCCTTGTCGCCCAGGGTGGTGCTGGGGAGAAAAGGGCTCTGCCTATTTGCTGGTGATCTCCCCTGATGAGTTTGTAGACAGCCACCAGGTCCCCCCCCAGCCTCCTCTTGCTGAGGCTGAACAGGTTCAGAAATGGCCAAAACTGGTTTGAGATAAACCTGATTGAATGTAGTATCAGACTCAAGTGATTTGGCTCAACTCGGTTTATGCAATGTCTGTCCCAGACCTCTTCCTGGTTTAACTTAAACCAGAGTCCCCCAACATCCTGGCATGCTCTCTGGGCTGGGCTCTCTGCTGCTGCCCAGTGGGGCTGGCTCTGCTCTTCTGCTCCTCAGCCAGAGCAGGGACAGGCAGCGGCAGAGGCCTGGCCAGAGGGGGGTTTAATTCCCCGCTCCCTGTGCTACCGGCAAGGACCTGATCCAGATCTGCCGGGCACTCCCCACTGGGTGCAGCAGCAGCCAGGCACCATGGCCTCTGAGATATGCTCCAAATTCACACAAGACACACACATTCCTCACACCCAACTCTCTCACGCACACACAGAGCAGAGCTCCTTTTTAATCTTCAAAATTTAATCTTCACTCAACATTTACAATCCAATCACATTTCCAGGGCACCTGCCCCTCAAACACCCATCCAACTGGCAAAACAAACTTATCACTCTTTATACTTCCAACTAATCACCATTCACTTTACTTCAGAAAATAGTGGTCAAAACTTTCGGCACCAAAACCCCTGTTTCCGGGTCTTTGCTGCACGTGCTAATGTATGCATATGGGTCAGACGCCCTTGCTGGGCAGCAGCCCCCCAGCCCTGCCCAGTTCCCTCCCTCCAGGGGCCTCAGTCCCTCTTTCCCCCACTTACCTGCTGGAGTTGCTCTGCAGGCTACCTGGGGCCTGTGCATATGTCTGCATGTGGTGCCCCTGTCTTTCTGCCTTCTTCCCAACAGCTCTTTACCCGGGCTGGGCCATCAGCTGGGCCATCAGCACAGGCACCCCACTGCCTGCTTAAACAAGTGGTTATTGCCATCCATTCTAACTGCCTAAAGTGTTTCTACTGCACTCGCACTACTCAGGAGGTAAGGAGATTGCCCCAAGGTGCTTGCTGCACATACTCAACGTTTGTGTTTGCGCACTGCATGAGCATAATCATGATCATGTCATTCCGAAACTGGTGGGGTGGCACCCCAGCACCCCCAGTTGACCGGCTGCCACTGCTTGAGCTCTTAACATCACATCACCTTCAGATTAGTTAGGCCAGGGGACATGCAGCACTGTGCACTCTGCAGGTTGGAATCCTGCACGACTGCTGCGCAACATGGAAACATTACTCGCAACTTACAACATTACACGTATTGAGCATCTTTGTTTTACCAAAATTTCATATCGCAAAAACAACTATGTATTGAAAAACATGCAACTACATATAGTAAACTGTTAAACAACATACATCAGCTTCTAACAAAAAAAGACACTTACACAACTCTTTTTCTTTATACAGAGACCCATGAAAAGCTATTACCCCAGTAACCACCTGAAACTCTGCCCCTCTCATCAGTTCTTTCTGTTGGTTTAGTGAAATAAGTGTGTCCAGTCCTTTTTCCTCCACTTCTCGGCCTCTTCTCTGATCTCTTCCTGGTCCCGATCAACGCAGTATTTCAGTTCATGCCAGCTTCAGGCACTCTCTTGCAGTGAAAGCCAACCCCTTAAAAACCCAGAGGGACCACAAGGAAGGAGTTCAAAGAGCTGGCAAGAGCTGAGCCAGTGGGGCGGGAGCAGTTGCCCCAGAAGCACCTGCAGGAGTGGGACCCGCAGGCAGCAGTGGGACCCTCAGCAGCGCGGTGTGCGGCCGGCGGGAGAGGCTCCTGCTGGGCTCCAGGATCCCCTGGGAGAGGCTGCAGCCTGCAGGAGAGGCTCCCCCGCTCCAGCAAGGATCTGAGCAGCGACTTGAGAGGTTCCCAGCTCTGCGTCCAGCTCCTCCAATCAGAGGCCAGGCAGCTCGACATTTTGTGCCTTTTATATTTCACCAACCAGTGTTGTTTTGCTGTTGTGTTTCATATTTTGTTAACCCTGTCTTTTGCCAACTGGATGAATGTCTATGATTGTGAGTGTTGAATCCTGTCCCCCGCGGGGCATTGTAGTGTCCCCTATACTCCCTGGTTTATACTGGTTATGGTCCCAGTAAAAGGTATATGGTTAAGTCCCCATTGGTGATATGGCTCTGCTCTATAGGGGAGGAGAGTCCCTACACCTCCCACCGCACTTGTGCACCTGCTTTGATCCCTTCAGTTGCAAAGGGGGTACCTCTTGGAGTACCACCCAGGTTACACCAATATATACATTTCTCTAGGAGCCATGTTTTTCCTAGCACCGCATCACCAGTTAATGTTGCCCTTATCCACAGTCTTCACTCTGAACTGGCATCCCACGGTGTCTCTTCTGTATCTTCCCAGCATGCCACTCCCAGGGGGCCGACCTTTCATCACACGCCCAGTGAAACTTTTCCAGCTGCCCTCACTTTGTCTCCCACTCTCCTCTGCTCTTGTCCCCCTGGCCTTGTCTCTCTCACTGTAACCTTCTTTGCTGCTGCCCTGTTGCTAGCTCTGCTGTTGGTCCTGCCTTCACCTTTGCTGTCTTCTTTTCTCTCCACTTTTCTACCTTTATCCATGTTCCCTCTGTCTCCAGACCTTCCATTTCTCTTTCGATCTCCTGCTTTTCATTTCCTTTTCTACCTCTTGGCTATCAGCCACCACTGCCATTGTTCTGGGTTTCAGGCTTCTCTCCTACAGTCCTGCCGTCCTGACCTTCCACACTCTCTTCCTTTGCCATTAAGGCATTGATCAAGCTCTCTGCAGATAACTTCATCTTAGTCAAATAGGAACCTGACATAAGAATAGCTTAGTATAAAACATCTGAAGAAGATATACAGTAGTACTTATTGTGTACAGTCTCCCTTAACACCAACTCTTTTTTTTCATGGTAAACCTCTACACTGAATACATTTTTACTTCCTCTTCACATACATAGCTGAGCTGCTACTTTCTTTCCCATTTCCAACAGTTTCTGTTTCTTTATCAGCCCCAAATGTCTGGCAAACATGACCAAATGGCGCCCCAAACTTTTTACCCCAAATCCCTCTGTTGCCCCCCTCTTTCAGCCTGTCACATGTGATCAGTGTGACCCCATTCTCCATGTGATACAGCTGAGCCCTGTATCTGCAGATACATTTTTGGAGGATCCTGGGACTCACGACAAGAACATGTGGTTCCAGTCATGAGTGGGGGGCCAGTTAGCACAAGGATCCTTTGTGGGGAGTATATGGACTATACACACACTATGGAGTCACCATGGTTTGAAATTCTTTTAAATCTGCTGGGCCCAGCTCAAAGAACTATATGGTACACCAAGAACCTTTTGGCTTTGGACTAACACCATGTATAGTTTGTACTATATATACAAAAGTGCTCTTCACAAGTGTGTTTATGGTGTACCTGTGCTAAAACTTGCAGCAGCTTCAAAATCCATCAGTTGTGGATGAACTAAGTCTATGGGTACTTGTAGTAATTTTCCTATATGCAAATTACTGGAAGCCTGTTATTTCTAAGTCAGTGGGTGTGTCTACATGTGCCATTAGGGGGCAACAATAACCTGCAGGGGGAAGCAATAAATTGCAATAACTTCAGAGCAATAAGCATATTGCACTGCTGTTTATTGCTCCTAGGAAGCTCCCGGGTGCACATCTGTATGTGCACCTAGAGCAGAGTACACTGAGCCAGGTTGCAGCAGCCCCAGCTGGCAGGAGGCCCAGAGTGTGGGCATGCCAGGCTGGGGCTGTTCCAGCTGGGTTTAATGTGCTGCGGATGGGCTGTCTGGAGCATGCAGGGGCTTCAGCATGGGGCTAGTTGGCAAGCAGCCTGGGCACTGAAGCACCCTTATGTCCCAGCCAGCCAGGTCAGCATCTATACATGTACTGCTGCAAATAAAAAAAACGCTGCCACAGGGCAGGACTTGTATTTACAAGTGCTGTGGAGTTTATTAGTTTTGTGCACAACTCTGCTGTGGAGCTAATTAGTTTTGTGAGCTGTAATAGGGGCACACGTATATGCCTCGTATATGCTGAGGCATTTATTGCACATTTACTGAGACAACTGCACAGTAAACATCTCATGTAGATGTAAACAGTGATTTCAAATGTATCCCTCACTTCCATATGCTTAGGGAGAGCAGGACCTGACAGTAAGGAGAGAGGGAAGAGGCTGAAGGGGGCAGAAGCCAAAGGAGGGCAGAGGACAAGGGGGCTACCTAACCCCCCAGATTTATGTTCCTTATTGTAGCTATGGGAGGCAGACATATTTAAGACAAACCTCCAATAATTAGATTCTATACCTTGAAAATTATAACAAAGTTATACATTTTCCATATATAGAATCTAATTATTGCAGGTTGTCTTACATTCAGGGGTGTTTTATATTCAAGTGTCCAGGCAGCGCTAGGACAATTTTGCAATATCAGAAGATTCCCTTTTAGCTAAGCAGCAACACAGAAGTGGCCTCCCTGGGCCAATCTGATATCTTTTATTAGACCAACTTAAATAGTTGGAAAACAATTTTCAAGCAAGCTTTCGGGTCCTTAGACCAACATGGCTACAACCTACAACTCTCTGGGCCAGGCAGTTTTCAGGCTGATGGGCTGTCATGGAGAAGCTTGTTCTGTTGCAGCTCATTCTGCTGGATTGGCAGCCTTGGACTGTCATGTCCAGGGTTTGGGGCACATGCATAATGGGTCTGGGACAATGCATAAACCAGTTTGAGCCAAATCAGTTAAGTTTGATATTGCATTCAACCAGGTTTATCTCGAACCAGTTTCAGCCATTTTCAAACTGGTTTATTCATGCTGAATGTCTGTTCTGTTACAGGTTTAAACCAGGTTCTGATCACTTAAACCAGTTTATGTGCAATGTCTGTCCCTTGCCCAGCAGTCAGTTTACACTGAGATTCTAAGAAAGGAACAAATAGATGTGAACCTTTGCCCCAAGCCCAACAAAATATTGGCCGCTTTATTTTCCCTTCATTTTCCCTTTAATTTTTCATGCAATTCCTTAAATCTTAATTTTGTCAATCAGTGTCTAAACCAGTGATTTGCAACCAGGGTGCCTTGAGATCCTTTCAAGCAGTGGTGCCCAGCCTTTTCACCCCATCGGGCCATGTCAGTCTACAAGCCAGATCTGGTCTATGGGCCTGATCCAGTTGTGCAGGGCTTAGAAATTTGGTGGCAGGGGAGCAGTGGCAGTGTGTTGCCAAATTACCAGACCTATGGGGATCCTTGTGGACTAGATGACATGTCTCTATGGGGTGGATCTGGCCTGCAGGCAGGGGTTGAGCACCGCTTCTTTGTAGGGACCATGGGGTGTCAGGCAAGGTTAGTACTGCAAGCATGGTTAGTGTGGTCAAGCAAAGTTAGTGTGCAAGCATGATTCACAAAATAAACCCAGACATTTCCAATAAGAATTTTTAGTATTAAAAACATTCAGATCTCTTGTGGTCTTTTTGAGCTCTTTGCAACAGCAGAATTGCTTAAGTATTTTTTGACAGTCAAAAAATGAGAGAAAACTAAGGACCACTGGCAGATTTTAAGTTAAAGGCATAGGCAT
This sequence comes from Crocodylus porosus, assembly GCF_001723895.1. Lineage (NCBI taxonomy): Eukaryota > Metazoa > Chordata > Crocodylia > Crocodylidae > Crocodylus > Crocodylus porosus. Next base: position 193,550,248 of record NW_017728906.1, read on the forward strand.
AATGGGATCTGATCCATGATCCCAACAGTCATGACTTGTGTCATGCTACACGTGCATAGCAGGAGGCATGATTGTGGGACTAGGGATCACATTGCATATTGCCAATGCAGGGGGAGCCTGAAATCATAATCCTAGGCTGCCCCTACACTGGGAAGTAGCAAGCCAGTCAGAGTCCTTGACTGTGATGTGCCATCAAGGCTGAGAGCCCCACTCAGCTGATTGGCCTAGCCACACATTTAAGGCACAATGAGAACCTGCCACGAAGTTATTACACAAAATATGTGTAATATTCCCTGTTTTATCACACCATTACTTGCATGAACATGTGGCTGGGTTACTACTTAAGATGCAATTTACTTGTTAATCATGTCTTAGGTGTAATGTCTGCCCGGGGCCTAAGAGCATTTCCAAGAAGTGTCTTGAGTCTAACAATGGGGACCTTGAATCTAAAAAGCTTAAGAACCAATAGTCTAACTAAATTAAAGTGAAATTTAAAGGTTGTGGGTCAGGTACAATACTCATGGTCCTCCATTATAGTAGTCACAGCCTATTACTGCTGGAAGCTGACAGTTTCTTGAGCAGCCCAAGTGATGGCTATCCTTGTCTTGCTGCTATAGTTTAAACCCTGCTGGCTAATGAGGGAATATTTTTCAGTAGGCGCCTGTCTTTGTAGGCCCAGATCTGCCAGCAAATCATGTCATTATCCACGCCAAATTGTACTGAGTTCTGCTTTGCTAGCTGTAGCCCGTAGACGTTGAGACTTTACTAGCATAATATGTGCTAGTATAATGTGTTATACTAATTACTAATAATTAGCAGATTAATGTGTGTGGGGAGGAGGGCCCATTGCACCCAGGCTTCAGCATCTGAGCAAGAGCCATAGCCAGGGAAATCATAGGTGATTTGGTGTCTACCAACATTATACTAAACATTAGGAAAAAGGAAAAATACTATGTGGATGGAAGGGACTGATTGGCTGCAGTAGTTTGGTAATTTATTCAAAGAGAAAGAAATAGAAGGCTCTAAACTTCATCTCAAAGATTTTAATTCCTCTCCCATTTCAAAACCGCATGAGACTTCAAAAGTGACGCTGACACTGAGATGTCTGGAATAAAATATCAACTAGCTGAGTGTTCTTCTGCCAGCAAAGGCTCTCATCCATTAAAAAAATTCATCGGTATTTAAGGACTCCCTCTCTGCTCTTTGCCTCCCAAGACAAAGGTCAAATTAATTTACAGAAATGCTGAAGGTCTAAAAAGGAATGATATCTTTGCTATTCGGCTGCAACACTGAGCGAGGAGAGCAAGTCATTAATATAGTCTTTTTCCTACAGCCCTGACCCATCAAAGTACTGAAGCACACACCTAACTCAAGCACTCAATTCCATAGATTCAACGAGACTGCCTAGACCTCTGTCGAGGAAGGACACAATTTTTAAGCACATGTTCATATGCTCATTGTGGTTAATTGTAATTAAATATTTAAAATTAAGCACCTGATTAAGTGCTTTTCTAAACTGGGGTGCGTGTGCTTAAAATTAAGCACATGCTTAAGTGTTTTATTGGATGAGTATACACATGCTTTCAATCAGATGGCATGTTTGACTTAAGTTATAGACATCTCTGTTCCAGATGGGTATTGACAGAGGAGTGCAGGGAAGTCGGGTTAGGGAACCTAAGGGAGAGGCTGATTAATTAGGAAAGAGAGAATTAAATATGCAACAGAACTTACCTCAAATTCAATGCATTCCTATGAATCTGTATGCCCCTTGGCATGCATTACTGTTAGCTATCTGAGATGGGTATTTCATAGAAGTAGGGTCAGAAGGGACCTTGTAGATCTTCAAGTCTGACCTCCAAGTTTAACAGTATATAGTTAGTAACATAATCTTTTCTGCTAATATGATGTGATAGGAATATATTTTATATTATGTTGGAGATTTTTGTCCTCAACTTTGTTATACATTTTTTACAAAGCTTAATGTATATGGTAATTGGTATCTTGCTTCAGTTCTTGATTTGTGGGCTGCCTTGAATTTTCTTGAGAAAAGGGCAAAGTTGCGAGGTAGATAGCTGCCTTTTGGAAGACTGGGTTGGTGAACGGGTGTTCCATTTCTGAGCGGTTTATGTAAAAATGTTTATTCAGGAACTTCTCTTTTTTGGCAGAGGGGTTAAGGATATACATGCTAATGAGTTGATACTAATGAATAAATAATACTATATTTGATATGAATATAGTAGTCTTCAAAGCAGTTTGAATATGCTTCTCAAAACTGCCTTTTCAGTTGTTAGGTAAGTATTATTAGTAACCTTACTTGCAAATGCAAAGGCTGAGGAACAGAGGGGAAAGGCTGTATTATTTACTCCTGTTGCTAGCTGTTGCTGTTTCTTGTCCTTTTTTTTTATCTCCTGCTGTCTCCTGTAGTCTCCATGCTACTTTTCTCATTTAATTGACATGGCATAAGAATTGAGTAGGGGGAGGGGAAGTGAAGAGCAGAGGTATAGCTGTTGGGCACAATTCTCTCTTCTTTGGTGTCATGATCAAGGGCAAGGCTGTGCAGCTGCTGGCCCATGGACCTTATGTCACCTGCCACAGTTAACTTGCAGCCTGCTCTCACCCAGGTGTCTCTTCCCTCCATTACTGCTGCTGCTGCCACTGCCACCAGGTCTCCAGGCTCCCCTTCCATCCTTCAGCTTCCTGCCATTGTCCCTGGGTAGGTCCACACAGCGGGGGGGGTGCTGTGTCCCATGTCACTCGTAGCCCTCAGCTACTTGTAACTTGGACAGCCCTGATCTAGGTAATCACAGTCCATCAGAAAGAGGAGTTGGTTATTACAGGGTGCACCTACACGTACAATTAATGCAAAGCAATAAGCTCCAGCACATTTTGCACTGGAGTTTACTGCTCTCAGACATGCTGGTTGAATGTGCACCAGGGACTGTAGCACACTGAGCCAGGTTGGAGCAGCCCAAGCTGGCAGTGGGTCCAGGGGGTCAGCCTGCCAACCCAGGGATGCTCCAACCTGGCTCAATGTGCTGCAGAGGGGCTGGCTGGGGCATGAGGTTGCTTCAGTGCAGAGCTAGCTGTCTGGCAGCCCTGGCACTGAAGCACCCTCATGTCCCAGCCAGCCCCATCAGCATCTGCATGTGCATTACTGCGCGCTAAAGAAAGCCACTACAGAATAGTACTTGTATTCACATGTACTACCCTATGGCAGTGTTAATTAGTTAACTGCAACCTAATAAGGGCCGTATGTGTAGAAGCAGCTACAGTGACAGACACAAAAGATTTTTACACAGCTTGAGTTCCAGCTTGGTCTCCTTTACTGTCAGGGACCACTGCCAACCTCACACAGAGACATTTAAGGCAAAAGTCTGTTCCACTTAGTAGGAGACCAAAATGTAGCTTGCAACTCTGAATTATGTGATTAAAGTGACCTTGGGTTAGCTGACCATGAAGGTGCAAAGGCCAGGCCAGCTGGAAAACAGGCTCACCTAAGCAGACCCCCAACCAAGTTTTAAAACTGCTTTTTGTGGGTGGCACTTTAGGGTGATAGCTGTGAAAGCAAATGCACTGTTAGATATAACTTTCCCCCTGTGCCCCAGTGAGATGGCTAGCGCTACCCTCTCTGTGTCTGTGGAAAAGGATGTGGCCCAACATTTGTGTAACCAAATACTAGCAAAGGAAGACATCTTTTACAGACTGTAGAGGCATTGCTTAATTGCATTATTTAAATTAGAGTACCTTATTAAAACGTGGTTTCATTAATCTGATGAGTTCTTTTTTTTACTTTAACTTTACTTCCATCTACTTTGCTTTCAGCATAGATGCAAATAGTCTTGTCACTCAACACTGGGCTGCTATCGCTAATTAAATATATGAAGATAATCAGACCATTTGCATCACAGAAAATCACAAAAGGCCTGGTATTCACATGGCAGTGTCTCTTGTTTACACAGAGAAGCTGCAAGCAGGTGTAAGTTGGTTAAATCATCCGTCTCCTTCCAGCTCTGCTATGCCAAACAAATGTCCATGGGTGACATGTGCAAAACTGCGTGCATATTGATGGAAGACAGGCAGAGACACCATTGAAAAGCAGACTTTAGAAGTGAAGGGTTGGGCAACACCCTGCACCAGAGGTGTCAGACATAAGCACTTCAGAGTCACAATTAATTTCTACTTCCTCCTTGCCCCAGGAAATACCAGTGAACTTCTGGTCTATTATCTTGGGTGTAGAGTTGGCAGCACTTCAGTGCCCATCTTCATGTCTCCCAGGGCCCATCTTAGGCAAAATCGCCCTGCCCATTTTGAGGAGGAACGTTGATTCTTCATCTTTTAGACTAGAATGTGGCCCCCTGCCTTTCTGTACCAATCTGCTGCCAGCCTGATACGTTGTGAGTTCAGCAACAACACTCTGGACACTCCCGGTTTAACTAACAGTTATTTATTATTATAATTCTCTGGAATCATATCCAGGGTGGATCTTAACAATTGCCTCAGTCTATGTATGCAGAACTTATACTTGCTCTGCCTCTGACTTGATCCTGTCTGGTCTTGTGGAGAGAGAGGAACCAAGAATATATCCCTTGGCTCCTCGTGGCAGAAAACATGGAGTCCCCAGTGCTGCAAAACTGCCACAAGCAAACTGAGCTGTGCAGTGCTGAACAAGAGGACTTTGGCTTTAAAGGGACTGTGCGAGGAAAACGCAATAAGACACAATACCCCTTCCCCCTAGGCAGAATAGTCAGCCAACCATTTGTGGGGGCTCTGCTTCTGCTGTGGTCTTCCCATAGAACTGGACTCAGTGAGAGGTTCAGCAGATGAAGGTCCTGTCAGCCTATCTGGAGACTCAACAGCGATGCTTCCTTGTGATGGTGATGGAAAAGGGTTTGTATTGGTGGAAACAGGTAGGCACATCCCCCAATGAATCTATGTCTGTTGGTGGTGGATTGGTGCTTGGAGATTGCTCAGGTGTAAGGTTATCAGTAGAAGAATGCCCATGAAGCTGGTCTTCAAGACATCTCCAAACTTTTTTGTCATCTGTCTGGACTGTATATGCTATGGGTCCTGTGTAGGGTTCATAGATTTTCATAGTTTTCATAGATGTTAGGGCTGCAAGGGACCTCGGAAGATCATCGAGTCCAGCCCCCCACCCAAAGGGCAGGAAATCAGCTCGGGTCATAGGATCCCAGCAAGATTAGCATCCAATTTAGTCTTGAAGGTGTTCAATGTAGGTGCTCGAACCATCTTCGAGGGTGCTTGAACCACCTCTGGTTATCAGTAGAAGAATGCCCACACAGCTGGTCTACATGACATCTCCAAACTTTTCCGTCATCAGTCTGGACTGTATATAATATGGGTCCTGTGGCACTTACAATTTTAGATTGAACCCGCTGTGGGCCTGTCCCGTAGCTCCGAGCAAACACAGTGTCTTCTGGAATGAAAAGACGTAAGGTACCAGTTGCCAATGCGAAGTCCAACTCCTTTTCTTTCCTAAACTGCATGTCTCTCACAAGGTCTGGGTTAACACAGTCAAGGCATGTTTTAAGACGATGACCCATGAGAAGCTCTGATGGGTTGGACCCTGTTGTAGGGGAAGGAATTACATGTTGAGCAAACAGAAATCTGGCCAGTCTGGTAGGCCAGTCTCCTACAATGATCCTTGTCAGTGCATCTTTTGTAGTCTGCACCATTTGCTCAGATTGCCCATTGGCCTGTGGCCTGTGAGCTGTAACGGTAACAGTTTGAATGAGGTTGTGGCTGGCAAAATCTTGATACTCTGCTGAAGTGAATGTGCTGCCATTATCAGAAATGATAGTGTCGGGCAAACAGCTGACAGAGAGCTGTTATAGTGGCAGTCGATGTAAGAGTTGAGATAGTAATCACTTTAAGCCATTTTGAATACCAGTCAACACCAACTAAGAAGTTCTTACCGTGAAAAGGGCCAGCAAAATGACTGTGGATGTGTGACCAGGGTTCCTCTATCATTTCCCGAGGGAATACTGGTGCCTTCAGTGGATTTTGACGGGTTGCTTGACAAATGCTGCACTTCCTCACAACTTTTTCTATGTCATTGTCCATACCTGGCCACCACACACAACTTCTAGCCAGCACTTTCATCCTCACAATGCCTAAGTGTGCTGCATGCAGTGTTGTCAGTATAATTTGGCACCCTGCTTCTGGACTTATGACACAATTTCCCCACAAGAGGCAGCCCTTGTGTCCAGACAGCTCATGCTGACTTGATGAAAATGGCCTGAATTCCTCAGCCAATTTGTCTGCAGGCCAGGCCCTCCACACCCAGTTTAGGACACGGGCAAGGATAGGGTCTTTTGCAGTTATCTGATCAGCCTGAAGAGGTTGGCCTGGGTTCTAGCATGAGGACTTCTGCTGGCGGCGGAGTAGCACAATGTAGTGCTAGGCTGCTCAATGCATCAGCATCTGCAATCATTTTCCCAGGTTTGTACATGAGTGTATAGTCATATGTGTTTAGCATGATGCTCCAGCATTGCATATGGGGAGACAAAATAGGAGGAGTCGGTTTGTCCATAGTAAAAATTACAAGAAGGGGCTTGTGGTCCATTCAGATTTTGAATTTGTGACCATAACCGTAACTGTGATTTTTTTTTAACTCCTGCAATGATTGCCAGTGCTTCTTTATCAGTCTGTGCATAGTTCCTCTCAACTGAATTCACTGTTCTTGAGTAAAAAGCAATGGTTGTGTCTGTGACATTGGGCAATGTGTGACAGAGGACAGCACCAACACCAAATGGCGAGGCATCCCAAGTAATGGGCAGTGGCTTCTGCTCATCATAGTGAACAAGGACAGAGTCTGATGTCAGCAACTTCTTGACACCCTGGAAAGCTTCGTTGTGCTGGTAAGTTCATTTCCACTGAGCACCTATATCTGGTAAGCGATACAGGGGCTCTGCTATGGTGGCTTTGTCTTTCAAGAAGATGTGATCAAAATTGAGAAGTCCTAAGAATGCTTCAAGATCCTTTCTGTATTTTGGTATTGGGGCATCATGTATTACTTTTATCTTGTCTTCAACTGGGTGAATGCCAGAAGCATCAGTTTGAAATCCCAGAAAGTTGATACTGGAAACTCCCAGTTGACATTTCTCTCTTTTTACTCTGATACCTGCTTTATCGAATCTCTGTAAAACTTCTCTGAGTTTCTCAATGAGTTTCTCTCTAGACAGCCCCATGATAAACACATCATCAAAGTATGCAATAACCCCGGGAATTCCTGCTGGCATTTTTTCCATGAACTGCTGGAAAATTCCTCGTGCCACAGAAATTCCTAACTGGAGGCGCTTGACACAGAGTGCTCCCTGGTGTATAATTATTGTTTGGGCCTCAGCAGCCTTGTCATCCACTATCAATTGCTGATAGGCTTGAACGAGGTCAAGTTTGGCAAAAACTTTCCCTCCTGCAAGAACAGACAATAACTGGTTAACGGCACTGGGTGCGGGTCCTGCTTAAGTGCTTTATTAACACTGCCCCTGTAATCCGCACAGATGCGAAGACTGCCATTAGGTTTGAAAACAGGAACAATTGGTGTGGCCCAGCTTGTATGTCTGATTGGCTTGAGGACCCCTTGCGTGATAAGCCTAACATACCAGAGTAAGTTCCTAATTCATTGGAGAATACCTGGGGAAACTCCCTTGCAAGCCTTTCCCGATTTTCTGTGCAGAGACTGTGTACACCTTGAATATTGATTCCCAATGGTAAGAACCAATTTCTCCCCAGAAGACTTTTGCAGGAACCCTTAGTGACAATGAGGGGTAAATGCTACCTAGCAGATCCATATCGGACATCTACACTGCAGCTACCCAAAGTGTCCACAATCTGTCCATTGTAGTCACGCAGGCGACACTCAGGTTTTAATAACTTGGGGAGAAGGTGCCAAAACAACTGGAAAAATGTGTTTTCATCTATGAGGGATACTCCTGAACCCGAGTCCACTTCTATTTTGAACTTCTTTCCATTTATTACTACAATTGCAACCATCTCAGAGCCTTGAGTTTCAACAACATTTTGAATCAAATATAGTTTTTGTACCTCACGTTCTGGGGAGGACTGCAATCTGTGAGTGGTTTGGGAATGAATACATTTGCCATAGTCTTTTTGTCCCCTGGAACTGGCCTTTGAGTGGCCCTTCTTCTTGCAGGCATGACACTCGCCTTCCTAAACCTGCATTCCCTTCGTCTGTGTTGGCCGCCACAACTCAAACATATCTGTGGATTAATTGGCTTACGTGATGCTGTTGGTGAGGGTATAATCTGCTGAATTTGCTGGTGATAATGTGATTCTTGATCTTTTTGGAGTAAATGGCTGGAGAATGCAATTTTTCTCACGTTATCGGATGCTGCTTCAGCTGCCAAGGCTTTTTCTTGTGCAGTAGCCATGGTCAAATTTGATTCAGAGAGCAGGCGACGTTAGATTACTTTGTCTTGAACCCCACGGACAAGATGGTCATGAAGCAGATCATCCAGGAGATCACTGAACTCACCAAATTCCACGAGGCAACATAGCTCAGCCAGGTAATTTGCTATACCTTCATTGGCCTTTTGGTCCTGCTTAAAAAAATGAAATCTCTACAGGGTAACAGATGGCCGTGGTCAAAAATGTGCCTTTAGCCGGGCAATTAATTCAGCACAAGACTTAGTATTTGGTAAGGCAGGTGCTGTGAGGGGATGAATAATGGCAAATGTTTTGGCACCACAGACTGTCAGGAGGACCGCACGGTTCTGTGCTGGGTTTTCCACTTCGTCGCCTTCCAGGTTATAGGACAGCTTTTCCACAGAAGAGTCCCAAGAAGCCGGCTGACTCACAACAAATTCTTCTATATGGCCCAAGGTAGCCATTCTAACTAACATCAGCCGTAATAGAGAAAAAAGAAGAAGAAAAAACCTTCCCTCTGATCACAAAGCACTGGTCTCAGAATGGTGTCTCACAATCTAGGGGCATCTTTTCAGCGAAACGTCCCAGCCTCATCGCCAGATAATATGTCGTGAGTTCAGCAACAGCACTGTGGATGCTCCTGGGATGAACTGACTGCTATTTATTATTATAATTCCCTGGAATCATATCCAGGATGGATCTTGACAATTGCCCTCAATATATGTAGGTAGAACTTATTCTCGCTCTGCCTCTGACTTGACCCAGTTCAGGCCTGTGGCGAGAGAGGAACCAAGAATATGTCCCCTGGCTCCTCATGGCAGAGAACAAGGAATCCCTGGTGCTGCAAAACTGCCACAAGCACACCGAGCCTTTCACTGCTGAGCAAGAGGGCTTTGGCTTTCAAGGGACAGTGCAAGGAAAAGACAACAAGACACAACGCAGCCTTCAGGCCCTTAACTGGACTTTAGGCACCTATGCATCCTCTCTTTGGGAGCCTTTGACCAACAGCCTACTTGAAACCAAGTCTTTTTCTTTAGCAGTTGGAACAAAGCATTTAAAGGGAGAAGGATTTTTAAGACACAGCCCAAGCAAAGATTTCATTTAACCTAATGCTTCACTGCAAGCTAAATTAGATAGATTTTCCTCTTAAGTTATGGGAACAAAAGGGAACCAGATTATATCCTTCCAGCCAGCCCATGGTCTCCTGAGAGTCAGGCCCCCAGTGTGAAGTCTTCCTTCTACTTCAGAGCTTGCAGCCAGGCTATCCTAGTGGCTGCGCTTGTGATGGCTGCTCTAGGGTTGATTAATTAGAAACTATTCAGTTGTAATGATTTCTAATCACTGATCTGCCTACTGTGTTTTCTCTCTCCCTCCATCTTTCTCTCTCTACTTGAATAGGACCCAGGAGTGAGGCGAAGCCACCTGCCCCTCTGCCGATAATTCAACACATTGTCCTAGAAGTCCACCACATACGTCACACTCTGGGACCTAGATAACCACAACTACATCACCAGCAGATTACAACAGCACATATCCTAGCCAAATACAAGGAATGGAGCCTGGTTTTTTTTTGATTTGTCAGAATAATTGGAGTTTAGCTTCAGCCAAGCCTGGGGCTTTTGACTGAGGTGTGCAAGCCTAGGCACACCCTAAGGCTTAAACACAAGAGGCTCCTGGCTAGAGGGTCTTGCCCCTCTGTTCAGGGTCAGACCAATTGTTATATTTGGGGTCAGGAAGGAATTTTACCCCATGGTCAGATTGGTACAGATCTGTAGTGTGGAAATATATTTTAACAACCCTCATAGCAGTGGGAAATTAGCTGCTGGTGTCCCCCTGATTAGTCTGTCAGGCTAGGGTCTTGCAGTTGTGTCAACCCTGTCTTGTGACTGTGTCAGGGTTGACTGTAATTTTGCTAATAGGTTAGATAATGGTATTGTATAGGATGTTTTGGATGGGGATTATTCTGCCTCTGGGGTGGGGAAGGGGGTTGGACTGAATGACCTCTGGAGGTCTTTTCTAGCCCTACTTTTCTATGATTATATGACTCTGCCTGTTATCTAGCCACCACCTCCAGGAGTGAAGAGGTGTTATATGCCTTTTTACCCAATCTTGTGTGTCTAGATCTAAGGGTGATTCATGTAAGGGCTTAAGGGGATCGTTACTCCTGCTTGCTTGCTTTGGTGTGTCATCCACATGCTATTCTACACTTACACGAATTTCACCTCAAGAGGTTTGCAACAATAATGAAATCTCAGGTCTGCCAAACCTGACCGTCCCTGACATACACAGATTTTACAGAGCATCAACAAAGGTCAGTGCCCTGCAGCTACAGCTCACAGGTGGGTACTTTGAGTTAGACTCCTCAATCTGGGTGGCCTGATTTATTGATTGCAAGTGTTTTTTTAAATGTCGGTGACTATGCATCTTGTATCCCTTTTTGCTTCCGGTGACAGAATACCAGGTTTGTTAATGAAGAAAGTAAACACAGTAAGCCAGGTCCTTGCTGGGAAATAGATGCCCAAATACCTGAGAGGATGCAGCCCTCAGTGATTTCATAGACATTAGGGCTGGAAGAGACCTCAGAAGATCATTGAGTCCAGCCTCACACCCAAAGGGCAGGAAGTCAGCTGGGATCATAGGATCCCAGCAAGATAAGCATCCAATTTGCTCTTGAAGGTGTTCAGTGTAGGTGCTTGAACCACCTCCGGTGGAAGGCTGTTTCAGACCTTGGGGGCTCCGACAGTAAAGAAATTCTTCCTTATGTCCAGGCTGAAATGGTCTCGCAGTAGTTTATGACCATTCGACCTCATCATCCCTTTGGGCGCTCTGGTGAACAAACGTTCCCCCAGATCCTGGTGGTCACCCCTGATAAACTTATAGGTGGCCAT
>NW_017728906.1:193562442-193575575 GCF_001723895.1 Crocodylus porosus
CCTTCTTCTAGTCTTCGGGCACTACATCAGAGCGCCAGGAGTTTTCAAAGATCCATGCCAGGGGCTGGGCTATGATGCTTGCCAGCTCCTTGAGTACCCTGGGTTGCATATTGTCAGAGCCGGCTGACTTGAAGGTATCCAGCTTCTCAAGATGTTCCTTCACGAGGTCAGCATTTATGGAGGGCAGGGGATCTCCCTCACCCAGACCTCCGTGTCCTGTAGTGGGCATGGGCGTCCCATTGGGCTGATGAAAGACTGATGCAAAGTAGTAGGTTGTATTTTTCCTTGGCGTCAGTTGTCAGTTGTCCCATCTGGTTCAGCAGGGGTCCAATGTTGCCCTTGCTTTTTCTCCAGCTCCCCACATATCTGAAAAAGGACTTTTTATTGTCCTTGCTGCTAAAAGCTAGTTGGAGTTCAGTTGCAGCCTTGGCTTTCCTGGTATGCTCCCTGCAAGACCGGACCAGTGCAGAATAATCCTCCTTGGAGGTGAATCCCATCCTCCATCCTTTGTAGGCTTTTCTTTTTAGCCTTAGGAGGTCTGCTAGGTCCCTGGAGCGCCAGGGGGGCTGCTGTGCCCTCTTGCTACCTTTCCTTCGAGATGGAATAGACTTAGCTTGTGCATTGAGGATTGCTTCCTTGAGGAGCAATCACTCTTCTTGAACTCCCATCTCCCTGGGGTCATGGTCCCTTAGGGCCTGAGTGGCAAGCCTCCTTCTCCTGGGGGAGAAGACCCTGGCAGTAGGAGTCAATCTTCTGCTCACAGTACCTGATGGTATGCAGTCTCTGGACTGTGGCCTGGAGCTCCTCCAGTTGGCACCCCAGAGACCCCTAAAGGGAGCAGACCCTGCAAGGGGAGGTGGCCATGCTCCTGGGCCCCAGAGCCTGAAAAAGGGACAGGCAGCCCCTGCAGCCAAGAGCCAGGCGCTCAGTCTGGGTGGCCGTCTCTGAGGTGCCCGAAGGGGGAGCCGCAGAGCCCGAGGGGACCCTCGGGGTGCGGCACGTGCCCATCCGTGTCATGCCTCTGATAGGCTAGCTATGGCTGGGACTGACTACCCTGGGGGGTTCGCAGGCAGGGTTTCTGGCCCTCCCACACCCCCTCCTGTGCAAACTCTGCACTAACTCACGCACTGGCAGACAGCGCGCCTGTTTGTGCAGCCTGTTCGTGCGACTCCCTGGAGGGCTAAGCGAAGTAGGGGCCTAGGCGGGGGCTTGACCCAGCCCAGCTCCACGCAGTCAGAGAGGGGTTAACCTCTTCCCACCATGAGCCCTGCTTGCCTCCAGCTGTGCTGGGGGTCGGCAGGGGGCTCTGCAGCTGCTGGGAGGTGTCTGAGGTGTCTGGGAGGCTTTGGGGGAGTGGGGGCACCGCGGGCTTTCACCCATGCGTCTCTCACCACTCCGGAGCCTAACTGGGCTTTTTCGCTGTTTGGGGGGCCCTTTTAGGTTGTGCTTAGGTTTCAAGCTGTGTGGCTTCTTCATACAGATATAATGAATTTACTTCTTCATTTTATTACTTTCATTACAAGAAACGAAATCACGCAGCAACTGAGCCTGAACATTTGAATCCTTTGATTATTACACTGTGCACAGCTATATAGCCAAACTATCTTGAGGGAGTTCATTAATTTCCCAGATAGCATCAATTAATGCTTAAAGATTGTTTTTAAATTGGTCCAGGTGCTTCATTGCTGTGGCCTCTTCTGCACTGATTTGATGTGGTGTAGTCAAACCTATTTCCCTAGGAAGACAGGGAGGAAGAGTGCTTGCCAAAACAAGAATCATCTACAGATAAGCACAGTGTAGCTGTTCAAGAGGGATTTACCACAGAGCAAAAGTGTGAAAGAGTCCCTTTGCTACCTCACTGTTAAAGGTTGGAAGAAGGAAGGGAGCGGCAGATCAGAGTTGCAACCAAGAATATCATTACCCATCTGAACAATAGTTACAGGTTGGGATGGAATACTGCAGCTTTTCCCTAAGCTTTGCTAAAAGTCTGTCCTTTGCCATTTTTGTTCTGAAATAATAATTGGAAACCTCTTGCCTGAAACAGTCTTAAGACCTTGGGTGATATCTGAGCTGCACTTTTCAAAATGCCCAAGTGACATCTTTCAAAATAGAAAGAAACACATGCACCTAAGGTTAGATCCAGAATGAAACTTTTGGACACCTAACCATTAAAGTTGTATGTGGGTGAAATCTAAACCTCATGCAGGTGCCTAAATATGAGTTTGGTATAATTTAGTTGCTTAGGACACCAAGACCCCTCCTATTTACCCTATGATTTGAAAGGCCAGCAAAAGGCTCATAGCCTTAAAATTTAAGAATCACTTCCCAGTTCCTTATACCTCATGCACAGATTACTGGTAAAAATCTATATATTAATTTGGATCCAGGACAGTATCCAAGCTTATTCTACAAATTAAAATAAACACCTTCTTTTTGGTTTTTCAGTGCAGGTTATTCAGGAATAGGATTCAGAAGAGAGACCTAGACATCATGGAGGATTGAACCAAAAGAAATCTCACAAAGTTCAATAATGACAAGTGCAAAGTCCTGCACTTAGGATGGAACACTTCCATGCACTGGGATTGACTGGATAAGCAGCAGCTCTGCAGAAAATGACCCGGGGTTTAAAGTGGGCAATAAACTGAATATGAGCCAACAGTATCTTCTTGTTGTGAAGAAGGCTTTTGGTGAGCCATGGGGGCTTTTGCGCCCTCCCGCTCCCTTTGATCCGTGTTGGGATTACCTCCCTTTGGGCTTGGAGGATCGTCTCCTTAAGAAACAACCACTCTTCTTGGACACCTGGCTCCCCTCCCCTCCGGGACCTCAGTGCTTCCCTGACTATTCTCCTTAGCTCATTGAAGTCCACCCTCCTGAAATCTAGGACTGCTGTTTGACCTTATTGTGCATCTTGTTCAAAACAATACAAATGGAGCAGAAAGAACTATTAATTCCATCACAACCTTTTTAGTAGTGCTCATCACTATAGTACTTGAGTGCTTCACACAAATTATTTGATTTATTAATTAACTAGCAAAATGCCATTGATGAATGACAAGGGGGGGGGAGCGGAGTGGAGATGGAGACCCACATTCTCCCCCCGCTGCGCCGGGTCTAGCCTTGTTCCCCCTGTTTGCCACTGCTCTGAGTCCTGCTCTGATCCCCCCATCCCTCCTGCTGCTGCTCCCCCCCTCCCATGGGTGATGGGAAAAAAATTAAGGGTAAAGGTAAAGGTGCTTAGTTACTGTAGCAAAAGATACTTGGTAGAGTCTCCCTTGCCTGTCTTCAAATCAAGATCTTTCTAGAAGATCATGGCCTTTATAGAAGATATATGTCATTAAAATTCAAGGTATTTGGCTTGATATAAGACCTGTAATATATAGGAAGTCAGACTAGGCAATTGTGTACTTCTTCCTGGCCTTAAATGTTACTAATCTATGAACCCCAGTAAATTATTCATACACTATAGACTATGAAAAGGAGGACCGGTAGAAAAAAAATCAGATTTTTCCACTAACTCTGTATGTCCATATTGAAATGCTTAGCATCTTTTTTTCCCCAAGCTACTGTACATAACTTTTATGCTCAAAGCACAGCTCCCATTGACTTCAGTGGTAGCTATGAATGTTCTTCACATTACATTCTGGGGTTTAGGGTTAAGCACTCAGAAAACAGGGAACAAACCATTAATAATCGTCTTTGAAAAGTTCAGTATACGTAACTTTGTCAGTACAGACAGGAAGTTTTTAGCCGAGGGAGGAAGAAAATGCTTTTCTCCAGGGCAGCATTCGCAGAGCTGGTCCTCAGACTGTCCATTCATTCCTTTCAGTTTCCTATGTCAGTCAATACACTTACCAAGTTCTGGAGCAGATAGAGGAGGCACAAAGCCTTCCTGCATTACATGGCCATGATTCATGGGCAGATGCATGGGGTGCAGTGGCATAGTTGTACCCCCCACCCTTTAAGACTACACTGTAGGAATAGCAGCTGGGGATTTTTTAAAAGTCCCTGACAGGTAAGAGTCTCCCCCAACTTCCTCACATTCAGTGGCGTGTCATCCCCTCACATTCACCTCCTTTCCCCCCTGGCCTGCCAGTCTCACTGTTCCCACTTTCTCTGGTGCCCAAGAGGTGGGGGGAGCTCCAGAGCCTCTCCTGCCCTGTTCCGGGCAGGCTGCATGGGGAGCCGGCCTCAGCTAAGGACAGTGACAGCAGTGGTGTATGGAGGAGAGGGGGGCGTTCCTCCTCCATGCCCAGTCCCACTGGGTATTCCCTGCCAGCCGGAGAGTAGGCTCAGGGATGAAGACCTCACCTGGAGGCACCATTGCTATGGTCACTGGCTGAGCCTGGCTCTCCTTTCAGCCTTTTGAAGGACCTCAACAACTTCCCTTGCTCCTAGGGGAGTTGGAGACAGTGGGGACAATGGCAGTGGCAAGTGGGAGAGGTGAGGAATGGGAGGGGAGATGATGTGCTGCTGAACATGGAAGAGAAGGGATGGGGTGTGGGGGAGAGACTTAATCTTGGCTGCTGCGTCCATGATGTGGTCTGCTTATCCTGGGGGTGGAGGGAGAGCTGTCAGTGAGGGTGTAGGCACCCCTGCACTGCTGGTCACTGCTACAACACCCCCCACCTCCCTTCCTTTACAAAATCTTGGCTTTACCCATGCCCCAATTCATTTCCAACGATGATCTATCCTGTACACACCATGAGGCAAGGGTCCTGTGATACTGATATAAAGCCCTGGTTCAACCACGAGCCTCCAAGTGACTGTGTGCCAGTCATTTAATCCCTTCAATCCATTTCACACATGAAAAACAGGAATTTCCCCTTCTTTTGCCTGTCATACATCTTTAGTCTGTAAGCAATTTGGGCAGAGACATGTGTATATACATCATCTACCATAAAGAGGCCCTAATTTTTTTTGTGTGTGGCTTCTGTGTCATCATTAATATTATTATTTATCATTAAATATTTTCTGTGGGTTAGGGAAGATATTGTACCTGAAGAGTCATATCGGAGTCATCATAGAATGGGTGGTCCCTCCTAAAAAAAGGGGGTGGCCTCCATTGAGAGGTTAACTTCTGTGCAAGAGGTCACAGCAATATATAATAATAAGACTATTAAAACTAGATTCCGTGTTTTCAAGGCACATGGCTAAATCAGAAAAATAGTGAGGTAATAAGTTCACTGTAGGGGTTGACAGTATAAAGCAGCTTGAGGAAGAGTGCAGCTATTGGCCAGAGGTGATAATATACCAAATGGTAGAAATCATATCAGCACATACGGCTGATATAACAGCAAAAAATAAGCTAAGGTCAGTAAATGGATCCAGATTGTTCTTGAATGCTTCCATCTAGACCTTAAATAGATCAAGAAATGACTTGCCTGATAAGGAAGGCCTGCAAAGAGGTCAGAATTACTTTAATTACAGCAATTTTTAATTGCTCAGATATAAATCAGAAGAACAGCCATGGATCCCATAAAGGACATATTCCTGGTGGTGGCAATGGATGATTGACTTGCATAATCTGCAGAATATAAAACAAATGATAAATTGAAGGCTTTGAAGCCTGTAGCTTATCTTGGGGAATGAGCCAAGCATGAAAGTCCAGATAATTTGATAGGCCAATTGTGGGTGGATGGTGTGAAAGAGTTTGTGGAGGGAAGGATCTTACCCTTCTGAGGCTGTCAGAACTGTCCTGAACCTACAAAATCAATCCCTAATTTAATGTCCATTTTCAGTGTTCTCTCAGTGAACCCTACAAAATAACCTCAGTTATCAAACATTAATATTTGTCTTCAATGAGAAAGAGACAGTTTTTGATATGACAGTGAAGAGAAGGCTTCAGCTGATTAGACACATTTGCTGCATGAAACTGCTCTTCAGTAAGGCAGGGGACAAATAACCTAACACAATGGTGTAGGAAACATTTAACAGCTATTAACCAAATGGGAAGACAGAGGGAACCGCAAAGCACAGTATAATACAGGATTGGCTCCTCCAGTCATGGGTAGAGGAAGGAAGGAATGTGTGTCTATCTCAGACTTTATAGAACTTGTTCCAGACCAAAAGCCCCTTGCCCTGTTCCCAGATCTCCTGGGCTTTGTGATTTGCAGTGTCTCAGGAATTCGGCTGTCTTGGTTTTTCAGAGTGACATCCAATATTTAATGTAGCTCAAGTTTCTGTGGATTAAAAAAAAAATTGCTTTGAAATCCAAAGCCTCCAAATGGCATCAGCAGATGTTGAGGAGCCAATAAACAACTTGGGCAAGGATCTGATATGATCATGGCAGCCTTTTGTGATCAGGATGCCCTATGTTGTGTGCCAGCCAAGGCCTGTGCATTGTCTTTACAAACAGTGTCAGAAACTGAGACACAATCCTCACAAGTCAGATTGTAAGGACCTCACGGCAAGCCAGATTGGGGAAATTTCCCTAGCTCTGGCTCTTGCACAAGGAAATAAAGGATTTAAGTCTCCCCAGTTGTCAATCTAGAACTTGTTAATAGTGCTACACTTACACATTATTTTTTCGAACACCTTCTTTCACTTCACTTTCAAAATGTACCACTATCTTCTCTGTGAATGTGTGAGCTAGCTTCAAGTTTTGGTTGGTCATTTGGACAGGTCCTGTAGACAGGCAGACAATCAGTGTAATATGCAGAAATGTTACACTGATTGGTCTGGATTTGGTATACTAATAACTTGTAAAGCATTGGCTTGTGCACGATAGAACATGAAGGGAGCAGACGAGCTTTTGTTTTGGACTCAGTCCTACAGCTTTTGAATGATTTACTGTCCTGCTTTACTATTTATTATATCTTGAGGTGGTTTTTTGAAAAATTTTTGGCTGCTGTTGATTTGATTTCAAGGAACAGGGCTTGCTCTTGGAGCAGAAAAGACTTGCGTTACTGTATCAAAAGTTGGATGTGTAGGTCATAGCAATGCTAATAAAGCAAGATTAATGATTGCTTACAGAGCAAGACGAGTGTAATGGTGCAGCTGCATCACAGTGCTATATTGTCTCCAAAGGCCTTTTGTAATAACAATGCAAACCATGGGGCCAGTTCCTTCAAGCTGCTGAGTGCTTCATCCAAGTTGCTGGGCACCCTTCCCTCTCATTGGTGTCACAGGGAGTTGAGGATGCTTGGTGCCTTGTTGGATTAAATCCATCAAGATCATATACAGTAAATGGATGAGAATGATCTGTACCCCAAGACACTTGCAAACATGATGAAAATCTGTCAATGCAATATTAAGCAATAACTTTTCAAGGACTGCTTTAAAAGTGTTACTCTGCTATAAATTAAAAAAAAAATCTCAAGGAGTGAACTTCATAACTGTGTAATGTGAACAAAGGAAATTCTCCATGTAAGAGCCTACAGTTGACATTAATGGGCTATCCTTTTAAATCAGAGGCCATTTGTTGCCCTCGGTTATACCATTTCAGCCTAAGTGAAACCACTGGTCATCACAGAATCATTGAAAATTAGGGTTGGCAGGGACCTCAGGAGGTCATCTAGTCCAACCCCCTGCTCAAAGCAGGACCTTCCCCAACAATATCATTTCAGACAAGGCTTTGTCTAGCCAGGTCTTAAAACCCTCCAAAGATGGAGATACTACAATTCACTACCCTCATTGTTAGAAAGTTTTTCCTAATATCTAACCTAAACTTGCATTGCTGCCACTTGAGACCATTGCTCCTTGTATGTTGTGTAATGCAATGGCATGCATCAGGTCAGAGTGTTGTCCTTGGCAAATCTAGGCATCTGTCTGTCCCATGAGAAAATAGAAATGCACAACGTGAGGCATCAGCTTGCTGAACATCTGCGAGTGGCTGTACAGCTCAAATTGAGTGACAGTCCCTTCCGCACTTATTACATGAAGTGTTTGCATTGAACAATCCTGAATGTGCTGCAGGGCTCTTCCTGAGGTTTCTTCTTTCCTCTGCATGTTGGGATACTCTTTCTTCAAAAGCCTTCATTCCATGCTTAAAAGACTGTTTCTAAGCACTTTAGTCTTCAGCAGCCTTCTCCCAGCCATGTGCTTCCATGTTAACTGCCTTTATATCTCCCTAGCAAGCATCTTTGAACTTAGATAAAGACACTCACATGGTTTTCTTCCTGTAAAGAGTTTCCCATACAAGAGACCCTTGGGTACATAGCTGTAGAAGGACCTGGTGTCAAAGTCCTGCTATGGACAGAAGAAGCTAGCTACTCCAAGAAGGGACTCACCTGAGCAAGCCTGGGAGAGTCACAGGGCTGTAGTTGCCTTGCGGGGGTGGGGGAAGAGTCTTGGGATAAGCCCTGTGTGGAGGGACAGGCCTTCAAAGACACAGGATCACATGCTAGGAGGGGTCCAGCCTTACTGGCCTAGACTGCTGACAAGGCAACTTTAGGAAGAACCAGAAGAAGGAATGGCATTTGGCTTCCTCCAGAGAGGGGAGAGCATAGCATAGACAGGGAGCTGTACGTGGAGTCCTGGGACCCAGACAGTCAAACTAAGGAGTCTTGGAAGAATGTGAATGGGACTCAGCGAGGATCTGACTGACCCTGGGAAAGAGAACTAAGTGACAGGAGTGGCTTAGTTAACAAGGGCTAGGCTGGCAGCCCTGGGGATGAGCAGAGACGAGAACCACACCATGAGGCAACTGGTGATGGCACGGCAGTGGGTGCTACTTAAATTGCCAATTGCTCAAATCATGAGCAAGACTTTGTAAAGGGGGATAAGGCAAGATGCCACATTTATTGATTACATGAGTTAGACAGAGGCTCAGACGCACCATTCATACAAACACACACAAATCATCATGCACATCATTACACACAGGCATGCTCATACACAAAACAACCATTTCATCCACGCATACACCAGATATAGTTACCAGCAGTAGTTGCTCCAAATCAGCCCAGGGTCGCTAACCCAGAATTACTGAGTAGATGATGATGATTTGAAGATAGCAGATTTGAAGATAACAGCTGGAGCAAGGTGAACAGATACATCTGTGCTCTGATGAAACAGCAGTAGAGAAAGAGACTCACCCAACTTGGTATTTTCAAAGTGTTTTTTAGTAGGGATTTGCATCCTTTGTTTCAGTGCTTTGGGGTTTTTCCATACCCAGCTTCTGTTTTTGTGGTCTTTCTTGTGTTTTCAGCTTCTCTCAGCCTTGGAGTGTTTTTGCGGCCCATCCGGCAGGATGGGTACATTCCTTCTCCTTGTTATCTTCTTTGTGCCCTAGGCCTAAAAGGGATTCTTCAGCCATTCATTAATTAGTTTACTGACTGGTAACTTACATTTGGCACCTTGTTGCTTATATAAACAGTTAAATTTTCTTCTCTTGTCTCTATGCCATTCTTTCACCCTTTTACACACACTCATATATAAAGGCTATGCAGAGTTCATTCACTTATGTCAAGCAGAAGGATACAACATGGAGTTTTCAAGTGGCTTACAGGACAAGACTAACATGTTTACATTTCACTACTATTACATTTTATGTTAACATCAGCTACATTAGTTCAGTTCATGCTTCATGGGGACACTGTGAATGAATTCTGATAGGGGTATTGGGAGACCAGATGTGGCTTGATTTGGGGGGGTGTTTTAAAAGAATTTGCAGGATTAAATAAGAAATAAGAGGATTAATTTATGAGTTTCAAATGAATTTATGGAAGTGATTAAGCAGCAAGAAGTAAATTAATTTATGAACTTTGAATGAATTTATAGAAGTGACTAAGAAGCACAAATTAAATTAATTTATAAAGTTTGAATGAATTTGTGGAGGTGATTAAGAAGCAGCAAGTAAATTAATTTATGGATCTGTTGAATGAATTTATATTAATTAAAGGAAAAGAAGCAAATTAATTTGGGGACATTGTGAATGGATGTGTATAACGGATTCAGAAATCAGAAGTAAATTACTGTTCTGTTTATGAATAATCATTTGAAGGATCAGGAATGACTTAACACCTAGATGTTTGCTTCATGGAGGGAGAGACAAAAGAATTTTAAAGAACAATTAAGAAATACGCAGGAGGCCCAAAGAAAGGCTTAAAGCAGGAACCCAAATATAGGACCATCATGAGTCTTCCACCAGAGACCCGAGAGGAAAGAGGTGTAGGGGAAGTGGAGCCCTGCAGAAGAACCAGCAGTCCAAGGAATCAGCAAACCTGCACCCCAAGGAATCAGCAAACCTTCCCGAGAGAATCAGAACATTAAGACACGGTGACAAACGAGAGGGCAGGATGAAGGACAGGAGAGGTCCAACAGAGCAGTGGCTTGAAAATGTTCACATGCTCACAATGGCCATCATCCATATATGTTGTCCTATATACTTAGAAAATCACAGTGTCACTTTCTTCATGGCCTTTTGATGCCTTTACCTGGGATTCTGTAAAACTGAAGGATGTCACACAGTGTCGGTCTGTGAAGGCTGTTGGTGCCTTCAGCTTGCTGAGTGTTTGTTTGGTGTGCTGTGTGTGTTTGGGGCATGTGCTTTGAGAAGCTGGGAGTGTTGCTAGCTGAGTGATTGCTGCCTGTGCCTGACTGAAGCCCTAATGAGGGGGTGGAGCCAGTCTAGGCCCAGCAGGGTATAAAAGGAGACTCCCCAAGCAACCAAGAAGACAGTGAACAGGGGCAGCCAACAGGGCAAGCAGTTTGCAGGCAGTTTGTTGGTCAGTTCACAGGTCAGTTTGCCCTCCTCTCCCCATCATTTAAGGGGAGAGCCTTTCAGCTTGGTGTAAGGAAGAAGGGGGAAAAGGAACCCTTTGGGGCAAGCAACAATAAACAGGCCAGCTTTCAGGTGAGTTCACTAGGGAAGGTCTGCTTGGAAAAAGACAGAATGGGCATATTAAGAGACCTAGGGAAATGGCTGGAGGATGCCACAATGCCAGGGCCACTGCCAGTGCCTCTGTTTGCATCTGTGAGTTTTCTGTCCAGGCCACTCACCATAGAGGCTTCCACCCAGGTCTGGGTTTGGAGTTGTGGGGACTCCATCTTGCAGCTTCTTTCCAGTGATGGCCAGGTAGGGGAGCGCTTGCAGTGTGAGCAGTGCCTCCTGGTGGTGACTTTCAAGGAACAGGCAAGAGAGCTACAGGAGGAGGTGGCAAGGCTGTGAAGCATCCCTCACCATGAGGAATTTATTTGTAACAAGCATTAAAGTGCATGTACCTCAAGTCAGGGTACTCTACCCTGGACACAGCTTGGCTTTGCAGCAGTGGAGTCCCTTGTATGACACCTTGTAAGAAGCAGTGAAGGTTGTCTGTCTAAGGATGCTAGAATAAGGGCAAAAGAAAACCTGCCCCAGAAGAGACATCTTAGAAGAGGGAAATCCTTGTAAGAGTGTTAGAAATGGAGTGTTGTTAGAAATGCACAGTTTGCATCTTGTACCTGATAAGCAGAAGAAAAAAAAAAAAAAACACTGCCAAGGACTTTTTCCCTTGGCCAGCTTTGCCACAATTCTTCTTATACTAAATCACACACTCCCCTAGCCTCCCCCCTAGCCTTTCTCATGCAGATTACAGAAGCTGGAATTCAACTGACTGTGTCCTTGAAAGGTGGGGGGATTTAAACTCTTGGTGACCTAAAGAACTTTCTGAGCACGCGCAATTAGCTGATGCATTTTTACTTCTCTGCCCTGCATACTTAAGTAGTTAATTATAATGTACATACGACGGATGTAATAACGTAACCACATACATGTTTGTATGAAACGGAAATGATCTGTAAGAGTTCCTGTTTCTGCACACGTGCCCAGGAGGGAAAGGATAAATACCGGCTGAAAAATTCCTCAGGGGTTCGGAGTAATCTGAGTCTTTGACTCTGCTCTGACCCTATTTGCAAATACACCTTTTGTGCTGCTAATAAGTGTGTGTCTGTGATTTTGGTGGCCTCCAGAGAAACGAACCGCTTTAAGCATCAAGAGGCTGACAAACAAAAGTGATCCCCCAGTGAGCCCGTGAAAAATCCCAGCCTCCTGATTGGCTGGGAGGGATCCTTTAAGAGAGAAGGTGCATGCACAGGGCAAGAGAGGACAGGGAGCTTTGCAGAGGTGGATCCACCCCTTGGGGCAGCTGGAGCTCGTGTGGGGACCTCTGGAGGACCTGGGAGCATGCAGCCCTGAAGAACCAAGATGGGGCTTCAGGATGTGACAGGCTGATCCCCGCAGGGACCCATCCACCAGGAACCCATGAGCCATGTGTGGGGTGAGAGGCAAGGCAAGACAGGAGGGAGATAGTCTACATTGCCTTTGGCATCTGTGAGAAGTTGGGTTAGTCTGAGAGGAATGTGGGTTATTGGGTGTCACACAGGGAAGCTGTGTGATTGAGGAAACTCTGTGAGGGTGAGTGGAGGGCTATAGAAGACCATGAGGGGTTGAGAAGTGTGGTGGTTTTTTGTGTTGTCTTATTTTGTGTTTACCTTTGACTAAAGGTTTGTACCAGGGGTACAGAGTAAGCTACCAGATGAGCCAGAGGGCATGGCATCCTCTACCAGCTGCTGCCTGCAAATCCAGCTGAAGATTGGGTAGTGTGCACTGAGCCTAGCAGACCTAGAGCAGCGCTCCTCTTGCTGACCACTAGCAAGATTGCAAAAGGCATTTTATTGTCACCCTGAGCATCATGGTATTAAGTCAGGTATAGTATGTAGCAGTCCAATTAGTGAATGTGAGAATGTTGGATTGTTTAATGTTTATTTTTAACCCGGATTATTAGTTTAGTTATGCATTTTCTTTTTTGTGTCATTTATAAATTCAAGTGCCTATACTTTATCTGTGTATCTAATATAATAAAAGGCTTAGTCTGGGTGTCTGTGTGTCTGTCTGTAAAGCTTCTGGCTAACTGCGCATGCGCTGCTGAGAGGGTGGGTGGCAATTGGCTGGGTAGCTTGGGATGTGCAGGCCCAAGTTTGCACTGCTGCCAGGGAAGTCTGGCAGTGGGGAACATGCCCCAGCCACCTCAGCAGTGGCACTTTCCCATGGTGCCCTGCCTGAGGGTGAAGCGGGGATCAAGGTGGCAGCACCCCTCTGCTGCCCGGCCCAGATGCCTTCCAGAACAGCCAGCAAGGAGGGGGAGGTGGTGAGCAGGGAGGGAGGGAGGAAGGGGAGCATGGAGGCAGGTGGACACTGGCCAGGTGGACTCAGA
>NW_017728906.1:193575779-193583914 GCF_001723895.1 Crocodylus porosus
GCAGTGGGGAGGGAGGGAGTGGGGCCAGACCAAAGTGGTGGGGGTGAAGGGAGGTGGAGCAGAGCCAGACAAAGTGGTGGGGAGGAAGGGGGTGGAACAGGGTTGGACCCGAAGCAGGGGGGAGAGGCTGAGTGGGGTCAGAGGCAAAGTGCCAGGAAGGGGCTGGGGGTAGAGCAGGGTCAGATGAGGAGTGATGGTGGGGGTGGGGCCAGACACAGATCTATGTCCCTGCCAGCCTGCCCTCCCCATCATTCTTGATGGGCAATTTGCTAGTGTATATAAATAAATAAACACACGCATGCACACACACACACACACACACACACACACACAGATGAAGTGTATATCTATACCAACATATACACAAACATTAATACAATATACGTTGTATTAACATTTGTATATATATTGGTTTGAATCATGTCTTGCACTGGAGGAAGGGAACTTGGAGTACTCTGCTTCTTGGCTGCCACCATTCCTTCAGTGGGACTGGAGAAAGACTGAAGCCATTGGCACCCCAGGGATCCAAAATTGGCAGTAGGCCACCCCTAGCCTGGCAGACCAGGTTTACATATCAATTCTATGCTGGAGGAGACCTCTGGGACTGTGGAGGAAGAACTGCCAGAGGCAGTGATAAAGGGAGAGGACATGGACACAAGCTCTTCCACTGAGAAAGGAGGTCTTCAGTAAACTAAACCACAAAAAGGAGGCTTGTAAGAAGTGGAAACTTGGACAAACAACTAAGGAGGAGTATAGGAGTATTGCTTGGGCATGTAGGGATGAAGTTGTGAAGGCCAAAACACAACTGGAGTTGTAGCTAGCAAGGGACATGAATGGTAACAAGAAGGATTTATACAAGTATGTCAGTAACAAGAGGATGATCAGGGAAAGTGTGGGTCCCTTACTAAGTGGGGTAGGCAACCTAGTGCCAGAGGATGCAGAAAAGGCTGAAGTACTCAATGCCTTTTTCACCTCAGTCTTTACAGGCAAGGTCAGCTCCCACACTACTGCACTGGGCAGCACAGTTTCCGGCAGAGGTGAGCATCCAACAGTGGCCAAAGAACAGGTTAGAGACTATTCAGAAAAGCTGGACATATACAAGTCCATAGGGCCTAAAAGGATATACCTGAGAGTGCTGAGGGAGTTGGCTGATGCCATTGCAGAGCTGCTGGCAACTAAGAAAGAAAAAAAGGAGGTTCCAGAAAACTACAGACCAGTAGGCCTCACCTCAGTCCCTGGAAAAATCATGGAGCAGATCCTCAAAGAATCCATTTCTAAGCACTTGGAGAAGAAAAGGGAGATTAGGAACAGTCAGCATGGATTCACCAAGGGCAAGTCACGCCCGACCAACCTGATTGCCTTCTACGATGAGATGACTGGCTCTGTGGATGCAGGGGGACCAGTGGATGTGGTATACCTTGATTTTAGCAAGGCTTTTGATACAGACTTCTCCAACATCATCTCAGGAAAGCTAAGGAAATATGGGCTAGATGAATGGATTGTAAGTTGGATAGAAAACTGGCTGGAGCATTGGGCTTAGAGAGTAGTAATCAATGACTTGATGTGTAGTTGGCAACCAGTATCAAGTGGAGTGCCCCAGGGTTTGGTCCTGGGGCTGATTTCATTCAATATAATCATCAACGACCTGGAAGACGGCACAGTGCACCCTCAGCAAGTTTGAAGATGACACAAAGCTGGGGAATAGTAGACATGCTGGAGGATAGGGCTAGGATTCAGAGTGACCTAGACAGATTGGAGGATTGGGCCAAAAGAAATCTCATGAGGTTCAACAAGGACAAGTACAAAGTCCTGCATCTAGGATGCAACAATCCCATGCACGGGTACAGGCTGGTGGCTGACTGGTTGGACAGCAGCTCTGCAGAAAAGGACCTGGGGGTTACAGAGGAAAATAAGCTGAACATGAGCCAGCAGTGTGCCCTTGTTGCCAAGAAGGCTAATGGCATCCTGGCCTGCATTGGTAGGTGTGTTGCCAGCAGGTCAAGGGAAGTGATTATTTCCCTCTATGCAGCACCGGTGAGGCCACATCTGGAGTATTGTGTTCAGGGGGCCCCTCACTACAGAAAGGATGTGGACAAATTGAAGAGAGTCCAGCAGAGAGCAACAAAAATGGTGAGGGACCTGGGGGCCATGACTTATGAGGGAAGACTAGGGGAACTGGGCTTATTTAGTCTAGAGAAGAGGAGACTGAGAGGGGATTTAATAGCAGCCTTCAACTACCTGAAGGGAGGCTCTAAATCTAGACAGTTCTCAGCCCTGGCAGATTACAAAACAAGGAGCAAGAAAGAAAGTCTCAAGCTGCAGCAAGGGAAGTTTAGATTAGATATCAGGAAGAATTGATCTCATTGGGAGGGTAGTAAAACACTGGACCAGGGTACACAGAGAGGTGGTGGACTCTTCTTCCTTGGAAATTTTTGAGACCCAGCTAGACAAAGCTTGGCTGGGATGATCTAGTTGGGGATAATCTTGCTTTGAGCAGAGGGTTGGACTAGATGACCTCCTGAGGTCCCTTCCAACCCTCGTTTTTCTTTGATTCTGTGCCTTTTGAAAGTTAATGAAACTGGTGATGAGAGGAGCCTACTATTTATCTCCTATGACGATCCTCAACTCATCTACACAGGATGTCTTCAGCTTGCATCCAGACTGCTGTTACATTCACTGCCTTTAATCTTATGCAGTGTGACACTGCACACGTCTTTCTCTATGATAGAGAGCAGTTTGACTCATCTTCTGATGTGGCAGTCAGTAAAGTCACTCTTTTGGGTAGCCTGACAATGATTCCATGTTTACAGGCCTCAAGGAAGGGTTTCTTTTCCCTAGATTTCATTAAACAGCTGTCAGTTTTGTCCGGGTGATTTCTTTCCTTGTCTTGGCTGTCTCCTGCCACTTTCCTGCTTTTCAGATTCTTGGATTATTACCGGTATTTCTAACATTCCTATTGCACTGATATGAATGTCACGTTGTTGGGGCACATATGTTTCAGCCAAACTGGTACTGAGGCAGGGTGGGTCTGTTGAGGACTTTTTAAAAATGCTCTGCCAATTTGTTCTTGTGTCTGCCTCAGTTGCGAATATTCTTCCACCTTTGCTTTCAGCTGGCCTATTTTCTGTTTTGAAATGTCCACATGGGGCTTTAGTCATGTGCTAATTGGCTTAAAGTAATGTCTCCTACCGTAGTTTCAGCTTCAGCCTCTAAGCCTTCATTTTCTCTCTGCTTCTCTTCCCTTGGATTGCTTTCCACTGAGAAGAGAAGTGTGATCATTTTTAAATGACACCTTTCAGAATAGTAAATCCAATACCAAATACTACTATTAAGGTATTTCTATGATTGGATTCTTAATTAACATACTTTGGCATATCTCTGGTGTCTGCTGTCTACATGAAAGAGACCATTTCTAAATCTTTTGGCCAGACTCTCATGTAACTCAGCTAAATTGCAACAGCTGACAAGCTGTCCCACTGTATCCTGGCCAGAAGAGTCAGGTCCTTAACAAAAAACAGTAAGATAATCTTGAGGCAGAGGCACTCTTTTCCACAGGTTTAATTTACATGTAAGAAGTGAAATTTGAAGCTGGGAAGCATTTGTCAAATACTAGATTGTTTCTGCAAATCAAGGACTTTTCAGTCCAGTGAGGGGTGCCAAGTTCCCAAGTGGTGCATCAGCTAGCCTTAGACAAACCAGTTTACTTTACTTATGTTAATTATAAAGCTTCATTCTGGGATGTTCAAAGTGACCCCCTTTTCTTAGCAGTCACAATCCAGCAATTACCTGGAACAAAAGAAAATAAAAGCAAACAAGATATCTTGGGTACAATTTTAGAAGAAGTTTATTCTTAAAATTATAGCCAATCCATGCAGCAGAAAAAACTTACATTTACAGTCAACCCTGAATCCAGTGAGTATTACAAACTGTACTTCAAAGACTTTAAGGAGACTCCACTGAATTGCTGAGCAGGTGAACAGAACATACGGAAGGCAGAGTTAACATGAAATGTAAAAATATACTCATTAAGTCAAACAGGCAGGCAGGATTGCCCTCACGCTTCATCTATATTTTATCAGGTCATATGCCAGTTAGTATATTCAGAATATTCTGCATTGCTATAAGACAAAGCATGTCTGTGCTGCAAAGGAATATCATAATGAAGACGGGAAGCTTGGAGTCACAGGGAGACAGGAGGAGTCAGATCAGGAGCTGATGGAACTGACAGCAAATGTTATCAGCTATTAACACGATGAACTTCTTCACTCGGCTTTTGCAGAACATCATGATTATGATCTTTAGCAACAGGATATCAGAATTTGAGAAAATTCAGTGGGTACCAATCTTTCTGTCTAGGTTTTTAGAGAGTTGTCTGTCACTGTGGTGTCTGAGCACTAAACTGAGAAGACAGTATTTTATGTGCCTTACTGTTGAGCTGACAATTGTTCTGCCTTCAATACAGATTTAGCATTTTCTGTGCATGGCAACTTCTGTCAACCAAGCACCACTTTTTGTCATAGAATTCCACTTTTAAAGCACAACAAGAACAAGTAAATGTGGGATCTAACTCAATAAAAGCCAGATACTACATACTACATCTGTATGAATGCACCGTTTTCACAAGTCCTATTTTTGGTTAGAACAACTGCTGCATCCAGCAGGTAAATTTATACCATTCTGTATAGTCTGGCGTATGGAGCTGTGACACACTCCTGCGTTTCATGCAGGATTCTGTGCTTTGTGATCTATTATCTGTAGAAGCAGGAGTGTAGGACCATGAACTTTAGCGTCTTTCTAGTGAACATATATATTAAAAAAACAACAACTTGCACTTCTGACAACTTACTTCCCTGGTGTCTGTCTGTGTCTTAACTAATTATAATTCAAAAGGAGGAGATTCCATGGGCTTTTCTGAAGAGCAGGTTAGACAGACACTGGATTGGGATGGCTGAATCAGGGACAGTCCTGCCTAAGCAGCGGGTTGGACCAGATGACCTTCTGAGGTCCCTTCCACACCTACTAGTCTTATGATTCTGTAAACGCATACAATTAGCTGACATGCTATGGTCCCTTACATATGGCCTTGCAAAAATCAAGGCTGTAGTTACAGTACCCAAAGACCTATGTATAAACCTTTTCAGGATAAGGGCTTGTATGAGTTTATAGGTATTTGGTTGGTTGGGTGAGTGTGCCAAAAGAACAATCAAAGACTGCTCTTTGGACATGACCCTACCATGTAAAAGAACCACGTTTACACCAAATTCAGACTTCAGATATTTTTCAAGTGAATCAATTTTAGTTAGTGAGGTTGAATCAATTTTAGTTAGTGAGGTTGAAAATATCAGGGTCTTTCCTTGAAATTTGACCCGTTTCTATTAAAAAAGATTCCTATCATTAAGCTACAATTGTGAAATTTTAGATATATAGTAAATCATAGATTTAAAAAAAATATAGGCTCAGATGGTCTACCTATTTACCCTCTAGCTCAGGGGTGGGTAAAATATGGCCTGTGGGCTGCATGTAGCCCATGGTGGGTCCCTGAGTCCTGCCTGGCCCAGGCACTGCTCACCCCTGGTGTGTCCTACTGCCCCCTGGGTACACAGCAGGGCTGGGGCTGCTCCGCAGAGGGACTGCATTTTTAGGCAGCCCAGGACAAGGTGGCTCCTTCCAGCTGCTGCCACCACTGGCCCCAGCACTACGGTACTGGTGGGGACCCAGCCCACCCTGCGCCTGCTCCAGACTTGCCCACCCAGGCTGAGCAGCAGCAGCAGCAGTGACAGCGGCTGCCAGGAAGAAACTGTTGCTTGGCATGGGAGAAAAGGAGCTTGTCTTTTTCACCGCCGCTGGGCCCTTCCTGTTCCAGCTGCCCGCAGCCTGCACTGTGCAGGGTTGCCCTGCATCTCTGCTGCCATCACTGGTGCCCAAGTTGCTCTGTGGCTGCTCTGCACTGTCCCTGCTGCCCTGCTGGGCAGCCCAGAGGTGGCAATGATGGCAGCAGAGATGCAGGACAGCCTGGCCTGATGTGGGCTCCGGGTGACAGCAGCAGAAAGGGCCTGGCAGTGGTGAGGGGAAGAGGCCACTTTTGCCCTATGCTGAACAACAGTTTCTGCCTGGCTGCTACCACTGCTGCTGCTTCTCAGCGTGGGTGGGTGGGTCCAGAGCAGGTGTGGGGCGGGCTGAGTCAGGGTTGTGTGTGTGAGTCCCCATCAATATCCTGGGGCTGGGACCAGTGGCAGCGGCAGCTGGAAGAAGCTGCCACTGCTTGGGCTGCTTGAAAAGGCAGCTCAGCCATGGAGCCACCCTAGCTCTGCTATGTTCCCAAGGGGTAGCAGGATGCACCATGAGTAGGCAGCGCTTGGGCCAGGTGGGGCAAAGGGCTAGACAAAGGCCCTCTGGCAGCAGGCCTTGCATCAGGGGGTGGGGAAGGCAGCTGACTCCAGCGTGTGGGGCTTCCTTCCCATGCTGTGGAAGTGTAGGGACTGTACGTGCATGGCGGGGCCTGCTGGCGATAGAAATGGCCCAGTGGGGGCTGCACCCTTCACAGTGATGTGCAGCACTGGCCAGAGCCACCCTGTACTGGGCACCAGCACCCTGAGTGCCTCTGCTTGCTGCTGCATCATGGGGGGGGGGGGTTCCTCACACCCCACAAACACCACACATGCATACCCTGCTCCCCCAACATACCCAATGCCCCCCCACACAGCCACACCCCTTCATACTCCCCTACATCCCCAACCACACCCCCCCACAATATACAAGACTAAGAATTCAGTTATTATGCAATCACTTCTACACACAGTATGAAAATACAGATCATGACAACAGTATTTTTTGTAATAAAATTGGAATACATTATTGTAGGCATATGACTTTTACTGTATGATTTTTTTTTCTGTTTTTTAGATGGCACCCCCCCCTACAATAAAGTATTTGGGGGACTTCCGGTAGGAAAGGTCAGGGTTAGGGGGGAACTTCTGGCCCCAAGATGGCAACCAAGGGGCAGGGCAACTGCCAATGTGTGGGGCTACCTTCAAAAACTCAACAAACCTCGTTAAGTGGCTTTCCACCTGAAATAATTGCCTACCCTTGCTCTACCACATATTGATAGATTGGTGTGTGATTTCACAGGCACGTGAATTTTAGGATTTTACTCATCATTTTTGGGCATTGTCAGTTGCATAACAAAGGCCATGGATGTCTCCTTATATATTTAGCTTATTTTATGATTGAATTACAGCCTGTCTTTTAGGAAGACATTCAGCCTTGATTAGAAGACTAATTTGCTACATCTTCCGGTAGTCTGTTCCAGAGGTTATAAGAAATGAACTCATAAGGCCAAATTCTGTTTCACCTGTTAGGCATTTAATTGGATTCATGCATCTAAATGTGATCTATTCCACCCTGTTCAAGTCCCTGAAAATCCATGAATATCTATACTTTTGTAACTTATCGTAACCTTAAGACTGAGTGATAAAAAACAGTGAAGAGGAAGAGGACTCAACCAGCATTAACTGTTTTTTAGGGGTTTGGATTAGAATACAATTGCTTAGGAATGTAAGCCCTTTTGTATGCCTAATAGGTGGAATGGTATCTGGGCTATAGTTTGTAGTCACTAGATACATTCATGAAATTGCAATACATGTGACATACTTGCACTGAAATTTGAATTGTTGATATATTTGAATTGTTGATATACTTTTTCTTAAATTAAGCCTAGACAGGGCCATCCCTGAGGGGAAGGAATGAATCTGTGCTTTGGGGGCCCCGTGGACAGTGTCGTACAGGCCCCACCATGACTGCCATGTGTCACCACTGCTCACCAATGCTGGCTCTGCCATGGCTGGGTGCTGCTGGCTCCGGCTGCTCACCCTGCTTTCCCCCTCCCCAGGCCCTGCACAGGCTGATATTCTGTGAACCCTGCACACCCCTAGGGACAGCACTGGGCCTAGATTATACAGCTGATAGCAGTAGCATAATTTGGTTGGAGGCTGGGAGTATGGCATGACTGGGGGCAGCAGCCCAGGATGCTGTCATTTTGGGGAGGTGCAAAAATAGCCATCATCATGTTAGAAATATTATTAGAAATGCATAATGAATAGAGTGTTGTTAGAACTGCACAGTTTGCATCTCGTACC
>NW_017728906.1:193584308-193598288 GCF_001723895.1 Crocodylus porosus
GCAGAGCAATTTGAGATTTTCTGTCTCTGCTCTGACCCTATTTGCAAATACACCTTTTGTGCTGCTAATAGTGTGTGCCTGAGAATTATTTGCGAGTCTCCAAAAGAAACGAACCGCAATTTTTGCATCAATCACATTGGCAGCAAAACATGCCACCATGATTGGCAACGTGGCTTCTCCTGGCATGGAGCTGCTGCCTGATATCACATGGCCAGACTATTGCATTCATGCGGAGTCCCACTTCCCTTCATTAGGATCCATGTGGACAATTCACCTGTGTCTCTCAAGGCCAATTTCACAGGCTCTTTAGGTTGAGATGGGGTTGCTACTATGTGCTTGTATAGTACTCAGCACAATGCAGTTTCTGATCTGATTAGGGATTTTGGGTGCTCAAGTAATGCAAATAAGGAATGTTAACCATTCAAACATCAACAATTACAAAGTGCTTATCCAAGGAAACTCTACATCTCTCATCCCTGAAGAGTCATTGGCCTGTACTGTGTGAGGGCATCACTCGATTATTTTTAGTGGAAGAAAGGACACAAAGGCCAAGCTACATTTTTTATTAAGTCTTACAAAGACAAAGGTACTCATTAAGTCAGATGATCACATTTGCCATTTCAGAGGAAAGGGAATTAGAAAGCGAGGACACCTCATCATTCAGTGAAAATAGAAGTGTCATCTGCATATAAATGCATAGGCTTTCCACATTCAGCACCTCTGTCTATTAATAAGAAGAAACGTATGGTAGGAGATGGAGTGCTAAGACTTGAAGCACCAGCATATCTAGACAGATGGTTATTGATAAGGACGCCCCCACAATGAGATTCTTCAGAGTAGAGAGGAGGGGAGAGGCTGAAATTAATACTGGACCAGGACACAGAAATAGCATCAGGTTATGATATCCAAGGATGAGAGGAGAGGAAGAAAATTCAAGTGTTCTGCGGTGTCACAAGTTTTCTTTTTATGAACCAAAGACAACACATTTTTGAAAGGGACTTCCTTTCAAAGGAACTCTTCCATGGTCAGTAAATGGAGACAGAGCTCAGGTAATTGGATAGAAAACATACAACATTCTTTTGGAAATCGGTGGGGTTTCTTATAGACTCACAAGATTCAGACATGACATACTGTATCTAAAAAACAATTTTGCACCCAAGTCCAAGCCAGTGATCCACAAAACCCCACCTAACTACTTAGATGCCTGAGAGGCCATAGCACCTAAGGTTTCTCCAAAAATCTCACCTAGGTGCCTATATTTATGCTCCTTTCCATGCCTTGAGCTATTGATATCTGGCTGAGCTAAGCATGTTGGCAACTATCTTTCATCTACATGCATTTGGGATTTACAAGCTAGACATCCCTTTGTGGAAGCCCTACAAGGGGAAGCCGTCTAAGGGGCAACATTGATTTCAGTGCAGTCAACATTGATTTCCTGAAACAGGGGAGTCCTGGGTTCTGGTATCTACACGAGACTGTTTTTGCGTTTTGTCTCACAGTTCTTTAATACCAAGTGCAAGGCTGGGTAGTCAGGTTTCTCCTTCTTGCTCCTTGTCTGGCATTACAAGACCTACATTCTCAGTTAAGCAGTAGGAGAGCTTCAACAGGAGGAATGGAAATAAGCAGTGCCCTGGTGTTGTCTCTAGCCTAGTTGTTAGGTCTTGGGATGGATTTTGGGCTATGACCCTTAGTTTCTTGTAGGCACCTAAATCAGGGATGCCAATAGTTTCCTAATTCCTAGGAAGAGGAATACAAAAACCTCATGTTGGTGTTTCCTATGGCTTGCGTGTGCTGGAACTTGTGAATTTTTATTCTGAGGCACCTACCTCTCCCCATTCAATGTGAAGGGATCTTGGTACCCTGGCATAGACTTCTGATTTCTAAACCTGGATCCAAATGCCTAAAAGTGAAGTAACACTGAGCACTGCCATGGGTTAGCTCCTTTGTAGATTGGGGCTTTCACCCCCAGCTGATCCTTGAGACCAAAAATCCCTGGAGACTAGTAGCAGAAATTCTGTGACTACTTTTCTGAGTAGGTTTTCCCCTTAATGTAGTTTTTGTCTTTGGGAGGGAAGGATTTGATTCCTAAGCACATTTAAAAAGGCTAGAACCCAATAATCTTACAGTCAAGGATGTCATTAATAGTGCTGAGTCGCACTGACTATCTGGCAACAAGCCATAAATGACTTGCAAAACATATGACTCACTGTTCATTCCTTCAAGGACTTGGCATACCAATGAGAAGCAAACATTTTAGAAATTGTGTTCATTCTTCAAGAAGGCAGAGATATTGTCAGCAATTTTGCTGGAGGTTGTAGCTAGGGTAGAGGAAGCTATGGTGAAGACTGGAGACACTAGGAAGTGGACATTGTAGTAATTTACCTCATACAATGAGAATGACTGTCATCAAAATAGGTAGAAATTACATGTATCTAACTCATTCAAACCAAGTAATCCTAATGTAAACAGTAATTACCACTGTAATGGAGTCACTTCTGTTGAGTGGCAAAGCTGCACACTGATGGTGCAGAGGTGGCTGCTGGACAAAGAGACTGATCATCAAAATTAGATAAAAAATAAACAATGATTAAAGCATGAGATGAAAATGAATCTCATGTCTAGTACATGGCTGATTCGGGTATTTTTTTCTTCCTATTTTTTATCTTGGAACTTTTTGCTCATTCGGGCTTGATTGCAAAGAAGCTGATTTACAAATACATTTTCCTGGAACTTGATTATTCAAAATAGATTTTCATTGGGATGTTTTTCCAGGGGGTCCAGTGATGAAGAAGGGTACTGTCTGCTGTGAAATTAAGACAGCATTAGCATGAATTGGACATGTTTAGCAAGAAAGAAGGGGTAAGCTGTATCTAACTAAGCATTTCCATACAGAGTGCTCTTTCTTTGAAGCAGCTCTTAGTGTAGACCAGATGTCATGGGGAATCAAGAGTGCTGCATCCTAAAAAAGGGAGCAGGTTTTCAGAATCCCAAGGAATTTGGCAGTAGTTGTGCTTGAGGCTTAAGCTCAGTAAAATTCATCTTGGGATGGGTGATTGGGGTGGGTGTATCCTGCAACAATATTACACAAACAATCTTATTCCACAGGGGGAAATCCACTCCTCCTCACCACCACCGAGCTCTAAATGCAATTGTTTGTGTCTTTTTTTTGCAGTCACATTTTAATTAAATCCCATCATTTTTTATGTTAGCAGAGCTGAAACATTAGTGACAAATGCTTCAGTGCCATCATGACTGGCTAAATTAATAGCCACAAACCTGCCAATTAATTTTAAGATACATGAAATACAGGGGAAGGATACAGGAATATAAATACAGGGACATTCCCCCCCTTTTACTTATTTAAATGGAGCTAACAGAAATAGAAGTGCAGATTCACTCATTTATCAGGCATTTCTTCTTCATCTGAGGTGTCTTCAGCTATGGATACATAGCTGATTACAGAGGCATTCATTCATATTAGATGTGAGACACAAATGCCCAGGACAACCAATCCTGAATTAACTGCTGCAAGGGAGGGCTCTAAGGGAAGAAATTTCTCTGAGGTTCCTCACAGGGTGGTCCACCACTGCAGAAAAGACCAGAAAAGGAGCAGAAAGGGCTGTGGGCCCTTCTGCAACAAACCACTACTCTGCATCTCCTCACCCTGTTTTCTTAGAGTTGTGGTACCTGAGACATTTGAGGGCTTCACCAACCCTTATAGAAGTTACATAGAGTGTAGGGATAGAAGGGGCAATGAAGCTTCAGGTCAGGTTAGCTTTTCTGCCTCAGCTCCCCATTTCTACCTCTGGTCTTTTTTCCCTCTTTAAGGGAGCTCTATATACAACAAGGAAGGCTCTGTAGAATGGTGTGGTGGGGAGGGAGGAAGGCTGTGGCCAGTCTTGCTTCATGGGAGGGTGAGAGATCTATACATGGAAATGTCCGGAGACATAAAGAGCATAATCTGTGCCCAGGGAAAGAGAAGAATGGAGAGAAAACTGTGGGTTCAACAGTACACATAGGCAGGCAAGATTCTTTGAGTAGATGTGATTTTTTTTATTAGATCAACTGAGTAGTTGGAACAAAGTTCTTAGCAAGCTTTTGGGCGCAGTCACACATAGGGAGTCTCCGCTGTTCTGAGACTCCAAGGAATGAGAGAAGCTAAAAGTGTGGCAGGATGTCAGTCAGAATGTAAATAGGTAGAAATTAGAAAGACAAAAGGTAAAGCAGAGAAGGGAAGGTGAAGAAGGCTGGGGAAAGAAAAGGGAGACATTACAGTGACAGAATACAAGGTAGAAAAGAGGCTGTCTGTGAAAAAAAGTGTGACAGAATGTCAGTGAAAATATAAACAGGTAGAAGTTACAAAAACAAAAGGTAAAGAAGGGAAGGGAGGGGGAAGAAGGCAAGGGGGGAAAAAGCCAAAGGGAAACATACAGAGGCAATAATTCAAGGTAAAAAAAAGAGGTATCAATGAGAAAGGAAATATATAGAAATCATGAAGGCACGGGGCAGAAAAGTAAGGGAGAGAAGGGGATAAAAGGTGGCGGAAAAGAAGAATGCAAGATGTCAGGTCAGGCAGGTACCTGGTAAATGAGATGTCAGGCAGGTTATAATGTGTCATAAATCCAATATCTATATTGAGTCCATGATTTTTTGTATCCAGTAGATTTATGAAGTGAAGTTCATAGGGTCATTTACGAAAGGTATTTTGTAAGTTCCCTTTGACAATTAAAACTGATAGAACAGAGAGGGAGTGATTGTCCATGATAAGTGTGCACCCACAGGTAATTGGGCATTCTTGTCTTGATAGATTTTCAGTATGCGTTCATTCTGGTGTGTAGTTGTTTGGTTTCTCCTACATATTTTCCATCAGGGCATTTGGTGCTCTGGATGAGATATATAACAATTGTGGAAGCTCAGGTAAAAGATCCAGGAATGGTGATGGCTCTGTTGTGGGATGCAGTTATAGTGGGGGTTGTGGAGATGTGTTAGCAGGTTTTGCATTTCTTGTCTGGGCATGGTCTGGCTCCATTTGGTATGGTTTGGGTCATAGGAAGTTTGCTTCTGGTGATGAGTTTAGTAAGGTTTGGTGTGTGTTTAAAGGCTAGGATGGGTGGTTCTGGAAAGATCTTCAGGGAAAGAGGACTCCTGGGAAGGGAAAGCATCCACCTCATGAGGAAAGGTAAGTCCCTGCTGACAGCCAGGATGGTCCATCTTCTGGATATGGCTTTAAACTAAGATTACTGGGGGATGGGGATACACAAATTCAAATATGTCCAGGGACCAATATACAAGTAAGCCCTGTAGCTAGGCAGACTGGGAGAGCCAGTTTTGTGGAAGCTAAGGAAATAGCTCTCCATCAATGGGACAGGAAGACGAGGGCCTCACTAGGAGGACTCAGGTGCCTAGATACTAATGTCAGGAGCATGGGGAACAAGTAGGAGTAGCTAGCCCTCCTACTTTTCAGTGGGAATTTTGATCTAGTAGGATTACTGAGACCTGGTGGGACTCCTCGCACTATTGGAACATAGCTATAGAGGGCTACACCCTGCACAGAAAGGACTGGGTGGGAAAGAAAGGTGGTGATGTTGCTCTCTATGTGAAAGAGCAGTATACCTCCTTGGAGGTCGACATTGGCTCAAAAAATGAACAGCTTGAAACCCTCTGGGCTAATTAATGGGAATCAAGGACAACAAGAAGTCCTTCTTTAAGTACATAGGGAACAGGAGGAAAACAACTGGGAACAGGAGGAGGGCAAATGGAAGTGTGGGGCCATAGCTCAACAACTCAGGAGAGCTGGTTACTGGCACCCAGGAGAAAGCTGAACTCCTAAGTGACTACTTCATGTTGATCTTTCATGGGACCAAGGGGAAAACCATGCCAAGCAGAGTACAGGATGAGCGTAGTAGGAATAATCACCTTCCTACTATTGCTGTAGAATTGGTGTATGAGCAATTGTAAAAAATTAGACATATACAAGTCAGTGGGACCGGATGATCTTCATCTGAGAGTTCTGAAGGAGCTGGCCAAAGTCATTGCAGAACCACTGGCAAAACTCTTCCATAACTCCATAACTCATGGCACTCCAGAGAAGTCCCCGAGGACTGGATGGT
Source organism: Crocodylus porosus (assembly GCF_001723895.1). Taxonomy (NCBI): domain Eukaryota; kingdom Metazoa; phylum Chordata; order Crocodylia; family Crocodylidae; genus Crocodylus; species Crocodylus porosus. Next base: position 193,590,419 of record NW_017728906.1, read on the forward strand.
GTTGTGCCCATCCACAAGAAGAACAGGAGGGAGGACTCGGGTAGCTATAGGCCAATCAACCTAACTTCCATTCTAGGGAAAATCCTAGGAAAGTTCATCAAGGAGTCCCTCTGTGATAAGCTTGCAGAAGGTAAAATTCTGAATGACAGCCAACACAGCTTCGTTGCGGGCAGGTCTTGCTTTACTAACCTCAACTCCTTTTATGACCAGGTAACTCGCCACTTGGGCACAAGAGAGCAGGTTGACATTGTACACCTTGACTTCCAAAAGGCCTTTGATCTAGTGTCCAACAATGTCCTTGTGAGAAAATTGGAGGATTGTGGGTTTAATTCCAAGACAGTCAGGTGGGTGAGAAATAGGCTGCAGGATAGAACCCAGAGAGTCATAGTGAATGGATCTGTGTCATCCTGGTGAGAAGTGGGCAGTGGTGTCCCACAGGGGTCGGTGCTTGGTCCAGTACTTTTCAACATCTTTATTAATGATTTGGATGTGGGGGTCAAGTTCATGGATGATACCAAGTTATGGGAAAGCATGGTTACACTTGAAGAAAGGGTACAGATACAGGCGGATATACCCAGGCTGGCAAGTTGGGTGGATCGGAACCTGATGCAGTTCAATGTTGAGAAATGTGAAGTGCTTCACTTTGGGACGAGCAACCCCCAACACACCTACAGGCTTGGCAGCACCAAATTGTCTAGCACCATGAATGAAAGGGACCCGAGGGTAATAATAGACCATAGTATGAATATGAGCCAGCAGTACGATGCTGTAGCCAGTTGGGCAAATAATACTGTCATTCATCAATCAGTGCATCTCCAGGAAAACCAAGGAAGTGATTTTTCTGCTCTACTCAGCACTGGTGAGACCACAGCTGGAGTACTGCATCCAGTTCTGGGCACCGCACTTCAACCAGGATGTGGACAAGCTTGAGAGAGTCCAAAGAGGAGCCACACGTATGATCAGAGTCTTAAAAGGCAAACCATATGAGGAAAGGCTGAGGGATCTGAGACTCTTCAGGTGGAGGAAAAGTAGGCTGAGAGGGGACCTAGTAGCAGCTTACTGCTACAACAGGGGCGTACATCAAGGGCTTGGTGAGTAACTATTCACCAGGGCACCCAGGGGAAAAGTAGCAGTAATGGCCACAGACTCCTGGAAGATCAATTCAGGTTCAACATTAGGAAAAACTTCTTCACAGTCAGGGTGTCCAGACTGTGCAATAAGCTCCCTCCAGAGGTGGTACAATCACCTACTGGAAATCCTCAAGAGGAGACTAGACAGTCACCTGGCTGGGTTCACCTGACTCCCAGTTGCCTTTCCTGTTTGGCGCAGGGGGCCGGACCTGATGATCTTCTGAGGTCCCTTCCAGCCTTACAAGCTATGAATCTATCAATTTCTTTAAGAGTGGGGTCTTCTTCTAGGATGGGTAGCGATTGTTTGAGGATTTCCCATGTAGGTTCTGGGGAAGGGAGATATGTCACAACTAATAGTGTGCGATTTGTGGGGAATTGCTTTTTGTACTGTTGTAAATCTTCACGTGGTATCCCGGTGGCACTTTCAAAAGTGAGATCCTTGTTGACTGAAGACTCTTCTGAGATTTATGAGGTAGCAATTGCGGGTATTCTCTTTGCTGCAAATTTGGTGGTATTGGAGAGCTTGGCTGTAAATTACAGCTTTCTTGGTGTGTGTAGGGTGATTGTTGGTTCTGTGTAGATATGCATGTTGGTCCATGGGTTTCTTATCTGGTGGTTTGGGTTTTACCATCTTGAATATTTTACCATCACACACACACAGCATTAATAGAGAAACACGGTCGCAAAGTCAAGATCTCAAAAGAATGCCAGAGTTGAATGGCCTTAATTAGACTGCCTTGTACATACACTTTATGGTATAGTTTTTACTTACAGAAGCACATGCAATTTTTTCCATGGAACCCAGAAATGTTCAAGCAGAACTAGACACCTGTCATGTTAGCCTGTCATCCCATGGAGTTAAACTATAGCTAAGGTATATGTAAATCGAATCCGGGTCTTATAAATGGGAAGAGTCAGGCAATCTTAATAACAGGCAGCACTACCAGCCCTGGTTATAAAGTAACAAACAATGGGGTATTCTGTCTTTCTAGAACATTTCAATTACAGAGATATGTGTGATAACCAGACTGAAACACGTATGCATAATTAGCTATAGAAAGATTTGATAGATTTAACGGCATCAGCAGACCACAAGAAAAACATAATATCTATAATGCAGTGATAATTAACAATTAGAAACAGAAACTGTGTGTTATCTGCAGTCTAACTCTTCTTTTAAAGCACATAAAGATTCAAGCCTGTGAAGTGCCAGAAAAGGTGTGATTATTGGGAGCATAATCCAAATCCATTTAAGTCAGTGGAAAGATGATGAATACAGTGATGTCCTTTGGACCAGGCTCTCTAGGAGAAACATTGCCTAAGTCATATATTGATTTGGACTTTGTGACTGGTTACTACCATGACAGCACATCCTACCCCTTTGTGCTCTGTGTGCTCCAGACTCTGCAAAAATGTAATGTAGCCTGTATTACAGCAGTGCTGATCATGCACATATAAACATGCTGGAGACAAAGCCTGAAAGAGGTGCTGGGCACACATCAAAAAGTAGCTATAGAAGATCTTTTTGACAGTCATTTGGATTGAGTTATCATGGCATGCTTCTACAACAGTTCTCCCTGGCATGTCCAACACAGTGGGCGCATCTACACGGGACACTCCCGCACCGTTGTTACTGAACATTTATTTAGTACTTATATTAGCAAGTACTAAATAAATGCACGGTAACTGGAGTTACTGCACAGTAGCACCAGTGAACATCTTTTAGGTGATGCTACTGTGCAGTAGCCTAATAATATGGCACTGTAGCATATTAGCACTGTCTGTGCTGTGACACACCACTGCACAGTATTTTTTGGCTACTGTGCAGTCAGCATCTTGTACAGATGCACCCAGTATAGAGGTACCCTTTCAAACTAAGAGACAGTGGGTGCATCTACATGAGATGCTACTGCACAGTCATTACTGTGCATTTATTTAGCACTTGTATTAGCAAGTACTAAAGAAACGTGCAGTAACCGGCATTACTGCGCAGTAGCACTGCTGAATATCTTTCAGGTAATGCTACTGTGTAGTAGCCTAATAATACTGTGCAGTAGCTTTTTAGCACTGTCCGTGCTGTGACGCACTACTGTGCGGTATTTTCCGGCTACTGAGCAGTCATGTAGACACTCCCAGTATAGTCAAAAGAAAGGTATTAGGAAACATACCAGGCCAGGTTGGAGAGTCAAAGATAAAGCCCTCTTGTATCTGCTTCATTATTTTACAACTATTTCCAAATCCCCAGTGGAAATATCCACTCTTGTATATTTGTACTGGTTAGACTGTTCTGGAATTTGGTGTGTAGGGAGACACTGTACGTGTGAGGTTGTTTTTTGCTTGGTTTGTATTTGTGTGCACTGAACAAAAGCCCTTCTTGATCTGCTGAGCAGGGCAGTCTACACACAGGGCCAATTCCTGACCCAGTTGCTTTTGGCAGTATATGGATTTATAGAGTCCACTCTTTTCCCTAGGGGAGCTCTGGTCCAGCCTTGTTGAAACTAGGAACCTGTGGTGGTTGTGTGGCAGCATTTCTGCCTACTACATAGGAGAGCTGAGTTCAAGTCCCAGCTTGGGTGACTTGGGGTGAGTGAACAGGGAGGAATTCTTCTCCATGAGGGAAGGCTGGGGGGGGACCTACTGGCCTATTACAAACTAGCCAGAGGGGACCAGCAGGTACTGGGGGTGTTCCTGTTCCCCTGAGCATTACTAGGAATACCAGGTGTGATCTGGAGCCAACTTTGACCCCAGTAATCTTTCCTGCCATGGCAGGGGGGTGGACTTAATGATTGGCTCATACTAACTAAGAAACCTGCTGTGGCTTAGTCATCTAAGTAGGAGCATGATTAACCCTTGTGGAATGAAGGTGGGGGAGGTAGGGAAAATCAGCTGCTTGCTACCTCTTAAGAGTGTCCCTTGTTTCCTGTGTTATTTGCAGAGGCTCAAACACAGATGAAGAGATTGTTCATGTCAAATACATGTTAACCAAGAATACAAGGACTGCCCTTTACTGGGTCAGACCACAGATGGATCCATGGGTGACGGGTACTTCCTGAGTTGGGGGGGGGCACTTGTGCCCCAGCAACCAGGACAGAAAGGTCCCCTATAGCCGATCATGCTAACCCACAAGTGCCAGGGGTGTGTTCAGAAGTGCCAGTGACACATCTCCTGGGGGAGTGTTCTCGGGGGGGCATCATGCCTGTCACCTAAGCAGGAAATGCTGGCTCTCAGGGGGTGAACATGCAGCCCTGTGCACCCCTTATGTGTCACCACTGGATGGATCTTTGTCATGGTGTCAGAGCATGAATGCTGAAAGGGAGAGTGAACTGGGGATGACCAGGGTTTTCCCACTGTTCCCTTCTCACGTGCAGTCTCCAGCAAACTTGTTTAATTTTAACCTGTTTTGTTTACAAGGGCTCTCATGTAGGTTTAGGATCCTTACCTACTAAGCTGGTATAAGGAGCTCCCAAGATATGGTCCACAGATTAAATGTGGCTCACAGGGCTGTGTCATCGGGTCTGTGGGGTTCCTCAGAGGTCCAGAAATTGGGTGGTGGAACCATGGCAATTAACACTGCCACAGCTCTTCCTGCCACTAAGTTTCCCCAACTATATGCGGCCTTGGGTCTGTGTGATGACCATACACACTGCATATGAGCCCATGGCAACACTGCATGCCAGAATGGGCCCACAGACTAGTGCTACACCATTCATCCAGCCCCCGGGGCTGGATGAGTCAGTTGCTACTAGCATAAATTATTGTAGCACAGTAGAGATGTACCCATTTGCACTTTTCTAGTCCAGGTGAAGAGCCTTTAAAAATATTGTTTACCTGTAAGAACTGCTGATCACTTGGCACGTTGGGTATGTTACAATTAAAGTGATTCAAGATGGAATCATCCACCTATATAATTTAGAGCTCTGAAAATCCAGAGTCTATTGGTTTTATAGCTTTTCCACATTCTGATCAATTTATTATCAGCCAGAAACTCCTCCAAGTAAAATATCAACATCTCTTTCTATACTTAGGTCTGTTCAACTCACTCTGTTATCCTAATTTGTAAAGATGGCTAGCTAAGTGTGTCATCTGTATTACAGTGACACATCCTATAATCACTAGAAAGTAAAACAAATCTCCTGTAATGCGGCAGTTCTGTCATCCTGCTAGAGGAAAACAAAATGTGTATCTAACATTTCTCCCTCCTCGCTTCTGCTGGATAATTATTTATTTGTAGTTTAATTATTGCATTATGCATGTGTTAGGGTGTTTTAAGCAGTAAGACTAACTGTATTGAATCAATTACCTCTCATAATTAAGTATCGTTTTTGGGGGAGCTGTATGATGAGATTTTAATTTTATAAAGTAGGTGGGAGGAGGCAAGCGTCAATAATTGTTGGAACATTGAATTAACTAAATGGTCTCAACCAGGGTGTGTGCCAGGAGAATACAGAGTAGGCCCATGATAAGGTCTCTAGAAAAATATGCACCCAAGTTGGAGGACACAAAGCTGCAACTCCTTGAACCACTGCCTTCAACTACTAGCCACATCCGTACTCAGTTTTCTATTTGTTTCCTCCATCCTTCCATTTTTGTCACAAAAATAGCAAACATGTATTTCCATAAGGAAATATGGGTTTCATATTCCAGTACGGAAATCCTGTGTCCTGCTCATCTTAGACTGGACTGCAATATTACAGTCTGCTCTGAGTAAGAGGGGTCAATAGAGCTGTTAAGGGAGCAGTCCAGAAAATTATCTATGGCAGTTGCTTTCCTGCTCCCCGCTTTTTCTGAGAGAAGAAGAAGTTACCCCACTGCCCTGACTGGCACAGATTGCTCCTGGCCAAGTATTGTGGTGTGCAGCTTGTGGGAAGGCAGAGCCAAGGCTATTTCCATTCTTTCTACTCTTCAGCCACTTGCTCATGGCTGGCTATTAGCTCCTACTTTCTACCCTGCAGCTGGAGTCAGCATCTGAGTAGGGTTTTCTCTTTCTTGCTCTTCCCCCTTGCTGTTTTCAAGGGTGCAGTGTTGTTGATTGTGCCTTTCCCCTGCCACCAAAAAATCTCTCTGATTGTAGGCTCAGTCCCTTAATCATGTCCAAGTATTGACATGCAAACAAATGTATGCACCTATGAATTTGGGTCCTAGGAATGAAATTGTTCATTGCCTGGCAATTTTTCTTAATACAGAATTTCAGGTATGGGAAGTGGAAGAGAAAATTATTGCAGCGGAATGGATTCATATGGTGCTGTAAAGACTAGTAGATGCCTTATTACACAGACAAACCATACCTGCTATGTATACTAGCAAAATAGAAAGCAACAGGTGAAAATGTAATTACAGAACTCTACAACCCTGGTATTTCCCTGATATTTTCACTTCATTTCTTATTATCTTAAAATAGCTTTTCCATCATTATTAAATTAGCCATTCCATTTTACATATATCTACTCATTACTTGGGCAGTACGTGTGGAGGTGTTTGATACTTGCGTTGTTTTATTTGCTGTGTGACAAAGGCTGATACTTTTATTATTCATACTAAAATGAAATAAAGCTCTCCCATCCCTGACCAGTTGAAGTGGCAAAAAGAAATATCCCTAACATTCCTGTGCATTAATTAGAGTGTATGTAATCTCACCATCCATTTGGAGATGGATAAAAATCAAAATCTTCCCACTGTCATTGCAATGGGCCACTAAGTCAGTCTGTAGATACTGAATCACAGTAAGTTCTGACAAGATGGAAAATTTCTCAGCTCTAACAACATATTTGACTAATGAACTGGAATCTGCGTTATGAATGTTGAAATGAAACATGACTTGTGGCATGCACCATATTATGTAGTGGTATCAGCTTTGCAGCTTTCCTGTCAGTCTCCTTCCCCAAGAATTCTTTCCCATTAGGTGTGTGTTGGTTGAGAGAGTCAATCGAGGAGATGAGCATCTTTGCATATCTCTGGTAACTCTTGGGCATCAGAGAATAGCAGTGTGGCAATCCCATATTGTAATGAAGACACAATATGTGTGCTGTCTTAGGGTCTCAGATGGCTCCGATTCCTTCACAGCAGACACACAAACACACACACTTTCATAGATTTTTTTAGGGTCCTTAGTAGATCATCGAGTCTGACCCCCTGCCCTAGGCAGAAAGGAGCACTGAGGTTAAATGACCCCTGCTAGGTGCTTGTCTAGACTCCTCTTAAAGACCTCCAAGATAGGGGAGAGAACCACCTCCCGTGGAAGCTCACTCCAGCATTCTGCGACCCTCACTGTAAAGAATTTTTTCCTAATGTCTAATCTAAATCTGCTCTCCATCAGTTTATGGCTGTTGTTCCTAGTAACCCCAAGGGGTGCCTTGGTAAACAGAGCGTCCCCTATTTCTTGCTGTTCTCCTTCCCCCCATCCCTGATGAATTTGTAGATGGCCACAAGATCACCACTCAGCTTTCTTTTTCTGATGCTGAAGAGATTCAGGTCCCTCAGTCTCTCCTCATAAGATCTTACCTGCAGGTCCTTAACCACATGGGTAGCCTTCCTCTGCATCCTCTTGAGGTTGTCCACATCCCTCTTAAAGTGCAGTGCCCAGAGCTTCATAGTTTCATAGTTTCATAGTTTGTAGGGTTGGTAGGGACCTGAGCAGATCATCTAGTCCGACCCCCTGCCATGGCAGGAAAGAGCACTGGGGTCAAACGACCCCAGCAAGATGTTCATCCAACCTCCTCTTAAACACCCCCAGGGTAGGAGCC
>NW_017728906.1:193598388-193600456 GCF_001723895.1 Crocodylus porosus
GACTTCTTATTGTCCTTAATCTGGGAAGCTAGTCCCAGTTCCATCTCTGCCTTGGCCTTCCTAACTGCCCCCCTACATCCCCGAGCAACTACAGAGTAGTCCTCCCTGGTGATGACCCCTTCTTTCCATTGGGTATAAGCCTCCTTTTTAGTTGGATGCAGTACTCTTATTGCAGTCTAACCAATATTGCATAGAGGGGAAGTATCACCTCCTTAGACCTGTTCGTGATGCACCTCCTAATGCATGAAAGAGTATGGTTGGTCTTACTCATCACTTCTTTACATTGACGATTCATGTTCATTTTGGAGTTGACTACGACTCCGAGATCCCTTTCTGCTGCTGTGCTGCTTAGAAAGTCACCTCCAGTCTGTAGGTGTGTTGGTGATTCTTTCTCCAACATGGAGCTCTTTGAACTTGTCTTTGTTAAACTGCATCCTATTCTGTTCTGCCCACTGCCTCCCAGTGTGCTTCTTTGCCCCATAATTTGGTGTTGCCCATGAATTTGGACAGAGTGCTTTCTCCTCAAAGGAGTGATCCTCATTGCACATGCTAAGTGTATTCCAACTCGGAGAAAAGGCAGCAAGAGGGCACAGCAGCTCCCCTGGCTCTCCAGAGATCTAGCAGGCCTCCTAAAACTATAAAGAAAGGCCCTCAAAGGATGGAGGATGGGATTCACCTCCAAGGAGGATTATTCTGCACTGGTCTGGTCCTGCAGGGAGCAAACCAGGAAAGCCAAGGCTGCAACTGAACCCCAACTAGCTTTGAGCAGCAAGGACAACAAAAAGTCCTTTTTCAGATATGTGGAGAGCCGGAGGAAAAGCAAGGGCAACATTGGACCCCTGCTGAACCAGATGGGGCAACTGACAACTGATGCCCAGGAAAAAGTCAACCTATTAAATGGGTACTTTGCCTTGGCCTTTCATCAGTCCCATGGGATGCCTATGCCCACCACAGGACAGGGAGGTCCGGGTGAGGGAAATCCCCTGCTCTCCATTAATGCTGACCTCATGAAGGAATACCTTGTGAAGCTGGATACCTTCAAGTCAGCTGGCCCTGAGAATCTACACCCCAGGGTACTCAAGGAGCTGGCGAGCATCATAGCCCAGCCTCTGGCATGGATCTTTGAAAACCCCTGGGACTCTGGTGTAGTGCCCGAAGACTGGAAGAAGGCCAGTGTGGTGCCAATCTTCAAGAAAGGGAGCAAAGTGGATCCGGCTAACTATAGGCCCATCAGCCTGACTTTTACCCTGGGGAAGATCTTAGAAAAGTTTATTAAAGAGGCCATCCTTAATGGACTGGCTGATGCCAGCATCCTGAGGGATAGCCAGCATGGGTTTGTTGTGGGTAGGTTTTGCTTGACCAATTTAATTTCGTTCTACAACCAGGTGACCTATCACCTGGACAAGGGAGAAGAGATTGATGTGATATATCTTGACTTCAAAAAAGCCTTCAATCTGGCATCCCATGATCACCTTTTGGTGAAACCGGCCAATTGTGGCCTTGGGTCCACCACGATCTACTGGCTGGGAAATTGGCTCTGTGGTTGGACCCAGAGGGTAGTAATTGATGGAAGTCAATCATCATGGTTTCCTGTGACCAGTGGAGTCCCCCTTGGACCCATATTGTTCAACATCTTCATTAATGATGTGGACATCGGGGCAAAGCATCCATACCAGAAAACAGGCGAGTGATCCAGGCTGACCTGGACAGGCTCAGCAAATGGGCAGATGAGAACCAGTTGCTGTTTAACACTGAAAAATGCAAGGTTCTCCACCTTGGGAAGAAAAATCTGCAGCATCCTTATAGGCTCAGCAATGCTACGCTGGCTAGTATTATGGAAGAAAGAGACTTGGGGGTCTTTATTGAACACAAGATGAACATGAGCCTGCAATACGATGCTACAGCTAGTAAAGTGACCAAAATGCTAGGTTGCTTCCATAGATGCTTCTTAAGCAAATCCTGGGATGTCATTCTCCCCTTGTACTCAGCCTTGGTGAGGCAGCTGGAGTACTGCATCCAGTTTTGAGCTCCACAATTCAAAAAGGATGTGGAGAAGCTTGAGAGAGTC
>NW_017728906.1:193600762-193619498 GCF_001723895.1 Crocodylus porosus
CAAGAGTAAATTGGATGCTTATCTTGCTGGGATCCTATGACCCCAGCTGACTTCCTGCCCTTTGGGTGTGGGGCTGGACTCGATGATCTTCCAAGGTCCCTTCCAGCCCTAATGTCTATGAAATGTATGAAATCTATAAAATCACAGGGTTTAATCCTAATTAACTTAAATAGTTTTGTAAAATTTAAACTTGTTTATTTTGGAGTGTCACGTCAGTGTTTGCATACACTGGGCTTTCGAATTAATTAAGCCTGGTATGGAATTCCTTGTAAATTCCAGAAGGGGGAGCCAAATATCAATCTACCTTGGTGCTGTCTTCCCTACTGAATTACATCGGGGGCACATGTTCACTAGTAAACCAGTAAGTAATACACCAGTAATCCCTTCCCTCCACAGTTCTGTCTCCCCACCCTGGGAGCCTCACACTAACCACCCCCTGCTCCTGCCAAGCTGTGGTCACCCCAAAACCCTGGCAGTTGCAGCCCCCTAGGCTCTGTCTAGTATCCAGCAAGCAGTCCATGGCAGGGACCCCCATTCCAAGCCATGTGTATCATCCCTCCCATGCCCTCATACAGTGTGAGCTCTCATGTTAGAAAATAATGTGTGTGTGTGTGTGTGTGTGTGTATACATATGTGTGTGTATATATATATGATTTTTAAAAAACTATATCCTGTCAGAAATATAAATTTCTATGGGATGAGAAGAGTGGGTGGCATGCTCCTCTCAAGAGGTCCCAAGTAGTGGGCCGTGCTCCCTGCTACATAGGAAAGTGAAAACCTCCACAGTTCATACCAATCTGACCATGGGGAAGAATTCCTTCCTGACCCCAAATGGAGTACAATATATGGTGATCGGTCTGACCCTGAGTGTAGGGGCAAGTCCCTCTACCCAGGAACTGTCTGGCTTTTTTCCCAGCAGGAGCATTGGCACACCCTGGTCAAAGTTCCTAACCTTGGTTGTAGCTAACATCTAATGCCTCTGGGAAGGCTTAAAAACACCCTGATCCATGTAGCAGATAAGGGGGAGAGAGCAAGGGCAACCGGAAAAGCCAAGAATCATGGGAAATGCCTATAGTAGAACACAGGCATATCTATGTCTAGATCATCCCTGACCAGTGGGTGTCCAACCTCTTCTTGAACACCTCCAGTGATGGAGAAGCCTTATTCCACTGTGAATGGGACATAACTGGGCCCCATGCAGATCTCTGAGGACTTGAGAAACAGACATAGTGTCATGCTTCTCCCCTACATCTCAAATAGTCCAGGGCCAGTCCTGCTATCCCATCTTGAACACAGAATTCCATTCCCAAATTGGACATAACCAAGTTTCATCCCAGCCATTTCAGAGATTTGGGGTCACTTTGATGAAAATCAGGGCATCTTCAAGAACTTCAATAAAGGAAATGCTTCATGACAACCTCTGACCTATTCCTAGCTCTTTCCCTGTTATTAGTATTCACTGAAGTTCATCTCCTGTCTCTAACAAGGTCAGTGCTTTATTACCCTTCTCTGACATATGTAAGGTCCCATGACAGCTCACATAGGCCAAGTGTCATTACCATCTTTAATATACCTAAAGCCCTGATTAAGACACAGGTTGTCATAGACTTTTGGCAGTAAGTCTGACACAGACAAAGCCTCATCCTTAGAACTCAAACAGTCAAACTCTAGGGCCTTCTCCATCCCAATCATTATTATTAATAATACCTAGCTAATACATAGCACTTTTCATCAGTATTAAGGAAGAAAGTATCATTATCTCCATTTTCTCTTGAGGTCATTATAGCTTTGTATTATAGGCTGAGCTCCATTATGTTCGTTATAACTTAGCCTTATAAGAAAATTGAAGAGGGAAATAACATATAATTGGAATTAAAAATGTTTTGGTCACTTTTAACAGTTGAATATGATATTACACTAACCCAGATAACTAATAGGAGATTGTAAGCTAGCTGCTTTGTAACTGTAATGGGGCCCCTATCCCATTATTGAAAGTTAGAGGGAACCAAGAATTAGCTGGATAGCTCCAGCATCCTGAACAAACTAATAATGGCAGTGGGACCTTGAATAAAATGTCCACCTACCCCAGGTGTGGCCAGCACAGTGCGGCTTCCATCACAGGATTGACAGACCTGGGACAGAAGTGGTGGGTTGGGTGACCCAGAGAGAGACCAGAACCTGAAGCAAGGAGGGGGATCTGGTTCTGCAGGCTGCAGGAAGCAGAGCTCGTGGGAGGATCAGGGCCTGACTGGATGAGGGGGAAAGACATCAGGCTGTAGGGAAGCTACAGGAAACCCCTGCACTACTGGGTAGGCAAAGATAGGCATTTTGAGGCCTTGCATGGTAGTTTTCCCATGGTGTGGTGTTAACCCAGGATGGGGACCTTTTAGTTTAAGAGCAGATGCTTATATTCTGTTTTTTTGCACTTAAATATTGGAGGAACAGATTGTGGCTGTAAGGGTGGAAGAGGCCACTGAGAAGGATGTCAAAGGCACTCCAAGTCCTAGACTCTTTGAAAGATCTAGCACTGCTGTTAGCAGAAGGACTGTGATGTCAGACAGCAAAGACTGGGGGCACAAGCCCAAAGCCCACAAGGGTGAGAGCAGGGGCTGAGGAGCCCACAGCCCATGAGGGCAGGATTGGAGCCTATGGTCCTGAGACAGTGGACCTCAGGTGTAGGGGCCCAGTGAGAGTAAAGTGGGTCAAGGACAGGGGCCTTATCCCAGACAAAGGCCTAACCTTCAATACCCCTTCCCTCCAGAAGCATCTGCCTTTCCAATCATAACATCAAGGCATGGGGGTGAGAAAACAGGGTGGGACCCTGAGAGGCCAGAGGGGGCAAGCAAGGTGGGATTTAGCTGGCTGCCAAGGAATGACTTTCCTGCCCCAGAGCTGGACCCACTACAGTAATAATCAATTACCATGCAAACAATTCAATCTATAGATATAAGACTTTGAAATCATAAGATCTGTGGAAAACAATATCTATTAATGCTGGGTAGTTTGCAATATAATGACGATAATTTTATTAATGCCATGTAGGGGATGTGTACATATTCTCAAATTCTTCATTATTAATAATCTTACATGTATTTTGAATAATAGATCAGAGTAAATTCTGTAAATTTTTTCCAGTTTTCAGTTCAGTATTTCAGTTCTGAACAAATGTTGCGGTCAGCTGCTGACAAAAATTGTGATAATTAGCTCTTCTTTTCTCTTTAGTTTGGGATCATATGCCCTGGCTTTGAATACCCATGCATCTTTGTAAATAAGGGTATTTTTTGTGTAAAACAGTATTCATTATTTCCTACTTATAATTATGATGGTTAAAAATGTTAAGTCATCCAATCATGGAGCAGAGAAAACCCCACATTTTAGGATGCGAGGCGCATCTACACATTCATTAATGCACCATAGTTACAGCGCATTAAATTTAGTACTTGTATAATAAAGCACTAAATTAATGCACAGTAACCAATGTTACTGGATGAGGTACTAATGTTACTGTGCAGTAGCACCACTGTATGCCTTTATAGTGATGCTACTGTGCGGTAGCCTAATAATACTGTGCAGTAGCATATTAGCAATGTTTATGCTGGGATGTGCTACTGAACACTATTATTAGGCTACTATGCAGTTAGCGTCCGCAAGGTTCAAACTCTGCATCTATTTGGGCTTAATTGGAATGAGAGTGGTGCTCAGAACTTGTGTTGCATAGACATGAGTTTCACACATGACAAATTTAAGAACAAGGCAAAGAACTACTTATGAACATCAGATAAAACTTGTTCACATAAATTGTGTCAAGTTGTTACTAATGAATGAATTCACCACCCCCACCCAAACTTGGTCTAGAAAACAGCCAAAAGAAAACAAGGTTAAATTCATCCAATTAATTATTTACAATGACTAATTTGAGTAGCCTCGTTGAACAGTTGTCTCTCATAAGGAAATGACAATAAAGGCTTTTGATTAGAGAGAGGACCACAAATATATTGTTTATGCACAGCATCTTTAGAAAAATGGCTGTATTCTACAGAGTTTTAAGACTTTAGAATTAGTGCAAGAGTTAAATCACATGGTCTGCCTTAAAAATCTCATCCTTCATCCGACAAAAATATTTCTAGCTTGCTTTGGATCGTTGGTGTAGAATAATGTACTATTTTTTCTATATCAAAGCTTAGGCTTTTGCCCAATACTGGAGTATAAAAGAATCTTAATTTTCTTTTCTTTCTTTTTTTTTTTGGTGGGGGGAGGTCATGCCAGTACTCCAGATATCCCTTTTTGAAGCAGAGCTCTGACTGTGTGTCCCTTCTTCTGTCTGATATCAGCATTATTAGGAACATGTCTATTTGGTATTAGACTAACTAAAAGTGTAGCAATCCACTCTGAACCAAAATGATGCACTTTTGCCAGGCACACAGTGGGCACGTCTACATGTGCCACTTAGGCACTGTTGTTCCTGTGCTGTTATTTTGTACTTCCTTATGGAAGTACTAAATTATGGTGCAGCAACAGCGTGTGCCATGCACGCATGGTTATTTTTGGCCTCTATGTCACCATCACGCACTATAATGAGGGAATGCTTGCTATGGTGACATAGCTGCAGAGTCACGGTTTGTGACCACCGATGCTACGTGACCATACCACGTTGCTACGGCAATGTAGCATCACATGTATATGCACCCACTGAGATGTCATTCCCTCTGAGATCACCAAATTGGATTCTACTCATGTAGTTGGGCACTGAAAACCTAAACTTGACAAAACAGGAAAGAGTTAACAATGCAAAATGGGTCAGCCTTGTGATTGTTATCAAAATATGTTTTATTCCTTAAAGTTTCCATACTGGAGTGCTGCGTCTGTCTTTTTTTTCATGTTTCCTAATGATTATTATGGTTGCAGATGCACTCACCACAGCATTTAGTTTGGGAACAGAGCACCTCTTTTCACAGTGTACAGTCAGGGGAAAAGTGCTAATAGTTAAAAAATGTTAGGCCTTGTGGAAACCATCAACTGCATTGTACTGGGCTTCATTCTACTGGGCTGAACTAATTACTTTTTGATCATTCTTGCTCCTACTGCTCAAGTCCTCTTTTACTGAATTTCAGGGCAAGCAGACTGAAAGTGAATGAAGCAATTGAATTCTGTTTCCAGGGCATGAAATACTAAAAGTAACATGAAAAGAGTCAGGTTTCCAGTTTCCTTGGATGGCATTTTGTAAAGGTCCTTGTTCAGCAAACCTCACTGTATGACCATGCTTAAGTTTGATTGAAGTCATTTCAAGGACTGACTAAAAACTGAGTTAGGACACTGTATTTTAGCCCACTGATATTAAGCTAAGGGAAACAGGTATCAGAAACAGGTGATACATGCAATAAAGCAAATAAGAAACCTAGCATTAGGAATGTGGAAGTTAGGTGATCTAAGTTTTAAATGCCAGATTCACCTTTATGCTCTGGCTCTTGTGATGCACAGCACACACAGCTTCAGCTCAGCCATCTGGTTTGGGGGATTTATGGCTATTTTGTTTCACTGGAATGGCACAATGCACCCTGATTCAGCCTGCACAATCGTCCATCTCCAAGCGTAAGGAGTCTGTGCGCACAAAAATTTAGATGTGTAGAAGCATTTAATGACAGGTGGTTATTGAAATAAGCCCCAATTTGACCCTAGAACTAGGTTTGTGTGGCCAAAACCTCCATGTCTGCCCAGACCCTTATTCACACCAATGGTTCAGAAGCTACAGGAAAGGAAGAATAGCCTTATAGGGAAGGTGCTGGACTAGGATTGATATCTGGGGTCAGTAGCTGGCTTTTAGGCTGACATTTTGGAATGGGAATACTGAGAAATCTGACCTAGAAACACTGAATGAGCTTCTAGAAACAATGACATAATTAACTGTTTCCTTGATAAAGTGTTAGCATCTCTTGATTGGTTTGATAACTAAAGACCAGGCCTCTTTACCAAGGCTCGCTGTCTCTCTTCAGAAGTATAAATCGCTTTAGAGCATAAAGGGTTATTAGCTCAATAAACAAGTGTAGCATAAAGTACACGTATCCAGAGTCCTGATGAGGGAACACCCTAAGATCCACAATTTAAACAAAGTTATAGAGCAACTTCCAGACATTTTTATTGTAGCATATAGCACTCTGAGGAAATCCAGCCCCATGTGCCTTTGCACTAGAAATATAACTATGATTTGAATGTGATTTGCCTAGGAGTTTAAACAAATATACATTTTATGCCTAGGAGTTTAAACAAATATACAAAGAAAAAAGCCAGTGTAGAATCCCAAATTATAGCTTAAACCTAATTAAAACTTGCACATTTAAAAATATATCAGTTTAAAACTCTAACTCTCCAGCTTGTCAGTCATTTTGAAATGACAAGAGCCCCAACACTGATTTCTACCTCTGCAATATTGTGTTACACACTTTGCTCAGGAATAGCAGATACATTAACCTTTGCCTGTACTAGTGCTTTGTTGACTCAGAGAAACGAGGCCAAATGCATTTGTACTCACAGCAGGATATCTCTGCAAAGGCTGACAAGAAGTTGCTTAAACCTCTGAGCCTCTGACACCTACCATACTTCATTGCTGTGCTAACCAATAGTTCACCTTGCCTCATGGTGTTTATTCCTTTTAATCTACCATCTAGATAGTCATCTTCTTCTACTTTCTGTTCTTTCAAAATGTTTCTGTTCAGATATTTTTAGACTGCTGATGTTTTTCCCCCATATGTTGCCTGACTGCTACTGTTGGCCTCAGATGCTCTGTCCTACAGATTTCTGCTCTCTGAAGATGCAAAAGCTTGCCAAAAAAATTATATTGTTCCTCTTTTTTAACCCCAGAGCACCAGGTGACAACCCCATGGTATCAACCTTTTTCACAGCAAGGTTCATGAAAAACTCAGGAACACCTACAGTCCTATTATGCCTGAAATCTGTCAACAGAATAAGCTTCCCAAAGGGTCACAGGTTTCTCTTTGTCATTTGTGGCTAACCTTGCAGGATTTTGGCATTCCTACTGATATAACCCGTAGGTTGTTTTTTCTATGAAGTCTTTTATTCATTGTCCAATTGCTTTGTTCTTGGTACTGTGCAAAAGTCTACATGTAAATGCAGAATCATAAACTCACATAACAACTAACATATTGCTAATGAACCCTGATGCTAAACTGGAAAGCAAATTCCAGCAACTTCCAGCAAGCCACGGATATGACCTGAAGAGATCTTAAAGAGGTTAGAAATATAGTCAGAAAATAATAATAAAATTACATTTTTGGGGGATAAAATGCCAAGATGTGTATGGGTAAAGGCAATTAGGTACATAGGGTGGACTAAAAATTGGAAAACATCACTGCCAAAAGAAACCAATATGGTGGTAGAAGACAGCAAATTAGAAATTTGTTTGCAACATAATATGGGTTTAAAAAAAAATCAAGGTGATTTTGGGTGCAAACACTTCATTTAAAAGCAGAGATATAACTCCTCTTCTAAATGGGCTAATCAAGTACCCATTGAAGTTAAATGAGATTCTTTCTGTCAGCTTCAGTGGACTGTGGATTTGGTGCATTTAGGTGCACCTGGAATATTGTACTCCATTTCTGAACACCTCATTACCAGAAAAATGTAGATTAATTAGGATAAGTTCAAAGAAGAGCAATCACAGTGATTAAGGGGCTGGAATGTATGATTTAAGAGGAAAGATTAAAGCCACTGCACTACTGCTATTAACATCGTTACAATTACCAATTAGGAAGAAATGAATGTTACCGTTGTGTTAGTGGTATTTAAGCAAAGGGAGCACTGCAGTAATGCTAATTAGGCAAATGGCAAAATTGTGAGTATTTTAATGGTGAGCAATATTAAAGGAGGACATGGTGACCATTTATAAATATTTTCAGGTTTAATTATTTAGCATTTGAAGTTTAGTTATTTAGCATAATGTGGGGTACAATAAGAAGCAAGGAGAAGAATGTAAGAGGGTGAGGTGAGAATCGCTGTCAGGGAATAAAAATCTACCTGACAGGGTGATCTATTTGATCTCATAACCATCCTCTGAGAGAATGATAGGCAGACATTGCTTTGAACACTAAGTATTGGACCAGACAAAGGAACAGAAAAATGTATGATTGGAGCAAGCCTATCATTGGCAGTAAGATGGATTTTGATCGCCTAACATTCATTTCCACTTACAATATTTCATGATTCTGTGGTTCTGTGATTAGAGTGAGACTATGGGATGAGAGAACGGGGTTTCTATATGCACCGCACAGATTACTAAACCATGCCAAATACTATGCAATCTGACACCAAGTGCAAACTGTACATCTTAAAATGGGTAATTATTCTGTATCTGTTCTGTCAGAATGGTGGCAAGGGAAGTTGATGACTGTAACTTCAGACAATTTAATGCAACCTAGGTGATAAAGCCTATAGGGCCATGTCCAGACATTGCATCTGCAGTCCCACATACTGCACATTCAGGTGTTCTCCACGCTGAGAGAGAACACCGCGAGGATTTTTTTGACCCCAGGATATCCCGAGGTTGAAAAAGTGTGCAAAACAAAAGCGGGGTGGTGCATGTGGGGAAGCATGTGCCACCCAAAACTGGAGGCTGGTCAGCAGACCCACAATTCAGCTGCCAGCCAGGCTCTGAGTGGCAGGATCACTACTGCTGTAGCCCCAGGAAGCCCAGGTAAAGCTGCTGGGGCCAGCACAGTTGCTGAGATCCCCTCTTGCCTGCCCTGACCAGGATGCGGTTGGATCCCTAGCTGCTGCTCAGGGCACAGTCTGCTGGCTACTACCTGTGGGATGCCTGCTTTGTACCTCTGCTGCTTTCCCCACAGCTGGGACAGTGTTCTGGGTGCTGTCATGGGTGCAAATGGTTTCAGCCACCTCTGGTCCATCCACTGCTGTTCCCTATTGCCATTGTCTGCTGTGCATTTCTGTCCTGTTGCCCAAAGGCCCCAAGCCAAATGGGAATGCACGTCCAGCTTGTGAGGTGCCAAAGCAGTGATGTGGGCTCTGCGAACCCATGCTGCAGGCAGGTAAGATGGGTGGCAAGCTGTTCCAGTTGGCACTAAAGCAAGTGAATCCCAGCCATTCTGTGTCTCCACTGCTGCTCTCCCCTGTGCAGGCAGAAGTCGAAGGTTGGTTATTTTAGTGTGAACCTTTACCTGCACAAGGTGTAGACAGAAGTCACATTTGTCACATTATCAGCCCCTTGAAAGCACTCTAAAGCCATGTCCAAACACAGGAGCTCTGCTGCAGAGAGAAGCTCTGCTTCAAATTGACCATCATGAAGGTGCTCCAAAGTGGAGCACCTTCATTAACTTGTGTCTGCTCCAGGGGCTGGGTTGCTGGAGCACAGCCCAGCTTCCAGTGCTGTCTCAGGATGGGAAAGGGAGAAGGCAAGGGAGGGAAGTCTGTTTTGGGGTTTGGCCAGCCACGTTGGGAGGAGGGGGAGGGTGGATTGGAGCCTCTTGAGGTGGTGGTCTCCAATCTACCCACCCCCCCACTCCAGCACAGGGTGGAGAAACCCCAGAATGGACCTTCCTCTCCTGTCTTCTCTCCCTCCCACCCTGAGACAGCATCGAGGGGTCGGGGGGGAGCGGGGGCAGGGCTAGGGGAAGAGGCTGCAGAGGTGCAGCCTCTCTCCCTGGGTTGGTTCCAAATTGTAGCTTGTTTTCCCACCCTCCCAACCCAACAGCTAATATCTGTTGTATTGGGAGCATTGGTCTAACTCGTGGTGCTTTCTGTGAGGTACCATGAGTTAGACGGAGAAGCTGCATTTCTGTCTGCACCTACAGCATGTGTTCTCTCATAGTGTGGTGAACAAATGCCCACTAGAATGAATGGGTATTGAGGGTGTTAATCCCTTTTAGGGGACCAGGCCACTCTGCATAGATGCTTGACAACCACAGAATTCATATGGAAGGAATATATATTATTTATCTATACTGAGAATCTTATAGAATCAAACCATTTGCTGCTTTCCAGTTTTCCATATAGTTTAATTCACTGAAACTACAGAGCTATGAAAATAAATTGCCTCCAAACACTGCCTTGCAACAAAATTATGGGCCTGATTCAGATTCTAAGGAACTCTGCGATATATGTAAAGACTGTAAAATCCAGCTGAGTATTTCCAGTAATAACTGAAGCTAGACTTTCAAGAGACTTTCTCTCCTATTGGTGACACAAAATAAAGGTCAGGTTTTCAGAGAGCCCAATGTACAGAGAATCTCCTGAAAGTGCGGTCAAGTCTTGAGCTCTTGAAATGGATGAGTATTTTCCTTAGTAATATTACCCACAACTATATTTTTCTTAAAATACTAAAAATATTCGTTAATAATTAACTGGAATGAATAGAAGTGTCCCTCAGGACTGTGAGACTTTCAGCACTGCAGAATGAGCCGGAGCTTCCACCTTTAGGTTTAAAGCAAAGCTGCTCAGGTTGACAAATCTATCAGGGCTGTCACCTACAATTCTGTGTTTCACCCCTGTTAGCTATTCTCAAAGGCGCACCGTACATAAGTGAAATGTATAGCATGCCGTTCCGCGTTTGATATATTGCTTTAGTCAGTTGATTGTGCCAGCCATGATGTTAAATTCTTAATACTAGTCAAATTTATTTACTGAATAATCCTTTTCCCCTTTTACTTTCCTTTTTATCAGCAGTTTGGAGCCTTGAGGGCTTCCAGAGAGGACTGTTGATGACCACTGTGCTGTCTGTACAGCTGGGATAATTCGTTGTTAACGGTGACATTTTCAAGTCTGTGTTGAGAGCTGTTTGGGAAGAAAACACTGTGCTGATTCTTGAGGGACCGCAGAGTGGGGATAAGAAAAAGGACATGAAAAAAAAGTTATAATATGGCTTTTATGGAAGGAGATGAAAGGTTTGTTTTGTTCTCTCTTTTTTTGCCTACATCAAAAATGCTGTTTACTTTTCAGAAGGAACTACAACACCGACTTTAAAAATTGACTGCTTTTGCTTTCTCCCAGCTTTCAGCATAATATTATTGACAGGTGGAACAGGGACAAACAGATACAGGAAACATCAGGTACCTCTTTCTTTGTGAGAGGTAAAGGGGGGCATGGCTCAGAAGGTGGAACAGCATGTTCTGATAGGGCCACATCCCACTGGTTACCTTTCCCATTTTTCCTTTTTTTCTTCAGCTTTTCATTTGTGTGTTTGCAAAACAAACACCCACAGTAGTTTTTGGTATCACTGTGCCCTTTGCTGCTCCTTTAACATGTATGAAGTTTTCTTTGTAGAGTTTTATTTCAATTTCTATTCCATATTTGTATTTTATATTAGAAATAGGAAGACTCACTTTCCCTTCTTTGTGTTATACTACCTGCTTGGTTTTCACAAGATCTTTGGATGGACTAGGTAGGTAACATCACAGGAGGCTGAAATCGGAATTGCAGTTTCCCTAGTCCCCAGCTGGGAGAGCTAACGCACTGGGTGGAGCTTGGGGTGATGTAGGGTATAGCAATGGGGCGCGATCCCATCTATTCTTACAGTTGCCGGAGTTACAGACGATCCAGAGCTCCGGTTCCACCATTTTTAGATGCCACCAGACAACTTCTTCAAGGAGTTTGCACACTATCAGTATTTGCTGTAAATAAGTGTAGCTCCAAACAAAGAGCATTCAGACAAGAACTGTATTAATTCAGAGCTTTACACAAATGATGGTCCATTTATTATAGGCGAACCATGACGTAACTACAGGTAGATTAAGTATCCTGTTAATGTTTTTAAGAACACTCACTGCATCAACTAACAATGAAGCAAATCAGGACGTGAATGCCTTACCGTAAAATACTATGCAATGAGAAGATTAGTAGAGGCCTGGATCCATATCGGCAAACTAGGCATCTAAAGGAATGAGGCACCTAAATACTCTAAAGCTATCTGAAATAACCCTGCCCCAGCAACCACAAAACCCCATATGCACTGGTCTACATTTTGAACTTCAAAGATTCCTAGGTGCCTAAACATGGGCATGTGTATATGTTTCTTTGTGTCATCCTCCTGGGGCCAGATACTTCATTTTTAGAAAGTGCAATATCTATGTTTGAAGTACTTAAGGGGCCAGTCTGGATTGTGTAATACACGTGCCAAAGAATTTCTCCCCAAATCCACATGAAAGTGTAGCTTTAAGAAAAATAGCCAACATCACCTTAAGAATTTCAAGCGATAGCCAGTGGTTTCTTTCCTTCCTTTTTTTGTGTCTTTGTGACAAGGTATTTAACAGATTTGTTGGAATCTGAAAGAGCTACACCGTGAGCACTTCTGTTATGGCCTATAGCCAGAGGTAACTCCACTGAAATCACCTGCACTTAGAGACACATTGGGCTGATAGGACCCCTTCACTTCTGGGGACTCCAGTAGAAGACTAGCCACTTGCTACAAGCCTGAACTATCAGAGAATGCTAACTTTATAATTAAACGTTAATCCAGTTGTTGCTATTCAGTCTCAAAATCCCTCTATGTTATTGTCACTGGTCTACATGCTTTAAAGAACTGGCTGATAGCTAGTTTGCTGCCTGAGCTACACCCAATTTCTTCAGGTGAACACCCACCAGAAGGTCCTGATTGGCTGTGATCAGTAAAGATCCCATAACATTTTGATTTTATTTAATGACTAATTAATTTATTTTTCAAGAATAAGCATTGTAAGCCCAGGGTTTATAGCAAATGTCCAACTTTGATAGCTATTGTCTTCCCACTAAATTTTTCTCACGTTATTTCCGGTAGCATCAGAGAATCCTTCCACATTATTTTAGCATACACTATTGTGCAGGATTACTGTACAGTCTTTAGTTGCCTTAAATCTATCTATCTTATTATGGGTAAATGCAAAGCTGTCTATCAAGCACTATTCACACACACTAAATTCACTTTTTAATAAAACGATTTAAAAATAAAAGAGTTTTAGAAAGGTGGGGGTGGCAATCCCTATTGAATGAGAAAACAATTAACTTTATCTAATTGGCTTCAGATATTCTCATGCAAAGGACTGACTTGATTAACTCTGATGGAACTCAGCTGCCTCTGGAGTTGGAGCTGTATAGTAACACAATCCAAGCAATCCCAAGAACCAGTGTGGCCCTACATGAGCACTCATATTTCCCGTTGACTTTAATAGAAACTGTGTGTATTCAGCATCTCAACAAATCTGTCTTGAAATCAGTGCTGCTCAGAATTGCAATGGAGGAATTATGAGTCACTGAAGTACTCCCCAGTTTGCCAAGTCTGTTAGGATGAGAAAAGGCACTCAATGGGCTTATATAGAAACTGAAACCTCGTGGTTCTTGAGTTACTATTTGCTTAACATTTGCTGGCAGAAAGCAAATGAAGTTCTTTTGCATTAGTTGCATGTCAATACAGGATAAGATATGGATTCTCTATAAAATACAAACGGTATATTTTCTGGGTTATTCTGAAACCAGGTTTTGAATGCCAAAGACTTAGTTTGAACAATCTGATCTAGGGAAAATATTTTTCTTAATGAAGTGGTTATTCTTGGAAGGGGTCAGGACCAACCTTGGAGGGTGACACAACCTTGGACTTACACGCTCAATTAAATTTTGGCTATCCCTCTCTACACCAGCTTCCCCCCATAAGATCAGAATACATCATGGCCCCAAATCCAGGTCATTTCAGGAGTTCAGCATTTGACAAGGTTCCTGACAGCCTAAAGGGTCCTTTTACACGTGCTCCAGGGGTATGGTGGGGGGGAAGGGGGCGCGGCACTTTAATTAGAGTGGCTCTGAGAGCTGCTATAATTAAAGCACCACAGTGTCTCATGTATCAGTATCCCCGCACTTAAAAATGGCAGCAATCATGCTTGAACTAACGCTTGTTTGGGACACTGATACACAAGACATAGGAAGTTGCTGGAGTGCTGTAACTGCTATGCTTCAGCATAATTACAGCACATCAGAGCAGCCTCCATGCTTCTGTAGAGGCACCCAAAGGTCCTCCAGATGCAAAAATCCTTCCTTTCATTCATCTCCTTCCCTCAGAGTAAGAGCCCCAACCACCCAACTTCCTTAAAGAGTTTTAACTATTTAATTATTGAGAACTATTTCTCAATAATTCTCCTTCTCTGCAAAATCCCAGGCAAGCCCCATGTTATCTGCACTACTGCCCTAAGTGAAACCACTGATTCCTCTCATTGACTCTCCACTTCCTCATCACTTCAGCCACTTTCAAGAACCTCTTCTCCTTCCTTAACTATTGCAGATCCTTGATTCTCTCCCAGTATTCTCCTTATATTTCTACCTTTTTAATTTGTGCCTTTGCTGTGTGCTATCAGCCGAGTTCCAGCTCCGATGAAAATACACACTGCCTGCTCCATGGTTTCCCCACTGTGCATTGCATACTGGCATATGTGGCATTTGCATCTGACGGCACCAGTTCCCAGGAGATTCCTCCACAGTTTTTAGTTTCTATAGCATTTGTACCTACGTTTGTAAAGTGCCTAGCACAAGAGAATCCCAGAGCACCTAGGTACCATGATAATAACAAAGTCATCATCAGAGTATTACAGCTGTATCTATACACCTGTAGTAAGCTTTCCTTCACATAAAAGCCCCATTGAAATAATATTCAGGCCACTGGGTAACAACTGGACATGAAAACAAGATGATAAGACTAAGATATAACCAAATGTGGGCAAAAGGTCTATCCTTACCCTAGTAGGCCATGGCATTCAGCCAGCAGAATTAAGGCAAACCGATTTCTGCAGCACACGAGGGAGTAATGTGGCTAGTATCATATAATTAATGACCTCTAACCCCTCGGGAAAAAGGATAACTATTTCAAAGTAGCCATTAGGGACAAACCTATCTTGGCTTACAGGCTGCCCACAACCTCAAATAGTCCTTATGTGGCATCTCTTAAGCAACACACTAACTCCCATCTTCACCAAGGCACCTGACCTTGCAGTGGATCCAAGTGTCTGCTATGCCCTCACATCAATACAGACCATATCATCCCTGGTTCAAATAACAAGGAGTACAACATCCAACATTCATTCACCTAAACTTTTTCTAACAGCATGTATGCCATCACCTGCTTACAATGTCTGTCTGCTGCCTACATTGGACAGACAGGTTGATCTCTATACTGACGAACGAACAAACACCAATCTGACATCAGTTGCAGAAAGACACAAAAGCCTGTGGCAAAACACTTCAACCTCCCTGGACAATCCTGACCTCAGGACTACTGTTCTCAGGCAAAATTGTAAAAACTGGGTTGAATGGGAAATTACAGGACAAGAAATCATCCACAAACTGGACTGTGTTAAGTATGCTTTAAATAGGGACTATGGATTCTTATCTCATTACCTAGATTAATTTTTGTGACCTATTTCCTCATATGGGTTCTTCACTTACATGCTTCTCACAGCATTCCTCCTCCCTCCTCCTCCGACCTCTTGCTTTCTCACCTGTTGTTTTCTAATCACACATTCCACTTTATACTCTTTTCTATTTTGTCCTTTCACAGCATCTGATGGAGTGAAATTGAGTTCACAAAAGCTTGTGGTCTTTCTGTATATATCCTAGTTAGTCTATAAGGCTACACTGCCTTCTGACTGACTTCAGGCTAACGTGGCTAAGTACCTCTCTAATATCACTCCAGCCACTTTTAATTTCCCAGCTCAAATGATCAGCTACCCATTTACAGCTGGGTCAATGGGGGAAGGGAGAGGAGACTTAATCATAAGTACAGACCATCTTTTGGATCATTTCCTCACGAAATGACCGCAAAAATGTGACATTGAATATTTGCTGTGATATTGACACTCACTGCTAAGGACCTGCCCATTTGTAAGAAGCAAATTACAATGGAAGGACACGCGATTAGCTATATTAATTTACGCACAATATTATTTTGCCTCACGCATGTTAATTAATCGAAAAATACCAGTATAATTGGCTCAATCCACTTAGTGCAATCAAAATAGGCTTTAAAGGCTTTGATGCTAATCGCTGTAAACAAATGAAGGAATAGTTAAATCCCCCATTAATGCAAAGAAAACAGAATGTAAGGTTTTGTATCAGTTCATTGTAAACAAACAAAAAAAGAGAACAAATCCCCCTCCATGATATGGTTTATGTCTTATAACAAGCAAAACTAATTTAATGCTATTGTAAGGTTTAAATTATTCATGCCATCCTCAATAGGTCATTAAAAATCCTCTTCTAACCTCCAGCAGTGGAAAACACTGGTTTTTGTGGGGCAGAGTAGAGAAGTCAAGCATAATGGCAAAAAAAAAAATTAAGTATTGAAAACAAAGTGAATAAAACAGACCTGAGGAAGGTGCTTGACCCCTGTGGAGCAGGATGAGGGGAGGTGGGGAGGAGGGGAAGGCCATGTGACTTCCTAGAAGTGGTGAACTCTTGTAAATTTTAATGAGCTGGACAAAGATATCTTCTGTAGAGTCTGACCTCAGGGTCTGCAGCTCAAGTATTTACTCCTGCAATGGAGTATGTGCAGGTTTGTGGAGCATGGAGTTTGCTCAGCAGGTCTACAGAGGTAGTGTGTTGTCCTGAATAGAGGCTTACTTGCCACTTATACACACAAGATTGTACCCAATCATAGTCAGCTGAATCTTATGACTAGGGATCTTGGTTTTCTCTGATAAAAAAAAAAATCTCAATTTTTGGATTAAAAAAAGTAACCCAAAATCCACATTTTTCCATGATCAAAATGAAATACCACTCATATATAGATATATAGGTATCTATAGTGGTGTTTCATTTTGATCATGGAAAAATGTGGATTTTGGGTTACTTTTTTAGTCTGAAAATCGGGGATTTTGTTTTTTTATCAGAGAAAGCCTGGTTCCTTGCTTATGACCCTTTCAGCTGAAGATTATGGCTTCTGTTAGCCAAATAGTGGCCACATCTACATGAGACACTGGATGCGCAGTTATTACTGTGCAGTCATGTAGTACTTGTTTATACAAGTCAAGTCCCTTTGTCCAGGGAGGTTGAAGTGTATAAACAAGTACTAAATGACTGTGCAGTAAACCAAGTTACTGCACAGTCATTGAACCAGGTCAGAGCAGCCCTGGCTGGTAGGAGGCCTGGGGATCAGCCTGTCAGCCCAGCGCTACTCCAACTCAGCTCAATGTGCTGTGGAGAGGCTGGCTGGGGCATAAGGGTGCTCCAGCAGGGGGCTAGCCAGCAGGTATCCCTGCACTGAAGCACCCTTGTGCCCCAGCAAGCTAGGTCAGTGTCTACACATGCATTGCTGTGCACTAAAGAACTCCACAGTGGGATAGTACTTGCATTTATGAGTACTATCCTGTGGTGGATTTTATTAGTTTACTGCAGCCTAATAGAGTTGCATGTGTAGATGCTGAGACATTAACTGTGGAGCTAATTAGTCAACTCTGCAGTAAACATCTCATGTAGTCGTGTCCATTGTATGTAAAAAACCCAGGCTGTTCAGTAGCTTCTCTTTCATGAGATGGGGCGGGGCGGGAGGTAGGGGTCCATATGTTTAAACTCTCTTCAGAGGTGGTGCAGTCACTTATCCTGGAGGTTTTCAAGAAGAAACTGGACAGTCCCCTTGCTGGGGTCACCTAACCCCAGTTGTCTTCCTGCCTAGAGTTGGGGGGGGGGAGGCGGGGAGGGGTGGCTGGACCCAATGATCTGCAAGGTCCCTTCCAGCCCCTAACAATCTATGAATCTATGAATTTAGGGGAAATATATGTTTGCCAACTCTTCCATCAGCTCTTCATTGTTAGGTATCTTTTCTGTATGTTGCCATACAGGTTGTTGGGCTATTTGATCAGCTCTGGAAGGACTGCTACCTCCAGAAATGTAAAAGGGCAGCCTTATGCCACACACATGAGGCAGCCTGCTATGCTGCTGGTGTGTCCAGATGCCAGTGGCAGCTATTTTTGTGCTCCCTTCACCTCCAAAGGCTGAGGTTGGGGCTGCTGCCCTGTGCACTACCACTCCTCTCTAGTTATGCTTCTGGTGACTTACAACTTTGTACTCACCTCAAAGTTATTTACTTGTTTATCAGAAAACAAAATGAAACTATTCCCCTATACACCATGGGCTGCAATCCACAGTGGCCTATCTTTTTCCTCTTGCAGCTATTTTTCTTTTAAATCCACTGCTGGGTTACGTGCCAAGCAGGTAGACTTTAACACTTTCTTGCCTGTTTTACCCTGTCACAACCATAATGGAGTGCCTTATGTAGATCCACAAGGGGTGGTGGGGGGTGTGTGGTGGCCAGAACCAGCGGGATTAATAAGCAATAAATATGTGCTTCTTGGAGGCATTTGGTATTTTGCCTAACAGGTAATATTAGCTAATATAAAGCTTGCAAGTTCGTAACCCACAAATGTAATTTGTCTGTCATAGTTTAACGAAAATGATAAAACTAACTGTTCATATTCATTGTGGAACTGACTGGGCCCCAACAGCAAAGCTGTAGCTGCAGGATTAGCTGTCCTAACGGTTTTTGCTCAGAGTTCAGCCTTGATGATAAAAGCTGGATCCAACCACCTGGCACACCCAACACATTTCAGGAAAACATGTCCCAAGAAAGCATATTCAGAGAAACCTAAAAGGGTTGAGCTTAAGCTGAGTAATGTCAATTTCAAACCTAAAGGTGCTGCATTATAATTTTCTTATTGGATAAACCCGGGTCTAAGTAGTAATCTTTTATGATAATTTTTAACAC
>NW_017728906.1:193620183-193623308 GCF_001723895.1 Crocodylus porosus
ACTCTAAGTCGTCTACTTGTGCCAACTCGGCGAACCTCGAGGGCGGCTAAGAGCTACCTCAATCCCGCCCCACAAGCCGCGTGCTCGCACAACTCCGCAAAGCCTGCGGCTCCCCTAAGCAGTGCCGGAGCCGCTAGCCCGGCATTTCACCACAGCAGCAGAGGTAGAATAGGCTAGGATATGTAGGGAGGATTTATGTTTGCTTGAATTTAATCCTTTGAACTCTCCCAGTATGAAGTGGTTTCTGCACTGCCTGTTACCCTGGATTGCATGCAATATCCAGAATTTAGCCCAAGTTTTACATCTCATTTGAAATACTGTAATGAACACTTACCAATCTCAGTACCTAATTCAAACCCCCTGCTTTTTTAAAAAGTATAGAAAATCCTATGGTAGTTTTTTGAAAACAGTAATAGAAACACAGGGATTGATGAGAGCCACTTCCATGTAGTATTCCCTGGTAATGTCTCTGATGACCAAGAGCTTCTGAGTTGACAAAAATGCCAAAGCAGACAAAGATAAAGATATGTACAGTATTTTTTGTCATACAAAAGAATAGAAACACATAAAGGATATTCCTGTTGGTGGTTGTTAATAGTTTGAGCATGCAGCTTCATTAGCTTTAGTGAAATGCTCTGAGGAGCTAGATACTGCAATATGAAGTACTACAGAAAAGCTACTCCTGATAGCACTTTAATCACCTCCCTGGTGGTCTAGTGGTTAGGATTTGGCACTCTCACTGCCACGGCCTGGGTTCGATTCCCAGCCAGGGAATATTTCTTTTTTACCAATCCAAGAGTAAAATCCTGCTGCCAAGATACAAGATGACCATGGCGGAGGTGACCACCCTCCCACAGTTGACCTAGATCTTCTGGGGGAGCACCTAAAAAGGCTAAATATTTATAACTCAGCTGGACCAGATGAACTACACCCAAAAGTGCTAAAAGAACTGGCTGGC
Source organism: Crocodylus porosus (assembly GCF_001723895.1). NCBI lineage: Eukaryota > Metazoa > Chordata > Crocodylia > Crocodylidae > Crocodylus > Crocodylus porosus. The sequence goes on from NW_017728906.1 coordinate 193,621,142, forward strand.
ATCATTGTGTGACTGTAGGCAAAGTTATTTGAAGACTCGTGGAGCTTGAGAGAGGTCCCAAAAGACTGGAAAAAAGACAATGTGGTATCTATCTTTAAGAAAGGGAGCAGGGAGGACCCAGGAAAATACAGATCATTCAGTTTGACCTTAACCCCAGGTAAAATACTGGATCATACTCATCAAAGAAACCATCACACACGGCTAACTGAAGGTAGTATTCTGAAGGGTAGCCAACATGGCTTCATCATGGGCAGGTCATGCCAGAACAACCTCATTTCCTTCTACCATCAGGTTACTTGCTACCTGGATAGAGGAATTGAGGTTGATGTCATATACTTGGACTTCAAAAAGGCCTTTGACCTGGTCTTCCAGGATATTCTCATGGTCAAATTGGGAAAATGCGGCCTCCACTACTTCATGGTCCGGTGGTAACTGGCTCCTTGGTAGGACCCAAAGGGTACTGATTGACAGAACTGAGTCATCATGGCTGAGGGTGACCAGTGGTATCCCTCAGGGGTCAGTACTTGGACCAGCACTCTTTAACATGTTCATTAACCATTTGGATTCAGGTATTACAAGCAATCTGGTAAAGTTTGCAGATGACGCCAAGCTATGGTTGTCATGCTCGAAAAGAGGCTGGCAATACAGGCCAACCTGGATAGGCTCTTGAAGTGGGTAGATATCAACCTGTTGTCATTTAATACAGAGAAATGTAAAGTGCTCCATCTGGGGAGAAATAACCCAGAACATGCTTACAGGCTTGATAGTGCTTTGCTTGCCAGCATTACAATTGAATGAGACCTAGGTGACATGACTGACAACAAAATGAACATGAGCCACCAATGCAATGCTGTACCTGGCAGAGCTAACCAAACACTATCATGCATCCATCAAGGTATCTCAAGCAAGGCAAAGGATGTCATCCTACCACTTTACTCGGTCTTCATGAGACTGCAACTGGAGCACTGCATCTAATTCTCGGTGTTGCACTTCAAGAAGGATGTGGAGAATCTTGGAAGAGTCTAGAGGAGGGCCACATGCATGATTAGAGGCCTGGAGACCAAGACATACAAGGAGAGGCTGAGGGACTTGGAATTGTTCAGCCTGGAGAAGAGAGGACTCAGGGGGACTTGGTTACAGCCTATAAGTATATTAGGGGCATACATCAGGGTTTGGGGGAGCATCTATTCGCCAGGGCCCCCAGAGGGGAGGACAAGAAATAATGGGCACAAGCTGATTGACAATCGCTTCAGGCTAGACACAAGGACAAGGTTATTTACAAGCCAAGTGCTGAGAGTTTGGAACAGGCTTCCCCAAGAGATGATAGAGTCATCCACCCCTTAGATCTTCAAAAAATGTCTTGATGCCCATGTTGCTGGGATCATTTGATTCCAGTAGTCTTTCCTGCCAATGTGCAGGTAAGGTGGACACAATGATCTGTAAGGTCCCTTCTAGCCACTGACAACTATGAAACTATGAAACCAATTAACTCTCCATATGGTTATTTTTATTCCAAAATAAGTATGCCTCATTCCAAATTACTTTAATCCAAAAAATACTGCCTATGACCCAGGTTCTTTGTATATATCTGAGAAAAGACAGTTTGCAGCTTTCACACATCTTAGCATGTTGAGGCAAAAACTATGCAGGATGTCCTAGCTTGTATTAAGATTGCAAATTGCCTTCAGTTCACAGGGATTATTAGCCAGCACCAAGAAAGAACACCCCTTTTCCTAGTGAAAGTGCATCTAGAAAGGAGAATTTCTTTCTGCTGTGTATAATATAGAAATGAATGCATGTCTTTTACAAGAAGTTAATTAAGAAAAATGGCTGATAGAAGCCTGCCTGGGAAAATGGCATTGAAAATAGAAAGGCCAGTGTCTAGAAAGTTTAATTATGATTTAAATGAATTAGGATGAAATGTTTGTCACTCAGTCAATTACTTAGTACACGTAGATGCAATTTCCATCAGTGTTCTTACTCCCTGTTGCTATTTTTTATCTAATCTACCACAAAATAAATACACTGAAGTGCTGAGTAACTCAGCAGTAGAGATAAGACCTTGACACTTTCTGTCATGGAAATTTTTTGAGTATGTGCTGCCAGTACAGAAGAGGTTAAACTGACATGCGCAGTTTGAAGCTGTGAGTGGAAATTTCCAAGGCTC
>NW_017728906.1:193624083-193634937 GCF_001723895.1 Crocodylus porosus
CCCACCTGTCCGTATCTAATTGCCATCCCGGCCCACCGTGACCTTGGGGCCCGATCCTTCGGTTTTCCCCGACACTTTCTAGGTATTCCCAGCAGAGAATTTTCTAGAGAGACTGTACAGAACAAAGTCTGTGAACTGGTCATCTAGCATGTATTTTGTTTCTATCACCGTCGAGCCAGTCAGCGGCCTGATCAGTGAATAACTCTGTTAAGATGCTTGTCAATGATATTTAGCAGTTTATTAGACCTTCAGACAAAAAAATATAATAAAGAACAAGTAAGGAGAAGAAAGAAAGACACTGCTTTTCTGAATGTCACCTGATTAATAAAAAATGAAGAAAAAAACAGGTAGACCTTGCCTAATAGGGCTGTGTGAAATTTCGCCAGCTGTTTCATTCCCATACTGTTTTGGCCAATTTCAAGGTTGAAACAGCAAAATCAGAACAAAACAAAGGTGGTCAAAATAGCCTTGAAACAAAATGATGCTGGTCGAAACATTTCGACCATAGGCTGGGGATGGGAAGTCAGTCTAGCTGGACTGACTTCCTATCCCCAGCACAAGATCTGGCAGGGGGCAGGAGGCAGACCAGCTGGGCTGCTTCCTGGGGCCCCATCCTATATCACGCCTGGATTGATGTAGCACGGGGCCCCAGGCAGCAGCCCAGCTGGGCTTCCGCCCACCCCCTGCATGATGAAGCACTGGGGATGGGAAGTCAGCCCAGCTGGTCTGACTTCCCATCCCCAGCAAAACTCGAAACAGCATCAAAACAGCCTTTCTGTTTCGATGGAACAGAATGGGAATGCTGTTTCGACTCCAGACGAAATTCAAGATGAAACACTGTTCCCTTGAACCTTTGAAACTCAAGACGAAATGGAACAGTGCCATTTCGCACAGCCCTATTGCCTAACATTTCTTACAGCTTGATCTCAAACTTCTTCACAAAGGCTATAGGCATAATTATCCCTGTTTGGGATAAGTGAGGCACAGGGAAATGAACTCATCTGTCCAGTTCACCCACTCAGCTAGTATTTTAAAGGGACTAATACATGAATGACACATGCCCAAGAGGCTGGGGGGCATGGTGACTGCCCACAGGTAGTGGTGGCAGTGGCAGCAGTGGGGGTGTGGTGGCAGCGAGCAGGGAGTTTCCGTAGGCAGCTGCAGTGGTGTCTGCGGTGGGGTGGGGAGGGGGGTGGCGGGCTCCAACTGGCTGTCAGTGATCATCCACAGATGCCAGCAGCGATTGGTGACCGCCTGCAGATGCCATCAGTGGTGGGGGGGGGGAGTGGTGAGCATCAACTGTCCACAGGTGCCATTGGCAGCATTGGCAGCAGCCAAACACCCCTATGTGTCACCAGTGGACTAATACATGACAGAGTCCAATCCATGACAAGACAAAACTTCACAGTTGTATGCTATTAAAACCCTTGAGCATCTACAAAGTTAAAACTCTTTTTAAATATTCAGAAGCCCTAAGAATAACTATGAAAATTAAATGTGTACTAACTAGATAATATAATATACCTTGCAACTTTGTTCAGTTTTATGTTAACCTATCCATTCTGTTAGTCTTTGTACCCTGCTGGAAAACAAGAGAGTAAGTGGTCAGAGTCATGAACTAAATCTTTAAACTATTATTTTGTACCATGGATATTTATCAACATGATATCATAAATATGTCTTCCATGGCTTTCACTGCCGACACCTCAGTCTTTGATGACATGTCCATTTACCTCTGAGGGAGGGAGGTAAGTATTATTTTCCCCATTAACTGAGGCACCTAACTTTTCAAAGGTCATGTGGGAAGCATGTAGTGAAGCAGGACTGAACTCAGGAGTTCTACTTCCTGTGGCAATGTCATAACTACTTCTTTTCTATGGCATTCTGCCATAGTGCTGAGTGCTAGCTTAGTCTATTCCCATTGAAATGTATGAGAGTTTTACCACTTCAGGAAAAATAGGTGTTGGACATTCCTGAGCTCTACATTATATGCTTTACTGCATGGTAAGCATATACACCTACACCTGCACATGCTTCCTGTGCAGTAAACCTCACTAATTGTGAGTAAATTTGCTATCTGCAAATGTAAGTATTAAATTTACTTGTGATTGATTACTTCCCAGTAGCACTCATGTAGATGACTGACCAGGAGCAATCTGCTTCTAGTCAGCTGGCCACTAGGGGGCAGGAGATTGCTCCCTGTCCCTGGGAGCTGCCTGCTGCTGAGGTGGTCTCTGCCACCAGATCATGGGTGGGGACTATGTCCCCCTGCCTGGAAGCAAGGTGCTCCGAGCCCCACCACTCCAAGATTGTGATTGGGGATTGGGAGATCCTTATCTCATAGCTCCGACTTCACCATCATGATTGGGGACTGGAGGGCTGGGAGATCCTCATCTCCCAGCATCAGCTCTGTGACCATGGGGCTGGTGTTGGGTGATCCTTATCTCCCAGCCTGAGACCTGTGACCACAGAGCTTGCGCTGGGAGATAAGGATTTTCCAGTCCTGGTGACATGACCATGAAGCTGGTGCTGAGAGATAAGGATCTCCCAGTGCTGGCCCTGTGGTTGTGGAGCTAGCACTGGGAGTGACTTTCTGGTGCAGGCTGGGAGCTGGGAGGTCTCAGCCCCTAGCCTCAATCAATCAGTGGGGCAGTTAGCAGTGAGGTAGCTGCTAGTTGCCCCACCAGCAGATGGGGCAGGAGGCTTGGACCTGCTCCTCCCCTGCAGTCATTTCCAAGTCTCTTATTCCCAATGCAGGAGCTATGCCCAGGAGCTCCCTGGTGCCAGGGCAGAGGGGCATTGTCCCCATTCCAGGAGCAGGAGGCCTCTCAGGGGCAGGGTGCAATGTCCCAGCCCTGGCCAGGATGCACCTCAGTTTATAACTGCAGAGTATTCCACACCAGAAGTTTAAAACTGGAAGAAAAGTTGTCCCGAGGTACAATAAGAAAATGTGCTACAATGTCAGAAAAATGTTATGCCTTCATTTGTAATTGCTATTCTTTGCTATATTTTCCATAATATAATTTTCATTGATGCTTTTTGTTAGCTGTTTCCTGGCCTGGTGCTTTCTGCCAGGCCTTGGGCCAGCCCCTGGGCCATTGCAGGGCCCTAGGAAGCAGGAGCACTTTGTTGCTTTTAGCAGCAAATCTGCTCCTGCTTACCTGCACATGTCTGCCCAAGAGTGTTTACTCTCAAGTAGTTTACTCATGAGTAAACTGCTCCCAGATTTAATTCACATGTAGACACACCCAGATATTACTAAATTTGAATTTGATATCAAGATTCAGAGTCTCATCTGGCACTAATATAGATATTTCTACTGAAGTCACCTAAGTTTATAACTTCATAGTATTCCGCACCAGAAGTTTAATACTGGAAGAAAAGTTGACCAGAGGTGCAAAAAGAAAATGTGCTACAATGTCAGAAAAATGTCATGCCTTCATTTGAAATTGCTGTTCTTTGCTATATTTTCCATAATATAATTTTCATTGATGCTTTTTGTTAGGTTGTTGACACTTGGCAAAAGTTAAATGCTGGCCTCTTAGAAAGGTTAGAAGCAGAATTATTGACAGAATATCAATAATAAATTTAGTGGTTTAGGTCTTACCCTCAAAAACAAGTTCCTAGGTAATTTTTTCTAAATATTTTGTTAAACTTTCTTACACTGTCTTACCCGTACAGGCTATTTTTGTATTTTCGCACTAACTCACAAAGGATGCCATGTCAATCTTTATTTTTATTGAATTTTTAGAGCTAAGAAAAGAATTCACATGAATTAATTTGTCATGCTGTCTTTTGCAAAATGCTCCAAAAGAATTCTCAAATATTTATATCTAAACTTTGTCAATAAATTTAGCATTACTCCAAAGAATCCTTCTGGCTCACTTGTTGCTTCTAAATCATACTCAGGGTGGGTGTTTCAACACGAGATGCTTTACTGTGCATTAGATTAATCTAATCACCTACACATTCATGGGACTTACTGTGCAGTTTCCTAGTACCAACAAATACAGGTGCATTAGCTACTGTGCAGTAGTGTACGTGTGGATGTTGACCAGGAGCACTTTCCTCCCATTCAGCCTAGGCAGCAGGGGGCCACAAAGGATGGGGGGAAGGAACTGCCTGTAGCTCTGGCACTGCTCAGCTCCTGACTCCCCCTAGGCATAGATAAGGGATGGGAGCCAATTAGGGTGTGCGCTGTGCAAGCAGCGGCAGGGCTGATGGGACAGAGAGCTCCCCTAATCCATCAGTCTTGCCGCTGCCCATGAAGCGCACACCCCAGTCAGCTCCCACTCCCTGCACATGCCTGGAGGGAGCCCGGAGCTGAGCAGCACTGGGACCTGGGGAAAACACAGGGGTGGGGGGAAGCAGCACTAGGACTGGAGGGAGATGCAGGAAGGGAAGCCATGCCAGGACTACGGGAGAGGGGAACTCAGGGGGGAAGCAGAGGTGGGGATTGGGGTGAGATATGAGGGGGAAGTAGCACTGTGAGAAGGAAGCAGTGCTGGCACCCTGCACTGCTCACCCCTTGCATCTCTGCCCACCCAGTGTATAGCACTGGTTCCCACCACATCTCCCCCTGAGTCCTGGTGCTCCTTACTTCCACTCTCAGGAACAGGGTATTGCCCTAATTCAGCACTGCCAAGATAGGCTGCGATCCCAAGTTCTGGACAGCTGGCTCCCACACCCTGGAGCCCAGATCTGACCCCAGTGTCCCCTGCCAACCCAGGGCTGGCATCTGGGGGAACTTGGAGCTCCCCCTGGATGTTGCAGGTGGGCAAGCAGGGCAGGGGGGCATGAACAGGCCTAGACTGGACTGCTCCCGCTGGGAGCATATTTGCTTCCGACAGAGGTGCACATGTAGATGTGTAGCTGGAAGCACTTTTATGAACATGAATTTTCTTTCCAGTAAATTCAGGCACAATAATTGCACGTGTAGATGTGCCTGGTATCATGAATATGGACCAACTTGGATCAGGACATGGTTGTTTAGATGATACCCGACTCCCGTTAGGTGGGGTTTGATTCATTTCCAGTCCCTAGACTTAAATGTCTAAATGTCTGGGCATTTTCATTGGAGTGTCCACCATTTTGTGTTTGTTTCCCTACTTGGCCAGACCTTGTCTATGTCTGTTGATCTTATAGAATATGGAACATCCCAATCTCTAATCAAATTAATATGTACTTGGCCTCCATTCCTAAGTGGCTTTTTGCTTTGCTTCAGAACCAATAAGTCTTGAGACATTTGTCTTCCTTCTGCTGATGATAGACTTTAACCCTTAATAATCTGGCAGCTAGGGCTGACACTTGGTGGTTGGATAAATAAATTAATAATAGCCCATGTGGCCTCTAGGGCATTAAGAATTAAAAGTAGGACTTTAAGAAACAAAAGTAATCAGAGACCAAACAAGTTTAGGAAGGACCAAGTACCCTACTGGAGGGAAGGAAGGGGTTAAAATAGAGGGGTAAGGATAGGAATTGGGTTGAAACAACATGGTTGGGGAAGCACAGGTAATGAATGAACAAACCAAATGCACAATAATACTCAGACATCCTTCTCAGGCAACAATCTCTAATAATGAGATGTCAGGAGAATTACACACAGTCTAATTACACACAGTACAGGGGTGTAGGTTGTAGCTGTGTTGGTCTAAGGACATAGGCCGACAAGGTTCTTTTTGTAAGTCCGCTATCTTTTATTAGATGAACTCATATAGTTGGAAACATTCTTCTTTGCAAGCTTTCAGGTACAATTACCATTTGTCAGGCAGAGGAAGCATCTGCACATTGTCTGTGCTCTTCCTGAATAGAGTAGTAAAGCAGCCAGAGACCAGTATATACATACACATGAGTGTAGCCCATGTGTGGTCTGTTTGCACCCCTGCTCTCTCGTCTATAACTAAATAGAGATAAATGACTAAAGGAAAAACACTCCAGGCCTGTCAGGCACTTGCACATAGCACAGTGGCAATCTATCTCTGGAACAGAAGACTCCTTCACCAGGCTATGTACTCGCAGACCAGCCTTGCACCACTAGTGCTTACTGAAGGCACATTCTTTTGCAAGACAGACGTCTCACTGGGTGGAGACTAAATAATTAACCTTCATATGTTCCCATGGGGTAATTTCCTACCTCACACACGTATTATGTGAGTATCTCAAAGTTAATTAATTCTATTTTAAAAAATTTTTAGGACATTGTCATTGGCGCTGCAGTGCACAATATTCCCAAACAACAGCCAACTTACATGAATGGTTTGGTCTCTGTGGATGAAAAACTGCCCAGGGTAACATGTTACTCCAGCTGTGAATGAGTTTTTCCATATGGGGTAACAATTTACCCAAAGCCCATGTTAACACACTGGGGTAACTTGTTACCCCAGTGCAATTTCTGTATATATGACAGGCCAAGACCCGTTTGGCCACTTTGGCTGGATGCATCTGAAAGGTCAGTATTCATTCACACTTCATTCATGCCCACTTCAGGTATCTATGGTAACTAATGGATGGCCATCCTCCACTCTGCTTTGGCAGAAGATGTGGTAATCCCTTTTGCTAACCACTTTGTTTGCAGGCTGCAAGGTCATCAAAACACCCTGTCCTTTGCCAAAACCCCCCCAACCTTTGTCACACCCAAATCCACCTCTGCTCTCTTTTCTCATGGCAAAACTCTGCCTCACCTGCCCCTTTCATAACATACAAGCTAGTTTCCCCTGCCTTTGCTGGAAGTGAGAACAAGGAGCAAAGGGACAGCAGAGAAGTAATAGAACATCATATTGCAATACAGTGTACACGATAGAGTTCCCTTCAACAGTAGGGGCTTGACTCCTCCCATGCCCCTTTTACCTGCTCTCAATAAGCTCCTGCATGTGTGGTTTCCAAATAGCATCCACCCACATTTGGCTTGCCTGCAAAGGGTGGATGCTGGTCTCTGGCTTCTGTGCCCAAGAAGAGAGGGTGCTACCTGCACTGCCATAGGGCAGGGTGGAATTGCTTCTCTGACAGCATAGGTGGACAGGCTTGTCTTTGATTTTTATTTTGATGCATGCTCCATAACCTGTCAGTGGGTGGAGAGCAAGGAAAGCCAGACATTATTCATGACTACAGTAAAAACAAGGGTGGGATGGATAACTGTGACCACTTAGTCTGTATGACCACCCGTAGACAGAAAATCAACAGGTGGCCAGTGACACTATTTTTCAATATGCTGGATGTGGCTGCCATTGCCAGCCTCATCATTTGGCTAAGCCAGAATGCAAACTGGAAGCAAAGAGCACATTTAAGAAGATGGCCCTTTTTTTTTTTGGAGGAGCTTGGAGAATAGTTGATAGATGGAAAAACAAACCAAAGAATGATGGATACACATAATCTGTCAAAGCCGGTCAAGTTTGGTACGACTGCCTTAAATTGCAAATTGCCACAACTCCCCCCGCCCCCAGTAGAACCTTCTGCAAGTATGAGTGGATGTTGTGCTTTTTGTCCAAGGACAGATGACCGCAAAACCCGGAAACGATGCAAATTGTAAGCGATTTGCTTGTGTGCACATCAGTACATCACTGCTGCTTTGTAAGGAATGCAATATTTAGTTAAAACAGCTAGGAAATGTTTTTGGAAGTCATTGTTAGGTTGAAAACAGTGTGAACTGCAGACTTAGCAAATTGTTCATTCACGTTTTGAAACTCTAAAAAAAGTTTAAATGTTGTTCCTAGTTTTAGTTAAATAATATTTTGGGTTCAAAGAATCATAAATACTCTTTCAAACAAACTGTATGCTTAATAAGTAGTTTTTGGTACATTTATATTGTTGTCACTGGTTCCATTTTGTTCATTGCGGGTTACCCTGTGAGACCAACAATGTCTAATTGTGGGGTAACAAGTTATCCCATGAGAACAACAACAATTACAGTATCATGAGGATGGATGAGGGTTAAGACTGGCAAAGAATTCTCTCCCTCTGGCCACAGTCAGGAAGTCTCTTCATTTCTCCCAGCTTGTGATCATTTGGTGGGGAGTTGGGAAGCATAGTCTTCACTCGCAGGAATAGCTAGGTGATGGGTGGAAACACCACTGTGGAAATAAGTGATTTTGGCTGGCAGAGGCCGACATGGAAAATTTAGCTTGCTTTCAAACTGATGACAGGACAATTTGAAGGGCTCTCTGATCTGCTATTCAAAGGGTTTGGGTTTTCAAACACAGATTAGGGTGGCCAATGCAGCGTCTTTCCTCCAAACACCTAACCATCTGCGTGAACTGCAGACAGCTGTTTTTCTCCAGCTGTGTCTTTGCAGCGTGTCTATTTGTCATACCATTTTACATACAAGAATTAGCACTTCAAGGTCAGGCCCCTGTTCAGAGAAGCATTTTCCCAGATATTCCTGCACTGCATCCTCTTTTCATCAGCTTCTGCATGTCTTACTTCTGAGGAGCCTCATTTAGAAAACATCCTGGTTTCATTTTGTTCACTGATACTTACGTTTCATATTGTAATCTATTTTTAAATAAATGTGTATGGAATCAATGCTGACTAGGCTAAAAGGCAGAGGCGCAAGCCCAGTCAGGGGGAGGAAATCTGAGCTACCACCATCACCTCTCATTCACTCTACTGTGTTTATGATTTTGCAGCACATATGGTTCCCCGTCAAGGGATTCCATAACATGAGGCAATTATTAATAACTAGATTGCAGTTTTGTAATACAAGTGATGCACAAAAAAGCCACATCTCATATCACGGCATAACACTTTGGCGCTAATAGTTGTCAGTGTTAAGTATTATATTTTGCATACTCGTGGTGACTAAACAGATTTTTAAAGCATGATTGGGATGGACACGTTATATATACGTACTGCTAGGGACGATGAGGGAGACTGTGGTGCAAGAAGTCATGTGTCTACAATCTGTATTGGAGACCTACATGGGACTCCCAGATTGGAAAGATGTAATAAATCAGTAGAATTCTTCATTTCTTGGCCTTTATATCATGAACTTATGGTCAAGTCCATTTTAGCAGACATTTTAGATGGAAATGCCTGGTTGACCACCTTGTTCAGACTTTGGGCAGAAGGCAGGGCAAAAGTTCACCTTTTAGGCTAACTGAATCAGAGATGCATGTCTTGAGAAGGTAGTGGAGTTTTGTTTCACTCTTAATCTTTTGTTATGTCTAGCTGAATTTTAAGTGTATCCTGTGATAATTTACATTTCCGCAGGGCTTTTCATCCTGGGAGCTCAAGCTGCTTTCCAGTTCCCACTGGATGAACCTCCATAGCAATCCCATGGGGAGGTGAGTATTACTATCCCACTATCCCCATTTTACAGAGGGAGAAATTGAGGCACAGATAAGTGACTTGTCCAAGACCACAAAGGGGGTTTGCAGTAGCACTAAGAATAGCAGATAGGTTTTCTAGCTGCTAGTCATTTGCTAAGACAAATGAACATTGAGTCAAGTCCAAAAGTCTTTGTCCTTATTGTCAAGGTGCTCAGTGGCCTGTGCTCAGAATATCTAAAATGTCACTGAAAACTTCCAGCTGGAAACCACGGGAAACATCCCGGCTCCTACAGGATAGAATAATTTTACCTTAAGGGCAGAACTTGTCTGTGGAATAGAACACTTTCTAGGGAACTCGTAGGAGATTGTGGCACAAACTCTTGCAGGTACTGAGGGCTATCGTAAATCTCATCACCTTCCACTCCAAGTGCTAGGTGCATTTCTCTGACCTACTTTCTTTAACATAATTATGTAGCGATGCACACATTAAAATAACATCAGCCTTGGTCATTACTAAACACTCCTTCACTCATGGTTCTCTCCCTAGGGAGAAGATGAGGGGGAAAAGACACTTGGCAGGTGTCCATCAGGTCACAGATTTGCTACTAGAAGGTAGTCAGATGCCATGATGTGATGAGCAAGGAATAATAACTTCTAAAGAATAGAAAAGCATGATGCTTTTACACTTCTTTTCAGGCTAGTGCATCTCCATCCCCATAGATTACTCCAGGAATTTGAATTTAATCAATAGGCACCGTTTCATTTTTGTCTCAGTTAAGAAAGATCATGCCACAACCTGCTGAGGATTATGCTTATTAATATGGTAATTTATCACCATTATTAAGAAATATATATATATATATATATATATATGAATTTTTAAACTTATTAGTAATAAATGCTTTTGTGCCCCATTAATAATATATCATGTGAAAATTAGTGTCTAAATTAATGTTGTGTGGCTGCAAGTAAAAAAAAAAATTGCAGCATCTTTATTGCATAATAAAATGGCTTTAATTGTTGGAGTAGAACAGCTTTATAACATATCATTACTTTTGGTAACAACCTCTGCCTTTTCATCGATCAGAAAATGTTATCAGTCAGAGCCAGACTGAAAATAAAACTAAAGAATAACATTACTGGGAGGATGCAGTTGAATGAAATAAATTGACATTAGCAGAAAGGAACATAATTAACAAGAAGATTTACAGAGTAACATATTTTCAAGTTCTGAAGCCAAATGTTTGTACCCAAAGCTTTAAAGCATTACATATGATTTTACTGCAATTTTCAAAATACAAATGACATCTTGTCATGTCTTTTTCATAATGATTTTTTCCCTTTCTAGTGGCTTAATAAAGGAATATTTTGAGGTTTTGGCTGAACTAATGCTCAAGTTGATGATCCATGGAGCAAAGATGCAGCCTCTGAAAGCTGGCAGTGACTATAGGGTTAATACAATCCCCTGTTCTCACTTACATAAGTGCCTAAATGTAGGTTTATGAGTCTTACGTTTCTACATACAAATATAATGTATCTGTCGCCGGGACCCCTCGGCACACGAGGTATACTGCCTACCTGGAGCGAGGAT
>NW_017728906.1:193634948-193646089 GCF_001723895.1 Crocodylus porosus
CGGACTAGATGATCTGCTCAGGTCCCTTCCGACCCTAGAAACTATGAAACTATGAAACTATAATGGAGAGGAAAATATATTTAGATAAGCTTGCTTTTGGTGGTAATGTTTTCACCAAGCCACCCCCTCCCCTTTGCACCTTATTCAGGAAAGCATCCATGTTCAGGAAAGCATTAAAGATCATGCTTAAAACTAAACACATACTTTTGTGCTTCCCAAAATCAGAGGGTTTTGTGAAAGGGTCTGGGTGTTGACAGTAGCTAACACACCTTGAATATTGCTAAATGATGATGATAAATGCTTACTTAGGTGAGGAACAAAGAAATCCTGTGGGGTGACACCAGTCTGAGTTTAGTTAATATAGACTCGGGAGAGAAATACAGTCTGCCTGTTTCTTGTAGATGCATAAAGATCATTTTTATTATCATGACTATAAAATCTTATCTCTTTCCTTCCCTGAGTCTCCAGCCAACCTTGAATGGTTGAGTTGGTTTTGAGTATAAACAAGCATCCCAAGCTACGGGTTCTAGTGATGAGCCTCCGATGCCATAAATCCACTCTAGATCCAAACTAGAACAAACTTGAGGGTGTGTAAGTTAATCAGAGTAACAAAGTAGTCAATCAGGCCAACGTTTCTATCCTCATGGGGTATGTTCAGATGAGCGGGCATGTGCATTTTACTGGGTACAAATAGCAGCGACACATATTTGTGCTGCTGCTAGTTGTCCCTGGTGAACACTCCTGCACACACACTCTGGCATGGGGCAGATTGCCCTGGGTGGGCTAGGGGAGGCTGAGGCCAGCACCTCCCTTACCTGGGCTCCTGGGGGTCAGTGGTGGTAATCTGGGTGAGTGGAGCCTGGCTAGCAGCCGGAGCATGGCTCTGGCCGGCCTGGCTCTGATTTTGGGTGCTACGTGTGCCGTGCCACTTTTCTTCAGAGTGATTTTTTTTTTTGATACCAGGATTGTTGGAACTGGGAGGATAGTTCTGGAAGCCAGGATTGATGTCAGAGTATTTTCTATTGTTTGGACTGACCATTCTCTTTCCCCTGTTCTGATTGATTTTTCACTTCAACTGCACTGAGCTATCTTTTGTACTTCCGTGCTATTCTCCCCCTGCCCTTCGTTTCCTTCTCTGTCTTCTGCCCTTTCCATCACTCATTCATGTCATTCTTCCTTCTCTTTGCCTTCCATTGAGCTTCTCCCATGCTCGTTTAACTCACTGTATCCAGACACAGACCTCCTTCTCCAGGGCACACCCAGAGTATTTACTGGACATCATGTTATTCTGCTTATGTATTATGCCAGTTTCCTCAATACCTCATGTGTCCTGTTTGCTTACATTGGGTACTCTTTGGAGCAAGACCTACATATAATTTTGCATTTTTATGGTGCCTAGAACAATTATGCTTGGATATTGGCTCAGGCTTGAGCATTACCATCCTAAGGATGACTAATGATTATTATCACTAAGAGTAAGCCATTAATATATTTAAGTATCTTACATATATTAGTGCTGTATAACAAAAGAATGAAGCATTTTGCCATTTTGAGAGTATAATGATAAAGAATTTGCTATGTTGATCTCAGTTCTGCTATTTACTTGTATGGGATATGAATATGGCAGGCTGTATCTAAACTTACACACATATGCCATATTTACTTGAATCCAAGTTGAGATTCCCCACTTCATTCAACATAGACAAAAAAGCCTCCTTGCCACTGATTTGAGTACAAGAAGGAGAGTATGGGGACAGTGTCTGTGGCTCTGATTCTGACCCCTAGCTGCTACCTCTCTGCCTTCCACAGACTCTGCTCCCCCCCCACTCCCACCACCGCTTACTTTCCTATTACATCTTTGATCTGGTTGGGCCACTGCTCTGCCCAGGACAGGGAGCACAGAGATGTGCTACCTCTGTCTCCATCCAGGCCATATAGTGGTGACAGCAGCTCTGGCCCTGATCCTTGGGGGCTAGAGTTGCTGCTGCTACAACAGCTGCTAGCTGACTAGGCTGGGGCCAGCTGGAACTACAGTCATAACTAGCTGGTAACTGGTAGGTGGGAGGCAGAGGTGGGTGCGGCAGGCAGCAGGGGGGAAGTGGCAAGGGGGAAGGCAGAAGAGGGTACAAGCCCTGTTGGGGATACAGACATGGGGTGCACACATACTGGTGGGGACAGGCAGCTGGGGGGTGGGGGGCAAGTGCTGGGGGGCAGGTGACAGGGGGAAAGGGGCATGGAGTCAAATCGATATTTGACTCCCTCATCTTTTCCCCCCCATCTATGCCCCTGTGTAAGTTCCTGTGCCTCTCACTGGCACACCTTGTTTGTAGGGGCTTTTCTGGTTTTGTTGTTGCTTGAAGAGAGGACAGGTCATTAGAGGGTTAGACTTTGGAAGGTCCTCAGGCGTTCTCACCTGTCACATCTTTGATAGAAAAATTAGTTTAATTGGGAGGAAGATGGTATGTCCTGCCTCTTGGTACCTTTCTTCAATCTTCCTGTCTGTCTTCCTGTTTGGGGCTCCACCGTCCCTACACCACACCTAACAACAACCAAAGATGTTTATTCTCTTGCTTCCTAAGTCCCGTTCAGTAAAGGTTCTGATATCCTGACCTTTGAAATATGTCATTTGGATTTGGACATTGTCTCATCCAGTTCTTCGTAGGCCGTTATTTGGTCTGGCCCAAACTCCTACCCAACCCTGGATTACCTTGATCCCCAGCGAATCTCCCCCTCTTTTGGGTCTATACTTGCTGTGGTCTAGATATCCACCCATCCTTCTCTCCTCAGGTTCCTGCTGGGTTCAGTCCTGTCTGGAGATGTCTGGAGTCCACGGCATCTCTTCGGGTTCTCTTCGGGTCAGCTTATCTTTATATAACCTTTCCTGAGGCAACCACCATTTCCCCTCAGTGTGGCTTGGTCCTGCTACAGGCTGCTCTTAGCCCACTCGGGAATCCACTTCTAGTCCCCAACATCTCTCTTCTGCCGGGATTTTATCCTGGCTTCAAGGGGAACAGCTGGCAAATCAGCTCCAGCATGGTGCCATAAAGCTCTGCAGTTCCTTTTTTTCCCTCTTTGATGTGGCATCTTATCCTGCTGTGGTTTCACTTTTGCCACACTCCCAGCTCGGTGCAGTGTCCCGTCGGCTCTGCTCATCTCTCGTCTGAGGTAAGTCTGTCCTCATGGCTTTGTGCCTGCCACAACCTGCCTCTGCTTACCCCAATGTAGTGGCAGGCAGGGGGGATACATTTTTTAACCCTCCAAAAATTAGATTCCAGACATGGAAAATTAAAATAAATTTATATAGTCTCCATGTTTAGAATCTTATTATTAGATAGTCATCTTAAACTCAAAGTCATCTTGGATTTGGGTAAGTATGGTTGGTCCATTTATCAATTGTTCTGTAGCTACAAAGTATACCGAGGAACAATAGCAGGAGCATGGAGGTGTTCTCAGGTAAGCTTCATGGTCTCTTTTCTGGGATTAGCTTGTCTGTACAGCATGTGCTGGGTGCTTTGTATAGACATGCCCAGGGTTGTGAAAACATGTACTGTCATGCAGACTGTATGCACATTTGTTCTTTTATTGTTCTTTGTGTGACTTCATTTTCCATATGAAAAACATATGAGGCTGGGAATGTATTGACAGTTTGATATATCCTTGTGAGTAGGTTAGTGAGATGGTTTGCCCTGTGGGAGCTCCTCAAAGAAGCTTTGCTCAAAGAAACAAACCAAGAAACCAAAACTTGTAGCTTTCTCTGGGCAGTAGGAGAGGTTCTTTTGCTCTTGCCCCTTTCTGGTGTTAATCTTATCTGAGTTCCAGTCTGCCTTCTGCCCACAGACCACTTGTTCTCTCTACCTTGATTCTCCCTGCTCTCTCCTGTGTGTTTTGAACTGTCAGCCCAGTGCTCTGAGTAGCTAAGTTCCCATCCCACCACTAGGCTTCTATAATAGGACTTTCTGTTCCCAGTTAAAGGGCCAGTTCACCCTGCTACACCCCCTCACAAAACATTCATCACAATTGCTTTATTTTTACAGAAACTATCTTTCTTTCCAGAAATTATCCCCTTACTACCTCCAAAAGATCTCTCAAATGTTATTCTTATCTTGCTGGTGTCAGTCTTTCCTGCCCAAGTGCAGGGGAGGGGGCTGGACCCAATGATCTGTTAGCTCTCTTCTAGTCTCTAACAACTATAAAACTATAAACCTATGTCATTATAAAAAAGAACCCCATAACCTTAAAAACATAATATTTCCCCCAGTAGTTTCAGTGGCATCAACCCTTTTACTTTCATTCCTACTCTATCCTTCTTTTTAATCCAAATATTTATTTAAATAAATTAGAATTATAGGCTAAAATTTAAACAAAGTGAGAACAATGCATACATTTAGGTACATATTTAGGCCTCTGAACAGGAAGGTCAATTAAAAAAAGATGCCGAGTGGCCAAGAGTTCTGCTTGAAGTCAAGGAAAGCTATTGATTACACAGCATTATTGAAAATCAGGTCACTTAAGCAGGTTCAAGAAGTCCAATTTTAGGTATCCACTCTTTAAAAACCTTTGCCATAGGGTTCCTTGTTTGATGCATAATTGACCAGCTGAGCTCAGTGGAAGAAGGTAGGAATGGAAGAGAATAAGGGGTCATAATACTGAACTGAGAAAGAGAAAGGAAATGTGAAATTTTCAATGTCACATTACAAAGGGCAAACTGAAGACAATAAAATCATCTGCTTTAGTCTTGGCAATGCTGATTATTAAGTGTGAGAAAATGAGTAGCTAATTTACAGCACTGGAAGATGCATTTTGGGAAAATAAGTTGCCCAAAGCTACTGAACTGCTATATAGTCACTTCTGAGTAGCCTCGCAGCTGTTTTATGTCCCTTTGTGAGGATGATAGCCTGTGTTGTTTTTTGTCCACTTGTGTACTATGTACTGACTTTTGGCCCAGGAAAGTCTGGCTTCCACTGGTGTAGGTGCTTGCTCTGGGATTCTCTGTTAAGACTCCTGGGTGTGGTGCTAAAAACAGAGTTTGGGACAGAGTGAGCAATTCTCAAAATGGATCCCAGTGTTCCAGTAAACTCAAATTTCTTATTTAAACTCTAATCCTTGCCCAGAAAATGGTGACCATGCTCATAGACACAATGGAGGAGTCCCTGTGAAGGGGTACATTCATATCACTGCAGAAAGAATGCTTAAGCTTCCACAACTTCTGTGCTATTCTAAAAGGTTTTAATGACCTTGAAAATATTTATACATAGACTTAAAAACTGTAGATTTACAAATACCGTTCTTTTTTTAAAACAAAGATGAATTATTGGGGCTTCTGCTTTCTTCTAGCATGTGGTATGTGGTCCTTTTTCAAGGGTCTTCTGAGCACATATTAACTGATTACCCTTTTGGTACAGTTGCAGTAAGTTGTGGCCATTCATACACATTACATTTTTCTAGCTTTAATCCAAACTACAGCCACGACTATATAGAAGTGGACATCTGTAGTCTGAATTAAAATTGGCTCCAATCTGGGTTAACTAATCCTCACTGAAGGAGGATTAAAGTTAATGCAGACCAGGGAGACAATTTCAACTGTATTAATCAACATGTATATACAGCAGGTATCTAGGGCTTGCTGTTACTTGTGCCCGCCGCCAAGTGTAGCAAGTGAGCCCCTTGCTTTCTCTACTGCAGAAGTGCAGAAATGCAAGAAAACATCCCTGATGGTCAATGATCATCTATTAACCCTTAATTCAAATTGAAATTTGATTCAAACTGTGTAATGCAAATCAGTTAATATGGTTTAGAAAATGGTGAGCACGTCTACAAATAGCCAAGGAGTCCAGTTTAACCTACCAGGGAGTAGACCTCAGTTCCATGACCTTTTGGTGGCATTTCCTCTACCAGGTGGCAACCAGGTGTTTCTGCAAATGTTGTCTATGACATGTTGAAGGAACCTTTTTCCCATAGGTCACTTGCTCAGCTATTGGACTATGGAAAACAAAATCCTCTTCTTCCTATGCATCTATCTATAACCACTCCCTGGCAAAAGCAGGATGCCTTCAAAATATTTATAGACACGTATAACTTAGCAGTGTTAAAATGGCATAAATCAGTATGTGAAGAACTTTGCAGCCAAGCTTTCATATTTGACACAAACAGTTTTTTTTTTCCTTGCTGCCTACAGATGACTGGGTTGGTAAATCCTGGGGACAACAGTTGGCCAATGAAACAGTTTACATTTCTATCCATTCATCCAGTTCTGGGAAAGCCCAATTTTATTACATCAGAGAACGTACAATATTACAAAACAGAGGGTGTAGCAGAGGACTCCTACCCCTGCTACCAGAAGTGAGGGAGTGCAGTGCTGTAGAAAAGCTAGCTGCAGAGCAGCTGCCAGGAAAGTTAGGTAGCAGGTGAGGGGAGGCAAATACTAGGCAATAAGAGCCATAAGATATTAGGGCAGAAGAGGAAGCCCCTGAGCCTGGCCCTGAAGACCAGAGGTCAGGTAATTGGAAGGGGAAGGAGGAAGGGCTGTATAAGCTTAACTCAGGGCCAGAGACTCAGATGCCCTGACTGTGAAGGAGGAAGGAGTTGCGGGATTCCTCCTTGAGATAAGTGCCATTGAGCTGAGTTGTTTATAGCCTGATAGGCAATTTGGGATGACTGGAAAGCCACAGGCAGGGTGCCTGGGACACACACCCTGCGGTAGGAGACGCTAAGCCCAAGGAAATTGCCCTGCAAGAGTCAGGGATGCAGGGGGGTGCATGGCACTAAAGCTGAGCAAAGGAGAGAGAGATAGAGAGGCAGGGCCAAGGGCCCAGCATTTGAGGGAGAGAGTGGTCTGGCCACAAGGACCTCGTGTGCCACAGAGGCTGAAACCAAGAAGATAGTACCCCACAGGGTCTGGGCACTGGCGGGACTTCAGAGGTAGAAGTTGAGCTCTGTGAGGGGCAGGGCCCCGGGGGACTGAAAGCCCCTTAAGACAGTCAAGACCTAGCAGGTCACAATTAGGGCTCATTTGGCCATGTTTGGTATTGGTTGGACGCAGCGGGAACTTGCCAGGCATCCATTGGGCCCAGGACATCTGACCCAGAGGTAGGTCTGTCAAGTCCAGAGACTGGAAGGGAAGTGAGGCAGGGCCAGAGAGCCCATAGGTGAGGGAAAGGCCAGAAGCATAATATCTTGCTCTGGTAGGGATTGGGGCCAGGATAAGGCTGAGCAGGGATAAGCAAGATAGATGGAAGCACCCAGGGCTTACTCTGGTCTCTGATATAGGAAAGCAGCCTCCCATATTTTATTTAGATATCAGTGCATGGCAGGCGAGTATAGGGCAGTGGCCTGAAAGACTAGCGGGGGCAAACAGGGTCAGAGTGCCCACAAGGGGAGCCACAGCCATCCTTGGGAGGCAGATCTGTCACAGACGGCCTTAGGCAGTAAAGTAAGGATATAGCAAAGAGGCATAGAGACTTCCAACTGTTGAATAAATTCCTATGTGGTAAGTGTTTTATATGAAAAGCAAGTCCATTTTTCCAGCACATTACATGAGGTCAACAAACCAGACTGAGATGAACTTTAATTGCCATTGCAAAGTATGCTTGGGTAGTTCATTTAAAGGGTAAGGAATAAACACATGAGTCATTCAACTTAAATTAGCTCAAAAGACTATGCATAAACTCTGAGTTTGACCCTAACTTTTCATTCTGGGCTTGATCCAAAACCCTCTGAAGTCAATAGAAAGCCTCCCATTGATTCCACTGGGCTTTGGATCAAGGTTTCACAGAGTATATAAATTTGCCTGGCTGCGTGGTTTATATTTTGATGAATTGCTTGTCAGATTCACTCAGATTATTCACAGCTTCACCATAGAGATAAACCCAAGTCTTGTTCAGTTGCTCCATCTTCTATAGTGATTGCACTTTCTAATGTATCCATCTTCATCTGCTTGTCATTAATAAATGTAGAGTGGCGTTGTTTCAGAATTAAAATCTGGTGAGATTTTGTTAACACTTAATTTAGAGTGTCCTAAATATACTTCATGACACATTGAATTTACAGTACACTCCTCTGAATACTCATAGTGTTTCAAAGAAATGGCAGTTAATTATTACAATATACTCATTGTAATTTGAGGGATAGGAAAGTAATAGATAGAGGACCAAATTCTGATTTTTGGGTCCATGCCCTTTATCCAATGGATATATAGGCACCAGGCAATGTTACACTCAGTATAAAACTTGGCCTCAAGCCATGCAAAAGGTCACCGTTTCAGTTTCTTAATTAAAAAACTTCACATCCATTTTGGTTGCAGGAATGTGGTGGCTTTCACCCATAAACATAATATTATGGATGCCTCAACATGAACAATAAAAGTAATTTTTGCAAATAATCACCCCAATCACATTTTCTTTTAATCTCCTGATCAGTGCTATTCTCTTGGATTGAGATGAAGAAGAGCAGTAGTCTCTCTGAATTCAGAGCCGCATCAGGTACATTCAGAAAATTCTCTAAGGCTTTGTGTTATAAAAGCCCTTTCTGAGCTCTCATGTATACTGAGAAGCTGGTATGGTCCCTCTTAATAACAGAATAACACAAAGAAATTCCATCGGAATAAAGGCTGGTTTCTCATTAGCTATTACAGCATGGGTTCATTTACCACTACATGGTTTTTGCCTTGTCATATTTCTGCTATTCTTTCTCAGTTTAGTGCTCATGCAAGGTGTAGGAAGAGGATATTATCCATATGGTTGAAAGATTATAGAGGATTTGAACTTATGATCACTTGAACATAAAGTATAACACTACCTCCTGCTTCATGGAAGGCAGGGGACTTACAGTGCTGAAGACAGAAGGCTTCTGTTCATATTGCAGAACGGGTATGACTTGTGGAAATAAATGTTTTTCAGAATTGCCTTTTTTGGTATTTTCAACCCTGAACTGAAGGAACAGTGAGTCATCGCTCTGAGAAGACTGCACTATCTCCATTTTCATTGGCTTTTTCAGTGGGAGGCATTTGTGTTGTAGGTACCTACCTGCCTACCAGGAAAAGGAAATAATTTATGAGATTCAATTAGCTTTATTTTCCACCTTCAGGGAAAAAGGATTGTCCATCGGTCATGACTATTTTACCATAGTGACCATGCTGCCATAACGCAAATCATATTGTGGAGCTTGCACACATGCCCTGTGCTCTCTCACTTAACAGCTGATTTTTTTTTCCACTGGAGTTTTAGACTGAATTATAGATTCAGGAAGGCATACCATGCTTTTTCCTATGGCACAGCAGCCAGGCATAATGCCACTTCCCATACCCCTGGAGTGCAGAGACAAAATCCAACACATATTTCCAGCAAAGCTCCAGAGGGAGAGAGTATGGTTTGGTGACCCCTGGAGCCAGATGGTATAACTAGGTGCTAGTGCTTGAGTGCTAGCTCTTGTGATGGTCATCATCTTGGCCAACAGAGCAAGACTTGAATCAACATCTTCCAGTGCTGAAGGCATGAGATAGCTCAGCTTGAAGTCTAAGCTTTTCAGCAGAGGACTGCAACCAACTCACATCTTCGGTGGACAGGAAACAAAGTTTGACCCATAACACAGACATACCAGTAGGTAACTTTCTTCTTTTGGACAAAGAGAATATCTCCCCAGCATCTGAGGTCCATAGCAGATTGAATCCTGGCTAAGTGCCTACTTACAAGATGCACACCATCCTGGCCTGCATACAGAGGGCTGAACTGAACATGAACATACTCATCTTGAGGTAAGCCTCCCTACTTGGGACTCAACAAAGACATATCCTCTGTTGTATGTTCAATGGGCTACACTAATATCTGGGGGAAAATATTGAGAGGAGCTTGTGATAAGGCCTCTAGCACAGCTGCAGTAAGGGCTGCTGCTGAACATGCTCTCTTTACTCCTGGAGCCATTAGGCATGTTTCTGCTTACTGCTGACCTCCCACCACCAGAACTTACCTGGGTAGAGAATCTTGTTTCTGAAGTCAGGCAGAAGTCAAGGCAGGGTAGCACATTAAAGCTTTTAAGCTTCTTCATTTGCTAGAAATTTGTCTGTGAGAGGGAGTGTACAGACGTTCAGCCAGCAACTGCCCCCATTCTCCTGCTGCTCATACTTTCCTCAGACCAGGGTGATCCACATACTCCAGTCCTCCCATCTCTAGAGGCACCTGGATCAGTGGGCAAAGCTTCTGCCTGCTCCTCACATTGGGTACCACTGTGTGAGGAGCAGGCTGGTAGCAAGCAGTAGCTGTTCCTCCCCTCCCCTACAGGAGGAACAGGAGCATCTGCTCTCTGCATCTTCTCTGGACTATGGAGGTCCCAGTCTTGGAAAGGCACTGGGAGCCTTTTCCTGCCACTCTACTATGGGAGGAAGCAAGTAGCAACTTCTATCCTGCCTTTCCCAAACAGGGGAGACCCTGATCTTGGAAGGCGTGGGGAGTATTTCTCTATTACTCTACCGCCCTGATTCATAGGAGCAGTCAGATGGCTGGGGAGTATACAAGCATTTGTTCTCCCAAGAGAAACCCACAGGAACATCTTCTACCTGGCTGGAGATGGGTTATTTTTCTCCCAGAACAAAAATCATGGTTCTAGGAGAAACCACACGAACACCTGTACATTCAGGGTTTCTACTGGGAGAGCTGCAGCTCTCCTGGTAAAAACATAATGCTTGCACATGGCCAATGACTCTGTCTTTCCTTTTTTGCTCACTCAGTTTATTTACTTATAATTAATAATTTGTATTTTGTTTAAAAAAAATGAAAGGCATTTCCATCAGGACAGATAATTGTCTGGCGGGTTTGTTCATTTCTAGAAGTAATTTAATTTTTTTTTAGGATCTGTGCTTGCATATTTAAGCACCTCTAGAAGAGCCACGTGCATGATCAGAGGTCAGGAAAGCAGATCTTACGATGATAGGCTGAGAGACATGGGGCTCTTTAGCCTGGAAAAGCGCAGGGGTGATCTGATGGCCATCTGTAAGTTTATCGGGGTGACCACCAGGATCTGGGGGAACGTTTGTTCACTACAGCGCCCCAAGGGATGACGAGGTCGAATGGTTATAAACTCCTGCAAGACCGTTTCAGGCTGGACATAAGGAAGAATTTCTTTACTGTCCGAGCCCCCAAGGTCTGGAACAG
>NW_017728906.1:193646402-193657004 GCF_001723895.1 Crocodylus porosus
GTTTAGTTTCTTTTCTATGCTGGAAATTGCCCACAGAGACCTTTCCTGGTAAGGAATATGGAGTCAGATGCCTTCATTGCATCATCTCTAGACCTGTTTTCTAGGACACTTGTAACAAACTACTGACTAGTAAAGATGATGACAAAACTCCCCTCTGACTTCAGTAGGGGTAGGATTATATCTTTGGCCTCTGGTAGGTGCTCTGAAGTACGTATATATTGAGTTATATCAGAACAGAGAGGGGAGAAACAAGCCAACTCACTTTTTCTTTGAACCATACCTGAGACAAACCATTCTTGTAGTAATTGTCTGGAAGTTATTTATTGCATGACTTAACATCAGTGAGCCAAAGTTTTAGGGAAGGCCACAGCCCCAATACCAGACTCAGAAAGGTGTGCACAAATGGGTTAGTAGTACTAGTCAAGGCGAACAGCACTGTGCATCTTGGCAGTGATGGCTATGGGCCTACCTCATTTTTATTAGTGAATTGAGTTTAGTCACAACAAAGATAAGGGTGAAAACAAACAAAGGATGTAACAAAATGAAGGGAAGTGAAGAGAAACAATAATACAATACAATATCATGATGGGGGTGAACAACTTGGAGTATAGAACTGAGCACAACATGAACAAAGCCTGAACAATATGTTACCAAGGAACAAGAGGTGACCAGGAGGAACGCCAATACTGATAACCAATTCAGTCCCCACTTCCAGTCACTCAGTCTTGCCACATCAGTCACGTACTTCACTGGTCATCTTCGTCATTCATGGTACTATTCATGTGTCACTCAAGAGTGTCGCTCAACTTTACCTCACTAGAAGTACTCTGGTTTCCTGAGAACTGCAGTCATTAACACACATGCTTGTTCATCCAAAGTAAGTTCAAGTATTCGAGAGAGCTCCAGCCAGTTCTTCCAATGAGATGTTATCAAGCAGATGCAAGCTTCCAGAAGAGGGGCACCAAATGGAAATGTGGTCCACAACGGAAGCAGTAAATGCAATGTTTGCTCACCTTCTGGGAGGAAACAGCTCATCACAGTCTGGAAATCAGCATATGGCAGGCGTAACAGTGATACAGAACCTCTGTGACGCTGTGCATTTTTATTTTACCTTGCTTCTACCTGCTTTGGGTGGTAGTCATTGTGTATCACTTATTCAACAAATCCTAAATGTGCTCATCAGTACATGCAGAGTTACGCATATGTAAGGTAACATACCTCTTCCTAGCAATGTGTGCACTTTGAATAAGAAACAAAATGGGAAAGCTTGCATCAAGTTCGTGCTATATTATCTCTGTTTATGTTCCTCCAAATAATCACATTTGTTTTGCATTCCTAATTTATCTATTAGCCAGTTGCATTAAAAGATGGGCTGCAATTTAAGTTTGCCACTATGCAAATTCTTTGTCTTAACTTCCAACCATTTAAACATTAATTACACTCATTTTAGGCTACGTCACTCCTATGAGGATAGGTCTAGAGTTGAATTATACCAGCTAGTTATTTTGGTTTTTCAACTTTGAGATAAAACATCAGTCATTTAATTTCTTTGCTACACAATCAAATGCATAAAGGCTTATCTGAAGCTCCTGCTAATTGGGCCCTGTTAATTTATATAAAGGAACATTTGATAAGAGCTAGCAAAAAAGGGAGAGCAAAATTAGAAGCAGCGACTTGAACGCTTCAATACTAAGTTGCTCCTTAGATTAGGTGGTGTGACCATCAAAGTGGAACAAGCAACATAGGGTGTGGTATGAGGGATTTATCCCCCTTATAAAAATGATAGGTAGAGTAATAGGTAATTAGGGCTTGATGGGCATTTTGAATGTTCAAAATACCATTGGGATCTCTAAAGGGAGAACTACTATGATAAAAACACACTGTATATTTTGATGTTTCATAGTTACTATGGGAATTTGGATCTTGGATAATCAGTACAATTTTACTAATTCACATGTTGTACTATATATGAATACTTAGCAGAACTTATGCTGCATTTTTCATATTTAAGGCACATGAAGACAGGAGCAATCCTGCAGTTATCCTTTGAAGTCAGGACATCCTTATAACTAATTCTCCATTCCTCATATTTTTGATGACCAGTTTGAGCTATTGTAAAAGCACCTGAATTTCAGTAAGTGCTTGTAAAGTTGCAATGCAGTCTTTAGACACCTACATTTGAAAACATTGGCCTTAATTGCTCTACTTTAGTGGCAGAACGTTAAAGGTGCAAACAGTAATATCCACCCATTAGGAACGAACAAACCAAATATGTGATCTCTAAGTTGTAATACACAGACATGTTGCCTAGATGCACATTACTGTGTCCTAGGGGTTAGACAAACTGCTGCCTTTTCCCATTTCTTGGTAATATACAGAAAACATGAAAACATCACAAACTCTTGAGGTGACCTGAAAAAAAATTACTGTGTAACCTTTTTCCAAGTACGGAGGGGGAGGGGGGGAATTGATAAAATAAACTCTGTTTCCTTCGCAAAGTAGATGACATGTATTAGTCAAGCGCAGACTGAGATGAGAATGATTTACTTTCTAATTGCTCCCCATACAGCAGCAATTTATTAATTTTATAATGCCTTGGAAATAGCAGAGTAGCTTTCAAATAAGTTAAATGTAGCACTGCATGTATTATGTTTACTATAGGCAATTAAAACTTCTCCAAGACCCATTTCTGATCAAAAATGACTGCTGCTGGAAAGAAGCACCACTATCATTAAAGTTTCCACTCCTGGACTCTTGTTTGCTGTGGTACCCCATCAATTATGTACAATTACACTTATGTGCTCCCATCTAGTGAGCTTGCCAATTTATGGATTGGTTGCTGGCGTGGGGGCCGGTAGAGGTGAGGAGGAAATCAGGCTATGAAGTTCCTGTGGATGAAACTCCAGGAAGGAAAATGTCATTTGAAGTACAAGCAAGGTACAATTATGTGTTGCCATGTAGCAGTGTTTAAAGATAGAACTAAAAAAAAAAAAAAAAAAAAAACTTTTCCAAAGGCAATGTATTTCAGAGGCAAGTAGGTTTTAAAGAAACTGGAGTAATTTGTGTATACTTCTTAAGTACTGCTAGGTTACCTGTGCTCCTAAATTTACTAGGCTAACACATCATCATATCTCCTGAAAGGAGTCCCACCTAAGTCAGCTGTAGAGAAACAATCTTTGGCTGAAAGAATAGGGTTAGTACTATAGTAGCATCCATTGACCATTGTATATATAGATTTTCCAGGTTCCATTGACTGTGTGCCATTTGCTACATGAACTCAGAGGCTTGGTAAGATAAAACTTTAACCAGCTTCTTTCTCTGCATGTGTGGTTTTCTGTAAGGAGGTTGATGGGAGGGTTAGGGTTGCTTTTTTAGGCAAGTTAAATATCAAAGTGAATTTGCCACTCATCTTGGCCCTGCAGAGTTGGGTCTCACACAGGATGGGTCTGTGTGTTTGATGTCCTAGCTGGCATGTGGTATTTATTTACTGTAGTAGAGATGGGATCTATACTATAATGCATAATATCCACAATGTATTGGAAACAGCTGTCTATACTGAAGTGGAGGAAGACTGCGTGCTGTCTACTCTGGGTGGGTTGGGCAAGGTCCTAATGTTAGGAGTTCTAATCCTGCTTCAGGAACTGACTTGAATATTGTCACGTTAAGATTGTTATCAAATATGGGTAAATGAGAAATATCCCCAGGTGAAATACTAGGTTTACAGCAGTATAGCACTGAGATCAGAATCAGGTCCTTTTGCTGAAAGCTTCAGTTTCTGCACCTGCAAAAACGTTGGTTATATTTACCTACTTTGTAGAGGTTGTTTGGGAGGCATTAATGTAAAAGGTTTAGTAAGGTCATTTTTTTTTTTTACCCTTTCTTACTCTTCCCTGTACCTGCTATCCTGGCCAGACTCCTTTTAGGGGACAAAGGCCCAGCATTTGATCTAAACAGAGAATAAGTTTGCAAATATGAAAACAGGCAAATTTAGACCTTGATCCTGCATATTGAAATGCTTGCTGGTCAAAGTTAAGCACATGGATGAGTTTTTACAGGATAAATGTTTAAAGTCATAAAAAAGTTTGCATGATAGAGACTTCTCTGAGGTCTAGCTTTTATGCTGTAAACACTTGTCATGAGCAAATGGACCAAGATCCTCAAATGACCCAGATAAAACTTGAATACTGAAACAGATCTTCCTCTTAAAATCAAAACCAGCCACAATAAGATTGTATCATGTGGTTTGGGATGAATTCCAAAGATTAAAATAATCTTCTGCATAAAGATTGTTATCTTAATTACTGAACACATACATTTGTTTTCCATGGGTTTTTTTCATTCCAGATTTTGCCCTATATATATCTTGCTCTGTGATTTGTGGTAGGGCGTTTCCTAGTATACTTGTATTTTGTAATGCAACCTCATTTTCTCTCCCTGAACGCAAGACCTATGTTTTGTGTAAGCATATAATAGTTATTTTGAAAATCCAGTGTAGGGTTTATTTAGAGTAAGAAATGAATGATGACTTTAAGAATAACATTTCAGATTGCCATTTCCCTTAATAATGTTCCATACAAAGTGCAAAGCTATGAATATTTGCTGGCTAAGTTTGTTTCTGCAGTGGCTTCTTTCTTTTTATAAAGAAACCCACCATAAAATTATCCTGAATTTGGAACATATTTGTTCTGATACATGCATCCCAAATGCCTGCCACTACGACTGTATTTTAGAAGTCCAAGACCAGCGGTTCATCTGAATTCTGAATAATCCAGTTGTGCAGGTATATTTGTAGTGTTAATAGGAGTCGAGAGCAGTGTCATGGGGAGAATATTCCTCTCAGATATTTCCTCCTTCTCTTTTGTTCTTTTCTGTTTCAAACAGCGTGTGTGACTTTTAAAGCTCGTGTGAGTAACTACCAGCGGTTCAGTTTGAATCAAGCAGAGTGTTTCAGCATCTGCTTCTCTGCTATGTATACATTTCAGAAAGTCTTCCCGTTTAGGCTATTGCCAATGCCCTGAGTTAGCAACAGCCCTCATCTTCCTGTCCTGAGCTTGAGAATGGACTATCAAAAAAACAAAAAAGTGGGGGTGATTTATTTGAAGTCCAACAAAAAGGATATTAATTGACCTTCAAAGTTGTAGTAATATTTGTAACCATCACAGGAAATATTCATCTCGGCACAGAATACATTATGCTGTTAAGGGTGAAAAGGCTTGTTGAATGCAACAAGCAGTACATGCTGCTTTATGGCAAGATGCTAATCTGGAGGAAACTCCTAGAGCTAACACAAGCTTCTGCGAGACGCTCTGTTTCTAAGCCAGAAACCAGTTTTTGGTCTTTGTCCTTGTTCTGCAATGAGTATTACTCCTTTTTCTTTGCCTACATTTTGCTTCACCCACAAAAAATGCTTTCTGCTTCCAGCAGGGAGAAAACAAAGGGTAGTCTGGTAACAAAGCACTCATGAAAATAAGCAAACTGGAATTAAAACCACCTAGTTAAACTTGAGCAGCTCTTCATTTTTCAATAGAAAGCCACAGTGATACCATCCTTGTAGTACTGCATTCTGGACCCCAGATGGTGCTCTGTTAAGGTATAAATAGCACTTAGCAGAGGCCAAAGAGCAAAGCCTGAAACTTTTCCCAGCTTTATAGCTGAAAATAGCACCCCAGGTAAGACTGCCCAGAGTCCCTGCTTTTTCAGCTAAGGGCAATTAGGAGGAATGAAGTTGTTAAGCCTGCAATGTGCATTCTCAGTTGGATTTCACATAACTCGATCAGGTGCTTTAATACAAACAACATATGTTGTTGCCTTACCCCTTTCCCTACTCTTAGCGCTGGGAGGTGGTATGCTCTGTTGCGCTGCAGTAATGTTATTCCCCGATGCATGCAGGAAATGAGCCCAGTATATCCTATGCTCATCCCTTACAAAGTAAAGGACAAATCTCCTATTTCTGTCCTTTCCTTAATCACAGTGACTTTTTGAAAGGATTTTTTTTCCCCCACCAGCAGTCAGAAAGTGGCCTGTCTTCTCACTAATTAATGATCACGCTCTTCAGGCATTGCAGATGTCTTCACATATGGCTCATTACCCTTAAGACAGAAACATTGTAAGAGTTAAAGGTTTATTTCACAGGGTTCTTTGGGCAACCATGAAAGATGAAGTCATTAAAAATACTTTTAACTAAAGCGAGGTTTGCTGCACAGCCTCATATTTTGCTGCTCTTACAATATTATGTGGCAGTTATAGCTCCTAAATCAAGGTTTATTAGCTTTTGTTTATGGTAGAATTTGCCTGGAGCTGGAGAAAATTGAAACAATAGTAATAAAACACGTATATATTGTCCAGGTTCTAAGGAACTTGTTTGTTTGTTTTTTTGGTAAGCTTTAAAGCAACAAAGTAAATTAATTAGAAATGTGCCTCCTTATTCTTTTGATAAGAAGGTACCACATCTTACATGGAATATTTGATACTGTAAATCAATGCAGTGTCTATATAAATCAAAATGGGCACAAGGACTAGTGATTCATGGTCTCCTGGTATAAGAAATATCACATATTTTTCTGCTGCCTAGGACAGAGGACGATTTTGTACCTGTTGCTTTCACGCAGTAGTTAGTTAATGACAGCTTCTTATTTGCGGGCACTAAAATGAGTAGACAAAGGAGGAGATATTTCAGTTAAACATATGCCATAGTAAACATGAACACCCCCTGAAATACCTAGCATGGGTTGCTAGGATGTACATTGCTATCCTTGCCGAATACTCTCCTAGCTCTTGGAGCTGGAGAGATCTCAAAAAGAGGTTTTACTCTGAGAAGTGTCTCCTGAAAGGGGCAGCTTCTTAATCAACAGGGCTGTTAACTGTGTATTGGCTCAGTCCTATTTGCTAAGATAGCGCATCTGTTGCATGCATTTATTTATTTTTGCTTCTTTGCAATTCTTATTAGCTGAAGATGAAGCTACATGTTACACTTAGACCATACTAAAGGCGCTTAAAATATGACTGTCTGCCTGACCGGGCACCTACTGTGAAGATCTTCGAAAAGAGACTGGACGTGCACCTTGCTAAGGTTATTTGACCCCCGCAGTCTTCCCTGCCCAGAGCAGGGGGGCTGGACCCAATGATGTCACGAGGTCCCTTCCAGCTCCCTAAACTTCTGTGAATCTGTGAATCTATGTTAAAGCTCGTTAACTTGTGCTAAGTGCCCTCTGACTCTTAAAGTGACCCCACTTCAAGTGAGGGTTAATTCTGCATCATGCTACCTACCTCATGCTAGGGTAACTCCAGTCTTATCCACGGAGGTGAAATGAGCAATTTTCAGTCCTCCAGCATCCTAGGATACACTGCTCCCAGCCTTGTCTCCCGGAGTTGGGATAGAGCCCAGGTATCCTGGCTCCTAGCCCTGCCCCTGCTGCCCAGGCGTCTAGTGGCAAGTCAGAACTATGCAGGCAAGAAACAGTCTGAACCCTGAACATGTGACTGCTCGCAGCGTCTTCTGATTTTCACACTGCTTAACGCTCCCCAGATTTAGTACGATTTACACGTGCCATGTAACTTAAACCTAGAGCTAGCCAGGTGCACTCCATTCCTTTTTGTGAAACTCTTCTGTTTCGGCAGCATGTGTCTTTCCGTAGCGCCTTTCACAATGTGACAACAGCTCTGTTCTGTGGAAGTTGTTGTTCTTCTTGCTTCAGTGGTTGTGGTTGTCTTTGTTTTAAAAACACCAGTTGCCGGTGTTAATTATGTAAGCTAAAGAAATGTTCCTTTTCCTTGCAACATGTGGTAGTAAGGTTCCTGATGGTCCTATACCTCCTGTGGGAGTTAATTTCACGCTTGCACTGCCCGCCACAAAAAAAAATAAAATTATCTTGCACAGACAAACTTTATTCTTAGACTAGAGAATTCTGTTGCACTGAAACATCATAGCTTGCAAATGCAATTGTCACCCAAAATCTTTTAGGTACAGTAGGTCCCTGTCATGAAATGCCTACAGGGTAGGAACTGAGAACATGAACTTCATTCAGAATTGTCTGGGAACCCAGCGTATTGGGGATGGATGCTTGGGGTAGACTGTGTTGCTGAGGATATGCACGCCAGCCTTCTCTTTGTAAAGGTTTCTGGTATGCTGAAAACTTTGGGCATTTATACACGTGCTTGGGGAGGGGAGGGGGAGAGGGGGGGCACTTTAATTAGAGCAGCTCTCTGTTTAAAGTGCCCAGAGGCATCACGTGTATCAATGCCCCCACTCTGAAAAATGGGGGGGGGGGGCTGAACTAAAGCTTGTTGAATGAACTTTATTTAAAGCACCCCCATCACCATTTTTCAGCACAGGGATGCTGATACACATGATGCTGGTGTTTGCCGGAGCACGGTAATATACCATACATGTAATTACAGTGCATTGGAGCAGCCTTGTTACATTAGTATAGGCACCCTTCATGCCCAAGTATATTGCACTGCTCAAGTACAGTCAAGATGTCACCAGGAATGTAGCTCATGCTAACTTACCATCCACCAGGACAGGATGAAGTCTCATAGCAAACTAGAGATGATGGAAAGCATTACTCATGCATGCTGCTGTGCCAGATCTTAGTCTCAGTGAGGAATATGACAGTAATGCTATTGACCTTTAGAGGTAAAGGTGTTCTCCAAAGGAGACCGAACCATGGCTGCAAATCATTTACTCTGCCCACCAGCATCAGCCCTATCTTAGATTTGGCTTTGTCCAGCTGTTCTCCACTCATGGTGTGATATAATTCAAGCACTGGGTCATTTTGGTGTCATGTGGCATAGGCAGCGAACGTTCAGTAGAAGCTGCATCTTTCTGGCACCTTGTCACTTCAAGATGCCATTTGATCAGTTCATTGAGTGCATGTAGCTATTGAAAAGGACCAGGGAGGGACTTGATCCTGGGAGCACTCTACAAGTAAGCAGTCAGGTAGTAGAGATCCAATTTCCTTTCACTTCCTATTCTCACTGGGTGCATCTACACATACATTAATGCACCTTTTCTAATGCACATTAAATTTAGTACCTCCAATGTGAGGTACTAAATTAATGCAGATTAGGCTTTGCCAACACACCGTAGCATATTTACATGCTTTTTTTAGTGATGTTTGATGCATAGTAGATTTTTTTACTATGCATTAGCGTAATGTTAAGTTTTTTTTTATGTGACACTTTAATGCACAGTAAAATAATCCACTGCAGATTAAAGTGCATATGTAGATGTGCCCACTGACAGGTCCCAGACTATTATAATACATTATCCTGGACTTCTGCCATCTCTCTCGGGCCACACAAGGCAAAGTAGATATAGTGACAACAATACTGAATACTTCTGGAAGATCCAGGAACATGAGAATGGATGTCTGTTCCATATCCAATGAGATGAGGAGATCATTTATTTGAACTACTAAAACAGTTTCAAGATCTACCCCACTTCATTCTCTGGCCTGCATCTAGACTGCACTACCTCAGATCCTGGATGATAATTGGCTGGAACCAACCTATCCAGAGTGGTTCTCTTGTATGCTACTTGGGCTATCGTGCATTTTAAGGAAGAAGGGGAAAGATCCATTTTCTGAATGATGCATCACAGGTGCACCAGCTGCTTGGGCCTCTAATTTGCAAACAGGAAGGGTATGAGTTTCATTTACAAGTTATGCATGGAGACTTCTTTAGGGTGTCCAGAACTTCTTGGCAAGGGGATGTAGTGAATTCCAGGAATTCAAGTGGTCTGCTGCTTGGTGAGTGTAGGTGTAGCAAGTCCAAGCTGTTTGGGAAGACTTTCTGTGTCAGGTTACTAAATGAGGCCCGAATGGTGCTGCAAGATACTTTCATCTAGATTGGACACTGCTCAATGTCAGGGCTTGAAAAACACACAAGAACTCTCTCTCTTATGTGGTGGGAGGGAACCAGCAGTGCCCACAGCAGTGCCCACTGCAGCTCCTAAAGCATGTTTATGATGGCTGATAGCAAAAGATATGATCATGAATGCATCCTGCTTTGATTGAGAGCCTCTGTTGCTTTCAGGTAGAGATTTAAATGGCTTCCACCTGATACAGTCTCTGAGGGGAGGAAGAAATGGAAATGCCTGTTGTCTTATTTTAGGGCTGATTCTTCATTCTACCAAGGCTTATTTTATTTTATTTTAGAATCCTAGAATCCTAGAAGTCGGGTCAAAGGGACCTTGTAGATCTTCAAGTCTGACCACTTGCCTGGGCAGGAGAAAAACTGGGCTCAGATTACTCCAGCCAGGTAGGCATCAAGCCTCTTCTTAAAGTCCCCCAAGGTAGGAGCCAGCACCACTTCCCTTGGAAGTTGGTTCCAGATCCTAGCTGCCCTGACCGTGAACTATTTCTTACGGATGTCTAATCTAAACCTACTCTCTAGCAACTTGTGGCCAGCGGGTGCTAGGGGAAGTAAGGTCTCTCCCAAGCCCTTCTGGTCCCCCCTAGTGAATTTATAGATAGTCACCAGGTCCCCCCTCAGCCTTCGCTTGTGAAGGCTGAACAGGTTCAGGTCCCGCAGTCTCTCATTGTAGGGTCTGCCCTGTAGTCCCCAGATCATGCGGGTGGCCCTCCTCTGGACCCTCTCCAT
>NW_017728906.1:193657104-193666848 GCF_001723895.1 Crocodylus porosus
TAATGACTCCAAGATCCCTTTCTGCCTCCGTGCTCTCAAGAAGGGAGTTTCCCATCTTATAAGTGTGCTGCTGGTTTCTACTGCCTAAGTGCAACACCCTGCGCTTGTCAGTATTGAAACGCATCCTGTTTTTGCCAGCCCACCCCTGTAACCTATCCAGGTCTTGTTGCAGTCTTTCCCTCCCTACTAGTAAGAATGGGGCATACTAGTTTGAATGGGGCATACAAATCCTGAAGAGAGAGTGGAGGTTTTATATCAGGGGAGCAGGGCATAGTGACAAGTCAATACAGGAACACTTCCGCTCCGTGAGTTCTGGGACTGTGAAAGATGCAAATTAGATGGTGACTTAGAGGTGGATTCTCAGGGTTTGCAGCAATTTTGAGCTGCAAACTGATGAAGGAAGGAGTAGGATTTAGGAGCATGATGCACAAGAAGCAGGAACCTTATGTGTAAGCTGAGATCCCCTCCCTGCAAAAGCAGCAGTTAACCTAAAAGACCTTTGGGGAGACTGTACAGAAAAGTAAGGTCACAGCGGGTTTGGTTGTAATTGAGTGTTAATATGGACTGCACTGTTCTAATGAGAAGGTTAAGATGGAGATAGAGTCCAGTTTCTAATGGGTGTTTTGCAGTAGTGTTAATTAAGAGCTATTAGCATTTTTTCTGATAACAATTAGTCTGTTGATTGGGTTGTAATCCCCCTATACAGCATCACTTTTGTACCTCAGTAGAATGCTGGTTTAACATTCACAACTACTTTTTCTATTTTAACTGAGTATTGGGGGACGGAATTGTATTGGTTCAGTAATACTAATAGCAAGAAGCCACAGCTCCATATACTCCCCCCCCATGTTAATACAATATTAAGACTGCAAAGAAAAGCACTCAAAAGGCAGAGAATACCAAATAATGTTTATCATGTAAATTTTTAATCCATTTGCCAGTTTGTGCTTTGATGCATGGAACAGAAGTCCATCTTAAAAAGCCAGGGTGCATGTGTGTGTGTACGTGTGTGTATAAAAGGACATAGCTGCTGAAAAAGCAGGCTTATATTGGTCTTGAATTCAAACATTGTCATTTGTGTTGTTTACCAGGCACCTTAGCGTCTGATCCTTTTACAACACACAGAGACACCTCGTGGCTGAATAATATACAGCAAGTAAACTAATCATCAAATTACTTATCATTAAGATACAGAGCCAGATTGTCAGGTGAATTGTGGGCTGCATTTTATTTATGTGATAACAGGATCCTTTCTCTACAGGTCTCCTGCCTCATTCAGTAGACCAGCTGGATGGTGCAGAATGAAAGTGTCATTGGAGCAATATTTTTAGCTTCATTATTCAGCCCTTGACTCCCACCCAAACTGCATGTGAAGAAACTGCTCCTTCTTGCTCACTAATTATTCTTATTCTGAGTTCCTCAAAATATTCACCTTCAGCATAGACCCAAAGTGAAAGTTCTGCAAAAGTAGTCATTTTTATATATCTATATCTATAATGTTTCTCTTGTATGTGTGTGTGTGTGTGTGTGTATCTGTGTATATATATATAAAATAAATAAAAAATCCCTTTACAAGAAAAACATTTGACACCCTTAGCTGTTGCTGATATTATGTACCTCAGCTACAACACTGAAAAAATAGCAGGTATAAATCAGAACAGCATTATTGACTTAAAGCTGCACCAACTTGCATCAGCTCAGAATTTAGCTCATTGTGTTTAACTCAAATACAATAAAGCAAATCTAATGATATTCCAATATCCAAGCTGATCTATCTGATACATAAATCTGAATGAATTCATAAGCTATTGTGTAGGTTTTCTGTTTTTACAAAGCTATTTTGAGGTTTAGATACATATTCTTTTCTTAATCCAGACGATTTTTTTTCCCAGAGGTGCATTAAAAGCCCCGTGAGACGTTTTAGAATGGCGAATAATCAGCACCTCAAATTTTATGTCTCTGTATATCTAAGTATTTCCATGGCCTTCATCACAGTAGTACCTGAATGTATCTGAAATGAATAAAGAGCAGTAAAAAGACTCACTCCCACTCCATTCACCTTCTGCAAAACAGCACTTTTGTATCACCATACTGATCTGTTGCTTCAGATTTAAAAAGGAGTGCCATTTGCTGAGTGACCAGCATATTTGCTAAGCCAGGGGCATCACTGTCTTCTGTATTTTGTCTTGCTTAGGTAATATTTGTCCATAATGTCTGACATGATATATTTTTAACTCTTCCCTGTTTTGCTCCTCATCTCCCTCTGCCCCCACATTTCCTAGTTGCAACCCCTAGCAACTTAACCAGAAGGAGCTGGTCTGGGATCCTGTATTTAGGTTCATTCTTGCTTCAGCCTGGCAGTATGAATTTCTTGTTTTGTTTTTTATACCTCTGACACCTGCACTGTACAGTCAAATTCTTGTTCAGGTGCCCAGGCAATGACAGACTGGGACATTTACAACCTTTACACAATATTCACACTGGTTCACTGCCATTACTGCAGCCTTGATAAGAAAGGACACCATCTGCTGTGACAACTGCTTCACCAACAAGGCTTCACACAGGCCAAGTACGGCCACCAGCTTATCGTAAACAGACACTGCGACGAGGGCACTTTGTGTTGTTTTAAGAGAACTGTACAGGTGGGTTAGCGCTATGCATGGCCTGTTGATCCAACAGCAGGTACTTATCCAGGACTGCTATGCAAAGAAAGCTTTGACAGGGCTCCTTCCTCTTGCTGTTAGACCATAATGCCAAAGCTCTCTGTGTAGCTGAGCAATGTCATTTCTAATGCGGCTGTTGACAGCTGACTCCTCACAAGTCCCAAGCAGTTATTTGATGCTGCAGATGTAATGTTCATTTCTGATACTAAAAGCAGAAGGAGGCATGTTACATCTGCAGCAGCAAATAACTTGAGATTTGGAAAGCAGGAAAATATGAAGTGTTAATTTGGATGAAACAACTGTAGCCACATCAATTCTAAGCTATTGAAGCTGCTATTCTGTGCCCATGACCAACCTCTCTAAAGCCTTAATTTGAAACCAGCTGTAAGCACTTAAGTCTAATTGATTTAACTTTGAGTGCTGACATAGTGTCCTGAATAAGGACCCCTATTCTACAGGTACTCCTATGCTGCAAACCATTGTGTAGCATGGAGATAACTTGAGCCAGCTGTAAATAGAGTAGCTAAGGGCATTTTTACATGTGTTGTGGGATGCAGTGCTGGGCACTTTAATCAGCAAGTCAGGCTAACTATAAGCACCCGCGCGTCACATGTGTCTCCATCACCATCAAAAATGGCAGTGGGGCACTTTCAATTAAAGCTCATCAAATGTGTTTTATTTCAAAGTGCACTGCCGCCATTTTTTCAGCACAAAGACACATGGCGATCCTGATACATGTGACGTGGAAGGCAGCTGGACGGCACCAGTTTCTGTGCTCCGCTGGAGTTGGTTAATCAAGTCTGCTCCAACGTGTTAGATTTCCAGGGTGCCAGAGCAGGCTCCGCGCACATGTATAGGAACCTTAAGGCACAGGAAGCAACTTACCTTTGGCAGCACAGTGCTGCTAAATGGGGTAATTTACCTTGCAGAGACTCATTTAAAGCTAGCTTGGGTATCTCTACTCTGTGCTCCAAACTACACTAAAGACACAGCTAAGATCAGGATGAGTGTGCTTGGCTCGTTTGGAGCTGAAAAATTCTAAGCATTTGGAAAGTAACTCGTGCTTAAGGGGTTAATAGATTAACTAATAAATAAAGACCCTCCAGACCCACTCTAGGAATAGGACTCTATTTAGCATAGTTTGGTACAATCCATATCTACTTGACAGGAGGACTATTTAGATAAGTATTTTGTTCTGGTTTTTGTTACTGACCCCTGAGCATTATAGTGCTGCATTTTTTTTTTTCACTTGCGCTTATTGAAGTATGTGTCCAATGGCACAGGGAAGTTCCTCTGAAATGCAGCCAAATAATAAATCACTCTGGGTTTTCTCATCTGGATTTAAAAACAGAGAAAACCATGGGCATCCCAGCAACTTTACTCCCAGAGAACTATCCCGGTTGTAGAAATTTTATTGTAAGTCTTGCTGACCACATATAGTGTCTCTGCTCTATTCTAGCACCTGGGCACCTGGCTATGCAATCTGTGATTTATACTGGTCACCAGGAACATTTGTGTTGTCTCAAGGCTGCACAGCAGTGAAGCAGGCCATGAGTGCTTCTCACGCACACTTCCCTGAAACACATGCAAAGTAGCTACTTTGGTAGAGCACTGGGCCTGTGCCAATAAATGCTCCTGAGACATTAAGGGCGCATCTACACATTGCCATACGGCAGCATTGCTATGGCATCATGTTTTAGTACTTCCTTTTGGAAGTGTTAAAGCATGCCCTAGCAATGTCACCATACGGCAACATGTAGACGCACCCCTAGAGGAAATACTAAAGGATACATCTTTTGGAAGTCCTTCCTTTTGGAAGTACTAAAGGATGGCACAGTAACTACCCTACCACGCTGTCCACATGCTGCACAGTTAGATCTCGCTGTTACATTGTCGTAGCGGTGCACTACAACATGGGCATACGTTGCTATGGTGATGTAGCTGCCGATTGTGTGTAGACCCACTTGATCGCTATATCGCTGTAGTGTGCCGTACAGCGACGTAGCACGTTGCCATCTCACCGTAGGGTAACGTGTAGATGTGCCCTAAGTGTTGCATATCTGGCCCTGCGCTAAATCTATAACTAAACAATTTTGCATGCATGAAGTGAGCTGGGTATCCATGCTTCAACATTAACTTCAGATTAACTACTGAGGAAGGCATTACATGACAGCCATCTGAGCGCTTCAGCGTTCACTGGCATGACCTTTCATGGGTCAGGACATGCCCACCATACCAAGAAACAGGCCTTTTCTTTGTGTGTAGAAGACTTCAAGGAGGCTAGGATCTGGAACCAACTTCCAAGGGAAGTGAAGAGGAGGCTGGATGTCTACCTGGCTTAGGTCATTTGAGCCCAGTTTTTCTCTCCTGCCCAAGGCAGGGGGTCGGACCTGGTGATCCACAAGGTCCCTTCTGACCCTACATCTGTTGAATCTATGACCTTCTGGGAACTGCATTATAACAGGTTTAGCTCAGTTCTCTTCTCATATGAGTTGGTTTTTTTCATTGGTTTAAGTGAAATTACCCATGAGTTGTTTCTGTGCCCCCGGATGTTTCTAAATTGTGGGTCTTTAATTATGCTGGACACGTAGATTTGTTTGGTTTCAGCTGACCCATTCCTTAGACTATGCAGGATTCTTCCATGGGTTATAGCTGGAAGCTATGCACTCTAGTTTAAAGTATATCAAACAGTGTCATTTCAGGCCCTGCCCTTGGAAACCTGTTCCACAGACTGACAGGTCATTCTGTCAGGAGTTATTTCAGCCCAAATTTTCCTTCTGAAGAGCTGCCTTATGCAGTTGGTACTTCAGCAAAATGCTGTTGCACTGATACAAGTCAGCTGATGGAAAGGGAAGGAGAGGTTTTTTGCAGGCATTGTACTGTGGAGACATTCGCTCCTCGCTTCTATATTCGATACAGCTCTCTCTTCGTTAACCTGCTCTGTGCCTGTCCTTTCATAGCATGGGATGAAGTGAGCTCTTGCTCATAAGAGCTTATGAATTTCTGATTCAGTTAGTTTATAAGGTACATCTATACCCTGCCTTTTCTCTCACTTCTCTGTTGTGCCACCTATAACCCCTCTGCTTTTCGTCAGAAAAATGAAGTCTGAAAAATGGGGAATTGCTTCCTGTAAAACTCTAATTTTTGATGCTTAGGGACGACTATGGGTTGCTGCTAAGTGGTGTTTGAAATGCATTATCCTGCCTGATGCTGTTAATCTTTCCCTATATAAGTAGATGTTTTGAAGTTGACTTCCTCTGCTGGCTTCCAGTTGTGCCTGTTACCTGTTTTAGTCTGTATCCAGATTGCCCTTTGTTCGTCCTTACCGTAGTCAGTCAAGGAGGAATATACCATACCTCATTAAGATGACTAAGGGATTTATTACAGATTGCAGGATAGTGCTAAAAGTGAGTTTAAAAAAATGTAAAACGTTGGTAAGATTAAGCAGCAGGAAGACTAAACCAGAAGAGAGATACTGTGTATTATGAATTGGACTAAACCTTGTTTTGAAACCCAGGGCTGTTACAATCACATGTCCTTGTTCTAAGGCGGTGGTGCTCAATCTCTGATGGACAGGGCCATGTTATCAGGCCCATGGGACACTGCACAAGTCTGGAGATTTGGCAGCAGGGGAGCAGTGGAAAAGTTATTTGGTGCAGCTTGAGAAGGTGAAATCCTTCTCCCCATCCCCATACTTGGATCCCCGTAGTTTTACTCACATGTACTCTATGTATGCCTCACAGGAGTCAACCTGCTTTAACGGTGTCTTCTACCACTGTGTTAATCATACCAGGTTGCATGCCTTTTCAAATTGCTCATCATGCTGTATAGGAAGTGTGGAGCATTGTAAGTTGGTACAGCATAAACACAGAAGCGGTCTACAGTCTTTTCTTGTTTGGGTGCTAAACTGTGGTGGCTTCTGTTTACGTAGTATAGAAACCTTCAAAATGGCAGCTGTATAAGCTTTGAAAGAGATGAGCAATTAGATGAATTAGAGGGTAAAGTGGGCCCAAATTCTTGCAAAATCTTTTTGAGTGAAAAAGCCTTTTTCAAAGGTGGAAAATGGTGCTTCTTTGCAAAATACATTCCTAACGTTTTCAATTTTTTAATGAATTTTAAAAACAGAAGAAAATGGGCTTACTTATTTTTCACTATCTCCTTTTTCAGCTGCCTTTTTTTATCTGAGTGGAAAAATAGACAAAGCATGGGGGGAAGGTTTGGGAGGACCTTGGAAAATTTTTAAAACAGATTTATACCACCAGCTCTTTTTGAATACATAAAAACTTGCTCCCTTGCAAAAACTTACATGACTTTTGAGGGGGCGGCTGAGGGAACTGGGCTGATTTCATGTTCAGCAGAGAAGACTAAGGGGGGATTTAATAAAACCTGCAGGGTGTTCGAAAGAGGATGGAGCTGGACTGTTCTCAGTGATGGCAGATGACAGGGCAAGGAACAACTATCTCAAGTTGCAGCAAGGGAAGTTGAGGTTATATATTGGGAAAAAATTTCTCACGAGGAGGATGGTGAAGCACTGGAACAGGTTACCTGGCGAGTTGGCGGAGTCTCCATCCTTGGAGGTTTTTAAGGCCCGGCTAGACAAAGCCTTGGCTGGGATGATCTAGTTGGGAGCAGGGGGGTTGGACTGCTCCCCTTCTTTGAGCAGGGGGTTGGACTAAGTGACCTCCTGAGGTCCCTCTGAACCCTAATTTTCTAT
The DNA here is from genome assembly GCF_001723895.1 of Crocodylus porosus. NCBI lineage: Eukaryota > Metazoa > Chordata > Crocodylia > Crocodylidae > Crocodylus > Crocodylus porosus. The sequence goes on from NW_017728906.1 coordinate 193,664,482, forward strand.
GATTCTAAAGCAGTCTGCAAAAAAAATTATTTTTAAAGTTCAAGAAAATAAAATATAGAACCAAGATATCATGGTGGTTTTTGTAACAGATATTACTAATTAACCAAGGGACAATGTCATTTATATTGCCAAGTAGCTGGCTATATTGGTCTCTGGATCATCGGTGCTAGCAACATCCACAATACTTTGTTAGTCAGTCTGGATATTTTGAGCGTAGAAGGATATCGAATCAAATTCTACTCCATAGGCTTAGTTGGCCCCAACATTGAGGGGTGGGGAGCTCCAGGTGGTGCTGAGTCTCCCTGATGATGTGGGCAAAGTCTGCTGGGAGGAATATATTGACTTGTTCTTGTCTGTAGGGGAAGCATGGAGCATGCAGCTGCTAAGAGCAGGGCTAACCCTTTCAGGTGGCTGTGGGTCTTGCATCTTTCTCCATGCTGCCCCCAGCCCAAATGCAGGTGCATTCTCATGGCAAGAGGCAGCATTATAGCTGCCTTAGCATGGTGCTGAGCCCTGCCTCTTAGCAAAGCTAATTGGCCCAAACTCAAGCCCCACGGAGATGACTCGGCTACAATACTTCTGGTGTCTGCTAAATTGCTTCTGTTTTGGGCCACTGTGCACTGCTGATGCACCTCAGGAGCCAATTATGAGACTTCCTCCTTCGCCCAGCCCTCTCCCAGCCAGGTCTGCCCCTGTCCCAGATGTATCTGTGCAGGCATAGGCTGTAACCTTCAACTGGTATTTGTGGCCAGATTCTGATCCTGTTATTGGCGGCTAGTGCAGATTTCTGTCACTTCACTGTTACTTCTCTTAGAGGCACCAAGATTAATTGTAGAAGAAGGCATTACATGACAACCAGCTCAGGGCATCAGAATCTGGCCCTTAGTACTTGGGCAGAAAGTTAATTTGAAGAATCATTAGTATCAAAGGGCTGTACTGTGAACCTTGTGCCTCCACAGGTGAGCTGGCACTTGCACGACTGCTCGGTGAATAATTGCTTGTCAAAGAGAGGAAAGGGTTTCTGAGTTGGTTCTAAATATTCATTATTTATTCTTTAAAAGAAAAAGGATCAAGAGGACCTCTCTGGTATAAAAAAAATTAACAAAAATGATAATGAGCACTGGAAGCCAGAAATTAGGCCCGATCGTAGTAATTAGAGAGGATTAAGAAAGACAAGTAATGATTCTGAATAATCACTTCAGACGAAAGACAAAGATATGTCTCCCTGCCTCTGTACTACAGGGAGATTTTTATGCTTTGTCAGGAAAACTAGCACTCCTGTAACTTTATGAACTTCCAAGACCATTAAAAGGAAGTGGCAGAAAATGAAACCCAAATATGAAGAATAGACTTCAGACAGCTTGACACAGGTTCAGCCAGTCATAAATTAAACTCAAATGCCACCAAATATACTGGCTGTAAAAATACCCCTGCTCCGTAAAGCAGTAAAACTTTTAAAAGGTCTGTTCAATTAAAATGACTTAGCTGAATGGTGCCTGGGTTTTTTGCTTTGTTCAGAACTTGAGTGATAGTCAGTGCACTTTAAAATGCCAGCCTGGGGATGTGGGACTGCTTTGTGGATTATGACCAGGGATTCTGGCTTTCTCTGATAAAAAAATCGCAAATTCTCTGATAAAAACCTCAAATCTGTAATTAAAATGAAAGACCACTAGAGAGAGAAAGCGAGAGAGCGAGAGAGGTATTAGCTGGACACAATATTAGCTGGACACAATGTTTTCTTGATATATTTACAATTGTAAAGCAATTTGGAAGCCTACTTGTGCCCCCATCACTATAATAAAATAAGTTCTAAATACCTATAGATTTTGGTATTTGATTTGGGGTTTTATATCATGGAAAATCAGAGCTCCTCCTGCCTCCTTAGCTCACAGACTGCAGATTCAGGCCCCTCACTCCCAAGCCATAGTCCCCGGCCCTGCTGATGCCCTTCACCCACCCTCACAGCCCTCCGAGCCCTGTTGGTACCCCAAACACCCCCCCACCTACTCCCATGCATCCCCTGGCTGTGCAGCAGCCCCAGCCCTGCCCAACTCCCTCCCACCATCCGTTCCTATGAGGGCCTCAGTTCCTGCTATTCTCCCCCGCCCCGACTTACCTGCAGGAGCTGCTCTCCAGGCTGCCCTAGTGGCCATGTGCATATACATGCATATGGGACCTCCAACCTGTCATGGAAATTTTTGAGAGTATGCTGCCAGTACAGAAGAGGTTAAACTGACATGCGCAGTTTGAAGCTGTGAGTGGAAATTTCCAAGGCTCGCCCAGTCCTTGCCCCCTGGGTGACCTGCGGAGCTGTCAATCATTGCTGACCTACTTTCCCCACAGACGCATGCTCAGACTGTGTCAGCT
>NW_017728906.1:193666859-193689500 GCF_001723895.1 Crocodylus porosus
CGCCTGAAGCGTAAGTCAAATAAATTCACCTGTTTTTCCTCAACCCGCTCCGAGTCCCTAACTCCAGACTCTACGCCGCTAATCCCACCTGTCCGTATCTAATTGCCACCCCGGCCCACCGTGACCTTGGGGCCCGATCCTTCGGTTTTCCCCGACACAACCTAACCACCCTCCTCCTGCTCCCTCCCAGCCCCTTGCAGGCCGGAACTCTGCAACCTGCAGAGAGCTCTTCCTAGAAGTGCAAAATCTGTGGGTTTCTCCATTAAAATGAAAATCCACATTTTCCTCTGGTAAAGGGGGAAATTTGCATTTTTCTCCATTTTTCCGTGGGAAACGGAAAACCCGGATCCCTGATCATGACTATACTTAGATGGAAAGCAGGGCAGATATGTACTCTCATACACTCTCTCACACACACAGCCTAGCTGACTTTCTTTAAAGTGAATGAGGACCCCAAATTGTGGTAAGTACCTACCTTTCTGTGGGTAAGGCAATGATATTGATGATGTTGTTGTTGCTGGTAACCCTATTGTCCTGTCCCTATACCAGGGAATAAACACTTGATTTCTGTGCTGGTGAGAGACAGTATGGTCCGCTGGACTAAGAAATGCATAAAAAACCTTAAAATTGTAAACTGTAATCACAGTTCTGTCTCTGAGTCTGTTTGGGGCAACCCTTTTCAACTTCCCTGCATTTCAGGTTTTCCACTTGTAAATGGGGATTGTAATACCCACTGCTGCAGCGGTGAAGAGCCGGGTGCACAGAACCTGGCTGGCCGCCAGAGCTCCCCAGTCGGGTGGTGCACGCTGCTGCTATGTGAGCCACTCCACTTTTGCCTCATTTTTTTTAGATGTCAGGAGTTCCTGGTATCTAATTTTGTCACTGTGCTGCAAATATGCAGTGTGGAGAACCAAGTCATGTGTGCCATGTGCATTTTGCGATGCCTCAATAGCCTTTGAGGCACTGCAAAGTGAACAGTCCCACTCGTGGGGTGCGGCCAGTACTTCCAAAAAACACACGGCTTATTTCTGTGTCTGGATTTAAGTGCCTAGCACACTTCAGCTGAAACCACCTGTAGTATACATATCTTAATACTGCAAACTGTTCCATATCCAATTGGAGGTATTGTGGTTTCTAATTCTGTTTTGCTTGTAATATATTTTTCTGTGTTACCCGAGGCAGATAAATTGCGAGCGTATATATTGTAGAACATTTCACTTTTTGATGTGACCCTTAGATGAAGCCCAGTGATAGAGGTTATAATTAGAGTGAATCTCGTTCTATTATTTTTCTTTACAGGAAGATTAAATCATATTAAAATATGCCTAATGATTCCAAATATAAAGACACGTGAGTTTTCAAATGAAGATACTGCTCTTCATCTGCAGGAAGGTAACAGAGTTAAGACCTGACACTATGCCACTGAATTCTAGAGGAGTCATACTTCCATACGTACCTTAGTTACTTGCATATCACATACACCTCCCAGAAATCAGCTTCCCAAAACTGGATGTGTGTCTTCATCAGTGAAGCTGGGTGTTTTTTTCCAGGGAGAGGAGGGAGAGGAAGTGGGTAGAAGTCACTCTTGGATCAGAGCTGCAATGTTAAACCTGTCTCAGCCACAGCCACGGCAGCCAGGATCCCCTGCAGTGCAGTCAGCATTCAGCCATGACTGGAAAGACCTTTTTTTCTCCCACTTCATTCTGCCCTCCTAAACCAAGGCACAAATCCTATTTGGCATATGAGCTATGTAGGAAAAAGTGGTGTGAGATGTAACTGCGGTTATCAAACTGTTTATCACTTTCACTTGCCAAATATTAATTAGCTGCTGCTGTTTTTTCCTCTCTTTCAATGTTTAACATAGCCTTTGCATTGGGAAATGAGAAGTCATCATAACAGAGAACTTCAAAGACATATTTGCTGAAAATTGGCACTAAGGAAACTTTTCTTCCCGATAATTTTCCAGCTTATTTTGTTTAGGAGGGAGAGACTTACTACTTTTTTTCCCCCAGTACAGCTGGATAAGTAGTTTCACTGAACTTGCTGAAATAATTAATTACCTTTTCTATTATTAGTAATTTAATAGGATGAAAAGCGGTATTTTGAACCAGTAGGACATTTCCTTGAGAAAGGTATTTGAAAAGGTGGTTCATAAGAGAGAAATCTCTGATTCTATTTTCTCTTGGGGAGCTTATTATTCATCCAAGAAAAAACAGTCATGTTATTATTCGCTTAATTTTATTATAATGTGATAAGGAGCACCCAGACTTATTATGGACCTTATTGCAGCGCATGGTTAGTATGTGAGGATGGCAGCTGCCCAACAGCATGGGCAGGAAGGTTAGGATTTTTGATATACTATGCAATTAAAAATAGTATCTTAAACCATGCCATTTTTAAAAGGGCTTGATATCTCCGCAATGGAGATACAAAATAACTACTACATGTGCCTTAGTCCAAAATAGGAATTCAAAAAATCCCTGCTGAGCAGCTGCCTAACCTTGCAAGCACCACAGAGCTTACCCCAGCCATTAACTTGTTTGGTCTGTAAGTTTCCCGAACTTACTTGCAGTTTTGCTTTCGGGGTGTGTACAGAAGTGTTCTGGTCTAAGCAGTTAGGCACTTTCCTACTTAAGTTCGATTGGTATCGGAAACTAGACATAGCTAATAGTTATGTCTCAGTCCCCCAGAGTGCTCTGTGTGCTCAGAGCCCATCTGAGACCCAGCAATAGCACTGGCTTTAGCACAGCAGCATGGCCACTTTCAGTCAAACATGCAGCTGGATCTGGCCCTTTCGTGTGTGAAACAGCCCTCACACAGGAGAACTTCTACCCTTGCCTTCATACCTGGAGAGACTCCTTTAGCAATGGAACTGGTGTGATTATAAATAATATATTTGCATTTGCGGTAGTGCCTGGCAGCCCCAGATCTGTGCCAGGACTCAGCTGTGCTAGGTGCCATATAAAAATGATCCTTGTCCCAGAGTTTAAAATCTGCTTAAATAGCTTTGTTTCACAGAGTCCAATCATTTAACTTCATAACTTGTCCACTCAGTTTATTCCATTATACAGGGTACTCATGTTGGATATGCAAAAATGCCTGCTTTGCCTTGCCACCATTCACTGAACTCAGTGAGAGTTTTACCCATAGAAGCTGTTAGGCCTGTAGCACTCTCCCTTTGCTGTGAGTTTCCTCTTAAGATTTGTGATGATGATGCTACAGAAATACTCACAAATAGTTTCCCTTTTGCATTATGTCCTTTGCTCTCTATGCACAGAGCACTTGGCTCAGAATTATATTTTGGTTTGGTAAGTATTGCAAGGAATATCCACCACCTTTGTTAAGAGACATGCAACTTGCAGAGTGGAACTACAGCATAGTTTAGATAGTTTGCTAAATTTTGTAACTTGCAGTTATCCTTTTTTTTCCCAATAAAAAGGCAGGAGATAAATAGAAATGAGATGCTTCAAGTGATTTGTACTTATTTTGGTATGTGCATGTAGCTATTTTGCAAGATACCAGAACCAATCCCAGGTTGAACTGAGCTAACTGAGCCTTATCCGTTCTTTTCGCGTAAGGACTTGATGATCTCCCGAGGTCCCTTCCAGCCCTGATGTCTATGAAGTCTATGAAAACTATAATAAACCCATTTCACACTCTGAAACCAGGCATGGGTTAAAAGGTGAAAATGAGAAAACACAGCCCATGTGCATTCATTAGCATATTGCTAATTGACAATTTCTGCCCTACAAGCAGCCATGCAACCTGTCAGACCCAATTCCCAAAATGCTAATTAAATCAAATCCTGCACAACATCCTCTTCAGCTTGTGGAGAATTACAAATAAGTGAAATGTAAATATAAACTTAAATATTGAGTCAGGCAGCCACTAGAAGGAATTTTTGGAATATGTTCCAATCCAATTTTCCAATGGGCTGCGTTTGAAAATCAAGCCCAAATGCACACACTGGGCATACTGGTATCTATAGCTAGTGGCTACAGCTAAAGCTAATGGCAATGCTAAATGTCCGTAAAGGGTCTGGCATCATGCTCAGCCACTTTTGAACCCCAGGTCCAAGGCACTTATTTTATAGCAGGGTCTGCTATGAGCACCTTCCAATATGAGCCAGGATTTAAACTCAAACTCAGGCACTGGAACCATAGTAAGGTCTGATAGCCATGGCCGTCCTCCAAACATCAAAACATCTCCTTCCCTCCCTCTCTCTCTTCCCTGGCCTCCTGGTGTAAGACTAAGGTAGTATTCCTTTACATCATTGAATCTTCTATTGGTCCAACTGTGTTCTGTGAATTAATGAACAGTATGAGTAGTGACACCTTGTGTGTGTAGCTAAGTACAGATAGTCAAAAAACCTGAAGCTGAATCTTTTCAATCTTCACAGGTTAGACTAAACTGCACACATTGAACTAATAAGCAAGTGAACAGACATTCACTATTGATTCCAGAAATGCAGCCACATGCGTGCAGTGTCCCAGGCCAGAAGCTGGGATATACTAGAGCATCCCTTTCTGCTCAGCTGGAACAGACAACTTGTGTCAAGTCTAAACCTGCCCACTCTGTGAGAGGAGGAGAGGCTTGCAGGGGAAGTGCAAAGAATCCTGGGATGCCGGAGGACTGTGAATTAATTTGAATCTGGAGGGGATCTGGAACAGAAGTTCAATCAACAGATTTAACCTAAATCAGTTAATACTGCATCCATCCAGGTTTATCTTAAACCACTTTTGGCTATTTTGAGAGAAGTTTATGTGCAATGAACTTCTGTTTTGTTACAGATTTGAACCAGTTGCCAATCACTTATACTGGGTTATGTGTAATTTCTGTCCCTGTCCTTTGTGAGAACTCAGTTATGGTTTTCTCATGTTTTTGTTGTGCAAAGAATAATTTTATTTATTTATTAGACTTGTAAGTTGCCCTCCCCAATGAAAGCTCAGGGCAGCTTACAATAAGAGAACAAATAACTTATAGGACAAGTAAACAAAAATAACTTTAAAACACGCCCCCATGCCCCATAATAACAAAAAAGTAGAGCATTAACATAAAATATAAACAGCCCCTTTCTAAACAAATTCCCAGATTACCATTGCTTGCTAAATGCCTGCCCCTGTAGGAAGGTTTTACACCACTGCCAGAAGATGTCCAGGCTCAGGCTCTGGTGGGTCTTAAGGGGGGAGGGAGTTCCAGAGCTGAGAAGTGACTGGCAAGAACAACTTCCTCAGTATTTTCACCAGGTGAACTTGTTGCATGGATGTTACTTGCAGGAGGTTGCTCTTGGCAGACCTTGGGTATCGTGACAGGGCACAAGGGAGAAGGCAATCCCTGTCAGTACCAAAAAATGATAATGAAGTGTTAATGAGCACTGTTTCCTTCCCATGATCCTGGCTTCACTCTCTTACCAGAGCTACCCAAATTTGAGCTCTAGTGTTACCCACAGCAGATGGAAAAGGGGGAGTTTCTCTGTAGAAATGAAGGCAACAAAGAATTTGTCATCACCTCTTCTTTCTGAATAGTTCTGTACTAACTCTTCTTCTTCTATGATAGCTGAGGTTTCATCTGGGTGAAGCTGGTAGTTTTAACCACTGTCTTTCATTCATAATTGCTGCGAGAAGTCCTTATGCTCCTTTGCCATAGAGGAAGTAAGTAATAGTAGCCTCCTAACCCAAAACGTGAGCGTTTTCCCCCATCTGAAGCAAAGAGAGATGCAAGTCCGCTCTTAAGCAAAAGCATGTGTGTAAGTGGAAATCTGCTACTAAACACCAAGACTTCATGCTTTCCTTTTCTCTTCCGTTGAGCTTGGACTGTAGTAAGGCCATTACTTGCAAATCCACTCATTTCAGTGGACATCAGTCAGAATTTCTGTGCTTTTTCATAAGTACAGTCATAATGTATCATTTTTTTAGTGTCAACTGTAGTTAAAGCAATATAGCTCAGTAGATAGAATTATGGGTAAGCAGCATCATAACTGTTGTATGTATGAAACAGGCCAGAACCTGTGGCAACGTATTAACTGCATTATTATATGATCTAGCCAGATATTAACATTAGCCTATGTATGCCTATTCAATATAGCCATACCCTATGCACTTTGGACTCTGGCATTGGCACTATATTTTAATGGATAAGAGAAAGCAGCACCAAATGTAGTTTGTATCTGTGATCACTGAAATAATGCTTCTCAACTGAGATGAGTTAAACTGTTGTATTTATTGACATGAAACCAACTGAAGTTTGCACTACTCTTCTCTTAAATGTTCAATTTCCCTGTGGTGTAATGTACCCAGTGCATTATAGGGATGAAATACCAAAAAAGCTTTTTAAAAAAGGCATAAAATGCCAATTTAAATGTAATTAAACACTGGAGACTAACTTCTGTGCATTGGAAACAAGTCCCGCAGACTCTTGGCAGTGTCTGGCTCTGGCAAATTGTAGGCAAACTCTTAATCACTTCATTTTAGACAATACTGATCATGCCGGTTTCTCAAGCTCTTTGTCACAATTGCACACTTCTAGCACCGTCTGCTTTGCCCTGTGGGCACATTAATCTATATGTATATGGAAGGCACTTGGATACCATAGTAGGTCTTACCTCATTCCTCTTCCTTTTTGATCCTAAATAGTAATGAGGTAAGAAGGCATGTGGCTACCATGGATTAGTGCTTATGCGCCTTGGAAAGAAACAAGAATGCATTGGTTTAGTACAGTGTCCATTAACATAACTGGGACTTCAGTTAGGTCATAGAGAAGTAAATGGAGTTGGCTTTGCCAACTGAGGACAAAAAGTTTGTTTTCTACATATGGCGATGTATAAAAGACCACCAAATTAGAAGAGTGCAAGGTGTCAAAGCTGGTATTGCTAGCCAAGCACAAAGTGGGTGTGGTGTAGTTGTGTACCTCCACATGCTACAGGTATTGTGCAATTAATGGGCTAATTGCACAGTTAGCTTCAGACCAACTCCCATGCCAAGTCACTATCACATCATAAAAAAACTCCAACCAGCTATAAAGTTAGACTAAAAAATGTATACTAACTTTATAGTTGGCTGCTATTGAGCTTTAATTTATATGTGTAACAGGGTTTACCCTGTGGCTGGGAACCCCATTGGCTAACAGAGATCCCAGCCACGGGTGTGCAACCCCTGAGCCCTGGGGATCATGGCTGCTGTGATCTCCAAGGATTGGGGGTGCATGGAAGTCTCAGGCCCACATGGGGCTCTTAGTCCTGGATGCACCTCACCTGCAGCCAGGACCAACACACTCTGCAGCTGTTGGGGCTTTGGGTCTCAGCTGTGCCTCACACAGCTCCCCCATATACCAGCAGTAAGGTGTGATTGGATCTAGTGTGTGATCCTACAGTCACGCCTCAACAGTTCTATGGGTCATGCATTAGATCCACGTGTGCCTTTTCCTGTACAAGTAGAGGGGCCCTAAGTGACAAGATTCATGGGGGTTGCTAGGCCCACACATGAAAAAGGGGAGCCTGTGTAATGGGAAAGATGGTTTTAGGTTCTCTCTAATGTTGTGTGTGGATTTTGCAATATAGAAGTAAGACCATTTCTTTTACCTTTAACCTCAATGCATAGAAGCAGACACAGCACGTACTAGACAGGTGAAAGGAGAAGTGCTGTGTAAGGGCTACTGATAAGATATGAAACTAGCTGAATCCGGTCAACAAGGAACCTTAAAAGAGGTACAAGGACTGTTTTTTTTAAGGTAAGACCTGTCTTGGCAAAAATATATAGAGCATGCAGCCATGAGAGCTAAACTTTGGTGTTCATGTGCACAGTGCCACCTGATTGGATAGAGTAGCAGTTTAGTTAGTAGATGATTGGGTATTTTGACAGGCATGAGCTAATGCAAATTTACTAACAAAGGTATAAAATAGTACTGTATCTAATAGGCGGGGTCCCTCCTCAGAGGCACCTCGCTGCAGTGAATAACGATTCTGTATCTGACTCTGGGTACTTGCTCTGTGTGATCATTGCCCCAGCCTAGAGCGAACTGCATGTGGCTTATGAGCATAATTCGTAACACTAACCACAGTCTCCAGGTTTCATAAGATGTCAAAAACTCACTGGAATAAAGAGATGATGGATGAGATGATTTGGCACCCTATTTGAGAACCACCATTATACTCAGAACCACCAGTTAACCTCAGTGGTTCTCAACTGGGTTGCTGCCACTGCAGCCAGATGAAATTGTCCTGTGTACCTAGTGTACCGCCAGATCAGGAAGGGTTGCCAGAGGCATAACTAGTGACTTTTTTTGCAATCAGGGCAAAGATGGAAGGAGGTTGGGGTGGTGCATTGGGGGTGTTGTGCCAAGGACCTGGGAACATGGGTCTTACCTGACAATGGCTCCTTCTGCTATTGCTGGCTCTCTCCACGCTGAAGATGGATATGCAGGACTAACTGGGAAGGGCTGTGGCAGGAGCTTGGGCCCTTGCCTGTGTTAGGCTTATCAAATAACCTTAATGCCAGCAGGTGCAGTGGTGCTTGGGTCCATGAAAGGGTCTCTTAAAGGTTCTTGTGGGACCGTGTGGTGCTGCAGCACCTTAGTTGAGAACTGCTGTCTTAGATGGTCATTGAATAAGGAACACAGAAATAAACCCTTGTGGAAGAGACTGGAACCCAGGACATCTCTTTCCTAGAGGAATATCATGACCACTAGGTTACTAAGGCAGGTTCTTTTTCTTATTCTTCTTTTGGTGCCATGAGAAATTGCATTTTTTTTCCTGCCCAGTGGCCCAACTTCAGCAGGAATAGCGGTGTGCCCTTGCCAAGCCTCTTCTAAATCCTCATTATTCAGATACTCCTGGGGAGCAGGAGACCTGGATACACATCCCATCAGGGTCAGGAGAGCCCTAGGACACAGATTGCCTATAATCTTGAGTATGTGCTTTAACCACAGGACTCTTGGGAAATCCTACACAGCTATCCTCACAAATGAATGGTGGGAGTTTGGACACACTTCTTTGCATTAGCATTTCCCAGTGGTTACCTCTAAGCATCTCCAGATTTTCTGGGTCACCTGCTAGAGATGTGTCACTCCCTATCCTCTATATTCAGCACCTAGACTTATAACCCTGAATTGTTCTTAGTAAAATCTTTCCATTAACTCTGAGGAGATGATAAATGCCTAGTGTGATTTTTGCGTCGCTCTCCTGGGGAAGGTGCTTGAAAATTAAGTGAGGCACCATCTATGTTTAGGCATATGCTGAAGCAATTTAAAGCTCATGCTTAGTTTTTACAGAATCCAAATGTGTCATGTAGGCCACATAAAACAATTTTCAATCCAGTCTCTGAGTCACGTGTTTAACACTCTCACAGTTGGAGTCAATATATTTTGCTTGGACTAAAATGGACATTTGCTAGATGACAATTACGTTTCAAGAATACTATTGAAGTATTGACCATTGTTTGTTTTTTGGGGTTTTTTGTTCTTTATTGGAATGAAAAATCAAACTTCTTGAAAGTTTATTTTGTGAAATAGAATTCTGTTGAAGGGTCTATTTTCAAATCAAAAAGGTCAGGTTTTAGATTTAGGGGGTCTTGATCTCTGGAATTGACCAAGGTGTCCACTCCGGACCTCAGAAACCTTTTCATTAAAAAAGTTGTTGAAATCAATACATCTCTGAGTAGTGCTTCAGTTTTGATGAAATGCCTCTTACCATGGCAAAAGAGCTTCATCAGAAACATTCCAACTAGCTGCAGTCTTGGGTAACATTCTCCAAATGTTTGCTTGTAGAATCTCAGTGACTCACAACCTTCAAAATACCTGTGTTGCTTTTGGAAATAGAAGTTATGCTCTGAGCCACTTGGAAGGAAATGAGGATATAGACATGGAGATTACTAAATCTGAGGTGGAAAAAAAACTCAGAGAACTAAGAGTTCTCAACTGGGGAAGGAATAGATATTCACTATCCCACAACTCTGAAACAACTGGGACATGACATCACAGGTCCAGTAGCAAGGGTTATATAACCTATCAATTGTGGGTGGTACTGTTTGACTGGAGACTAGAAAACACCATAGAGTCATAGAAAATTAGGCTTGGAAGGGACTTCAGGGGAGCATCTAGTCCAACCCACTGCTTAAAGCAGGGCCATCCCCAACTAGATCATTCCATTCAGGGCTTTGTCAAGACAGGCCTTAAAAACCTGCAAGGATGGAGACTCCACCACCTCTCTGGGTAACCTGTCCCAGTACTACACCCCCCCCCCCCCCCAGTGAGACAGTTTTTCCTGATATCCAACCTAAACTTACCTTGATGCAACTTAAGACTATTGCTCCTTGCTGCTTTTCCAGGTGGTTTGAAGCCTGTAGCAATGCATGGGATTGTTCTGTCCTAAGTGCAGGATTTTGCATCTGTCTTTATTGAACCTCATGAGGTTCCTTTTGGTCCAGTCCTCCAATTTGTCTAGGTCACTCTTAATCCTAGTACTACCCTTTGAAGGGCTGCGTGGAGTAGGGCAGGATGCATGAGGCCTGATGAGGGGCAATATGAAAGAAGCCCTGTGAGAGAGGGTGGTGTATGTATGAGGCCCTGAGATGGGCAGGATGTTAGAGGTCCAGCAAGGGACAGAATTTGACCTGGCCTTGGACCAAAGCAGACATCAACTCAGGATGCCATCTGTGAGGCATGGGACATGGTACAGTGGAGGTTGGAGCAGTATATATAGCCCTTGGCACCAGGGCATTAAAAGTGGGCAGCCTCCCACATATCACCATCTAATTTATTAAACAAGAAGTTGTGGCAGGTGAAACAGGGCAGACTGCCCTAGAGATAGGTGGGCAGCTAGTGTTGAGACCCGGCCCTGAGCTGGTCCCCTGTCACAGTTCCCTAGTATGATCTGGAGATACTGCTCCTGTGAAAAATTGCAACTGTGCTACAATATGGTTGTACTTAGAGTATGCCTTTAAGTGTAGCTAACATGCCCTAATATGACCCATATATGTGGAATCATTGGACTGGAGAGAAATTATTAGTGGAGTTTACTAAAGATTCATCTTGGGACCAAGTTTGTTTATTTTTTTTTCATTAAAAAGGTAGGGACAAAAAGCAGGAATTGTGCTAAGGACATTTGCTGAAGGTGCACATTTGGGAGTCATAATCAATACATAGGAGCCTTAGAATGTTAAAAATCTTCATCCTTGTTGGTTTTTAAGACCTCACAAAGCTTTGGCTGGGATTATATAGTTGGGGGTGGTCCTGCTTTGAGCAGGGGGGTTGGACTAGGTGACCTCTGGATGTTCCTTCCAACCCAAAGTTTCAATTATTCTATGTTTCTAATGTCATGCAGAGTTTTTTGGATAATCTTTACAATATTGAAGACAATATGGATAATCTCAAGGCCTATAGTAATAGAAATGGGATGAAATTTAATAGGAGAAATACAAGGTCATGCACTTAGGGACTTATAAGAAGCATTTCTCTAATAAACTGGGAGCTCTTCCATTGGAAATGACTGATGAAGAAAAAGACCTGGGCAAATGCTGCCCTCAGATGTATTGGAAGAAATACTGATGCTATTGTACAAGACACTGATGAGACCTTATCTGGAATACTGCATACAGGTATGGTCACTCATATTCAGGAGTGATTAATTTAACTTGGAATAGGTGTAACAGCTAGGATGATCAGGAGACTACAGAGATAGCTGAATACAAACTGACTAATCTTTATAAATGCATAGGGATGTATTTACGTATTAGAAAGAAAAGAACAATTTAAGTTAAATGGCAACAATGGAAAAAAGAAAAAATGGGTATAATTTGAATACATTTGGTCTGTAAATTATTTGACAGTTTATAATGCTTAGAAAAGTGATTTTCTAGAATAACCTTACAATAGGAATAGTGAGCGCAAAAACCTAAATACATTTAGGATGGATCTTAATCAATTTGAAAGGGATTTTATGACATTTACATGTAATAGGTGACTAACATAATGACCCAGCTGTGTGCCAGTCTTTTGTTCTTAGGTACTCTTGAAATCCTGTCAGTTGTCCTAAGATAGATTATTTTAATATCTTTGAATATGTTCCATGTGTTTCAAATGTAATTTTAAAAAAATATCCCCTTGCAACTCTTTCCTCTTTTCACTTTGCACACAAAAATGTATTGGCATTGTACAGTAGAACCCTGATTTATTTTGTATGGGGATATTTTGCAACATGCTTAGTTTATAGCAGCTTGCCAAATTAAGAATGAGCCACTGAGCTGTTTGCTGTCATTCGTGCTTCAAAGAGCAATGCTTGTCTGGTCAGCTGAAGCACAGCCATGGTCCTACATCACTCATCGGAGATAAACCGTCCTTTAAAATAAAAGCTGTGGCAAGTAGCTGGTACCTCTGTGTTCCCAAGCAGTGGCCTGCTGTGGGAATATGTACCCCAGTTAGTTTGCAATGCCTCATCTTTGCAGGGGATATGGGAACACAACCCTGTGAAGATTCCAGGTTTTACTGTATTAGAGATACAAATTTCTCTTAGGCTGGAGAAATATACATATACATAAACATATGCATATACATATATGTTTCAATGTTATATATGTTATTGGGATGGAGACAAATTTATATCTATCTATCTATCTATCTATCTATATAAATTTCTCTCCAGCCCTATAACATCAATAATTTAATATCATATATACTGTACTGCACGAGGATGGGGGTGGGGACTGGTCTCTATCTTGGAGCCTGGAGTTTCTGGCTTGAGATATAAAATCATCAGTCCTACTGTGGTTGCTTGTGAACCATGAAAGCTGAATTGCTGTTCTTCTAATCACTTGCGACCCTGTAACTCAGGCATCTGCAGTAACTGTCCCATAGAAATGACGAAGCGGTCCATTGCTTCTTGTTTTCTTACACTTCTTCCTCCTAGCTTAAGAAATAATGCAACAGAAGGCAGCATTAAGCATGCAGAAGGATTCTCTGATTTCTGTCTGTCCGTGGCTCCGGTGTAAGATGCACAGGTAGAATCCTGTTGCACCCCTGTTGAGCCCTGGGACCCCCAGGACCCATCAGCAGGACCCTGTGTACTCCAACCCAGACCTCCAGTGCAGCTGGAGGTAGGTGGGGCTTGTGGCAAGGGAGGGATCTAGTCAGTTATGGGGCAGCTGAGAGAAGCTGAGGAGGGTCTTGCCCCCGGCCTGGCTCCTACTTGACCCTGCCCCTCATGGAGCCATGTGACCGGAGCCTCATGAATAGGACACACAAACAGGCATGCTTCTAGGCCTGTTGCACTATTTAGCATGGGACTTTGTGCAGGAGGACACAAGTCTCTTCCAGTGAGCCCCAAAGGAAGGCTGGCAAAGTAGCACCCGGACTACCACCAGTGCAATGCAGATGGGAACATGCCACACACCAAGGATTCCCTTGGAGTCTGAGACCTCCCCCTCTGGCACTTCTGAGGCATCTGCCCAGAACCCATGGTTCCAGGCTCCATGTAGATGGAGCCTCTGGCTCTCAGCTGTGGGGGCTGCCTGGCACAAATTCAGACACATGGGGTTGGGATCATGGCCTCCCCTTGCAATGTGTGCTCCACTTTGGAGAAAGCGGAGCTCCAGACTATGGTTCTTCAGACTGCGTGCCATCAGGGGTAGTGAGCAGGAGACTGACTCCTACTGCCAGGCCCTTCACCCCATGAAAGCTGAGGGTAGACTAAGGTCACCTTCTAGAACAAGGGATGACTTGAGGATCTCCCACACTGTCCAGCCAGGGGTTTTAACCAAGGTGGTCAATGGCCCCAAGGCCCGCTGTACAATGGTCCCCTCCCCTCTGGAGCACTGCAACAGGTATGAATCTCTTGCAGCCCCAGTAGAGCCTGCAGAGCTGCCAGCTCCTGCAGGCAAGGAAGTAACACTAACAACTACCATCCCTACTCTCCCTAAGATGAAACTCGGAGTGGTTGTTGTAGGAGACTCCCTCCTGACGAGGACTGAGGGAGCAATCTGCCACTCTGACCCCTTAGCCTGGGAGGTCTGTTCTGGGACGTAGCTGAGAGGACCCCAAAGCTTATCCAGCCCTCCAGTCACTACCCTATGCTCCTTATCTATGTAGGCATGAATGACATAGCTCAGAGCAATCCCAACCAGGTCATAATGTCTACAGGACTCTGGGAGCAGGGCTTAGGGGATTGGAGGCACAGGTGGTCTTTTCCTCGATCCTCCCAGTTAGGGGTCATGGGCTTAGGAGGGAGAGATGGATTTAGGTAGTCAATCAAAGACTGTGGCACTGGTGTCATCGTGAAGGCTTCAGCTACCATGATCACAGTCTGCTCTTTGGTGACAGAGGCAGTGGTCTGCTGGGAAGAGATGGCCTCCACCTCACCTCACTGGGGAGGAAGATCTTTTCAGCCAGAATGGCTGACCTGCTTGACCAGGCTTTAAACTAAAACCACCGGGAGGTGGGTGGACAACCACCAAAGCAAGCCTATTAAGCAACTACTGCAAAACCAGCAGGTTAGGGAACTCAAGGGAATCCACTCCTACCCCAGCCCTAGAATGGTGTCTTCCTGGGAGTGCAAGGATGCCTAGGACTTCCAATGGGAGACTTATGTGTCTGTACACCAATGCCAGGAGCTTGAGGAACAAACAGGAGGAACTGGTCCTTCTACTCAACAAGAATTACTATGATCTCATAGCAATAATGGAGACCTGGGGGGACTCCACCTATGACTGGGCCACAGGTATAGATGGCTATACCCTGTATAGAAGAAGAGATCATATGGAAAAAAGGGGTGAGGGTGTAGCTCTCTATGTCAAGGACAGCTACACATCCCTGCAGGCTGACATTAGCACCCATGGAGGATGACTGGAGACCCTCTGGGTTAAAATACATGGGGAACATGGCAAAGGGGACACAATGGTAGGAGTCTACTACAGGCTTCCTAATCAGGAACCAGAGCTTGACCAAGAATTTTCCAGGGAGCTGGCTGAGGCTACATGTTCTTGGCTGTCATGGGAAAGTTCAACCCGGACATCTCATGAGAAGAGCATTTGGCCAAAACCGAACGGTCACAAAGCTTCCTCATGTGCGTGGATGAACTCTACCTGACTCAAGAAGTGTATGGACTGACAAGAAGTAAAGCACTGATGGACCTAGTACTGGCCAAAGGAGATGATTTAGTCAGTGGCCTAAGAATGGAAGGAAAACTGGGAGACAGTGACCACGAGCTGATCAATTTTACTATCTATCGCAAAGCTGGCAAATTAGTCAGCAATGCAGAAATACTTGACTTTAGGAAAGCTGACCTTGATAAGCTCAGGAGGCTTGTTGTCGAGGCCCTAAGGGGCCATGACTCGACAGGGAGGGGAGTCCAAGATGAGTGGTTGCTCCTTAAGGGCGTGATTCTGAAAGCACAAGGGATGTCTATCACATCTCAGAGGAAAGGTAGCAAAAAGGCACACCAACCCCCTTGGCTTAGCAGGGAACTCATGGACCTCCTACATCTAAAAAGAGGCTTATAAAGGATGGAAGACAGAAATCACCACTAAGGAGAGTATTCTGCACTTGTCCCTACCTATAGGGAGTGAACTAGGAAAGCCAAGGCTGCAACCAAACTCCAACTGCCTACACATATCAAAGATGATAAAACATCCTTTTTCAGCTATGTGGGGAGTTAGAAGAAAAGCGATGGCAACATTGGACCTCTGCTAAACCAACTGGGACAACTGACAACTGACACCCAGGAAAAAGCCAACATGCTTAATGGGTACTTTGTGTTGGTTTTTCACCAGCCCAAAGGAAGTGCTCAGCATAACATGATGTGGGACAGCCAGGGTGAGGGTGAAAGTGGGTGGATAAAAACCTGATGACATTAAATACGGAAAAATGGAAAGGGACTTGGGGGTCATGACTGACCACAAGATGAACATGAGGAACCAATGCCACATTGCAGCTGGTAAAGTGAGCAAAACTCTGGCTTGCATCCATAGATACTTCTCTAGCAAATGCCAGGATGTCATCCTCCTGCTGTATTCAGCTTTGCTGAGGTCGCAGCTGGAGTACTGCATCCAATTCTGGGCTCTATGTGGTGGGAGGGGTCGGCAGCAATGACCGCTGTGTGTCGCTGTTCCTCCTCCCCCCACTCGGGGACCGTCTCCTGTTCACAGCGGTCGTTCCCTGACTCTCACGCGCTGTTGACTCATCTGCCACGACTTTGATGGTTCCGGTTCAGTTCCGACTGTACGGCGCGGTCCAGAACTGGGACTTGCTGCGCGTGCGGGGTCCCGCGTTGCTGAGGGCTCCTCCTTCCCTACACCCTTGCCCAGGCCTCCGGTAGCGTGACCGCCTGCCTAGGCCGGCCACGTCACGATGCCAGTCCGAGCTTCCGCTTAGTAGAAGCAAATTATCTTGTCCACCACCCTCAGGGATTCCCCCGTGAGGGTGAGTCTGCCTCCTCCCCGCAGGTGTGCCAACGTCACACTGGGTAATCCGGGGTTAAGACCCCCCCCCGGTCGTTCCCTTCCGGGCACTTCTCTGCCCTGATTAGGAATTCTCGGGACACTGCCGCCCGACGCTGCTGGAGCACCGGCAGTGCTCCCCTCCTACAGTTTATATGGTAGCTGGACGTCTGCCGGTGCCAGCCGCACCAAGCGGCCTCAAGCAGTCCGGAGCCACGTCCCGCTGATTCCCTCAACTCACCAACCCTGCTGGGGCTTGCCCTTGCCCCAGAAGGTCCTACAGCCTCCGCGGGCGGCTCGCCTCCGGGGGCTCTCTCTGGCGGCAGCTCCTCCGTCTCATCCTTCCTGTCCTGCTGCCCCCTCGTCCTGCTCTGGCGCCTCTTTTATGTAGCTGCCGTCCGTTCCCGGCCTTCTCTCTTCTGGGGCCCTGAAAGAGGTCAGTTTCCGCCCGGTGTGTTGAGTCTGTGCCCGGTGGGCATGCCCGACGACGCGGGGACTGGACAACTCCGAGCCCCCGGGCTCCTTACCTCCCTCACGCTCCACAATTCAAGAAGGATGTGGAGAAGCCTGAGAGAGTCCAGAGGAGAGCCACGCACATGATCGGAGGACAAGAGAATAGGCTTTATGAAGACAGGCTGTGAGCTATGGGACTCTTCAGCCTGGAAAAGCACAGGCAGCCTATAAGTATATAAGGGGTGTGCATCAGGATCTGGGGGAACACCTGTTCACCAAAGCACCCCAAGGGATGACACGGTCAAACAGTCACAAACACCTACAAGACCATTTTCTGCTGGACATTAGGAAAAAATTCTTTACTGTCTGAGCCCCCAAGGCCTGGAATAGGCTCCTTCCAGAGGTGGTGCAAGCACCTACTCTGGACTCCTTTAACAGGCATTTGGGCATTTATTTTGCTGGGGTCCTTGGACCCTAGCTGACTTCCTGCCCCCTGGGGCAGTGGGCTGGAGTCAATGATTTTATGAGGTCTCTTCCAGCCCTAATGGCTATGAAATCTATTCAGGCCTCCAGTATTAAACTCTGTCTTCAATGATAATCGGATCTCCCAGTTCTTAGAATCCCAAGGTACCTAGGAACACTAGAAACTGATGGTTCAATACATCTATCAGCTTCTGAATTAGGGATGTGCTATGCCACTGGGCTTTCTTCTTCACTTTGGGGAGGGTTTTAGTAAAAAGGGGAAGATAGGACTACTTTCAGTTGTTATAATGCTGCTCATCGTTACTGTGTCTGAGTCCCTTCCTCATAAAATCAATAGCAGTGTCCCCTGTGGAACCAATAGAATTTTTAATAGTCTCTGCCTAACTCTTGAGAAATCTGTGAATTCAGCTTTTGAATGTGGTTTGGTGCTTAGAAGTTACTGAGAAAAAGAGAATGAGGGCAAAAAGTAAATGAGGAAAATAAACAGGGTGAACAACCAACCTGAGTATGAATGGAGGCAGAACAAATGGAAACTCTAGAGAAAAAAAAAGAACAGAGTAAAATTCTAATTAAAGGAATTATCCATATCACATATGCATAAGGCTCTACTCAATTTGCGATTCCATGAATTTCGTGGAAACCACAAAATTGTGCGTTGTCTGCAAAATCAACTTAAACATAAAACTTTAAAAAAATAAAGCCAGGCTCTCCAGTGGGCTCCAGCAATCTTTGCTGTTGCTGCAGCCTGGCTTCACAGCCTGTCCTGGAGGGGCGGGGGAGAGGGGGAGTTCCAGCTGTTGGGGGGTCATGAAGGACAGCAGACAAGTTGGCAAGCATCCCTTCATCCCTACTCCCCACTGGGGCCTCTCCACCAATCAGCACCGAGAGGCAGAGCTGCCAGAGCACATCCAGGAAATATCCACAGAATTTGCAATTTATGCCATGATCAACCCACAAAAATCGTTTAGTTCCTCTGTGATTTAAGTAGAGCCTACATGTACAGGCACTAACTTGTTGCATGCCTGGTTTTAAGCAAAGGACTTCCCTTCTCTGCAAGGAAAATAACTAATTGCCCCTAGTGACTGAACAATCCTTCAATACAATGATTCTTTCATTAATACACAGCATTGGTTCCCTTTTAGTAAGAAAAGGGCACTTTCTTGGGGGGGAGGGGGCTTACTGTTGGAAAAGAGTAAATTCAAGTTGTAGAAAATACTTGAATTCCTTTGCAGATCCCCAAAATTAGATCCAGATGTTCAGAAAACTTCAAACTCCATTAGGTTCAAAGATCCTTGATTTATAACACTGGAGAATGGTGTTTCCACCTGTTCTTCTTTTCAGTCTGTCTGTGTGTGTCTGTCTTTTTCAAGAAAGAATGAGGGTGGATGAGTAAGAGCAAATGTTTGTTTGTTCCTCTTCAGTGTTTTCTACCTCCAGCCCATCCTTCATGTCCTTCAGAATAGAAGGTTACATATTTATGTGTTGAGCTTAATGAGAAAATATATTGTTTCATATGATATGCCATGCTTCCTGTCATGTACTCGTTATTTTCTTTTGAGCTTACTAGTTTTCTCTGTTTTACGATTCATGATTAATTTATTCTCAATCTACAAGAAAGCCCTTCTAATTTCAAGAAGTGGGGTAGATGAATTGCTAGATGCTGCTTTATTTGGTCTGCTTATCTATTGGGATGATTTGCAATTATAATCCTTTTCCTGATTACCAAAAACACCACTAACTTAATGGTGTTTACACTGTCAAATACAGGGACAGCCTTGCTGGATTGGAGTCCTAGTCTGCCAGAAAGCAGGAATCGCGAAGTTTCCTTCAATGACAATGTTGTTGCTATAAGTGATGCACTGGGATATAAGGAAGATCAGACTCATACTCTTCTTCTGTCAAAAGAGAGGCAGATTTGACTTATCTTTGACCTACAAGTTTGTGTCAGGCCCCAAGGCATAGTGTCCCAAGTAATCACTCATGGGTAAGACAACCCCTCGGCCCATCTATACAAGGTACGTATGTCTGCTTCACCTGAGCCTAGTAGTTGCTTTCATGATTTTATGCTTCTTCTAGATATTTTGATACCTTTGTTAGGAATATATTTGGATACTAGGGCTAGGTACAAACATTCAAAAAGCCTGAGGTGGAATCGATCTAAGTTGCATGGTTTTCTGTAAGCAATGTAGTTTGTACTTAGATCAGTAGCCGCTGGCACTGTCGGCAGTGGGAGGGGTGGGGGTGGCAAGAGTCGACCAGTGGTTGGCAACCACCCACAGACGCTGCTGGAAGTGTTGGCGATGGCCAGCGGCCATTGCTGACTGCCCACAGATGCTGCTGGCAGTGTTGGGGTGGGGGGGGAGGAGAAGGGTGGTAAGCAGCAATCGCCCGTAGGTGTCTTTTTGTAGGGGTGCACTGCCACACTCAGGGGGCGCATGTGCACCCAGGTGCAACCCTACGTATCACCAGTGAGCCTGTGTGTGCTGAACTTCTGTTCTGCTACAGGTATAGACTGATTTCTTATCACTTGTACCTGTAAAAGTGTCATGTCTCTACCTTACCTAGACGTGTCTCCAGTGTAGAGAAATTTGGATTGTATGTTGATCCTAGGAAAAAATGAGAGAGATGGAATTTGAGCAGTAAGTGTGGCAGCCTTGTAGATCTGTGGCTCCATTGTATGATACTGGACTTTGAGATATTATTC
Source organism: Crocodylus porosus (assembly GCF_001723895.1). Lineage (NCBI taxonomy): Eukaryota > Metazoa > Chordata > Crocodylia > Crocodylidae > Crocodylus > Crocodylus porosus. The sequence goes on from NW_017728906.1 coordinate 193,686,918, forward strand.
CCTGAAATGCTTTCATGGGATCAGAAATAAATATGAAAGAAATACTTAGCTAGGGCACAAAGTTGGGCTCCAGAATTCCAGTGATCTATTCGTCTGCTAGTGATTTGCTGTTTGACTGGGAAAGTAAATCCAGCTGTTAATACCTGTTTTCTTGTAATTCTTTGTGTACCTTGCCTACTGTTTTACCATAAGATCATCCTTTCTATTTAGCTGCAATATAATTAGTACTGCTATAATTATCCTGTGAGCTATTCATACACTGTCTGGTATGAAGGAGTTGCAATTTTGCATTATAATAATTCAGACAACTAATGATAATAATAAATGTACAAGGCTGTGAATGGCCAGCATGTGTGAAGACTAGCTGTACCTAATCTTGCACTCCTTGCTGGTGGGGAAGAAACTATATGCAGGCAGCCTATGTGTTTCCCAAACCAGACCTGTTGACTGAAATAAAAAGGCACTGCTGTTGGATTAATAAGATGTTAAATGCATAGTCAGATGATCATAAAGAGGAAGAATGGTGAGACAGATGCTTAGGAACATGTTTCATTGTACAAAGCATCAGTTCAGGGAAATTTCACTCAGTAAAATTTTGGGGGTGACATAATGTCACATATGTGTTAGAAATTCATAGACAGATGTGGAGAGAATAGTGCAATTACCTGAATGTGGAATGCCCTAAAAACCAGAATATTTCACGTATTTGCCTTAAGGAAAATAAAAAAAGTCATGCCCAGGCTGCATGGAACTGAAGACCAATGCAGTTAAACTGCTCTATGTGAGAACCAGAGAATCCTAAGAATATGTTTAAAACTTTAAATACTGAGAAAAGGATTTAACAGTCATGCTTATATGTATGAGGCAGGTGTAGCTAATAAGCAGGATAGGAAGGGACAGCTGTAAGCTGGATAAAGGCTCATTGGCCATACAAAGATAAATGGCTACCAGCTGGTTTTCCACAAGGGGCACCCTTGCTGTAATGCCCCTGTTTCTTCTCTTCTGTATATATGAATCTTCTCTTAGGCTAAAGGGGAAGACACGTTTATATATCACAGAGACAGATGCTGTCATCCTTAAAGACGATAATTTGTCCTGGTTGGAGAAAATTAGCTCTCATTGGTCACTGTGGGAGTGGACACAGATGTTTTGTATTATGGTGTTCAAAGTCATACCACTTATTAGACTAGAAATGCAGCCTGGTTCCCCCAGACAGATGAAAAATGGCAAATGGATAACGTGCTTCTTCGTGCATTTAGATTCTGGCATTTTATTGTGTGATAATTTATGAAGATTCACAAGCAGATTTTGACTATCTGGGAGAGAGAGCGAGCAAAAGTGAGAGCTTCACTAGATTGTTACCATCCCTTCTAATTTTGTCATTGATATCTTGACTGTGCTAAACATTAATACACTATCAATCACAATACAGCCATAATTACAATACAGATGATTTTCCAGCTAAACAGAAAGGATGATCTTATAGTAAAGGCTCTCAATTGGGGCTCGAGAGAGCTTAGTACTGTACCTAGATCCTTGTGCCTCAATTTGCCCAAGGCATTTTTTAATAATCTACCTCCTTGACATAAATGCTGGGGAGATGAGTCTATTGATGTAGTGAGGTGACCAGATGCTGTGGTGAGGGGCTTTGAAGACCTTGCTTGGTATAGGTGAATTACTTTTTAGCTACAGATATACTGAAGTCTGCTGAAAGTTCTGTCGTTGCAAATTGGATAAGAAATAACAACTTGATTCTCTTCCAAGAAGACCAGCCTGTGTATGCAGATAGACACATGACAAATATGATGGGGCAGATGAATGTCTATCCTTCTACACCCATATTTCATAGTTTCATAGTTGGTAGTGTCAGAAGGGACCTGAGCAGATCATTGAGTCCGACCCCCTGCCATGGGCAGGAAAGGATGCTGGTGTCAAACGACCCCGGTCAGGTGATTATCCAGCCTCCTTTTGAAGACCCCCAGGGTAGGAGCAAGCACCGCTTCCCTTGGAAGCTGGTTCCAGATCCTAGCCACCCAGACTGTGAAGTAGCGCTTCCTGATGTCTAGCCTGAATCTACTCTCAGTCAACTTATTGCTGTTATTCCTTGTTACTCCTGGTAGTGCTCAGGGGAACAGGGACTCTCCCATTGCCTACTGGGCCAGTTTGTAGACAGCCACCAGATTCCCCTCAGCCTTCTCTTGTGGGGCTGAACAGGTTCAGGTCCTGCAGCCTCTCCTCATAGGGCCTGCCCTGCTGCACCCTGATCATACGAGTGGCCTCCTCTGGACCCTTTCCATTTTTGTTCACATCCCTCCTGAAGTGCGGCACACAGAACTGGACACAGTACTCCAACTGTGGCCTGACCAGTGTCGCATACAGGGGGAAGATCACCTCCTTGGACGTGCTCGTGATGCATCTGTGGATGCATGACAAGGTGCAGTTAGCCTTACTGAGGGGGAAGATGAGGGCGGAGGAGACGATGAACTACCAGGCCCAGCAACAGCCAGCGAGCCCAGACCAATGGTCAAAAGGGAGAAACAGGTAAGTGATGGGGGACGGGGCATTGCTGAGACTAGGGGATCA
>NW_017728906.1:193689511-193693949 GCF_001723895.1 Crocodylus porosus
CAGGCTCCTAGCCTGGGGATTTTTAAAAGGAAGTTAGATGAGCACCTTGCCGGGGTCATCTGACCCCGGTGCTCTTTCCTGCCAAAGCAGGGGGTCGGACTAGATGATCTACCTAGGTCCCTTCCGACTCTAGCTACTATGAAACTATGAAACCCCTTCCTCACATTGGTGGCCCATGTTCATTTTGGAGTCAATAATGACTCCAAGATTCATTTAAATTTTTCCCATGACTGCTTACTATTAAGGTTCAGCGATCAAAACACATAGTGGGACTAATGTATGTTCCCCCTTCAGGAGTTTTATCCCACCAGCTCCAATCAAAGCTAGACTAGCATTGGAGACATTGCATCTCCAGTGCTGTTATTAGTTGGGTCCAGTCCCCTTGACTACCTCTTGTCTGTTGTTGTGTCCAAGATAAGGGACTTCTAATACAGTTACACTTGGGTCTCACTGTCTCAGTAGCCAGCATGAAACAAAGACCTATAAGAACCTGCACAGCCTTAGATAAATTGTGGCCAACACAGTCCAGTTCAAAAGGAAAACTACAGTACTTGCACTGTGATTGCTAGAAATAGATCACAGGTGCTTCCTTGTTCACAGTTGCAGGAAAGACCTACCAAAGTCTTATAGCAAATAAAAAATAATCCATAACAATTTCTGCAAAGGGCCACAGGTGATAAACTGAAGGGCAGCTTATGGCTCAGGGGTCATGGTCTAAGCATGACTGAGTAGCGTAATACTAATCATTGTGTTGGGGTGAGGGGGCAGGGGGAGGAAGATTCCCATGACCTTAAGCTATTTTTGACTGCTTATCATTAAGAGCCTTTTTACAATCATAGAGGCTGTAAGGGACCTCCAGAGCTCAGCTAGGCCAACCCCTTGCTTGAGAGACTTATCTCTACCCAAATCTTCCTATACAAATCTAGACTATGTGGTTAAACTTGACACAAGACATAAGACACTAATCTGCTACAGATAAAGTAGCAGGACCAACAGCTTGCTGATGCAAAGTTTACTACAATATGCTTGAGATACAAGGAAGAGGGTCATGCCCCCCAGTACACAAGAAGGCAAGAACTCCCACAGTCTATACCAATCTTACTATGGGCTAAAATTCCTTCCTGACCCCAATTGTGGCTATTGGTCTGATCCTGAGTGGATGGACAAGACCATCTAGTTGGGAACCTCTGGGTTTTAGTTCCAGCAAGATCATCGGCACACTCCCAGTCGAAATCCCCAGCTTTGGCTGAAGCCAACACCCAACATTTCTGAGGAAGCCTTAAAAAAACCTGACACGTAGCAGCAGGAGGCCAAAAATCCCCTCCTGGTCCCATACATCCCTTACCAATGCCTAGAATGTCCCTTACCAATCCTACATTGTTCTTTGATAAGCTCTGCTGAGATGATCTTGCATTTTGTTTCATACCCATAATGTTGGCTAGAGTATGTAAAATGGAGTAAACCTGCACTAAAGAAAAAAAGGCACAAGCTCTCCGTGAGGTTACAGCTGATGAGGAGCTGTCGGGAAATCTGACTATCCAGAAATTAGATTGAGAGTGTGGGCCAGCTGGCTCCAATTAACTGTTCGCTCCCAGAAGGCTTCCCTAAGATTAAGAGATCTGATTCCCAGTATAATGCAGGCTCAATTTACCCTAGGGTGATAGGTCTTGAAAAAGTGCCAAGGGAGAAAAAACATAATTCCTCCCCCACCAAAAAAACCAGCCAAACAAAAAACAGCTTGAGAGAGAATTGCTTTGAACAGAATGCCAGATTTGTTTACCTTGGGGGAGTTTGGACTTCGGTTGTGGCTTGTCTTCCTGTGAAGACTTTGGTTTTCCTAGTGAAATAAAGGTTTTGAATGCACTTTAATACTAATTTGGTGAACATATGTGGCAATGAGGCTAAAAGGAAACTGTTGTTTCTGGTGGTTAAATAAATGCTTATGATTTAAAAACAAAGTCCCTCCATGTCTATGGTTTCTCCCTGCCCTAGACAGCCCCAGTCTTTGTTATTTCTGTGGTGGTAGGCCATTGGAAGCCCATGGAGTGGATACATCCTAGTAGATGACCAAAAAGCTCAATGTCTCCAAATTAAAACAAGAGACTGTGAAACTGGTATTTGTTGAAGAACTGCACAGCCAGCTAGTAACTATTGATGTAAACTCCAATAACATCAAGGAAAATTGGGCATTTTTCAAAGACTGTCTGTACTTGGCTGCATCCAGTACCCTCAGTTGCATCATATGTAAATATTAAGATTGGTTTGATAAAAATGATGCTGACATAGGGAGACTACTGAACAAGAAACATCAGCTCCATAAGGCCTGTTTAGAAGACAGCACTTCAATATCTTAGAACATCTATGGGCCACGGTCATCAGGAATGTCTCCAATACTGAGTGCTGATGGCACCACACTGCTCATTGACAAAGGAAAGATACTGCAAAGATTGGCAGAAGACTTCATAGTTTTATAGTTTCTAGGGTTGGAAGGGATCTGAGTAGATCATCTAGTCCGACCCCCTGCCATGGCAGGAAAGAGTATGCATCTAACCTCCTCTTAAAGACCCAAGGGTAGAAGCCAGCAACACTTCTCTTGGAAGTTGGTTCCAGATCCTAGCCGCCCTGACCGTGAAGTAGCGCCTCCTGATATCTAGCCTAAATCTACCCTCTGCCAGCTTGTGACCGTTATTCCTGGTCACTCCTAGTAGTGCTTGGGGGAACAGGGACTTCCCGCCTGGTCCCCCCTGACTAGTTTGTAACAGGCCACAAGATCCCCTCTCAGCCTTCTCTTGTGGAGGCTGAACAGGTTCAGGTCCCATAGCCTCTTCTCATAAGGCCTTCCCTGCTGCCCCCTGATCATGTGAGTGGCCCTCCTCTGGACCCTTTCAATGTTGTCCACATCCCTCTTGAAGTGTGGCACCCAGAACTGGACGCTGTACTCCAGCTGTGGCCTGACCAGTGCCGCATAGAGGGGAAGGATCACCTCCTTGGACCTGCTTGAGATGCATCTGTGGATGCACGACAAGGTACGGTTGGCCTTCCTGACTGCATCCCTGCACTGCCGGCCCATGTTCATCTTGGCATCAGTGATGACTCCAAGATCCTTTTCCGCCTCTGTACTGAACAACATCCTCAATCAACAATCATCTATTAGTGAGGAGGCAATCCATTGACTGCCACAAGTAGATATTAGCATATTTCTTGCTGATCCTCCAACGCTAGCTGAGACTGGGAAAGCTGTTAACTTGCTGCCAGTTGCCAATGCACCTGGTCAGATGCTATACCATCAGAGGTCTATAAGGCTGGGGGCTTGGACATGGCTCTAAAACTGACTGAATTCTTCCAGTCAATGTGGACTCAAAGAACTATACCTGAGGAGTACAAGGATGCATCCATCATCCACTTGTACAAGCAGAAAAGCAATAGACAATCCTGCAGTCACTATCAGGGCATCTCTTAGCTGTCAGTAGAAGGCAAAATGCTGCTGAATTGTCTTGTGCAACAGATTGAACAAGGGCTCCCATCCGAGAGTCAGTGTGGCTTCAGGAGCATCCACATAGTGTTCGCAGCTCATCAACTTCAGGTGAAATGCCAGGAACAAAACTCCAACCTGTACATGACTTTCACTGACCTGGCAATAACATTTGAGACAGTCAGTCAGGAGAGCCTTTGGAAGACCATGGCAAAAATCGGTTGCCCAGAAAAATTCATCGCAATGGTTTGGCATGATAGCATACTTGATCACATTCTGGATGACAGTGAGTCATCTGAACCATTCCCAGCCACCAATGAAGTCAAGCAGGGCTCTCTTTTGGCCCCACCCTACTCAGGGTTCTCTGCCATGCTTACAGAAGTCTTTCCTGACTGTGATCCTGGGCTTGACATCAGATACCAGACTCTTCTATCTGAGGAGACTACAGGTGAAGATGAAGTTACAGGAAGTGGCTGCTCATGATCTTCTGTTTTCTGATCACTGTTTTCTGAATGTCAAATTGGAGTCTGACATGCAGCAGAGTATGGACCATTTCTCTTCAGCTTGTGACAACTTTAGTCTCACAGTCAACACTAAGAAGACAGAAGTGATGCACCAGCCTGCACCAGGAAAGCCTTATGGAGAGCCATTACAGTGAATGGCCAAACCCTCCAGGCAGTGGACAAGTTCACTTATTTTGACAGTATACTGTCACATGCAGTTCACATTGATGATGAAACCAATGCCAGAATTGCCAACGCAAGAGTGGCCTTTGGCAGACTATGTTCAAATTTGTGGGAGCACAGAGGCATCAGTAAACAAATGAAACTGAAGGTCTACAAAGCCACTGCATTGCCAGTCCTGATGTATACAAGTGAAACCTGGATGATGTACAGACACCATGCAATGAAGCTGAACCTCTTTAATAGTTTCGTAGTTTCTAGGGTCGGAAGGGACCTGAGTAGA
>NW_017728906.1:193694049-193708613 GCF_001723895.1 Crocodylus porosus
CCAGGTTGGTCTGACAGGACCTGCCACTGATGAACCCATGTTGGTTGCCCCTAAGCATGCAGTCCTTTGCTGGTCCCTCCTGGATGTGTGCCAGCATAATTTTCTCGAGCAGCTTGCCTAGGATTGAGGTAAGACTAACCGGCCTGTAGTTTCCCGGGTCCTCCTTTCTGCCTTTTTTGAAGATGGGGACCATGTTGGCCCTCTTCCAGTCCTCTGGTACCTCACCAGAGCACCACGAGTGCTTGTAAAGCTGTGCCAGGGGACTTGCAATGACCTCGGCCAGTTCCTTTAGAACTCTAGGGTGGAGATAATCCGGGCCGGCTGACTTGAATACATCCAACCCCTCCAGAAGCTGCCTTACTAAATCCTCGCTAACCTGTGGCCCAGGTGTGCCTCCCCCGGGTCCCGAGGGGGGCCCAGCAGGGAGGTGGCTGTTTGAGGAAACTGATGACTATAAGATGTCAAGTCAAGGTCCCAAATACTGAGGTTCTCACACAGGCAGGCATTTCAAGCATCTACACTCTGTTGATGAAATCATAGATGAGATGGGAAGGCCATGTCACCAGCATGTCAGATGAGTGACTGCCAAAAAAAATCTTCTACGGTGAGCTAAAGGAAAGGAAGTGCTCTCAGAGAAGCCAGGAGAAACGTTTCAAGGACTCGCTCAAGTCATCCTTGAAACATTTCAACTTTGACCCGAAGTCTTGGGAAGATCTCACTCATGATCATTCCATCTGGTGAAGCCTCATCTGTACTGGAGCTACAGTCTATGACCAGAGGAGAACTGTGGAGGTAGAGTAGAAGCAGAGGCACCATAAATCTTGCAACAACAGCATGTCTGCTGTTGATCAAGCGACGCAAAGTGGCATCTCTTGCTAAGTGTGCCACAGATAGTTCAATGCACAGATTGGCCTGATCAGTCACTTACATGCTGACAGAAACCAAACCAATCAGTGATGTCATGGTCATCTTCGGATTCATAGGATGAACAATAACAATCAAGGCCATGCAGGCCCCCAAGGAGCACTTGGTAAAGGTGAGCAAAGAGAGCTCACTCAATCAATCACTCTGACTTCTCTGAGCTCTCTGAGAGATTACCATGCTGAAACTGAGCTATCTAGTCTATAAAATGTCACATTTCTTTGCCTTCTGCCTAAGTACTGAGAAAGAGATGTGCCACTCAGCAATGGGAAAGAGAGCCTCTGGTTTCTTCTCTAATAGCACTGAAGATTAGGTAGGTGTTTGGACACAAATGCTCAGGAATTACTGACTGGGTCATGACAAAGGGCACAGTTCCCTAGATAAGCACTGACCTGTCTACCTGCTTAGTCATCTTAACCTTTTGATTTAGGGTTCTGCCAGTAGCCACAAAGAACCTTGAGAGATTTTTTAGATGCTCCATTTAATTTATTTGTTTTTCATTTTCTTCCTATAGTTGTGGATTTGGTTTTAAACATTTCCATTGAAAAGGAAAGGTTTGTTGATTTTTCCATACACTGCCTTTGGTGAGCCCATTCTAATGCATATAAAAGTCCCCTTTTAGTAGATGATATACTTATCACTCTAAAAATGCTGAGCTTGGGTGTCTTTCTCCATTGGCCATCAGTAGCCACATAGTGAAATTTTAATACTTTCCTGAATTAAACACATTCTGCAATTCATTCCTGAATTCCTTCCTGAGACACAGACTTTTCTTAAGATTCTGGGATTCTTTCCAGTATATTTTTATGTGTCAGTATATTTTAAGAATCCTATTACAAGAAAATATATGCTTCCTCCAAGAATATCATCTGAAGCCTGCCAGGAGGAATGGATAATTTTTATTTAAGCAGTGTAGGATAAAGATTCATTTTATTGTAGTCATCAATCTGAAGGCTTTCAAACACTTCCATTTTTATTGGCAATTCATATTTTTTTGCTGTTTTTCAGGTTTCACAGAAGCGTAGTTAAACCAGAATCCCATATCTTTATTCCTTTGTGGGCTTTGAACACTCTACCCTAAATATAAGCTTTTGATGATAACTTCATCTAAAAATTAAGTCTTAACTACACATTGCAAGCAGTAAACATATGACTTTGAATCCAGAACATCACATCCTACTATTGGTTCTGTCATGATTGTATATCCTGATCCTCATTGACACAAAAGTGTTGACAGTGGAGGAGGCACAACTCCCTGCTGCTGTCACAACCCCTGCTGCTGCCAGGCACTGTCTCTGGCTGGGGTGCAGCCCTGAACCCTGTTGTCAATGCAGAAATGTGTGTGTGTGTGGGGGGGGGGGGCACATGCCCCTTATCCCCTCCCCATGCATTGCCTATGCTGATCCTGAAAGCTGCTGTGCATTGGCATTGAGAGCCTAATTTGACTGATTTATGCAATGTCATGATATGTCACAAAATAATGCAAATGAAAAAAACTAAGAAAATGTGAAAAGGAGGAGAGAATGGGAGACAAATGTTATGCCCATTTCAATTTGAAAATGTAACCTTTGGATAAAAGGCATGGTTTAAATGTCATTTCATGGTTGAAAACTGTTGATAAAACGTTTACTGTGGTTGTAAATAGATGTTGCATTTTCTGGAGGGTGGGGAGGCTTTTGTTTTGGCGTCCTACAGATATAAATGTCTACTCTCCCAGTTCAAGTTCCTCTGAAGCATGCTGGATAAAATGTGTTAGTGCTTTTACCTGGGACATCCTGTTGTATGTCTGCAAGGTTATTGCTATTTATTCCAGGGACCAGCCTGACAGGCCATGTGTTCTCACTGGCCATCTACTGGCAAAGGAGTTGCAATGCAGCTTTGAAGTGTGATATGTAAATGACTGTGTTGCTCCTGTTTTGATTTGGGTGAAACCCTGGGACCAGCAGTCCCAGGTCAAATGGGATATGTATTTACAACCTTTGTGTATAAGTACAACCTTCAGAATGTACTTAGTGTGATTTTACTTCTTTGTCTTTGCTGGCTTTGAAGGACTACATCCAAAGGTCAAAATGCTCAAAGTAACTGGAACATTCAATAAAACTTTTGCAAATCTAGACATCAGCTTTCCTTCTAAGAAATCAAAGGGAGAACAGCTAACCCTTTTTATTAACAGTTTAAGATGTATTTCTTTAGCTTAATTAAATCTTATCACATTTGTATGTACTTTCTAATTAACAATTAGCCACATTTTTTTTAATAAATGGGAAATCTTTTAGGAACAAGGGAAAGGATAAAACTAAAGCAAGTTAATGAGTCTGTATCTAATCTCAGGAGAGTCAGAGTAAAATTTTCCTATGGCAACATGTGAATTCTTGTTTTTGTGTAGGGTCTAGGAGATGACCATTGCTTTATTAAATCAGCCACCTTCTGAAACTGCAAGATACAAAATGAATTATTATTCACAATGGTAGACTGTATAATCTGAAGAGGTATTCAATACCCTGTATAATGCCAGAAAAAACATCTAATGCAATAAAGTTTCAAAGTATGTCAGTAGCACATGGGTTAAATATACATGAATGTTACTATTAGCAAAACACAGTCATTTTTACTAGCCAACTTCCATGCATAACAAACTCAAACATTTGAAAATACGGAAATGGACTATTGAAGCACCAGGGTAACCTGAGCACTGCTCCAAAAGGCTTTGTCTTCACTAAGAAATAAATGTATGTTCTTAAGATACTGTGCTGAAATTCTAATGAGTCAGCAGATCAAAGTAAACCTTTAGCTCTTCCCATACTCATCACCTTGGCTTGCTACCTCATGTGCAAACTGTGTAAATTTTATCATGTTATTCACCAAGTGTTAGCCAGCATAACCTAGGAGTGTTTCATTTTACCTAGCAACAAGGGAGACTTGGTGATTAGAGCTGGTCAGAATTTTTTCTACAACCAAATATTTTTCCTTAGACACTGAAAATCTTTCTCCCATGGCCCAGGTAAGTGTCATAACTCCTGGGCTATGAAGTCATTCCTTTCTCAATGTTATTGTCACAGGGGAACTGTGGAGAAAAGACCCTGAGGGGCCAAGGGGGAACCCCGGGACCCTAAACGCAATAAGGAAGGCGAGGGAAGGAAAAGAGCAACAGAGATTCCCTTACCTGCAGCTGACAACACGGCAAGACCGGTTGAGGCGGCAGGACCCGCGTGGCTGATTAGCCGCATCTTTTTGAAACTGCGGCCAGCTGCGGGGAGTAATGAGCAGAGCCGGTGCGGGAAAATAAAAGACAGCCCGGGTGAAGGAGAAGGGGGGAGAGCCGGAGAGGAGCCAGGGCTGGGTATCAGGGCAAGGTGTAGGGGAGGTTGGAGCCTTGCAGCAGGCCATCGTCCCAGGATTCCTGACTCTGGATATGCCCTGGCAGTCGACACCCCACCACTGAAAGAACGAACAAAGTTGTGGCAGGTGAGATTGGGGTGAAGACTACCCCAGGGCAATACATCCAGATGGTACAACCCACGGGACGGAGCGGCAAGCGATCTTACACACCCAAAGCCAGACAGCATGGGACCGGATGTTTGAAGCCTGCCAGGTGCAGATATGTATTGGAGTTGTTCTACTAAGTACTCATTGGGCCAAACAGAAATCATTTTATAGTTTAGTAGTTAGTGCATTTTGCTAGGATGTGGGAGACACCAGTCAAAGTTTCAGATTCAGATCAGGTAGAACACGGGCTTGAATTTGTCAGCCATATCCTAGATGAACAGGGGTAACTGGTGCCTCCTGAGTCTGGGAAGACATATTGAGGACCGGAGGTGGCCAGCCTGGCAAACTGAGGACCACCGGCTGAAACACAGGTAAAGCTACCTTCACCCCCCAAGTGGGGGGCAGGGTGGGCCCAAATCTCAACTGTGGCTGCCGCTTGCCCTGTGGGAGTAACTGCAGCCTCTCTACCCAGCTCTGTAGGACCATGGTTTGCCATCCTATGCAGTGTCGAGTTAGGGGCCAATCTCAGGGGAGGCACATGCCCCCAGGACTAGATGATCTTCCAAGGTCCCTTCCAGCCCTAATGTCTATGAAAGTGCCTACCCTACCAGTTGCCTCTGTAGATGAATGCATTAATAGTAGGCTATTCTTGTGGAAGAGAGGTAGTAGTGTGTGGAAGTGTTCTCCTGGTTTTATCATGGAAAATTTCACTAGTTACCTACCCAAAAATATTACAGCCTTTGTCACTTGGAACCTTTGCCATTGGGAGATAGATGTTAAAAAACTACTGCACACTTGTGGTTTTCAAACCCCAGGAGTACAAACTCAACTAGAAGTGATTGTCACTTTTCCCTAATAGCTATTGCCCTGCCAGATTTCAGTTTTCTCCTTTCTGCCTGCTTTGATACCATGTTTGTTTTATTGAAAATGTGTGTAAAATGAGAGCAAATGCTTTCTCTTTCCCTTTGTTCTCAAACAGATGAACCATCTTTTGCAACTTTCCAAAAAAGTCACCCTCAAGCAGGCTTGATCCCTGGAAAATGTCAGCCTGACAGAGAAGTTATTAATGTTATTAATTATCTGTACTGATGTAGTGCCTAGAGGCCTCAGCTCTATTGTGTGTTACAAATGTATAACAAAGATTTGTCCCTGACCTGAAGAACTTACAATATAAGATGATGGAAAACAAGTGGAAATGACAGATGGACAGAGAAGTGCAATCTATAGATAAGCCACTGGGAACAGTCTTGGAATTGACAGTTTATGGGGTAGCCATCTTATTCTCCATGCCACACCTCAAAATTCACATCTGCTTATATGGCCAGAAAATGGTCATCTTACTATAAGTAAGCAGAAAGAAAGGTGTAGTTGTTGCTTTGAAGAGCTGCGTACAATCTGATATTCTTGTTACCATGCTTCCCTTACCTTCATCACCATGAGTTGCTTGTTTTTCATCTGTTACATCTTGTTTTATAAATGGAAAGCTCTTTGGGGTAGGAAGTGTCATGGACTTGATGATCTTCTGAGGTCCCTTCCAGCCCTAATGTCTACAGAATCTATGAAAAGAAATAGCTCAGGGGACTTTTAACAATAAGCAATTCCAAGACTCCAACTATTTCACCATCTTATTTCTTTCACTTTGGTCCCAGAGTATTTTAAAATGTTACTCAAGAAAGTCTCATGAATGAGTTAAATATGGGGTCATAAAGAAGAAGGGCTGGAAGAGACCTCCAGAGGCCATCTAGTCCAACCCCCTGCCTGCGGCAGGATCATCCTTATCCAAACCATCCCATAAAACTAAAGTCTGAATGATACATAAGCTTACCCATAAACCTGACACCCTAACCTGCCTCAGGTGAAGCAGGGGAACCATGGCAGGCAATATCATGCTTCTACAAAATATTGTTAATACATGCTCAAAAGGTCCTGGGTATAGGGCCACACCCTCTGCTACAGAGGAAGGCCAGCACTCCTATAGTCTGTATCAGTCTGACCAGGGGTAAAATTTCTTCCTGACTCAAAATATGGTGATCGGTCTGACCCTGAGTAGAGGGGAGAGACCTGCTAGCCAGGAACCTCCGGGTTTGCTCCTAGATGGAGAATCGACGAACTGCAGTTGAAGTCCCCAGATTTAGCTGCAGCCAACACCCGGCACCACTGAGGAAGGCTTAAAAACACCCTAACACATATGAAAAAAGATTGAGGACAGACCCTTATGGGACTCCACTCAAAACCTCCTTCCATTCTGGCATAGACCTGTTAATAATTACCCTTTGCTTGTGGCTACTTAGCCAGTTAGCTATTCACCTTCTAGTAGTTTTATCCAGCCCACATTTCTCCAATTTGTTTATGAAAAGATTGTGTAGGACCTTGTCAAATGCCTTGCTAAGGTGCAGATACGCTATATCAACAGCATTCCTTTCATCCACCCAGGTAGTTATTTTGTCAAAGACGGAGATTAGGTTTGTTTGGCACAATTTATTTTTCATAATTCTATGTTGGCTGATTGCAATTAGCTTTTTCTCCTTCAGATGTTTGCAAATGGTCTTCCTTAGGATATGCTCCAGTAACTTCCCAGGTATTGAAGTATGGCTAAGTGGTCTGTAGTTCCTCGGGTCCTTCCTTTTGCCTTTTTAAAAGAGGGGCACCATGTTGGCCCTTTTCTCGGTCCTCTGGTACCTGGCCCATCTTCCATAACTTCATGAAGATCATTGCCAAGGGCTCTGAGATCTCTCTACCAGTTGGCACTCCATTTAGTAGTGGCCTCTCAGTAAGGCAGTGGCAGGACTATGAGAAACAACTAGTTAGCTTTTTCATGTAGGCCATTGTTGCAATCTAGGACTATGAGGTAACTATATAGGCACAACTTGGATAAAGTTTTTGTTGTTTAAGCAGAACTCCAAGGTGCTTTCTGCACAGCATTTACATAAAAGGTTGATTCCTGGATACACATGAATCAGAATAATAGAAAATTAGGATTGGAAGGGACCTTAGGAGATCATTTAGTCCAACCCCCTGCTCAAAGCAGGACCAGCTTCAACTAGATCATCCCATCTGAGACATCCTGTAGCCTGGTCTTAAAAACCTCCAGGGATGGAGATTCCGCCACCTCTCTGGGTAACCTGTTCCAGTGCTTTACTACCCTCCTAGTGAGAGAGTTTTTCAGAATATCCAACCTCAACTTTGCTTGCTGCAACTTGAGACCATTGCTCCTTGTTCTGTCATCTGCTACCACTGAGAACAGTCTAGCTCTGTGAACGTGGGGAGAGCAGTGGAAGTGATATATCTTGACTTAACAAGGTTTTTGATACTGTTTCAACATTCTTGCAAACGAGCTAGGGAAGTACAGGTTTGATGAATGGACAATAAGGTGGATAGAAAACTGGTTGGATCATCAGGCTCAGAGAGTAGTAATCAATGGTTTGATGTCCAGCTGGCAACTGGTATCAAGTGGAGTGCCCCAAGGGTTGGTCCTGGGACAAGTTTTGTTAAATATCTTCATCAATGACCTGGAAGATGGCATCGAGTACATTCTCAGTGCATTTGCAGGTGACATCAAGCTGGGAGGAATAGTAGATATTAGGCCTGTGCGAATTGGCAGTGGTCTGATCTGGCTTCAAATCTGACCACTTCAGATAGCTGCGATCCGATCGGGAGCTCTGGACTGGGTTTCCGCTTCGATCCGGCTGAAGCTTTGGAGCCACCTTGGAGATCCGGCCACAGGGTATAATGGGGAATCAATGAAATATCTATAACTTTGTTGCTTTTAGTCTTATTTTGATTGTAGCCTCTGCTGAGAGCATGAAATCTACCAAGTTTCAAGAAGATCAGTGCAGGGGTTTGGGGGGAACTGTACCCCAAAGTCTCGAAAGCTAAACTCATGTCACGGCTGTGTGTTACAACATGGGGGGGGGGGGTCAAAACTTCAGGGGTGGTAGCTCTTGCTAAGGCCACAAAGCCTGCCAAGTTTCCAGAAGATCAATGCAGGGGTTTGGGGGGAACTGTACCCCAAAGTCTCGAAAGCTAAACTCATGTCACGGCTGTGTGTTACAACATGGGGGGGGGGGGTCAAAACTTCAGGGGTGGTAGCTCTTGCTAAGGCCACAAAGCCTGCCAAGTTTTAAGAAGATCGGTGCAGGGATTTGGGAGGAACTACACCCCAAGCTGCAGACAAGCAAAACTGGTGTCATGGGTGACTGTGTGTGTGTTAAGGTGCAGCGGGGTGACAGCTGCAGCGATGGTGGCCCCTGCTGCAATGCTTGCCAGCTGTGGAGGAGATCAACTGAGGGGTGGGGGTTGGGGCCCTGCACCCCTAGCTGCTGACAACAAAACTCTGCCAAGACTGTGTCTGTCTTGGGGCAGTTGATTGTATTGAGTCTTTCCTCTCCTTAGCCTGGTTTTGTAGGTGCTAATTGCTGCTCGTTAAGTCATTATGTAGTAGCTAGGTCCTGGGTAGGGAGCTGGTCCCTGATTCCCTGGTCCCTGGGTGAATCATGGCTGATTGATGGGTAACTGGGAACTCAGCAGCTTAGCAGCCAGGTCTCCCTCCCCTGCCCCAAGACAGACACAGTCAGTCCCACAAGCACTGGTAAAGACTGGAGACTGACTGGCTAAAATCCCTCCTGGCTCCTCCCTTACTCTGAGGGGCTGAGACATACAACACCGGCTGATGATGACAGCTTCCCACACTAGATGTACTGTGATGGGCAGAGTAGTCAAGATGGGGCCAAAGTTCAGTCCCTCCCCATCCACCTGTGCTAGGTGAGCTGTGATGTATCCTATTTCTTCTCCTATATGTGTGGACCAAGGGCACTGGTTGCCTGTCCTGGAGCTTCAGGAACACTTCTAGCTTCCCTTATTTATGTTGTCCAAGCCACAATCTACCTGATGAAGCAGCATTTGTTTTAAAGCACATGAAGACTAGCATAGACTAGCAAAATGTTGCAATAAAAAAAGTGTAGGTCAAATTTAGGGCCTTGTAATTTTTAACAGCATTACTTTTACAAATTTGTGCTTTATTTTGATGTATTAAAAGCACCGAGGAGCTAACTAAGCTTTCTCTGCTCAGAAATGCATGGCTGTTATCTTCCTGCCATTCTGTTGGGAATCTTCATTTATAACTATATACAACAGCCATCAACAAGGGGGAGGACATCAAGAAACCAAGACCAATATCTTTTGGTCTTTTGTAGAACAAGCAGGTAATCATAACCTTGGAAAATTTATAGGAGATTGCTAATCTATCTCACTCTCTTTTTCCTCCCCCCCAAGCAAAAATGATCACCTCTTCAACACCACCTCATGCAATATTTCTCTCTTAAAGACACTTTCACTTTGAGATACAGGAAACATTTTCTTTCACTTACTGCAAATAACTTTTTGCAAAGAGAAAAACACTCCAGGCTTTCCTATAATACAAACCTGACAAAGCCACATGAGAGTCTCTGTGACAGTTAGTTAATTCTAGGCATCTGAAAGGGATGGTTTAGAAAACAGCCTTTCTGTGATATAGACTGGTATTCTGAGTTCAGATAGTCCCCAAAGTTTCTTAAGATGCTGATTAGCCAATTTATTTTTGGCATTCGCACAGCTTTTCTAATGTCATTGGTGGACGCTCAGTTTTTAAATAATCTGATCCAATTGATTGAGAATGGAAATGTTATTCAACAGTTCTAGGTCTGGCTTTTCCACTATCTTCCTGTGTAATAGTTTACATTGATATTTCAACGGGGAAAAAAAGAGCAGAATAAATACCACTTACCCAGTTTTTTCAAGCAGCTATCAACCAATTTATTGCCCTATGAGGTCCACTTGAGATGCAACAGCTATGCATCAATGTTTGTCCTAAAACTGTTACAGTGCTTTGAATGTGTCAGGCATTCGATAAGGGTTAGACACAACTGTTCAATGCTGTCCTACCATATCATTTTTGTTGGAAGTGGAAGCTTATCCCTGTGGAAGAAACCAAGAAATGTCTCAGGGTCAGTGTACGTGATCACTGGAGCCCATGTTTCTGTTGTGCCCCAGCTGGGCTGCAACTATGCAACTTAAAATGTAGCAGCTGATGCTTTTTAACTTGGAAGACTGCTGGTGTGATGGCCAATACAGACTACCATTTCTTAGCTCTTTCCTAAGTTGGCAGGTAAGCTTGCCCTGCCCTGCTAAAGGGTCAGCACTGTTCCCAGTGAATTTCTGTGGCTAGTGCCCACGAGATATCAATGCCTCATCATGCTAGGCGCTGTACAAATTAAAAGATCCTTTTTTGGCTCCAAAGAACTTGCAGTCCAAGACTAAATGAGATGACAAGTAGATGAAGAAAATACTAGCAGCACAAGATCTGAACAGCATGACAAGCAGGAGCCACAGCACACCAAATACCCAGCCCTCACAAGCATGACAGCAGGGGAGAATTTTAAGGAGTGATGCAAAACAGGGCAATGAGTAGGCTTATTCTTTCTATCTATTGGGAGCTGGCACCATTTTAATACATGCAGCAATAAAGCAATGTTTTTTTGTTTTGTTTTGTTTTAAATCTAACATTTTAGATATTGCACTTTCAACACATTTACAATTTCCCCTTTAATAATTGGGTTTTTTTAGCATCAAAAAGCAGAACAAATGTGACTTTAACACCAAGCTATTTATAGTTACTGGGGGAGATGTGTAAATCTTTAATATAATATACTTGTGCTTGAGGCTTCTGTCATCATCTATAATTTAAAGCAAAGAAGTCATGGCTTTAGAAAGACTCATCCCACATTCGACATTTAGCCAGTTCCAGCAGAAACATGCAACATGCCTGTTTTACCCTGGAGGTGTTAAAGAGATTGCTTGATGCGTTGACGAGGTAATAAGATTTGAGTATGTTTATGGAAATATGGAAGACCACTGGATCTATCAGGAGTGGGAATGCAGCCCAAGGCTATCGTCTTCTGCCAGAAACTGTGAACCTCAGCAGAGTGTTCAATGGAGAGTAAAATTTAATTAGAAGTGAATCTTGCCAAGGTCTCCTGCTTTCATTCTAAAGATGATAAGACTTGACAGCACCTCTGTCCACTCAGGGTGAAATTTATTGTGTGCTAGACTTCAGTATCATATATCAACTTTGTGGAATTAAATGCAGTCAGGTAAAATGCATTTAAGTCCCAGTGAAGAAAGCATCTAATGATTTGGGTTTAAAAATGTCAGCCTTCAATTCTTGCATCTTTACCAGCAGTACACTTTTGTAAAGCAGTCAGGAGTTATCTCAGCAGTTGCAACTTTGTGCTGTGATAAAAAGGGACCTTATTCTGAAGTCATTTACCCTTAGTTAATAAAACTTTATTTTTTAATTAGAACACCAAATGAGCATATTATGAGACAAATTTCTTTAATTAGGGATCTGTAGCTTTTATTTGCTTCCCTCTAAAGATTTAAGTCAAAGGCAGGAAAGCAAAACTGAGGACAGCAATGTATTATTTAAATGTACTCACAAGTAAAATCTCCTGTCTTGGTAAGAATTAGGGACGCTTTTGAAATGAAACTGCCCAAGCACATTTCTTGAGATTGAGGGTCTGATTAAAATTAAGCATATTTAAGTACATCAAGAAAATGGGTTTTTAGAAGCTCTAATCAAAGCCAGGAAACATGCAATTTAGGGGTCCTGTGTCTCTGAGGAAGAAAGATGATTTAAAAAATTTTAATCTAAAAAGTCATTTTAAAACTAAATTTAATTTTCTGACCCAAAGGGATCATCTTAGATCTCTATAAATCAAAAAAGGGAAAAAAGAGAGAGAAATACAAAACTTCTCTAGAAATCATGAATATTATAAAATATGTTCCCTCCAGCATATAGAAATGCACTCGAATAAAACCATGCCCACAGAGTGATGTTACATCAGTGTAGTTTACTGGGAATGTGGGGAAGATAGAGAACTGAAGTGCGTCCACTCTACTTTACGGCACTTTCCAAGTTAATCATTGTGTCCGTATAGTTGTGTGAATTAACTCACCTTTTGGCACAGATCTCTCAAGATTCTTCCTCTCGTTCTGATGCTCTGATCTTAGTTCTGACATTTTTTCCTTGGAGCCTACCCATAAAGCCAGGTAACTGGGGACATGGGCCAAACATACAAGCTCTAATTCCTCTTATAGCTTCCATTAAGGTTGACAGTGCCATTTTCCAACTATAGGTCCCACCGCTGAGTGCCTTGCAGCCTGATAGTCATTAGCGCAGAGATTGGTGTTGGCGGCAGTCCCTCGATGCAAGGATGGACAGTTTCCAGTAAGAGCCTTCCAGTGCAAAGAGAGTGGTGCATGTGAGTGATGGATGTGGCTCCATGGTTTGTTAGGATTGTTCACACTTTGGTAACATGGCTAAATGGAGAGGATGAGCAGGAGGACTGAACTGAACAGTTGCTTCTATGAAGCATTTGCCTGTAGCCATTTTACTTTATGGGGTGCTGCTTCTGGGCTTGCCCAACTCAGGGGGTTGTGAGAGAGGGCAATGATATAGGACTGGGATGGGATGACCAGCAGTGATGACAGCACTTCAGGATGTCATAGGCTATTTTTCTTGGTCTGAGAAGAGCTTACTCCACAGTGGCAGAAAACTAATGTGAGAATTCCCCTTAGCCTGGCACAGTGTACTCGGCCTTCCCAGTTTGGTGGGGGTATCAGTTGTCTGTTGTGTCAGTTGTCATGCAAATGCATCAAGGTTGGTTATGCCATGTCACAAAGGTTGGCAAGACACAAGAAGCTATTTATGGCTGCGGAGGAGCTTCCATGTATAAGGACTGCAAAATGGATGAACATACTTATATTTTCCCTTCCTGTAGCAGGACAAATATTGTCAGGAGGAATAGGTATTTTTTTTCACAGCAAGGCCAATTTGATCAGTATGAAAGATTAATAAGTTTATCAAGCAAGTGGCAGCCTGCAAAAGATCCATGATATCAGGTTATTTGGAAACTGCAGCCTGTTTCTTGGATAAATAGGGTATTTGCCATTTCTTGTGGGTATTTCCTATGCTTCTGGGCTCTGCTGGTTGCTGCATGGTGCCAGGAAGGAATTTTTTTTCCCTCCTGCTTCTACATGTCAGGGCTTTATTGGTTTTCCACTTCTTCAGAAACATTGGGTGTTGACTGGGGTGTGCCAGTCCTCCTGCTGAGACTTAAACTTGGAGGGTTCCTGGCCAGAAGGTCTTGCCCCTCTGCTCAGGGTCTGATTGCCATATTTGGGGTCAGGGACAAATTTTACCCTGTGGTTGATTGGTATGGACTGTGGGAGTTTTTGCCTTTCTCCTAGTGGAGGGCATGGCCCTCTTCCTTGGATCTCATGGGTATATTTAAAATCTTGTAGCAGTTTGACATTGGCTGCCAGAGGCCGCCCCCCAGCTTTAATTGTGACAGGCAATAGTGTTAAGTTTTGTGGGTGTATCAGCATTGGCTATGTAATTTTACTAGTAAGTTAGACAATGGATGTGTATAGGATAGTTTGGATAGGGAGGATCACGATTCTGGTGAGGGGTTGGATTAGACGTTCTTAAAAGGTCTCTTACAAGCCAACTTTTCTGTGATTCTATAAGAGCGTGAGGGTCATTCTGCTTCTCAGACACCCGTAGCCATCCATGGAGTTAAGAGACCTCCTCTCATTCTGGGAAACCCAGCTTATTCTCTGTTTTCTTGGCTTATCAAGCTTTTCACTGGTAAGTTAGATACGAGAGAGGAATTGTTCACTGTTATCCTGCGTTTTGGAACACCAAGGGAGCGTGCTTTGGGAGGGCTACATGGGATATGCATTATGACATGTTGGGAAGTTTCTCATTATTACATGCCTCATTAATCATGTTTGTAATGGTAGTATCAAAGAGCCACCCAAGAATGGGGCCCTTTACATTAGGTGCTGTACAAATGCAGAATAATAGGTGGTTCCTGTTTAGAAATGCTGAAAATCTCATTATAAAAGATGAATCATAGAATCAATGAGTTGAAAGGGACCTAGACAGATCATCATGTCTGACCCCCCCGCCCTAGGCAGGAAAGAGCACTGGGGGTGGGAGGGGTCATAAGACCCCAGCCAGGTGCCTATCCAGTCTTCTCTTGGAGATTTCCAGGGAAGGTGAGAGCACCACCTCTCTGGGAAGCCTATTCCAGGCTCTGGCCACCCTTACAGTGAAG
>NW_017728906.1:193709389-193720145 GCF_001723895.1 Crocodylus porosus
GGTTGGCCTTCCTGACTGCCTCCCCACGCTGCCGGCCCTTGTTCATCTTGGAGTCAATGATGACCCCCAGAACCTTTTCCGCTTCTGTGCTGACAAGAGGGGAGTTCCCCAACCTGTATGTATGGTGCCGGTTGTTCGTCTCGAGGTGCATCACCTTGCACTTGTCTGTGTTGAAACCCATCCTATTCTCGTCCACCCACCCTTGTAACCTGTCTAGGTCTGATTGTAGTCTGTTGCATCCTTCCAATGTGCCCATGTCCTCCCACATCTTAGTGTCATCAGCAAATTTGAACAGGGTGCTTTTTACCCCCTCGTCCAAATCGCTGATGAAGATGTTGAACAGTGCGGGCCTGAGGACCGAGCCCTGGGGGACCCCACAGCCCACCTCCCTCCAGGTTGAGAAGGACCCGTCCACTACCACCCTCTGGGTGCGTCCCACTAGCCAGTTGGTGACCCATTTGACTGTGTGGATGTCTACACCACAGACCCCCAGTTTCTTAATGAGA
Organism: Crocodylus porosus; assembly: GCF_001723895.1. Taxonomy (NCBI): domain Eukaryota; kingdom Metazoa; phylum Chordata; order Crocodylia; family Crocodylidae; genus Crocodylus; species Crocodylus porosus. The sequence goes on from NW_017728906.1 coordinate 193,709,896, forward strand.
ACAGGGTGAGAGACAGTGTGAAAAGCCTTCCGGAAGTCCAGGAAGATTATATCCATTGCTTGCAATGCAATGTTATGGCACCTTCAGGATTTGGGGGGTTTACTTCAGAAGGAGTTGAGTTAAATGGAAGGGAAAGGGGCTGAGGAAACAAGGCAGGACAGAAGAGGGTAAGAAACGCAGGTATGGAGTGAGGTCTGAAATGGAGATACCAGGAAGGACAAGGAGAGAGAGGTCTGGGGAGGGCAAGAGCAAACAGCCAAGCAGAAGAGGCCAGGGAAAATCCACACAAACCAGTAGAAAACCTCCCGAGTTTTCTCCCAAGTCCCTACATAGCTGCTTGTGCAGCTGTTCCAACCAGCTGGAGTCGAGGTGGTTCCTCTCTGCAGTCTGCAGTATTACCTCTCTCGGTTGAAGCCAATAGCTAAGGATTGGAGCCTGGCACATTCTCACTGTTAAGAGGAGAAATTCATGGTGGCTTCTTGGGTAACTTTGATGGGATCCTGTTTGTTTAAAAAGGACATTCAAAGTCCTGCTTCTGTGAACGTACGATGAGTTAAATAAGAAGTGACTTCTTTGCATGTAGGCTGGCTTTCTTTTCACTCCTACCCATTTTGTGGCTTTCCATCTCTCTTCAACAACCGTACACATGCACCCACAGTTAAATCACCATCCTCCCCAATGCTTCTGCAGATGCTTAAGAGGTCCCACACACGCCTTTGTTCTGGGCAGTGATATGTAAAGTCCTGGGAAATACCAGTTTTTCCAGTTCACTGGTTGATATGAAAAACTGAAGGGAAAGGATTAATTTCACATAGGACAAAGCATTTTTTGAATCAAGCAAAATGTTTCATTTTAGGGTTTTTCTAATTAAAATTTTATGTGGGCTCCTGAAAAGATAGTCAAAACATTTCACTGAAGAAACAGCAAAACAAAATATTTAGACTTTTCCAAATTTTGTTTCAGGCACGACTGTACCATGAATTTAACTCAAATTTACAAATATCCGAGCAAAACCAAATTAGTATTTAACTGAAAATCTTTGTCCAACTCGTGCCTGTGTGTACTGTGGATGCCACTGTTGTTTTATAAAGGAGCTTAAATTACCTTTACACCTATCCTTATTGAGGCATGGCAGTTGCACCCACTGGTTTCATAGACTTTTTGCCCAATCCACAACAGCTGACCATTTGGCAGTGTGAAGTGGGTCCCATTATACTTGTGTCCCAGTACACCTACAGTTGGGTGTATTGTTTCTGGTTGGTTCCTCTCAGTATGCTTCAGACATGAACCACCTCTGACATGCATGAAAGGGATCTGCTGCATTTTATACATCATCTGTTCAAGGCCAAGGGAGAAGTCATGAAGGTTGGAGGTCAGCAAAAAGTAGGAGGACATTTGAGACATCCAAGAAGGCTGTCCCTGCAAACTGCCCCAAGTGGTGAAGAGAACAGGATCAGAAATAAATTGTGCTTTTATTTTGAGGAAACGGCACAATTGTGGCTAAGTGTCCAGTCACCAGGAAAATGTGCATTCCTTTTATTTCATTTAAAAAATGGCATGGGTGTAACACTTTGGGTTAAACTAAACTGTACCTGAGTGAAAGGTTTTCAGACAAATGGTTAGCAAATGAATTAACTGCGCAGGCATACTCAGGCAAAGCCACAGGTAACAGTGTTACTACAATTAATATAAAACCAATTAAATAAAAATACAGTGTGAGCATAAGACCTATGGCAATGAGGTAACACTCTTGGCAAACTCCTGCAGGCAGAAGTCCCAAGGAGTGGTCATCCTCTGTTGCCTGTGGGATTAAGTGTAATCAGAAGGATCTGTAGTGCCAATAGGATTTTTTCCTAAAAAATGTGGGTGTATTGTTTGACCTTCATAGTAAAAAGTGGTCAGTCATAGATGTTTGCTTTTGCATTGTCTACCTCATGCCCCTTTCCAGAGCCATCTGCTCCATTTCGATCATTCTGAGACTGCACTAGGAAACCTTTCTTTATTTCTGAGATTTAACACTTGCCTCTGGGTGATAACACCTCTCTTTGCAAGGTTACAGGCACTCAGGGTGTTCCCTGTGGTCTCTATTCCAACAATGAGCTTTCTTTTCCCACACATTTTATAATGCTGTTGCCATATTTTCCTACTGTATGGTTCCCTTTGAGGTGATAAGCCATTTCCAGGTTATTACTACACTATAGCCTCCCTTGGAGGGGAGGGGAGGCATGGGGGAGCAGAGCAAGGTTGTTTTAGGTGGCAGTGGGTAGCTGGAGAGACAGTATGAGTACGTATGATGGGCAGCAGGTGTTTGGAAAGACGATATGGGTACCTATGATGAATTTTTTCAAAAGTGGGTGGTTTGGAACCATAGATACATGGTTTTGTTTTTGTTGGATAGATGGAAAGCCCCAAATAAATCATTTTGAAAGCAGGGATGGCGCGCCTTATGCACAAGGCACATTAAGCCAATCTATTTAAACGTATGCTGTAATGTCTCCGGAGATAAGATAGACCTGAGTTCTATTCTCAGCTCTGCCGTTCACCTACTGTTTGACTTTGGACAAGTCAATTCACCTTTCTTGCTCCTATTTTTCTCAACCTTGGGCCTATCTTTTCTATTCCAATTGCAAGCTCTTTTAATTTAGAGAGTGTTTAATTCCATGTGTTTCTTCCAAGGGGCTCTTAAATGGCAACCTTTAGATTCTGTTGTAATGCAGGTAATCCTAGTTTTGGGGACATTTATAGTGGTGATACCATCTTATAGTCCTGGTGTACTATTGACAGGAAACTCTATGAAATCCAGGACTCCAGTAAACATTTGGGGCTTGAGTCCTCTACTGGCAAAGCCTTAGCTTGCAGGCCCCTGATGCCAGTAAATAGGGAGGAGTCAGGGCAAATTACCTACAACCTTCTCTATTCTGGAGGAGGAGGTGGGCTTGAGATGGACAGCTTTACCTCAAGGGTGTGTTAGGAATGATGTGCCAATTCACAACCTCCTCAATCAGGACTTTATTGGCAGTCAGTCCAAATTTGCTAGTGTATTTCTACCCCTCCCTTCCCATATATATGAAGAGCAACTGTGGTATCAATTCTTAATTGCCCTCTCTGTCTCTAAGTGCTGAGAAAAGTCAAACCAACACTGTATGAGCACTGTCTAACGGGTGGTGCCATGCCGATGAAAGAAAAGAGGCTGAGGATGCAACATAATGGAAACCTCAGAGTTCTCTGTATCACTGCCCCCAAACCAAAGCTTCCTCCCCTTCTATATGCAGAGATGTTTCAGATATTTATGGCTTGGTGCTCCAAGTATGTTGTTTAACCAGAGCTAAAAGTTGACATGTTGTGGGTCAGTTCCTTTTTTTAGTGAAACACGATGCCCGTTGTATTTTTGTTCCCTGATTGCAAAGTGAAATGTAAAGCAGCACAGACGTGAGGAAGTAAAAGGAATAATGGAAGATATATTTAGAACTAATCTTCAGAAAGAATTACTCACACTATGGATTTTAGTGTCTGCGCTCTTTGCTCAGAGCTGTGCCTAAAGGCATAATCTAACCCATTGTACTTGATGAGTCCTTCTCACTTAAGGGAGGAATTACTCAAAATGTGCAAGGGTGGCTGAACTTGGTTGCATGTAGTTATGCCATCTAGAAGACATCATTATGGTTGAATTACAAACCACAGAAGACAGTAAAAGTTATAAGGGAAATCGATACAGCCTGAGCTTAGGGACAGCAGGTGTACCTGTTGAGTTTCAGCTTTATTTGTGTTGCACAGCATTCCTAAAAAACTATGCCCAGGAAAAGGCACAAATCCACAGTAAAAGCAGGTACCTGGAGCCATGTGAGTCAGACCAGCTTCACTGCCACAAATTGCTTCAGCAATATCAGAAAAATAGGTGAAGAAACAGAAGGGTAGATTAACTTTGTTGTCAGAGTAACTTGAATACAATAAAAGAGATGAATGCATGGAAGTTCTTGAAAGGGGAAGGAAGAATTCTCTGTTTAATTCAAGACACTTGAAAATGGGGATGCTGACTCACAGTGTATTTTTTTTTTTTATTTCATGATCTATTTTTAATGTACCCTGGATGTACGTTTTACTGTCACTTGCTTCCTATGGTGGTTCCTAAAAATGACAGGTTGGTTTCTACACCAGCTTTATTCCACTACCATGGTGTCTTCTCAGAAATATAGATACCACTTGCGTTCTGAATATGGCATGCTGATGCCTAGCAATACCAGCAACAGGGTAGGGTGTGATATTTTGTACTCACATTTTTATAGTTTTTGCATATTTATTTTCTTGACAAATTCTCTTCCCTAGGTTATTACTTCTAGGTGTGCATGTGTCCTGTGTGAAAGGAATTCCGAATCCTCCTTGGGTCCGTTAGGTGCTATTTGTAATACAGAATTACCATTCATTAGCCCTATACCTTTGAAGTTAATTGGAAGTCATCTCTTGACTCCTTTGGGGACATGAAACTCTAAGTAACAGGAAAGTAAATCATATGCTAGATCTCTATTTCCCCCCCAAGGTTTTGCTGTAGGCTCTTTTTTTTCCTGCTGGGGTGACCAGTCATGGATACACAATGAGAACTCAGAGGCACTTTATGCTCTCCATTAGTTGACCTAATTCGGTCTTCGTAGTTTTTTATCTTACAGCTTAAAATCCAGTCAGGTAGCAGAAACGATGTCACCTGGGCCCTCAACTACAAACCACAAGCTTCACATACTCCAAGTAGACAGTGGCCAAACAGCCTAGAGACTGAACATGGTTGATTTAATAGTTCAGCAAGTACAGATTTCATAGATTTCATGGACATTAGGGCTGGAAGGGACCTCGGAAGATCGAGTCCAGCCCCCCGCCCAAAGGGCAGGAAGTCAGCTGGGGTCATAGGATCAACATAAGCATCCAGATAACACAGATGTTACAAATAACACAACATTGGCTTTCAACGGCTTTGAAAGAAAAGCATGCTGAAGTCACAGGACAACTTATCCAAAAAAATAATTATACAAGATCTGGCTCCAGTGGATTAAAGAGAGGGGATTGATAGCAAGTTGCTACATGTTCCAGTCTGTGCTCATTGAAGTCAATGGACGATTCCTATGTAGGATGACTACACAGGTCTTCTTGTAATCTACAGGAGCTTTACCCTTGACTTCAGTGGACTCAACATTTTTAATTGACTTCAGTGAAGTTAGATTAATTCCTCTGTCACTTCTCAACTAATGCAAGAATGAAATTTTTGAGGAAAATGCTTGTTTTCCAAGTCTGCATATTTTTACACACAGCTACCAACTGCCAAACTGATGCTAAAAACGGATGTCTGATTTCTCCTGAGACAAAGCTTCTTATCCTGCAATCCTTCAGACTTACAAGCCCATTGTCCCACTATAATTGTGTGCAACGTATCCAAGATGCACTTTTCTCCATGACAGTTGTGTTTAATTCGAGTTAATTGCCATTCAAACCCTGTGTGTAAATCATTGCCCCTGTTCTGGTGCAAGTAAAAGCCCAGGACAATCCGGCCTGTGATAAACCTGATGTCTGTTTTTACCCTAGAGTTGCTCGGTGTGAAATGGTGAACATATCTGTGCAAACATTAGTGGAAAAAGTGTCACCCAGTGTGAGCTGTCTTGGAAACATCTAGATTTCAGTCATGTCTAGTCAAAAAAAAGCAGTCTGAAAATTTTCATTTGAAGTATCTCGTCTTTTTTTTCTTTTAAAAGCTTTTTTATTTGCCAAAATGGAATCTTATGTCCCTTCTTGATTAAATTTAAGCTTTTAGGCTTTCAGTCTCCAAAAATTACATTTCATTACGTTGGGATTTTTTTTTTCAGTAAAATCAAACAAATGCACTCAGCTGTGAGATGTTTTTCATCTTTGATTTTTATTTTTTTCAAGATTTTCTGGAAGGTTCTGGAGAAAGCAATCAATGCTTTTTATGGCTTTTGACAATAAAGAAGGAGAGAAAATGAGTTAGTGATTTTACTTTTTTCATAGTGTCACAGTTTCATAGTTGTTTTGGGCTGGAAGGGACTGTACGGATCATTGGGTCTAGTCCCCCTGCACTGGATCTCCCCTTTTCTTTTCCCCTCCTTTATCCAGTGGTAAAGATGGAGTGGACAGAAAGAAGACAGAAATAGGGTTAAATAACTTATTTCCAAATACATTTGATTCAGATCTAAACACAGTGGGCCTCTTTAGACATGCCCCAGTGGTGGTGGGGGGGAGGGTGCTTTAATTAGAGAGCTGCTCTAATTAAAGCACAACTGCGTCTTATGTATCAGCATCCCTGCACTTCAAAATGGCAGTGGAGGTGCTTGAACAAGTTAGTTTAAGTGCCTCCAACACCATTTCAAAGTGCAGGGATGCTGATACAGGAGATGCGGGAGGCATGGTATTCGCTGAGCTCTAGTAGACAGACTCAATTAATCTGACGCGCTGTAACTGTGTATGGGCACCAAGTATTCTTATCAGTCTTTTTTCTGGAAAAACTGGGACATTTTGACTGATACATTTTTAAGGTACATTTTAAACAGCATCTTGACAGATTTGAAGCTCTCTTCCTCCCTGTATTTTGACTTGAGAATATAAGTACCAGCTCAAGCCCCACTTGCAGTGGACAAGCGAGTCAAACAAAAACTGTCTCTGCTTCTGGGTACAGCTTGCAGTTTGAAATTAAGAAAATACACAGTGGGTGGAGAAAAAGACAAATGGGAATGAGGTAGAGTGACAAACAAGATCATGATAATTTTTTAATCACACAAAGGCAAATTCTTCAAAATCACCCCAGTGGGTTAGGTTCCTTAGTCCATTTTCAGAAGTGATTTGGCACTTCTTCCTGACTCTTGTTTTATCTGTGCGATTCTTGGTTTTGTCCTTCTGATTTGACTTTATTTTGTAGCCTTAGCTAATCTTGATTGAAGTTTTTACATCAGATATATTCTTCACTCTTTGTCGGACAGTGTTCATTAGAATCTTCAAAGATTTTTTAACTTGTTTTTTAATCACATGCCATTTATCACCATTGAATCTCTATCCCTTGAGTGTTTTAATTATGTATGAAGAACTCTGTATATTTGCTATTTCTTCACAGTGGTTGGCATCCATTTGTCATCCAAGCTTCCTATGGGAAGAGAGTAATGACTGGCAAAACAAAGTGGTTTGGGGGATGGATTTGCATCAGAATTTCATTCTATTTGAACTTACCTCTTCTGCTCCCTGCCCCCAACTTCCCAACAAAGAGAACGGGAGAAAAAATAAGAAACCTTAGACGAAATCTCTTTGGGTTTGGTCCTTTCCAAGAACAGGAACCACTTTTGGGAACCCTCAGTATTCAGCCTCTTTCGTGGTATTTGGGGGTTGAGTTTTTTTTTAATGTAAGCGTGTTTGACCATTGATCCTAGAGGCTGATTGTTAGAACTAGTGAGAGAATTCTTAAAGTCTTTACTGTCAGTGGTCAGTAAAGATTGTCCAAGCCAAACCTTTGTAGAAACACAAAGGTTTTGAAAAAACCTTTGTCAGGAAGGCTTAATAGGTCTATGGTGATGTCTTGATCTAACAATCAACTGCTGATGGCTAAAGCACTTACCTATTAATATAGGATATCCAATTTCAAGTCCCTGGTCTGAACCACTGGGTTATGGGCTCCCCTGGGGTGAGTATCCCATGTTAGTTTGCGATAAATTTCAAAAGGTTGTTGTTTTTTTCTTCCTTCCACATCAGAATGAAAACACATTTCCACATCTCTTGTCTTTTATGAAATGGAATGCTTGTTCCCCAGCCAGTCCTAGTGCTTGTGTATCTGGAACGATTTTGAAAACAGAAAACTGGATTGAAGTTTCTTGCTTTTGAGCTGAGCCAAAGCCTCCTATGGCACTGTCTGCATATTCAGAGATACTGAGAGAATCTCTTCCAGTTTACAGCTTCCCCCCGGCACGGATTTCTTTTAAACCAAAGCACTGACTTGTGGAATCCACTAGAGGGGATGTGGTGGGATACTGGAATTCCAGCTCCTGCACCAAGTTCCTCATATATTCTTGGGCCGGATTCATCATTCCTTACTGATGGGAAATTCCCCCTGAGGTAAGTGAAAGGAATGACTGAGTAAAGATGTAACAGTTCGTCACCCAGCTCACCTGCCAGCAGCACAGACACACAGAGCCCACAAGGCCTTGCCAGAACTATGCCAGCTGGAAGTGTGCTCCTGATTGCACACAAAAGTGTGCGGCAGACTAGAGCAGGGGGGAATGGCAGTGGAGGGGCCAGGGATGGCACCAGCTGTTCAGACCCCCGACAGAGCCCGGAACGCTCTGCCTGCTGTGGAAGAGGGAGGGCAGACTGGGCATCTGGCAAGTGATATCCCACTGGCTGCAGCCCCAGAAGCAGCTGGGGAGATGGCTACACCATTCTTGGGACAAGCAAGAAGGGACATTGAGATCTCAGTATCTAGCAGATGTGCCAGGGAGGTGCTGCAGACAAGCCCTGCCACAGGAAGCATTGAGCTGGGTCCAAGCAGTGCCACAGCAGGGACAGAGCCTGTGTGGGAGTTCACCTGTGGGAGGACACTAACTCAGCTGTTCTGGCTACAGTTTTGAGTTAACTTTATTTCTATGCCATACATTAGCCAGCGCAGCGAGAGAGGATCCTGGAAGGATACCGTCCTGAGCTTAATACTGTGGGACACTTCATGGGACAAGCACCTCTGAAGTCCCAACCATGGCAACATCATGTGAGTGGAAAGGGGTGGAGTGTAGGGGAGGAGGAGCCCCATGGAAAACACACCACTACCATCACATCCAGCCCACAAGAAACCACTGGAACCTCTCCAGGCAAGTACAAGGTCATCATATGAACATCAAGTCATGGTGGGAGAGCAGGTGTAATGTAGCTAAGTGTGGGACATGCCATGGTGTGTGTTCTAAAAGTGACTTTGGTGATGAAAAGGAGGCCCTTCCATAAGAGGTCATAGAGCTGCCAGACTGGCTGCAGTGCTACATTTTTATCTGCAGGCATCACACTTGCTGGGCTTGGACACCTTGTAAAAGGTGAGCTCCAGATGCCAGAATGGACCTTGGTGTCATTTACACCAGTGTCTAAATCTAGTGTTTAGACATATCAGGGCCAGGCAGAGTCATAACAAATATATTTTGTGCCATGGAAAATATTCTCCTGTGCCCTGAGGGTGCCAGATACTGGAGAGTGTGTGTTAGGGAAAGGAGGGTGGTAAGTCTTATCTGCCCCAGGGATGCAAAACCTCTGCTGCTGTGTCGCTACATTTGGCTGCCACAGTTGGACAGCACAGGGCTGCTCCTGCCACAGCAAAGACTTGAAGTGGGGGTGTGGAGGAGGCCACTGTTCTGAAATCAATGCCCAGAGCTAGTGCCCCACTTGTCCTCTTTAGTTGTGCTACCGGGGCCAAGGGAGTATGAAGGGCACTCTTCCACTTGCTCTTCTTAGCTATAACCAGTGTTCTCAATTACAGGATGGTAGGAAGTATTTTTCTCATCTTCTAAAAAAATTTTAGGTTGTGAAATTTTCCCATCCAACATCAGGGCAAGACTAAGACCTTTCACTGTTATTGAGAGAGTGAGAAGCATGCCCAGTAACTCTGTGGGTAGGGCATGCACCTCTGATGTGGGAAGTCTATGTTTAAGTTCTTGCTCTGGCTGATTCATTGAGGATTTGAGCCTCAGTCTTTGACATACTAGGGAGGTATAGTCACCATGTAGCTGCAAGATGTTTTGTGGCTAGTCTCCTAATCTCCTAATGTTTGAACAGCTCCATTTTACATAAATAATTGAATGATTATTTGTGTAGGGACATAAACCTGAGTCACCTAGGACCATGTCAGAACAACGGGGTTATATCATGCCTTTGTCTTTATCTCAGTCAATTTTGCTAGAGAAGCAAAGATTTCCTCTCATTTCCATCCTAGATCTGAAAAACCTCTTCGATGCTTATATTCCCTCAAAAAGGTGTGGTTTTGACATTTTTTCGTACAGAAAGTAAAGGCCATACCTGACCAGCTATGATTTTTAGCTGCAAGTGAGTATCTGGCCAATTTGGTCTGGGTTTATGTGGGTTTAGTGACTTGCTAGCATTAATCTTGGCAGTTATAATAGTAGGAGTGATTTCACCTTGGGGATGTATTTTCAAAGCAAGTGCTATACAAACGAAGTTTGGTGCCCAGGGCAAAGCCCACAGCAGCAGCCTGCCTTTACCCCACACACAGATCCAGGGGG
>NW_017728906.1:193720245-193733788 GCF_001723895.1 Crocodylus porosus
CCTATTGCCCCCAAAATGAGTCACTTGCAGCTCTGTCCTGCACCCCGCCCTAGCTGGGCATTGACTGTTGGTGCCCCTCTGCTTTGGTACCCGGGGAGGTCACCCTGCTCAGTCTCTGCTTCCCCTTGCTACGGCACTGTTCAAAGCTGATCATATCCATATAACAATGCACACCTAATGGAAATGAAGAAATGTCTGATGTACATATATTCCCATGTGGTGTTTGCATGTGATGTAGTGATTTAAGGCCAGATTCTATTCCATCTATTGGGTGTTTAAGTGGATTTGGAAGCCTAAGTGCAATTCTGTTTCATCCTATTCATGTCCTGAAAATCCATTACTGCATCTACTTTTCTACCTGACTGTCATATTATCATTAGGGTTGAAGCAATGAGTAGGACCACTTCAAACAAACAAGCAATGAGGAGGACCACTTCCTGGGTGGAATAGATTTCTGTCTTAGCATTTAGGTGCTTAATTCTACTTACATGCCATATAGGTGCAATATTATCTGGCCTTCAGTGGTCAGCCACAACGTATATATGACCACCAACGGAAAGTAGATACATGCCATTATCCTTTTGGAAATATGACCCTTGCTATCCCAGTGATTTGACTGCAAAATATTTTTGCTAACCTGATCGAGTAGACTGTGCTCAAAAGGTAAATCTCTACTAACCCATTCTCTTAACGTAAATCTTTCAGACGAGTAAGTAAATGGAAAGGGTATTAAGAAAGCCTGGGTTCATGGCACCTAGGGAAAGAATGGATGGATATGCTGAGCAGACTGGAAAGTACAGCTCTTAACAATGTATTTGCTATGTAGCTTTGTGATTCCTGGCAATGTGTTTTCACATGTGGTGAATTATATAGATGCTATCAGCCTTCAAATGGCTCAGTATTTTTCTCCTCCAAGTGATCACACCTGTGTAGGAACTGGGACAGTTTCAAGGTATTAAAGCTGAATATGGATTTCAAAACAGCCATGCTGGAAAATAACATGGAAGGACTGAGGGTTTTCATGGCCAGTGTGTTCTTGTGTGTCCAGAGATCCATGTGGAAAACCTATGCATTTGTGGGAAGGGATCTTCTGACTATTGCATGAAAAAAAGGAACAAATGTTACCTTGTAGACATAACAGGTTAAAGAAAATGTAAAAAAAAAAAATACACAGTATTTTCCTCTTAAATTGGGATTTTTTGTGTAGAGAACAAGGTTGAGTAGATTAGAGGTCAATGACAAGGTCTGGATTTGGTCTGCAAAACCACTGGATCCAGCCCAATGAGCTGGAGGACTTTGCAAGCCTCTCACTTCTATCCCCTGGTGTGCATGCATGCAGTTTCCAGCCCATGAGTAACTGTGCTGGGGCCATACAGCTTCCAGCTGTGCCTGTGCTGCAGGTGGGGGGCAAGAACTGGAGGAGAAGTAGTAGCACAGATGCAGTTTGTAGTTTCTGAGCCCCAGAACAGCCCTCTATCAGCTGGAAGCTAAGCCTGCATGAAGTCAAGTAGCAAGGAGACAGGCTGAGAGAAGTGGTGGTGGTGTGGGCACAGCTCCCAGGTGTCTGGCCTTGGCATAGGTGCAGGCAAAGCCCCTGGTGCTGATGTGCCACCAAAGCCACTTGGCCCATTAAGACCAAGCCCAGGTTATTCCAGCCTGTTGCTTCTTAAAGATTGCCAACCATTGCGGTAGATGATTTATGCCTAACAAATGCCTTTGCCTTCCACGCTAGTCTTCCGCATTAGTTCTTTTGTTTCCAAGTCTATTTGTGAGTTCAGTTTTGCAACATTATATTCTCAGACAGATAGTGTGAATTTTGCTGACCTTGGTGTTAAGTCCTATTGGTAACTGCAGATATCACTGAAAAAATTATCTCCGAGGATGCTCATCTTATTTCTTATGTGTTATCACATCTGAAAAAAAAAAGATTAATAAAACATCCCCCAAATTTGACAGAATGTCTTCGCGTTTTTATCAAGCCCCACATTAGTGGCACTGCTGGATAGATTTTAGATCTTGAAAAACAAAATCAAATCAAAGATAAGTATGCAAAATGAGGGGTGTGAAGAGATAAAGATGATGTGGGAGGACAAATATAAAGGGCACATTTTAAATAGCTCTCCACTTTAGGTGGTGTTACAGAATGATGAATGGTTGAGGTTAACTAAGCCTCAACCTAGATGTTCTACTTGAAAATCCCTATGGCTAAAAATGGCGGGGCGGGGGATTTCAGCCAGTTCAGGTCACTACTTCCATTTATTGATAAAGTAGGCAGAAAATTTCTTCTTAAGAGGAACCAGTGCTCAACTTTTGTCGGTTAACTTTTGTCAATACAAGTGTACTTGGAGTTGAGAGCCAGTTACAATAGTGAGGACAGTAAACCTCCTCAGTGATAGAGTTTGGTTAAAGGTATAAAATAAATTCTTGTACTTCCTTAATGACTAAGATAGCAGCAAATTGGAAGAAAACAATGTTTATTAACTAATGCTAGATTACTTCAAAATAACTTATCAGAGGAAAAATGATCCGGTGATTATGGCGCTTAGTCAGAAGTCTGGGTTCAGGTCTCAGACCTGCCACAGACTTTGACTGGGGAGATTGCATCAATAATAGCACTCACCTACCTCACGGTGTTGTTGGCAGGGCAAGTGCACCAGAGATTACAAGGTGCTCAGATACTAGAGGTTTGTGCACATGCCTGCTATTTATCTCCATGTTGGGTCAGTTCTTGGCTGCATTCTGCATATCTGCATGCTTAAAAGTTCTAGGGGCAGGTAGCCAGCCCATCGCTCAGCACCCGTTAGTTCAAACATGTGTCTAGATCTTCATAAACAGAAGCAGAGTGTGTGCAGAAATTAATGATTATATGTCTTTACCTTTGCTATTGGAATGAGGTATAGCCAACTGTGTTACATTTGGAGCTTCTGTGATGGATCTGGAACTGCTTTCAAACTTATCAGGACTTTGTTGTAGCCTTGTGGCTTAGCTTAGTGGCAGGAAGGGAAAGAATAGTTCAAGATACACCAGCCCTCAGCAAGCACTAGAGATGCTCTGTGCCAGAATTGCTGGCTGTGATATTTTTCTCTTGCATCTAATCTGAAAAATTAGGACCAGGGCAGGAAAGGACCGTGAATGCTAGGAGTCAAAACATTTATTGTGAGTTTACCAAGGAATGTTCTCTCAAAGGGAGAGAGGTTATTTAGGAGAACCAGATTCAGACACCCAAACTCATTGAAATGTCTGGAAAGCCTGGGCTTGCCTAGATCACTATCAAAGAATGGCAAGGAATTAAATATGCACATAGTCTACTTTATCAACTTTGTTTTTCTAAAAGCATTATTCCTACTGGTAAAAGAAGCAAGACGTCTCTATATGCAGACTCAAGAAATATTCGTTTTAGTGTATTAACATTTGGCATAGACCCAATATCTCCACTGATAATGGAAGGGTCCTGAGAACACATTAATAATGTCTGGATTCTGGAGAGAATGCCATACAAAACAACAGTGCTGCCAGTCAACCTGCAATCATTTGTCTTAAGCATTATTTTGTTGGTCTGGACCCTCTGCTCCACTTTTGTGCAAAACAGGCAGCTGAATTTTTGTGGTTTCACAGGTATGAACATAAAAGCCAAATAAGTAGTTCTGGATGAAAGAAAAGTAGAAAGTGATGAAAGGCACTGCTCCTGAAATCAGCAATTCAACTATGTTCAGGAATAGTTTTAAATTGTTGCCAGTTCTTCCCTAGTGGAAATTTATTCAAAGAAAATAAACATTTATCATTAGTGGGCTTCTGTTCTCATTTCATCCTGCTAATGAATCGCTTCTACAAGGATTAGATGTTGATTAGATATAATGGCTGCTAATGATCTTATCTACTAAATTAAGGCAGATGTTAAGGGATTTATACTTAAAAATACCTCATGTGGTAAATCTCAGGAGTATGTGAAAGGAAGGCAATGCTGTCTGCATTCATCGTGATAATAAATTAACCATGACCTGAAGAGGTTAGGCAATGTGTATATTATTTGGTTTTAAAAGGTACCATTGAAATTACTGGTCCCAAATGAGCACTTCTGGAAATGATATAATGAAAAATGCTTCCAGAAAAGCTTCCAACCTGACAAGAGTTTTTTTTTAGGATTTTTAATTTGTAGTAGGTTTAGTATGTATCCTTATTCAAGGAAAACTAATTCTACATAAAGTGTAGTTTGTGGTTATATCACCTTATGATATGACCCTGACAGACCTTGCAAATTAGCCACAATCTCTTCAAAGCACTATTTTGAGAGAGGATGTAGAGGGATCAGCTGGATGTTATAGGTTGTGGTCTTTCTCTATGCCTCTTTTCTCTCAGAGTCCAGGTTGAACCAATCCCATGGGTCATGGGCATGCTAGATAATGCTATCTTTTGTATGAGACATAAACCTGAGGCCCTGAGTGTTTGTGGTAATTAAATATACCCTCACTTTATTCAGTGTTCATAGCTGTTAGCTTTCATGTTCTCGTCCATTTTCAGTAACAGTTTTCTCCATCAAAATTAGTCTGTCCAATTATTCCTATCAAGAAAGAAGAGATAATTTATAGTGGATGAATGTGTCTGTGAGTAAATTTTGCCTCTAACACAGTTTAAATTGACTGATGCCTCATTCGACTCCAGTCCTGAACTGTTATGTAGTGCCAGAAAGTTTTCAGATGATTCATTTTGACCTTATAATAGCCATTTCCAGAGAGGAAACTGCACTCTACTTCCTATGTTGGTGAAAATTTCTGCCAGAGAGCTTCATTTTCATAGATGACTTACCCATAATTCCCCTAATGACATTTGGGACTTACCATCAAATGGACATGAATTTGGATTAGAAGGAGGAACAGTGCGCTCCTAGGCAAAGGGAAATATATCATTTCCAGGCAGTTGGGACTCTGTTAACTGTTTTTGGTTTACCTGACACGGTGACCTTACTTAGAGATGTTCCAGAGAGATGAATTCCAGTAAGATCTACACCTTAATAATGCTAAGTCAAAAATTTGGGCCAGGTAGTGGTGGCTCCAAGAGGATGTAGCAAGCAGCTCCCTGGAGACAGGCTTGCAAGGAGATATTTGGCTTACTGATATCCATTGATCCAGCCTGGGGTGGAGTGTGTGTTGGTTCTTGGGTAAGGTAAGGTAGTTAAGGGACTGTTACCTATACGAGACACGCAGAAGTGGTAGAGGTGGAACTGGAAACCAAAGTTCCTGGTAGGGAGGAGGGGTACAGGGTGTTTGACTCTCTATACGTTGCTGTCTTTTCTCTTTCCCTTTCTGTATCCTGACTTAGGGAGTTTGAGTAGAGAGTTTCTTCCCATGAGAGGCAGCCATGTAGGGTGTGTTTAAGTCTTCCTGCTTTTTGGACTGGGTGGTGGTCAAGTGGGGAGGGGGGGCGGGTTAGTTGTGTCTGGGGTCTGTCCTTAGTAATATCAGACCCAGACTTATTTACCACATGGCAGAAGGTTTAAGTTTGTATTTCATTTTATTAAGTGCCGCTTTGAGGTCCCTTCCAAGCCTACATTTTTGTGATCCTCTGAAGAGCGTTCTGTCAGTGTAAAGCCATATGGCATCAGGACTTGATACTAAATTCAGTCACAAACTGGGACTCCTCTTAAGCTTGTGTTTGTATTTCAGCAAAGCTGTGACTTGAGTACAGAGTAGGGATCATGTCTACCATTGTAGTATAGGACAGCAGAAGGCTTTAGCAAAACTGAAATATCGGCCTTGTGCTGGGCCTTCTCAAAGGAATGAATGTAACTCCGACTAATTTAGATAATTTTATTTTGGAGCAAAGGGATATCTTTTTCTCCCCAGGCTTTATTTTGTGTCTTACTTTACCTGACCTTGAAGTAGAAGAATTTAGGATGACATTTTCGAAAGCAAACTGTATTTTTTCATTTCCTGAATTATTTTTCCCTACATGAGGCATCTTCAAAGGGGGTGGCTTCCCAGAATGTTCTAAGGACCCAGGCGTGGCAATTAAGACTTTTGGAAGGAGTCTTAAGTCATCTTCAAAAAGTCTTTAGTCTCTTTGCAAAATCTTGGCCATAGCTCTTGAGCCTGGTGCTCTAAAATAATCTGCATACTCTATTAAAAAGGGAAGGATACCGAATCCCAACAGTAATCTCAGAACTGTTCATTCGGGCTTCTCCATCTGTATTGTGATTCTAGGCATTTCTTGATGTCCATTTGTAAAATGCATGTTTCCTTTCAGTCTCATAGCACTGTTATGATATCCATTCTTCTTCCATAATTTTTTACACATACTATAATTCAGAACCAGTTTCCTTTCCTAAACATGCATCCTACACTTGTCCTGTTACCCTTCACTTCACCTTTACTCTCCATTACCAATCCTTTCTTGACAAAGGGTCATTTTTTCAGAAGTGCCCTTCAAACTTCCTTTTGGCACCTAAGTGGGGATAAAATCAAGAAAGCATGAGTGGATTATGTGTCTGGGAAAATATCTCACTGACTTAGGGCATTCATTTTCTGCTAGCTCAGATCAGCCCTGATGGTCATCTCAGGCTAAGTTACTTGAGCTTCTCATTCCTGGGTGTGTCTACACATGCATTTGATCCATGATCAGTTTACTTGCGAGTAAACACTCTCAAGCAGGCATCTACACATTCAGGAAAGTGGGGGCAGATTTGCTGCTAATGGTGGCAAACTGCTCCCACTTCCTGGGACCCTGCAATGGGCCCCTACTGCCACCGGGGGAGCACTAGACTCCCCTGGGTGCTAGCCCAAGGGCTGGCAGAGAGCACTGGGCCAGGATATGGTTGTCTCCTGGCCAGGGCTGGGACATTGCACACTGCCCTGGGGGGTGCCTGCTGCTGGGGTAGGAACAATGCTGCTAGCTTCCCCACCGGTGGAATGGGGCAGGGGAATGAGACCTACCCCACCCCTGCAGCACTTTTCACCCCATGCCTCAATCCCCCAATTGGGGCACAGAGCTGGGACTTGCCTTTGACCAGGATAGCTCCCAGCCCCCGCTCCATGATTGTGGGATGGAGGCAGGGGAGTATGCTCCCTGCTCAGCTCTGTGAGCATGAAACTGGCCAGGGAACAGGCTGGAAAGCTAGTTCCCCACTCAGCTCCACACTCATGGAGTTGAGTGGGGAACAAGCTCCAAAGCCCAGCTAGGAGGGAGCTCCCAGCCCGCTCCATGGTTGTAGGGCTTGGGCTGGGAGACCTATATCTCCCAGCACCAGTGGGGCTGGCACAGGGAGATGCATAACTCTCAGAATGAGCCCTGCGACCATGAAGCTGGCACCGGAAGATCATTTACCACTCCCCATTTATGATGGCGGAGCAACACCTCGAAGATAAGGATCCCCCAGCCCCAACTCCCCAACTGCCATCTTGGATGGGGGCCTTGAAGCCCCATGCTGCCAGGGCAGAGAGACATAGTCTGCACCTGGGCTTCAGTGGCGGAGCCTGCCCCAGTGGAGCAATCTCCCACCTCCTGGTGGCTGGCTGACTGGGAGCAAATTTGCTCCTGTTCAGGCATCTACATGAGCGCTACTGTACCATTACTAATCGCGAGTAAGTTTGATACTTGCATGTGCAGGTAGCAAATTTATTTGTGATTGGTGAGGTTTACTGTGCAGTAAGCATGTGCATGTGTAGGCTTACATGCTTACTGCAAAGTAAACTATGCTACTTTGCAGTAAAGCATCTCATGTAGTTGAGCCCTCTATCTCTGGCACACAAAGCACAGAAAGAAAGATAAGTAATGGACAGACTAATTCCTATTTGACCTTGTTTTTCAAACATAGTCCTGCAAGGAATCAGTCTGCTTGCAACTTGTCTCCCTTGTGCTTTTCTTTGATTGTAGGTAGGAGAGAAAGGATTTGTGGAAATGCTACTGGAGGAATTGCCATGCTTCGACACTTCCAGGAGTGCAGGAAAAGGCAGGCATGGGAAAGATCTCAGCCTTAGCCCTTGAAGTTCAAAAGAGCTTCCCAGGGTAGTCTGGACTTCTGCCCAGGGTTTGAGCTTTGGGGTTTTAATGCAGATGGTTTTAATGCAGTAGGTTTTACATTTGCCTAGAGTAGCAGCATGGACATGGTTCTAGCCTCTTAAGTGACTTGAGCACTTTTGAAAATTTTATGTACACTAAATAGTTTGAATTCTGTATATCACTTTTTGTCAGGAATCTCTGTTCTTATTGAAGCAACAAGATGAGGAAATGTTTGTGTCTTCCTGACAATATGGAAGACAATCAGGAAGACATAAAGTATCCATGCTCGTCATGGTACTTGTAACATAATCTGCTGCCTTATTCAAAGCCCGCAATAAAAGAATGTAGTCACGTAGCAGAGACCACTCTCTTCATTTGCCCAGTGTAACTCTCGCCACCTCTGGCCTTCTTGCCTTCTGTTAACTTGGATGAAGCCCACGTTAGTTAATGGAATACTCCTTTTTATGGGGTCTGGGTTTATTAAAGTTCAAGTTCAAGTTCTCAAGGTGCACACCTAACCTTCAGAAGCTACGCTGCCTGTGTTGCAGGACGTTAATCCTGTCCCTGCTGGGGCTTTACTTTAGCAGGCTTGTTTTCCACACTCAATGTTCTTGCTTTATACTCAGTGTTACATTCTGGCAGCCTTACGTTCCCAGATCTCTGGGTGTGATCCTAACCCCTACTAGGTACCTAAGTGGTATCCTGTTCTGCCCTGCTCAAGTTCATGCCCACCATCACTCAAAAAAAATGCACCTACTTTTATAACACACTATATTAGCTTTAACACTAAGTCACAAAAAACAGTAGGCATCAGGGTGATCCATTTACTTTTTGCATTAACCTTTGACTGGGCCTCAATTGGGTGAAACAGGATCACACTTTAGGCATTTAAACCCACTCAGGCTATAATAGATATTACCTTTGTGCTGCCATAGCAGATTTTATGCTGGCACAAAGGGAATGCAAACAGACATCTGTACCATTTGTTGTTTCACAGATGCCCAAGTTTGTGGCCCTGACAAAAGGTGGTTATAGATCTTGCTGTTTTATTGTGGCAGATGTCTATTAACTTTATGACATGAGAGCGCAGGCAGCCCAGAGCTGCACATGCCCTCTAGCTGCCCTGGGACCCAATCCTGCATGCCACAGGAACTCCTTCACAGGGTCAGTGCCCTCAAGTCCCGGGACTGCCTGCCCAGCTTTCTCCTCTTATGGAGGTGGGACAATGGGCAACATTTCAATCAGTAAAGCAGATCATCTGTGCCAGGATGCATCCCAGCACAGGTGATCTGCTTCATTTGGTGATGTCTGTTCATACCCACACCTGACAAGCAAAATAGCTAGCCAACTGACTGTAAGCTAGTGGGGGTTTCTGAGTAGAGAAGATCAGCCATCTCCAGTAGTAATTCCCAGGGATTTCTGCCTGGAATCACCCACTGTTAGATAACAATGGTGTTTCTTCTGTTTTAGCATAATCAGGAGGTAGTAATATAATAAATACCTGGCCCCCATTCTCTGGCTTGCCTTCTGCTCCTTCAAACATCTTTTTTTTTTTAAAGTAGACAATCAAGGAACATAGGGAGGGCTGATCTTGAGCTCTCCAATTCCTTAAAGGAGACAAACCACTTTATCACAAGGTCTTACCTGAGAACTAACACTCTCAGTTAAGGAGTTATGGCACAGCTCCAACTGAACATGTGATCCCATATTGAATATAATGCAGAAGGAGCTTAGGGTGATCCTTGCAAGTATAAACAGGTGAATGTTAAACATTAAAGAGGTTATATTTCTCTTAAATATGGCAAGGATGAAACAGCTACTGGAAAAGTATATCCTATTTCAGTTATGCTGCTTAAAACATTGGATATTGAAAACTGGAGGAGGTTCAGAGAAGAATTAGAACAGCAACATGAAAAATGCACTTTGCAATGAGTGCTAAGGAGCTGGTGTCTCTATTTACATACAATTAGTTTAGAGGTGACTTCATCATGCTCTAGGGGTATACAGAAGGAAAAGATATCTGATGTTAGTGGGGGCTTAATCTAGCAGACAAAGGCATAACAGTATCCAAGAGCTGGAAGCTGAAGCTGGAAGTATTCAAACCAAAAATAAAATGTAATTTAACAATGATGGTAATTAATCACTGGAACCAATTACTGTGGCAGGTCATTAATTCATCATCATTTGGAGTCTTTGAATAGAGACTGGGTGCCTTTGTACACAAAAAGGATTTACCGGGGAAATGTATATAGCCTATGTTTCTGGGGGAATGTCATGATGGTGGTTGCTTCTGGACTTAAACTTCAAAACCATTTCAGAGTGCCACCCAAGAAAAGGGAATTCCCCTAATAATCTCATGTTTAAAATATGAATTCTCTCCTTTCTGAAGATTCATAACAATATCGTCTCACTTAAAATTTTTGCCATGAAACTATACAGGTATAAGAATAAACTAGTGAAAGATAAACCAGAATTTGATTGACAATTAAATTGAGATGAATATAGTGTTTAAAGCAACAAGCATCACTAATGAAACAGAGAGTTACTTCTGGTTATATTCCTAATGGGCAACCTATTGGATTTTTTTTTTACCTCCAAAATAGGAAGAGATATAAAACACCTATTACTCTCTGGCAGTGTGTTGCTCTGAGAGATTCTATATCTGTTATTAAACCACTTCTAAGCATATGTCTAGATGTAAAGAAGTATCTGGCATTGACAAATGTCTAGTCGAACAGTGTCAACTTCTGTTGAAATTAAAGGTAACAGACCTGATTCCTAATTAGGCTAAAGGAATCATATTTCTAGTGCCAACTAGCGCTGTACATAAAAACAAGCTAGTTCATGAGTTATTTTTTGCTTAATCACAAGATGTGGATATGTGAACAGTTTACCATTGGCAGTTGCTACAGAGCACATGGCATGCTAAAAGTCATATATCTCCATACCTTAAGTGAAATTGCAACTACTTTGGCATGATCCCCCATTGCCAGCAGCAAGATGTTGGTGGAAAGTGAACAGAAGAATACTTGACTACAGATGGGAGTTTAGAAGTTTCCCTCTAAGTGCCTTTAAACATTCAATCTTCCCTAGCTCTATTGTATATTGAGACAGTTAATGCAGAGCCATCTAAGCACCCTCTGTGTTAAAATATTCTCTCTAGGGGAGGTAGGGAGGAAATGTCCTTTAAGCTGGATTTCAGTTGGAGACAGCAGTATGAAAACTGTTTTTTTTAATTGTAATATTAAATATATTAAAGTACGTGAGAGGACTTTGATAGTGTGTAATAGAAATAGTTTCTCTACATCTACGTAATGTTGGTGATTAATCATTTGTATTCTGATTAAATCTGAACCACCTATTATTTAGTTCATTGTTTACAAGAAGAAAGAGAAAGTAGGCTTTAATGAGGAACAGTAAACAAACTTCCCATAAACCTTGATTTGTGTTTAACCCTCAAGGGCTCAATTCAATAAAAGATTTTAGACTGGATCCAATAAAGAGCTTACTTGTCTAAAGAGCTTACAGATCTGGAGGGGCTTTGGGCACGTAAGTCCAAAATTAGAATTCAAAAAGCACGAGGGCACTGACCGCACAACTCTAGAAGCACTTGAATGCTCTTGGTGCCTCTATTTTTGACACAGAAATTCCTTTTGAAATTTGCAGTTTTGCTTTTTGGAAGTGCCCAGAAATACTCTGGTCCTAGGCTGGAGTTTAGAGGCCCAGTTCCAGCTTATGTCCCCTTTGGAGACAAGGCAGAATGGTGACTGAATCCTCTGAAGAGCTGGTAGGTGCACTTTGAGTATGTGTAACACCCACAGCTAACATTGCAGTTAGCACAGAATGCAGTGGGTACAGCCACTTTCATCCAAGGGCATGTGCTTGTGATCATGCTGCACACCCTTTATGTAATCACTTGATGGTTATGGCAGTCATTCATGAAGTGGGAGATTTGGGTTCTTGGCCCTTCTGCCCTGAGGAGATTCAAGCCTATTAGAGTGCCCTGAGCACTCAGGGATGGATGTAGACTGAATGGAGTTAGTCTGGACATGTCTTCTTGAAGCCATGCCAATGTGAAGCTAAGCAGACAAGAGTCTGGTGCTAGAAGGAGACCAAGCAAGAGGAACTTGTCTCTGTAGCCTTAGGGATTGGGCCATCCAGTTGGGAGTCATGGGATTTAGTCTGTGTTCACAGTAGTGTTCCTGGTTTTCATGCAATGGTTGTGTAATGTAAAATACATAAAGAACCCTGAGAGCAGCTGAATGAACAAACCTCTGGGCTACAGAAGCAGACACTCTCCTCATGCTCTTTCTGGTGTTATGCATCTTGCATTTTCAGTACAGGTTAACATCATAGTCCCATCATCAACAGGGTGGTTTGAGGATGCTTCTACCTAACATAGCCTATAGGCTGGTTACTCTTCTATGAACTGGGAGATATAGGTTTGAATCCCTTCAAAGAAAGGAGGGAAATTAAACCTAGATGCCACATTTCAAGGGCAGTGCTTTTACCACAAAGCTGTTAGAAAAGGGTGGGTACCACCACCTCTGGTAGTTTTAAAGAGAAAGCATCTTCAACTTTGTGATGTGAGGGGTCTGGTTCTGTTGGTGTGTGTTCTCTGTGGTCAGAACACACCTATGGAGAGGGCTTAAGTGCCTCTCTCCCTAGTTTCAGGATCCTAATGAGGCTTAGGCATAAACTGGGTCCTTAGTAGATGAGACTGGGACAGTTCTTGGCATGTACAGAAAACAAAACTGCAAGCTCCTATGGAAATTTTAGGCAGGCAATGTTCTTTGGGAAGATGGGACATCTTGTATTAGGCCAACTGAGTAGTTGGAAAACAGTTCTTTGCAAGCTTTTGAGGGAAAGCACCTTTCTTCAGGCATAGGGAGACTCTGCTGCTGATCTCCAAGGAATGAAAGAAACTGAAAGTGTGACAGGAGGTCAATGGGAGGAAATTAGGAAAGCAATTAGTAGAGAGGGGAGGGGGAAAATGTGTAAATGGTAAGTTCAGGCAGGTCCCCGGTGAATCAAATGTCAGGGAGGTTGTAATGTGTCATAAATCTAAGTCTATATTGAGTCCATGATTTGTTGTATCCAGTAGATTTATGAAGTGAAGTTCATAGGCTTGTCTACAAAAGGTGTTTTGTAAGTTCCCTTTGAGGATTAGAAGTGAGAGGTCAGAGAGGGGGTGATTGTCTTGTGAGAAGTGTGCACGCACAGGTAATTGGATATTTTTGTCTTTGATGGTTTGTCAGTGTGTGTTCATTTTGGTGCACAGTTGTTGTTTGGTTTCTCCTATATATTTTCCATCAGGGCATTTGGTGCACTGGATGAGATGTATAACATCTCTGGAGATGCAGGTATAAAACCCAGGATTGGTGATGGTTCTGTTGTCGGGAGTGGTTATTTGGATATTAATCATGGTGTTGTGGGGGTATGCATTTATTGTGGGAGTAGTGAAGATGTGTTGGCAGGTTTTGCATTTCTTGTTCTGATGTGGTCTGGATCCATCTGGTGTGGCTTGGGTTATAGGGAGTTTGCTTCTGGT
>NW_017728906.1:193733799-193744590 GCF_001723895.1 Crocodylus porosus
ACTCTGGTCCTAGGCTGGAGTTTAGAGGCCCAGTTCCAGCTTATGTCCCCTTTGGAGACAAGGCAGAATGGTGACTGAATCCTCTGAAGAGCTGGTAGGTGCACTTTGAGTATGTGTAACACCCACAGCTAACATTGCAGTTAGCACAGAATGCAGTGGGTACAGCCACTTTCATCCAAGGGCATGTGCTTGTGATCATGCTGCACACCCTTTATGTAATCACTTGATGGTTATGGCAGTCATTCATGAAGTGGGAGATTTGGGTTCTTGGCCCTTCTGCCCTGAGGAGATTCAAGCCTATTAGAGTGCCCTGAGCACTCAGGGATGGATGTAGACTGAATGGAGTTGGTCTGGACATGTCTTCTTGAAGCCATGCCAATGTGAAGCTAAGCAGACAAGAGTCTGGTGCTAGAAGGAGACCAAGCAAGAGGAACTTGTCTCTGTAGCCTTAGGGATTGGGCCATCCAGTTGGGAGTCATGGGATTTAGTCTGTGTTCACAGTAGTGTTCCTGGTTTTCATGCAATGGTTGTGTAATGTAAAATACATAAAGAACCCTGAGAGCAGCTGAATGAACAAACCTCTGGGCTACAGAAGCAGACACTCTCCTCATGCTCTTTCTGGTGTTATGCATCTTGCATTTTCAGTACAGGTTAACATCATAGTCCCATCATCAACAGGGTGGTTTGAGGATGCTTCTACCTAACATAGCCTATAGGCTGGTTACTCTTCTATGAACTGGGAGATATAGGTTTGAATCCCTTCAAAGAAAGGAGGGAAATTAAACCTAGATGCCACATTTCAAGGGCAGTGCTTTTACCACAAAGCTGTTAGAAAAGGGTGGGTACCACCACCTCTGGTAGTTTTAAAGAGAAAGCATCTTCAACTTTGTGATGTGAGGGGTCTGGTTCTGTTGGTGTGTGTTCTCTGTGGTCAGAACACACCTATGGAGAGGGCTTAAGTGCCTCTCTCCCTAGTTTCAGGATCCTAATGAGGCTTAGGCATAAACTGGGTCCTTAGTAGATGAGACTGGGACAGTTCTTGGCATGTACAGAAAACAAAACTGCAAGCTCCTATGGAAATTTTAGGCAGGCAATGTTCTTTGGGAAGATGGGACATCTTGTATTAGGCCAACTGAGTAGTTGGAAAACAGTTCTTTGCAAGCTTTTGAGGGAAAGCACCTTTCTTCAGGCATAGGGAGACTCTGCTGCTGATCTCCAAGGAATGAAAGAAACTGAAAGTGTGACAGGAGGTCAATGGGAGGAAATTAGGAAAGCAATTAGTAGAGAGGGGAGGGGGAAAATGTGTAAATGGTAAGTTCAGGCAGGTCCCTGGTGAATCAAATGTCAGGGAGGTTGTAATGTGTCATAAATCTAAGTCTATATTGAGTCCATGATTTGTTGTATCCAGTAGATTTATGAAGTGAAGTTCATAGGCTTGTCTACAAAAGGTGTTTTGTAAGTTCCCTTTGAGGATTAGAAGTGAGAGGTCAGAGAGGGGGTGATTGTCTTGTGAGAAGTGTGCACGCACAGGTAATTGGATATTTTTGTCTTTGATGGTTTGTCAGTGTGTGTTCATTTTGGTGCACAGTTGTTGTTTGGTTTCTCCTATATATTTTCCATCAGGGCATTTGGTGCACTGGATGAGATGTATAACATCTCTGGAGATGCAGGTATAAAACCCAGGATTGGTGATGGTTCTGTTGTCGGGAGTGGTTATTTGGATATTAATCATGGTGTTGTGGGGGTATGCATTTATTGTGGGAGTAGTGAAGATGTGTTGGCAGGTTTTGCATTTCTTGTTCTGATGTGGTCTGGATCCATCTGGTGTGGCTTGGGTTATAGGGAGTTTGCTTCTGGTGATGAGGTTAGCAAGGTTAGGTGCTTGTTTAAAGGTTATGACGGGTGGTTCTGGAAAGATCTCTTTAAGAATTGGGTCTTCTTCTAGTATGGGTTGTAATTGTTTGAGGATTTTCCGTGTAGGTTCCAGGAAAGGGTGGTATGTCATAACTAATGGTGTGTGATTCAGAGGGATTTTCTGTTTGTACTGCAGCAAATCTTTGCATAGTATCCAGGTGGCTGTTTCAAAAGTACAGTCTATTTCTCTTGAGGATTGTCTTTGTTGAGTGAAGGCCATTTGAGATTTGTCAGGTGGTAATCATAGGTAATCTCCTTGGTGCAAATTTGGTGGTATCAGAGAGGCTGGCTGTAAATTACAGCTTTCTTGGTGTGTTTAGGGTACTTGCTGGCTCTGTGCAGATATGTATGTTGGTCCATGGGTTTCTTGTATATGGTGGTTTGTAGTTTACAATCTTGAATATTGATCATGGTGTCCAACAAGGAAATGCTGGTGTTACAGTATTTGAGAGAGATTCCGATGGAGGCGTGATGGTTGTTGAATTTTTGATGGAAATCAGAGCTTGCAGGGTTTCAGTCCAAATGATGAAGCTGTCATCTATGTATCTGAGGTATAACATGGGTTTGATGGTCCAGTTCTTGAGTTCTTGAGTTTCTTTCAGGTGAGCCATAAAAAGGTTGGCATATTGCAGGGCCATTTTGGTGCCCATAGCTGTGCCCAGGGTCTGGAGGAAGCGTTGGTTGTTGAAACTGAAGTTGTTGTGTGAGGATTAAGTATATGAGTTCAGTGATATTCTGAGGTCTGTACTCTGAGTTTTTATCTCTCTCTTGTAGACATGTGAGGCAGGCTTGGATGCCATCCTGATGTGGGATGCTGGTATATAAGGTAGTGACATCCATGGGAATTTTTAGATCACTTGGGGGTCACCTTGGTAAATTAGGCCAGGTTTGGGTGATGACTAACCTTGGGATTCTTAGTCACAAATTCAGATTTAAGTGTCTAAAGCCCATGTAAGTCCTGTGATGGGCATCAGCCCTTCTTTGGATCAGATCCCAGTACCACTGAATCCATCAGGCTCAAATGCACTATTTGAGATCTCCAAGCAGAGCTTAAGTGATGCAGCAGGCCTTTACAAAGTCTCTCCACCAGGTAAATTGTGCCTTATGTCACTGGAGCTTTTTTTTTTCCAAGTTAAGGTTAATGAAAAATGTCCTTTTGGAGGCTGACATGCTCTAGTGTAACTATAACACATGCACAACGGAAGTGCAAGAAGAGTCAGAGAGATGTGTAGAGGAATTTATACACGCAGCATTGGATTAAGGCTAAAGTCACTCCAAACTGACATCTGAACATCTGTGAGATTGGACATTTTTGGTCACTATTAATCAATTGCTAGTTCAGCCAGTTTCCTAATACGGGCAGTCCTCACACTCACAGTGGGTTACGTTCCTGGAAAAGTAAGTCAGAGTGATGTAAGTTGAATCTGATTTTCCCATAGAAACAATTTTATAAGAGGGGGTTACATTCCTGACCAAGGGCCTGATGCCCAACATTTTTATAGAAATGACCATAAACACCTTATTTAAATCAACTATTTAATCAACTCTAAATGACATACACTGTACAGTACAAGGCTTTCTAAAGTGTACTGTATATAAATGATTAAGCAGGGCAATATAGTAAATAATCACATAAAATTTTATTTAATCAGAAGGTGAAAGAACTTCTTCATCAGGGTCATGGAATTCAGAAGGGCCTCTTTGGGGAGATTTTGGGGAGAGTTACAGCTACTTGATGGCTTTTTGAGAAACTGATCCAGGGGTGTTTATTTTGCTGCCCTCTTTTTCTCATTGTAAATTTCCCTGTAGTGCCGTAAGTGCAAGGATCCAGCATTGTAAGTAATAACATGGGTATAAATGGCAGAGCGCCACAAGTGCGAATCACCGTAAGTTGAAACACCGTAAGTCGAGAACTGCCTGTATAAGTCTTTTCCTGGAAGTTATGGATCTGACTGTTGTCGTGATTAAATATCAAACTATAAAGAGTCTCAGCAAGCTTAGAATACCAATGCATCAATAAGAATGGTCTTTCATAATATGATAAAAAACATTCAATATCCAACAGATTGTTTTCAGCAACAATTGCAGAACTTCAAGAGTAAACACTATGTAATAATGTGTAAAGACATTTTTTTTAACCAGAAGTCTTGAATATTACCAATTATCAGTTATCAAAATCATTATCAACTGTGGTGTCAGTCAATAGAAACCATGTTGAAAATCCCAGAGTATTGCTCACTGCCTTATCCAATGTAATATTACTTCTCTTGTTCTTTATGTGCAACAGATTTCAGCTTAATTCTGTTTCCCCAACTGCCAGGATATATAAATATGACACTGAAAATGGGAAATAGACATTGTAATGCTTAAAGCGGTAATACTGGCGATTGACAGAAGGTGAAGTATGGTATGTGAATTGTGGTGCACATTTCAGTGTAATTGTTTTAAAATAAAGTTGGCAGACTGACAAGAGAATATGATTTACAGTGTGTATGAGATGGGAAAAATATTGTCTGCACTGAAAAAGGAGGAATTTATTGTCTATGGATTAATGCAGTGAAGACGTTACAAAGAGCTTAACTATAAGTGATTAGTTTACATGAAAGAGCCTAATTTTGCTTATTAAGGTTTTTTCCCCTGTTTCATTGAATTCCAAAGCACGTACAGAAAAGTAACCTATTTAAACATGTTCTGCTATTAATTAGTTACTTCATGCAAATGTGCCCTGAGGAGGATCACATTCTTTCTCTGATCCTGAATTTGGGGGTAGGATGATATTTTCTCTCCAGGACAGTTCCATTTGGGTCCTATCCAGCAGTAAGGAGCACTAGCTTTTTAAAGTCTGAAAAGCCAAAGAAGGAAGAAAGGCCTGTTTCAAGGCACTGGAAACATCTACGATCTTGCCATGGAGAGACGCTGAGCTACAGAAGAACTATGGGATCCCTGCATCCTGTAGTTCAGAACCAAAATAGCTCAAGGAAGCTTCCATTGCTGCAGGGCTAGCGAAAATGCACTGAAAGGTTTGGGTACCCCAAAATCCAAAGAAACCAATATATTACCATGTACCCTTGCTATGGTCAACACAAGATGTTGTGGCCATGTTACGGTAGCTCCTGCCTCCACAATTTCTCTAAAGTAGCTGTTCTGATGCTTGCATAGTTGGAAAGTTCCTCCTCATCTCCAACCTAAATTTCTCCTGTTGCAGCTTGAGGCCGCTGCTTCTAGTCCTGGCCCCTGAAGCCACAGTGAAAAGTGTATCTCCTTCCTCTCTGAAATCACCTTTCAGGTATTTGAAGACTGTTACCAAATTCTGCCTCAGCCTTCTCTTCTCTGGACTAAATAACCCTAGTTCTTTCAGCCTTTACTTATAAATCCTGCCTCCCAGACCACAAATCATTTTTGCTGCTCTGTGCTGGACTCTTTCCAATCTATCCACATCCTTCTTGACGTGTAGGGCCCAAAGTAGAAAAAGTACTTCTGGTGAGGTTTCACTAGTGCAAAATAGAATTGAAGAATCATTTCCCTTGATTCATAAGTGAGACTCCTGTTGATGTATTCTGCTGGCTTTTTTTCCTCTTTGCATCAAGAGCACACTGTTGGCTCGTATTCAGCTTATGGTTTTTTGTAACCCCCAAGTCCTCCTCTACAGTCACCCATTCCCCAGTCTATATTTGTATATACAATTATTTCATGCCATGTGCAGGCCTTTGCACTTGTCCTTGTTGAATCTCATCTGATTGACTGCAGACCATGTCTCCAGTCTATTCAGGTCATTTTGGATTTTAACCCTTCTCTCTGGTGTATCTGCAACTTCTTCCAACTTAGTGTCATCCACACATTTGCTAAGCATCTGCTTGATCCCATCATCCAAATCAAAACAATACTGGGCCAAGGACAGACCCCTGGGAAACACCACTTGTTTCTTCCTTCCAATTAGACATTGAACCACTGATGACTATTCATTGACTACAATGGTCCAACAAGTTATGGAGCCGCCTTACAGTACTTTCATCTAGTCTGTATTTCCTTAGCTTGTTAGTGAGAATGTCTTGAGAGGCAGTGCCAAAGGTCTTTTAAAGCCAAGATATATCACATCTGCTGCTTCCCACCTATCTACAAATCCTCTAACTTTAACACAAAAGGAAATCAGGTTGGTCAGGCATGATTTGCTCTTGGTGAATCCATACTGGCTGTTCCTGATCACTTTGTTGTCCTCTAGGTGCTTCACAGTGAATTCCTTGAGGATCTGCTCTATGATATTGCCAAGTATAAAGGTCAGGCTGGCTGGTCTGTAGTTCCCTGGATCCGCCTTCTTTCTTTTCTAAGATGGGCACTATATTTCCCCTTTTTCATGCTTTCAGGACTTCACCTGACTTCCATAAGTTCTCAAAGAGGATAGTGAGTGGGGTCCGAAATTACCTCAGCCAGTTTCTTTAGTACCCTAGGATGCATCCCATCAGGCAATCACTAACCTGTTCTACCATTACTCTAGGTTGTTTGTCTCCTTCCCTGTTTTTGTTGTGATCTGCACTCATCATTTAATAGCTGCCTGTATTTGTGAAGACTGAAGTAAGAAA
Organism: Crocodylus porosus; assembly: GCF_001723895.1. Taxonomy (NCBI): domain Eukaryota; kingdom Metazoa; phylum Chordata; order Crocodylia; family Crocodylidae; genus Crocodylus; species Crocodylus porosus. The sequence continues at coordinate 193,740,291 of NW_017728906.1, forward strand.
AAAAAAAAGGAATTAAATACTTCAGACATCCCTGAATCATCCATAACTAGATGGTCTTCTGAATTCCACAAGAGACCCCTGGTTTCTCTGGTCTTCTGCTTACTTTTGACATATTTGTAGCATCCCTTTTTATTGCCTTTGATATGCCTTGCCAGCTGTGTCTCAAATCATGCCTTAGCTTTCTTAATTTTCTCCCTCCATACCTCTTATACTCTTCTCTGGTACTATGACAAAGTTTCCACTTTTTGTAGGATTCTTTTATGAGTTTCAAGTCACTGAAGAATTACTGTCTAGTTAGGCTGGTCTCCAGCTGCACTTCCCATCAGGGTAGCTTGCCCCTGCACCCATAAGAGGCCTTCCTTAAAATGCAGCCAGCTCTCCTGGATTCCTTTTCTGCTCAGACTTGACACCTAGGGATCCTGCTCCCCAGTTCCCTGAGTCTGTTAGTCTGCTTTTTGAAGTCTAGTATCCTTATTCTGATGCTCTCCTTCCTTCCCCTTAGGATCTTGAGCTCAATCATTTCATGGTCACTGTCACCCAAGTTACCTTCCACTTTCATGTTCTCAACCCATTCCTGCTTATTTGTGAGCAGTAAGTCATGCAGAGATTCTCCTTTAGTTGCCATCTCTACCATCTATCTGAAGAATTTATCCCCAAAACACTCCAGGACTTTGCTGGACTTCTTGTCTACTGTTGTGTTTCCCTCCCAGAAGATATCTTGATAATTAAAGCCCTCCATGAGATCTATGTGCATAGCTGCATGCACTCTCCTCCTGGATGGGACCCATGCCACATTTGGGTACTCATTATGCTGGTTTCTTTGAATCAGTTCAGCTCTGTGGAGGAATCACTTCACTCACCAGTGAAGTGTAGCTATGTTTGGAGTCCTTATCAACTCTTGCTATAACAGAGTACAGAAGCACAGCACAATAGGACAGGATGGGAAGTGGTTGGATCTCCTGATTTCATTAGATCTATCAACATATTTTTGTACCATGACTATGAGGCTTTGCTTTACCTCTGTAGTCTCTGGGGACATGTTGTTCAGATGCTGTCTTTCTCTGAGAGGTACCAGAGAGGATAGTGTGTACATGGAGCGTGCTCCTATATTTTTCATACATTCTTCTTATTATTTACCTGTGGCTGCTTAGTGTGGGGTGGCCAACCTGTGGCACAGGCAGTTTCTGTGTATATCACATAACAGATGTGGGATGGAGCAGGAAGCACACTAGTAGATAGGGCAGAAAGCACAGTAGCAGATTGGGCAGGGGAAGGGGATCAGAGGCACTTGGGGAGGGGAAGGGACTTAATTAGTCACATGCTTGAGGTCAAGCTCCTTTGTGAAAGTACCATTGTGTCTTTATTGAGAAGTGACAGGATATCATGTAGCTCTCTACCAATGACTTCCATCGATGGAAGTCTAGGCTGAGTAAATACTGAAGGATCAGAATATAAGATATGCTGCTAAGTGTGGGAATCTCTTAATGTTGAAGGAGAACATATCGGCAGGAGTGACAGGCATTTCACCTGAATGAATCCAGTAATGATGATGAGATCTCAACAATTTAGATCCTTTCAAATTTGCTTCATATCGTCCAATCCTGCATACACTTTATGCTGACTTTTATGCAGGAGAAAGGCAGGACTGGAACCTAGGGGTTAAACATCTTTGAAACTCAATATGGCTATTTCTCATTAGTGTGTATTCATCAGGGAAGGAAGAGGAGTTAAAGACCATACAGTGATCAATAGAATGAGTGTTTGACAGGAAGGTTATGTTCTCTAGAAGCTACATAATTTACAGACCTTTAATCCTTAGTAAATATTTATTTCATTGATTTTTTCCCTCCTTTTCCCTCCACCCCACATGAATCTCTTTATGTATTCTCATCAGAAACCTTATTTAACAGCTACTTTTACTGGGAAAGTAAAGTCATGACTGAAATGCATAATGACTGCAGCATTATTCCTAATTAAAGGCAATGTGGCATCTATTGTTGCATAATTAACATGCAGCATAAATGCACAGAATCTCTTATGGCCCCACATGACGTAAAATCTTTCTCAACTCATATTCTGCGGGTGTTAAGAAAACAAGCATGTACCGCATAAGTATGCATAAGGTGAAAACTGAACATACCTTGTATTTAACTTCAGCTATTAGAGTAAGTGTTCACTTCAGATGAAATATAGGCTTGATTATCCACACCGTTGCTTTAATTTGTAATGAAATGTAGTGCTGAATTAGGTGTGTATGTACATTGAACACAGACTATCTAAAAACATTAAGATATTAAAGTCAAGCACTGAAAAGGTAGGAAAAAATGAAATTTGGGTTGCCTTGATTTGACCTTCTTGGCCTTATATTTTATTATATAATCTTTAATTATATGATCACATATTATTTTTACCCCACTGAACCCCTTCCTCATCCAATGCACAGGAAGGATAGTGCTAACTAAAGACATTGATTAGATGCTTATTAAGTGAGCACTGCCCATTCTAGCCATTGAACGAGGCCACTGGATGATTACATCGTAGAAACTGTATCAGAATGCATGCACCCTAGGAAATACTAGAACTGAGTTGCTTGCACAGTTTTTTCAGGTTCTCCTCTGACTTTTGTGTGCTTGCTTGACTGTGTAGCTTTAATTCTTTAAAAGTATAATTTTCAGTTTGCTTTTTTTAAAACATAGGAGAAAAAAATCTGATACGATGACATATTCGCATCCATATTGGTTACTGGTGGGACAGGAACTTTTCATCCATCACAAATACCTCTGCTATTTGAGCTGAGTAATTAATGGCAATAGTAGGTTGTCAGCTTCTTTTTTGGATAAGCAAAGATAGGTCAGGACAGTCGTTGATGAGGTCTGCAAATATTTCCTGACAGCTGAGTGATGGTCAGATTTAGTTTCATTCCAGGCTGTGTGCTTTAGTGGGCAGTCATCTCCCATTTTCTCCCATCCTAGAGTGTGACTTCTGCCACATCTCATTGAACTTGATATTATCACAGCAGTCTGTTCCCTCTCCTGGGTCTTCATCACAGTCATATTATACACACTGATGCTTTCCCACACTTCAGTTTTCTCTCCCAGTCCTACTCTCCTTGCGCAGCCCTGTGGGCTGGCTGCTTGAGTGCCAGTCTCCTCTGTTATGTCTAAGTCTCCCTCTTTTTTCCTGTATCTGTTGCCTGACATTAATCCTTCTGGTATCTCATGAGAAGGGGGTCAACTTTTATTTTTTGCTGGAGGTGGGAGAGCTAAGACAATGGGCATGTGGAAAGTTTCATGCATTTCAGGTGACGGCCCTCTTCCTGAGGTAGGTGGGCCAGGCCCTCAGGCCCCTATGTACTCAGCACTTCTGCCTCATGAGATCCATTTCTCCTCTCCACCCCTTCCCCCAGCTACTTATCCAATCTCAGTGGTTCTGTCCACCAACTCAGTCTCACTTCAATGCTATCACTGGCTTACAAGCCCAGGGTTTTCATTCTGATCTCCATCCGGCAAGGCATCTTGTCCACTCTACCTTTAATCTTGTTGGCATTCAAATTTGCCTGGGTGACAGCCAAAGTAATCCAGGAGAAATGGTTTGTGTTTTTGATCTGGTTTGGAGAGAAGCAGCCATTACAAAGCAAGACCCTCTAGGCCCCCCTAGCTTTGTCTTAGTCCATGCCCAGTCATTCTGTGGGGCCACTGAGATGGTCACTGGTGGAAGCTCTTAGGAGGCCGAGCAGGCTCTGTGATGATGGCATCCTTAGCAATCTTAATGGCTGAATTCTGGCAAATCTCTACAGTGCATGTGCAAACTACAGTTTTCAGAAGTTGTGTGTATGTGTGCACGTGTGTATATGTGCTTTTCAAGCAGAACTTATTAGCTTGCATGGAGCTCTGCACTAATGCAGCTGGACTGCTACCTCTTTGGGAGCCATCACAGCACCTCTCAGTGTGCCACTGCCTTGCACTGTATTAACATACCAATGAGTTGGTTAAAATGAGCAAAACAACGTTTTTCCTGCCTTGTTCTCAGAAACAGCTGAACAATTTCACCTGCCGTTTATCTCTTTTTTCCCCCTGAAATAAATTCAGCCGGAGACAGACATCCAGCCTAGAGAACTTCAACTCAACTGGTTAAAGCTGTATTAAGTCATAAGTAACACAAACTCTGTCTTGAAATGGGAAGTGTTAGACAATCTTAAGAATAGATGGTGATAGCAGCTCTGTATAATAGCTCAGCATTTTTTCTTTTTCTCTTCTAATAGCACTTAAGAGTCTATAATCCTATTCTAAGGCCCCACAGT
>NW_017728906.1:193744760-193748825 GCF_001723895.1 Crocodylus porosus
CCTTCCATCTGAAGGCTATCACAGTCATTGTTACAGTTAGTAGATGAGTGGGAGACTCATTTAGATTCAATTATGCTCTTTTATGTGGTAGAGACCTACAAACAGTGGAGGGATTGGCCAAGGGAAGTGGCAAATTAGTGTTAATTAGTGTTAAGCTGTTTGGGCTGAGTAGTATTCCTGAGTAGAAACACCAGGGCTAGGATACCAGATCTGCAGCTTGTAGACATTTAGGGTGCAGACAGAAATGCAGCTCTCTGCTGTAACTGAGAAAGTTTTCGAATGGGAGGGGGGAAAGGGAGCAGAGGGAGCTCATTCTAGGGGCTCCCCAGCTGTTGCTGGAGGGTGGGCTGGGTGAACTGGAGCCCATGCCAGCCTCTGGCAGGGGAACTCCAGTACACCTGCCCCACCCTCCAGCGGGGGGCTGAAAACCCCCCAGACTGAACTCTCTCCGCTCCCTTTCCCCCCTCCTATTCTGTAAACAGCAACAGGCTGAGAGGCAGCACAGGCAGAAGATACAGAAGACACTCTGTTTTGAAACATCTTCATCTATCCCCTCATGCAATAAGGGTTCAGATTTTCACCTGATCAGCCATTTTTGAAGCTGTCTGCAGCCATGCACTTGTATTTGGTCATGGCTATAGACTGCTTTGTACGATTAAATTGGGCAAAAATGATCACTTCTGTTTGCACCCTTAGGCTGCCTATAGATGTGCTTGTTCATGTTCTAATTAGAACGCTCCAGCACTGCCTCACCCTCACATGTATTAAACCCCTGTGCATTTCAAAATGGCCATGGGAGCACTTTATCTAAGCCTCATCAAATTTTGAAATATGTGGGGGCTTAATACAAGTGACGGTAAACCATTTTAATTAAAGCAGTTGTCCAGGAACTGCTCTAATTAAAACACCCCCTCACCCTCACCTCCAAGAACACATGTAGATAAATATTATCATAGGTATCTATTTGATATCTCTATTTGGAAATAGAGGCAGCCTTAGATGGAGGAAGCCAGCCGGAAAAGCTTCAGATCTTTTAAAGCCTAGAACTTGTTTGAGTTTGATGTGGATTTCTGAGGAAGGCAAAACTGCCTGATGTTTTTACCATTTTCTGGGAGGCAGGACTTGGCATACTTTGTTTTAAGTAAATAAGATGATACCTAATAATATAGCTGACTTGTATCATCAATTTCTCATCCTAACAGAAACAAGCCTGGGAGGACCTGAAAGCTGTCTAACTATGAGGGCCAAAGGGCCAACTATGTGATCTGTGCATACAGCTGTATACCAAAATATATATACGTGAACATAAAATACATGCAAAGTAATTTCAGAAGTCACTGGTGATTAGGGAGAGGGGAGGATGTCATTTTTTTTTTTTTTGTTGAAGGTAGCTTCAGTATTTCAAGGGGACTAAGTTAAAGGCAATAATGCACATCTTCTAAGGTGTCTTATACAGGGCACAAAAGATAAAATGAACCCCAAATCATTAGTTGCTCAGGCCATCTGTCTTTCTTTGATTAGGAGTTCAAAGCTGTATCTTAGACCTTAAAGCATTTTCCTGTGCCCTGTTGACTGCTGAATGCATGTAGAGATACTATTTATCAAACATTTCCCTGACAAAATAAGGGTTTTGATCAATACAGTGAATGTCAGATCCGCAATGCTAAATTTGGGCAGATTGCTTTTGCACATATTTCTTTCTTCCATAACACAAATGTATTTTTTATGAGTCTTTTTTCTGTTAACTTTTTTCTGTTATTTATTGTTTTGCTTTCCCTCCTGAGTCAGATTTTTTGAGCGCTGCCTATAAAGATTATTCCATTGTTGATTTATTTATGGCCAAGTAAAACCATCTTACTTGTGGGAACTACACATCTGAGGAAATAATTTACATTATAGAAATTAATGAGTTCTGCTGCAGAGGTCATCTTTGTAAATTACTTAAACTAGCCAATGGCCAAGAGTATATACATAAATAAGTCTATATTCCCTGTCTTCAGATAATATCCGTATTGTATCCCTGGATGGGAAAGATCCTCTGGGACAAGAAGGATATTCCTATGCCTATTAGTCTTCTAAATCCTAGGCTGGTAATGTGGGTATGTGTCCCTGTTCTGATACAGGCTATGTGATGCTGGACAAGTTATATAGGACCACACCCAAAAAAGGTCTTAAGTGCTTAAGGGTGAAGTTTCACGTTACACTTAGACCATACTAAGGGCACTTAAAACACAAGTGTCTGAATGTTGAAGCTTGTTAATTCATGCAAAATGACCTCTAAGTCTCTCAAAGTTATATCAACTCAAGCAAAGGTAAATTCTGGGTTGTGCTACCTAGCTTTTGTTAGGGTAATTTCAATCTGCTCCATGAAGATGAAATGAGCAATTTACCCAGCATCTCAGGAGGCTGCTACTTCTAGCCCCCCACACTCACCATCCCCAAGCAAGGATAGAACCCAGGTGTCCTGGTTCTTAGCCATGCCCCTGCTCACAATCCTTCTAGTAGGAAGTTAGAGCTGTGCAGGCAAAAAACAGTATTAATGTGTGTGTATGTGGAGCACATTCCAACTTTAACACAACTTAATATTCCACAGATTTAGTATGGTAGTGTAGCATATAAATTCATGCCTCAGGTCTAATATAGGAATGTGCACCTAAATTATACCTAAGGAGGCCACAAAGATTCCACTTAACTGTTTAGGCACCTGCATTTTCATTAGTAAAGTTTTTAGGTATCTGAAGTTCTGCTCGTGCATATCCAGAATTACTGCTGTCTTACTGAGCTGATGACTTGGTACCCATTTCCTGCCCATCCCTGTTTTAGATTACCAAACTAGGCCTCTCTCCAAGCTTTGCTAAGACTAAGGTCATTACCTCGCAATTACTCTGGGAAATGAGCTGTAGTCCCTTCAGACTGAGGAGGGTCTAGAACTTGGGTCTTCCTTTCTGGAAGGTGGGTTGAAAAGGTCAGTAGAGATAAACAGGGCAGTTAACACATTGAAAGACATAAGAATAAACAGCTGGACTTAAAAGCCAGTCCAGATAATGTGGAAACTAAAGCATAGTCTCTTTGCTGAGACTATGGTTAACACAATCCAATTTATGGCTGATTTATTGTTCTTCGCTTTTATTGTTGTTTTTAAAAGTTTTTTTCTTTAAGGACATCTCTGAGGCCAGTGATGGAATGTCCAGGGATGTTTAAATGTTGCACCATGGGTTTTTGTGGTGTTCCTGGAATTGATGTTAAATCAATGGAGTGAAATTTAAGACACCATTCCCCTAATGTCATTCACCAATTAACTGGACCCAGTTGATGTCCCCAAGTTGCAATGCATGAAGAAGATGTTTTGTGTGGTCCATGTTTTTGTAGCCAGAAAAGCTGTAGCAGATCTATGTTATACCTCATTTCAGCCAGTAATTTGAGGCTTGAAAATAATAGGTGATTTAACTGAATTCAATATCTTTACCTAGTATCTTGCTCAATTTGGGTTTTACATTGTCATCTTCTTCAGAAATCCTTCGCAGTCGTGGGTAATTGTCTTCCATGGTTGTCTTACCTGTGTGTCCAAAGGTGGCTGATGGCCTATCCAGAACTGACAGACTCTACTGCAGCTTGGATGTGTGTTTCTGTGTGCACAGGGTGGCATTGGGTTCTTGATTTGGTCTATGACATGCTGTTTCTGCCATTCCCACTTTTCCATCTCCTGTTGTTATTTTGATGTTTCAAAGTACTGAGATCCCTGCAACAGACTCTTCCTCCATTTCGGGCAGCCCTAAGCAATAGTATTGCATGAGTTGACATTGATGTTGCATTTTTTTAAAGTTGGCCTTAAATATCTTCTGGGCAATCCGGTGGTTGTGCCAGAGGAGAAAGCAGACCTCTTTAACCAATTCTTTACCTCTGTTTTCTCGGGCAGGGATTGGGACTTCCCCACCATGATGCAAGACGGACTCAAGGGGAACGCCTCCAGACCTCAGGTTGGGGAGGACCGGGTTAGACAGCTCTGGAGTGTTCAAATCAGCAGGTCCAGATGCTCTCCACCCCAGGGTGTTGAGGGAGCTAGCC
>NW_017728906.1:193749921-193751003 GCF_001723895.1 Crocodylus porosus
CACTTCAGGAGGGATGTGGACAATATGGAGAGGGTCCAAAGGAGGGCCACCCGCATGATCTGGGGACAACAGGGCAGACCCTACAATGAGAGACTGCAGGACCTGAACCTGTTCAGCCTTCACAAGAGAAAGCTGAGGGGGGACCTGGTGACCATCTATAAGCTCACCAGGGGGGACCAGAAGGGTTTGGGAGAGACCTTGTTTCCCCTAGCGCCCCCTGGCATAACAAGCAATAATGGCCACAAGTTGTTGGAGAGGAGGTTTAGATTAGACATCCATAAGAACTCCTTCATGGTCAGGGCGGCTAGGATCTGGAACCAGCTTCCAAGGGAAGTGGTGCTGGCTCCTACCCTGGGGGTCTTTAAGAGGAGGCTTGATGCCTACCTAGCTGGGATTATTTGAGCCCAGTGTTTCCTCCTGCCCAGGTAGGGGGTCTGACTTGATGATCTACAAGTTCCCTTCCAACCCTACTTCTATGATTCTGTGATCTCACTGAATTTGGGTTTTACGTTGTAAGCTTTCTGGGGAAGAGATACATTCATAGGTTGCATCCACCGTGAGCATGCACATGTGTATAGCAGCATCTTAGAGGAGGTTGAGATGCCACAGAAGGCACACTGTACATGAAAAAATGTTCCTCACACTACATATTTGCTGTGTGGACCCTGAATTTGATACTGGAAAAAAGTGGTGTAGAGCACACTCTCAAAGCATGTCAGGAAGCAACTGGAGGCTGGGTCCTCCAAGGAGACACTTGGGTATCTGGCCAGATCATCTATATGGATGATGAAACCTGCTGCTGCTTCAGCACACTCACTGAGCATGCCGGAGAATATAAAAGCAGGGTGTGAGTTGGTGGGGTGATTCTAGCTCCATCTCTTCTCTATACTCACCTGCCATGACTTGGATTATCCCAATGATGTCATTGGGATAACGGAGACCTGGTGGGACTCCACCCATGACTAGACCACGGGTATAGAGGGCTATACCCTATACAGGAGGGATCGTGTTGACAAAAGGGGCGGGGGTGTAGCTCTCTATGTGAAGGAAAGCTACATGTCCCTACAAGCTGATGTTGGTGA
>NW_017728906.1:193751014-193752242 GCF_001723895.1 Crocodylus porosus
CAGCTGACTTCCTGCCCTTTGGGCAGGGGGCTGGACTCGATGATCTCCCGAGGTCCCTTCCAGCTCTAATGTCTATGAAATCTATGAAATCCATGAAAATGAAAGAGATGAGTGGTCTTATAAGTGCTAGTAATTAATAAGCTTCACCCAGATGTAACTTGCTCAGTGTGCTAGTTTATTTTCTAAGATAAGGGATTATAGTAACTGTAGCCTCACCAATTACTTCATTGGCAAAGCCTCCCGGCAATGCCAAACAGTTCTCTTAACACAGGATGCTTCCTGGAAACAGTGTAATGCTCAGCATTCAAAGTGCTAATTATCTTGTTAGTGAGGCATGTTTCTCATGTCTCACAATGCAAGTCTTATTCCGGGACCAATCTGGCAGCTTCCCTGCTTCCTGCGTCACCACTCCCTACAGCGTCCCTTAGGGGTTCGAGATTTATGTTGGTGTAGGGTCTTCTTGCCCATCTGTCATCTGCCACCCGTGGGATGCCCTCTTCCCACCAACATGCCTTGCAGTGTCGTTCTGTCTAGCCTCCATTCTCCTTGCACTCTCCGGAGCTGCTGCAACCTCAAGGTAGGTAGCCTGCCTAAATGAGTTCTCTGTCTTGAATCCCTCAGTCTTGGCACCTCTTTCTGATTATTGGGTGGATTCCTCAGGTTCTTCACCATCTGTGCCTCACAATGCTCCTTGCTTCTCCCTTTGTGCCCAAAGGCAACAAGTAGATGCTCTGCTGCAGTATTTATGCAAGTTTTGGTGGGCTAATCACCCAATCTTGTACTGGCTGTGTAATTCCCTCCACCTGGCAGGGTGCATTGTCAGGTCAATCCTGCCCAACCTTGCCTTAGTAACAGGGCTTCTGCCTGAGCCCCTGTTACACAGGGTATGGCTCATAGCAGTATACAGCGGGCCCTTGGGGCACTCATGGCCCATGGCAAGCACACCCCTCAGCTGTGTGTGGCTCTAGCTGAGTCCTGAGAGCTTCACATGTGTGGAGTTTATTTGGGGGGAGGTGTAGGAATGTGGAAGTGTGTGTGAAGGAGGTGGCGGGAGGTCCAGCTAAACAGGCAGCTGGACACAGCTGCCTCCAGATGGTAAGTCTGTTGTGGTGGGCAGAGAGGGGAGGGAAGGAGTGTGTGTGGAGGGCAGATCAATATCCCTACAGCAAGCAAGGGAGGTATTGGGGCTGGGGTGGGACAAGGTGCCCAGCTGGGGCAGTGGGGTGTG
>NW_017728906.1:193752342-193771018 GCF_001723895.1 Crocodylus porosus
TGCAGGCGCAGCAGTGGTGGGAACGGGCGCTATGCCCTGCTGCTGCTTGCCCAGCTGAGGCAGTGGGCATGATGCAGACGCAGCTCACTCCAGGTGGAAAGGAGCAAGAGGGAGTAGGGAATAGCCCCTGCTCCCAGTGCTGTCACAGCCACATCCTGCATCCCTCCCGCCACAGCTAGGCAAGCGGCAGCAGGTCATAGCCCGCCACTCCCAGCACTGCCATGCTTGTATCCCTCACCCCACTGCCCCGGCTGGGCAAGCAGCAGCAGCACCCGCATCCCATGACCTCCCACCCTGGCTGGGCAAGCAGCGGGCTATGCTATACTGCCGCTTGCCCAGCTGGGGCAGGGGGCACAATATGGGCATGGTTTGCTCCAGGCAGAAGGGAGCAAGTGGCAGCAGGGCAGAGCCCCTGCTCCCAGTGTTGCTGTGCCCACATCCCTCACCCAGATGTACCTGTCTCCCAGAGTCTTGTGCCACCCAGCCCTGGCTGGGAAGCTTGTCCCAGCCCCAGCCCCAGCCCCAGCCCCAATCCCTCCTTCGCAGTGGGGGTGTTGATTCCCCCCGGCAACGTCCCTTTCCTCTTGCCGCCTCCCACCAGAATAGGCTTACCAGCTGGCAGCAACTGTGTCCAGCATGATGAGGACCGCTGCCTGTTTAGTCTATGACCGAATCTCTGAAGCAATGCCAAAATTTTTCTGAATTGATTCAGAGGCTTCTGATTTGATTCAGACCTTTGAATTGGTCTCCTGATTCAATTTGGATTCAGAGATATGGCCACTGAATCAGGCCAAATTTCCTCTGAATTGAATCGGCTACCAAAGTGTCGCATAGCACTCCTGTGCAGTAATGTTGGATCATAGTTACAGCCTGGTAACGTTACTATGCAGTAGTAACGAGTTATTGCACTGTAAGTGTCTTGTGTAGACACAGCCAGTGAATCCCATCATTTCATTGTGTTGTGTGGAATGTATTTCCTTTTATCTGTACTAGTGCCATTTTTTCATTTCATTGCTCCTTTTTTTCCTGTGTTTCCTGGCCCTTAAAAACTAGGGTTATAGGTACATTACATCAGGCCTGAGCAAGAGAAAAAAAAAAATTTCAAAGGTGATCCATTTGCCTTTCTGTTCATAGACATCTCTGCCAGAGGGTTCAATTTATTTCCAAATTTGTTGAACAAAGTAATTCCAAAATATGAATATTCCATGACTTTTCAGCCGGTATGGAAGTTATGATATTTGAAACCAGCAAAGCACTATTAAGGCATGAAGTGATAGAGAGCTATGGTGCAGTCATTTAAAAAATGCTGCAAGATCAGTTAATTTAGTTCTAGCATAGCCTAATCACATTGCTATTGTATATTGTATTCATTTAATCATTTTGTTCATTTTTCTTGATCATATCGCTGTAGTGTAGCTGATCTGGCACATATTGGCAAGGGTTATTAATTTACTAAATGTATTACAGTGGAATAGTTTAGAAAATCAATGGAGATATTGTATTAGCATATTACTACATACTGACTCATGTCATGGCTTAGACTAATGCTACATAACTTTGTGTGCATTAGATTGTTTCGAAGCTAACAATTACCATAATGACAAGACTCCCAAAAGAAGGAAGGAATGCTAATTGATGTGACAAATGAAGCAAGTACCATCAGACCACTTTCTGAATGTGCACCCCATGCAGTCACCCTTTACACCAGCCTTGTTTCAAAGAGCCCTGAAAGATGGAAGGGAGAATTAAGTATTGCTGATCCCAAGGGTGACACCATATTCAGTGTTTCCAGTTACATAACCTTCCCTAAAAAATTCTAGAGTGGCCTTCACAGCCAGGTAAAATCCATGGGAGCTGAGGGCACATCCATGGGAGCTGAGGGCTATATAGCTCTTTACAGTATCAGACCCTTTTAAAGAGAACGCTTACCTCATTTCCGTGAGGAACAGAGATCCAAACGTGCTTATGTCACTGAATTCAGCAGGGATTGACTTAGATGAGAAGTAAGTTGGGTCAACAATGAAAATCTCACTTAAAACATTTTATGAGTCTAATCCAGCTCCTAATGGAACCAATGGGTCCATATGTGAGCTAATCAGACTCTGTATCACTGAGAGTTGGGAGTTGTTAATATTTCAATATTGTTTAACAAGTTAAATTCTGTATACAGAGCCTTTCATCTAAGGAACATCTTAAGGAGCATTCTTCTGCTCACAAGAGGGCATTAGACTCATTTTAGAGATAGTTGAACTAATTTAAGTTCAACCAAAATGTCCAAGATCATAAAGTGAATCCCGGGCATGGTGGCAGACTCAGGCACTGAATCCAGAATCTTCTCTGCTAAACACTGAAACAAACTCCTTAGAGGACCACACTCCCTCGCCCATTGAAAAAACATGAGCTCTTCGTGCTTGGAGTTTCACATAATGCCAGATTTTCTGTTCCATGTCATCTAAAATGAATTCAAGTGTATTTTTGTCATGCCAAATACCACTGACTTCTAGCATTTTACAATGCAAGGATATAATCAAATTGTACTGTACTTGGCATGAGTAATATATTCCAGAATATTGCTCATTACAGTAACTACTGCTTAGAGAAATGGCATATCAAAATGCATCCTGGCCTGTAATTTAGGTATTGTAATATATGCTTTGAACAATTCAAATAAAATCTGTATTAGCATAAGAATTATAAGTGAATTCCTAAGACTCAGTCCTTTGAAAGAGATGTTCTATTTTAATTGGTAGCATCACAAGTATACCTGTTCTGTCTTGTGCGTGACTGATTTTCATAAGATTGGGGTAGGATTTAGACATATCCCTTGAAGGCATTTCAGTGGCTTTATTTTAAAAAAGTGATTTTTTTCCTGTGAATTGATAATTAAAAGAAGTCATCAATTTGTATGTATTTGTGTAGAATTTTCTCAGGATTTTAAAATATTTTTAAAATACTGCTGAATTTAAGCCCAGCTTTCTATTCCAGTTTACAGAGAGACAAGAAACACACAGGGTGATATTGTTAATGTTTTCAAATCCAGCTGCCTCCAATTTGATGCCTACATCCACATTTAGGCATGTAAAGTGGCCTGATTTGAGATGTGAGATAAAATGCAGCTGCTAATTTTTAAGTGGCTCAGTTTGATAATGAGACTCTGGGCACAATTCAAGAGGTTTGTGGGTTCTCAACACTGCTGGAAATGAGACCTTGTGTGGTTCAAGTTGGGCAATCAAAATAACTGACCATTTGGAAATTTTGGCTCGAGGATTTATTTAATTGCCTACATTTAGAGCAAAATTCTACTTTGATGCTAAAAGCAATCAGGACTCATAGTAGAGATGCTATCTTTTATTAGACCAACAGGATTTTTGCAAAAATAATTCTTTAGTTGCAAGCTTTCAGGCACAAACACCCTTCATCAGGCATTGGAGAAAAGATTGTAAAAGTTCTCCTGTGTAGAAATGAAAGTTCATATTTCATATCCTTGAAAGTGCAGATGGCCATAGATCACAATAGGAGACCATTGGATACTAATCTGAAGAGGAAGAAGAGGAGGAGCATCTTCTTTCTAGTGTTTGGAGAGAAGCAGTTGTCCACAACATCATCCATCTGTTCAGCACTGCTAAACCAGTCAGGGAGAAATGGGATTGTGACAAATTCAGTGCGTCTTAGCAAGACTAAAATTCCCCATTGAAATGAATGGAAAGCCACACAGTTCCTGAGTAACTGAGGATTCTTCTTGGGAGACTCCTAAGTGCTTCCTAATGAAATGTTTTGGAAGCAAAAGGTACCTCTTGGGGCACAATACCAGCGGCGAGGAGTATAGGGTTATGAACAGACATCACATTTGTTCCCAGACCAGCTGTGCCTATCTGTCCTGGAACAGAGAAGTCATAGGATTGTATGTATCCACTTTGCCCTTCTGGTCAGGATTTAATGAGCAGCTGAACGTGCAACTTGTTTCCTGCCATTGATCCAATGATGCAAATCCAAGATCTCTGATCAGATGCACTTAACAGTGTCCTGGGATAAGCTGTTTCATAGACTTCATAGATTTTTAGGGTCGGAAGGGACCTTGATAGATCACCAAGTCCAATCCCCTACTGGATTTTATCCCGCAAATCTTTTTGGGGTCTGTCCTGGGGCAATGGAAACAGACGTCTGATTGATCATAATTTATCCCAGAAGAAAATGGAATCTCCTTGCATAAATGTGGTGTTTGTTTATAGCCTAGGAGAAAGAAATGTTGACACAGGCAGACCTATGTTGAATGCATCCTTGATGCTGGAGGTAGACAAAGTACAATTTAGCTCTTGGGGTGCTTGCTTTTATGTCCTTAAATTGGTATAAGTGATATGTCCATTGTCATGCAGGAAATGGAATGGAGATTTTGGTCTTTAGTTTGAACTCTGCGTGTATCCAGGGCTTTTCCCTGAAGAGATCTCTAAGCATTTTTGCAATGAACCTCGCTTCATTTTAGAGAATATAAATTTAGATGGGATTCTTATAGATTAAAATTGCTCAAAAAGGCATTACTTCTTTCGCCAAATGGGTCCCATTTTATTGAAAAATGGAAATATTTATTTTGGACATCTTTTTTGACCTGCTTACTTTCCTAGATTGCAAAAAGGACTGTTTTGAACAACTAGTCTGATACTCTATATAACAGAGAACAAGGTATCCCTTGCCATTTTCTGCATAAAGTTAGTAGTCTTTACGTGAGCAACAGTATATTTTTGAGAAAAAACATCCAAGCTTTCTTTAAAGACTTTAAGAGATGTAGGATCCTGAGTGAAAATGTTTTAGATGTTAATCACCCTAACTATTAAAACGTTTGTGCCTTGCTTGAACTTTATCTAGCTTTAACTTTCAGCCGTTGGTTTCCATTGTCCCTTTTTTTTTGCAGAAAGGCAATTTACACTTGCAACTGTTTTTTCCATGCAGAAAATTGCAAACTTTGACAACTTTCCTCTTCTTATGGATAGAACTTCTTTAATTTCTCCTATAACTTCTGAATCATTCTTGCAGCTCTTACCTGAATCCTTTCTGGTTGGCAACAGCCTTTTTTATTTAGGTCCTCTGAGCCTTTCTCTAACCACCTTTATCAGTCTGTCTTTGAGAGAAAAGCCTTTTCTGAGGGTTTTCTCTTTCCTTTTACCCATTACCACGCACTGTTTCCCCAAAGATCTTATTGTTTATGGTAGCCTCTTAGAAGACTTCTTTTACCAATAAGAAAATCCTCCTTGAGTTCCTAACTTAAATAGAAACTCGTGGGTGACTATCCAACATCCATTTGACTCTAAAAATTGGAGATTGTAGATTAAATTGCTGTACTAATTGTATGTATTGTCTTCATTCAAACATGTCATCTTGGTATGTTTTCAAAGGGTACTAGATGTATAGTTTTTTTGTTTTTAAATGGAAGGTACTCTAATATTATGGTTGTGGGTACAGCATAAATACTTATACCAGGGGTGGCCAACCTGCGGCTCTGTAGCCATACGTGTCTCTTCAGAAGTTAATATGCACCTCCTTGAATTTTACATAAGCACACAGTGACTGGCATCCATTTGGAAGCTGGTCACTGTGTGCTTGTGCAAAGATTTAAGGAGATGCATATACTTGTGACTAATACTTTATTTGACTAACTCCAGAAAAATGTCCTTGATGTGAAGACATTAAAAAATAGATGCTCCACCACTGCTTTTCTTGGTAGTTTGTCCCCATAGTTAGTCAGTCACTTTCCTAACCTGGAAATAAAGTATTAATATTTCAATTTGTCTGGCATCAGCTTCAAGCCACTTATTGCTTTTAGGCCTTTTATGCCTTTTTATGCTTGATTAAAGAACTTTTGGTATCTGGTATTTTTTCCTCCTTTGAGGTACTTGTGCATTATTGACAGGTCACCGCTTGATTCTTTTTCATAAGATGAATATAGGTCAATAACACCGTTATAATATTTCATTGCAACATGGAAAATCTGAAGTAGATGCATTCATCTAAATAAGCAGACAAAATCTGAGAGCTGCATAAGAGATTCTGATAAAATTAATGCAAGTTATATTAATATAACAGCTGACAGATATGCCAAACTATATCTGGAATACGCTTGATGGGCCTGATTTTAGCATCACTAAAATTAATAAGAGTTTCAGGCTAGTTATAAGAAAGGACTTAAATTCCTGGTGCCTGCATGAAATACAGAACCCTGTAGTTAGGTACCTAATCTTTAAATATAGTGCGTGGAAAGAGTTAGGAACCTCAAAACGAGATCTGAAAATAGTCAGCACGCATAGCAAGAAGTTGTCTAGAGACTCTAGACCTAGCCAATGGGGAGATACTAAAGACCAGTGCATGTCTGTGGCAGTGCACCTTCAGGTGCTTGCCACTTGAAGAGCTGAGGCAGGCAGCTGGCAGATGCCTGATTAGGGTGGCCATTTTAAGACCTAGCTTATATAGGGGAAGGCAGCAGTTTGCTGCCAGGGGCCATGAGAGAAACCTCAGCTGATTGAGCTATGGCTCAGGAACATCCTGGAGGTAAGGGCAGGAGCTATGAGGATGGAATGGAGACCCCTGGTCCCTGGTCATGACCTAAAACTGCACCCTGCCAGGGTAGCAAGGCCTGATGGGACTGCCTGTGGTAGCCTCAACTAAATGCCAGGACTGCTAACCTCCCTGGTGAAAGGTAAGTAGGGGCACCTTAACCCTGGCCCCCACCATCTGGTGGGTAAATGTGAGAGCTGTGGGAGTAGTGGAGCCAGTTATGCTCATTTTTATGTGCCGGAGCCCAGCAGGGGTGTGAGATCCTGGAGGCCTCAGGGGGAGTAGCTGGTGAATATGGTGTGAGGCCCCACACAGAGTAGGGCCGAACTGGGAGTAAGCCTGAAGGCCAGTGCAAGGGCAAGCCCCCTGAGTAAGCTAGTTGTAGATATGATGAGGAAACCCCAGGGTGGGGCATGGTATAGAGGTGCCTGGTGAGGAGCTTGGGGAAAATGCAGCCCCAAGCTCGACTTGTCTAAAGCTACACAAGTAGAGTAAGGGAACTTGTGGGAACCAAAGTTACTGAATGGTGGTACCAAGGAGAGAGTAGCTAAGCCCAAACGCCCACAAGGGGTTGCTCAAGAGGAGATAGGGCAGTGTAGTGTTGTCCAAGGTGGGTGGTATACAAAAGGCTCATGTGAGAGGAGGGGCAGAGTGAGTGTGAGAGTGAATGGAGCCCAGTTATGGACTGAGTTTGCCCTGGCCTCAGGCTGGGATCATAATCTAGATGCCATCTGCGAGGCATGGCCCACAGTGTACTGGAGGTTCGAAGCTGTGGATAGTGCCCTCTGGCATCAGGGCAAGGGATGGGAAACCTCCAACATAGTAAATCAGGTTAACAACCAAATCGTGGCAGGTGAGATGGGCTGGCTGCTTTGTGATCTGGCCACTAAGATATCCCCTGTCACAATGTCTGAAAGCCTTCCTCTCACTGAGGCTTAGGTAGGTCATTCATGGTAGTGGAGAGGTACCCTGATCCAATGAGGATGACGAGAGTTCTCTTCTGAAGTTAGGCCTTCATACTTTCTTTCAAAGAACTGCGTAGGAGTCTCTCTCCTTTTTTTCTTTTAAAACACAGGAAGAAGAGGAGGACTGTCATGGTAGTGGTGGGCGTTGGGTTATTAGTTATAGTGTTTATTAGGTCAGAGAGAGAAGGGGAAAATAACTGTGCAGTCAGTTAGGGAGCCCACTTCTCTGGGAATGGGGTGTCTTGGATTTTAGTCCCTGCCACTGTATTTTATCTAGTAATTGTTTAATGAAAAATGTATGAAGTGGTAGAGTCTGCAAGCTAGGATGACTATGTTCTCAGTGAGTCCCCTAACTTGTAAACAGCAATGTTGACATCCCTTCTGTGTGCATGTTCTGTGCCTTTTTAATTCCTTTTTGTGGGGTTCAGAGCACTGTCATGGGATGTGGAAGATTTAGGTTTGAACTGAGAAGGGAACTGAATCTATCTCTTCCAGTTCTTGGGTAAGAATTATTACTTCTAGTTTCGTACAGTTGCAGCTACCACTGCTTCCTCTTCTGACTGTTCTAAAAGAAAGTCCTTGCTACCATTGCATTTCACAGACATCCTGATATTACCAATGTGTATTAGGCATACAGGAACATACTTACTGGGTTGAGCACCTGAAGTGGCATAGACCAAGGAATTCCAGTTTCTGCATGCTGATAGGATATAGGCATGCGATAGTTGCCAAGCTGTGGGGTCACCTACAGAGTGTAGATACCTGCAGGTAGGGTTGGAATGTTATCATAGCCATGAAGGCCTAGGAGATGCATAAAAGGTAAGGAGTTTTTGGTGCTGTCTTTTACTGGACCTACTATAAAGCTGGGAGAGATACTAGACAAGATGAGGAACATCACTTTGGTCACATCTACATGAGACACTTAACTGCACAGTAAGGACACACATTTACACATGTGCATGCTTACTGTGCAGTACAAACCCCTATTCATGAGTAAATTTGATACCTGCAAATGCACAGTAACGCACATGTCGATATGATCCAGGAGCAAATTTGCATCCAGGTCAGCCTTGCCATTAGGAGGCCAGACTGATTGCCAGCACACAGGGCCAGCTGCAGGCAGCTTCTGGCCTCCACCAGCACCAGCTCCTCTGCAGGGGTGGCCCCCAGCCAGGCCGCCACCTGCCGTGATGGCTACCCAGAGCCACATGCTACCTAGAGTTGCATGCCATCACTGTTGGTTCCACTATGTGGAACTGACAGCCATGCCAGCCCCAGTCATATAGTAATCCCCGCATTGTGGCCCTGGCCCCCAGTCCCTGCTATCCCTCTCTGCCCAACCCAGCCTTACTCACCTGGCCCCAGGTTCCACCCCCATATCATGCAGGGAGGCAGGAGACAGTGCAAAACTTTACTGAGCAGCCTGTAGGTAGGTGGGCATGGGCCTCTGACATACTGGGAATGTATTGATGCCAGTGGCGATGTTCTCCTTGGCTGCAGGGGAAGGAACATTTAGCACAGCCACAGGTAGCTCTCCAGGTAGTGGCAGAGTTTGTGGGGCATCCTTGGCTTGCCCCCTGTTCCACTGAAGTTCAGGTTCCCATGCCAGGTGCACAGGAGCACCCTGTGGAACACCAAAGCTATCAGCAGCAGCAGGGTATAGTGGGCCTGGCACCCTTCAGTCCATGAAAACAGCTCCTGGTAACCTACCTGGGGCATGAAAAACAGGAGCACACTTGGGGCACAGTGGCAGTAGCAGGGGACTGGCCCCAGGGCACCTCCCCAGAGAAGACACCTACAGGGAGGGTGGGAGCATGGGCAGCTCCTCCCCCCAGTCATCCAGGAGCCCTATGTACCCTAAACCCAGCCACTATGGGCTGGGTGGCTGTGCAGATGTAGTTGGCCTGTAAGAGAAGTAGTGGTGGGCCTTGGGGTCTGGAGCAGCAGCAGCAGGTGCTGCCAGGAACCTGGCCTATCCCACCCTAGGAACAAGCCAGGGGAGGCAGGCTGCAGGCAGCCAGCACCCAGCAGCCCACCAGCCCTCGGGGAGTGAGTGGGGACAGAAGGCTCAGCTGGTGGCCTCCTGGCCTGGGCCTGAGCCTGGGCCTGCCTGTCTGCCTGACTTAACACGGTTCCTGGGCACCTGTGTATGCCCATTCCCTGATCTGAGGCTGGGCACCACACAGCCCCTGGCACACAACATCTTATCTCTTACATTTTGCAAACTCTAACAAACAGTTCCTTTTTCATGGCTCTACAGGGACTGTGGCTGCATGCAGGTAGAAGCTGTGATTGGCAGCTAGGATGTGGCATCAGGGCTGATGACACTCACAGATGGGGACCTGAAGATGTGCCAGCTTTACTAGAGAAGGACCCTGGACAAGATCCTCCTTCTGGATCATGGCATTAGAGGACCAGATGGCAGATGTTCGAGCTTGGAACATGGAGGACGTGGCCTGCCTGGACAGGTGACGGGTGGAGGATATCACCCATGAGAATGCACAGGACCAGCACAAGAAGGTGTGGCACCAGGCTGACATGGAGTTCTAGGCACGGCTTCTGGTCTTGGAGCATGAGCAGGTGGAGGTGCTCTGGGAGCAGAACACCATCCTGGCTTGGGCAGTGCAGGCCATGGATGATGACCACCAGGTGCTGGACACCATTCTGGCCCTGGCACTCACCTTGCTGCCCACTTCCCAGCCCACAACCCTAGCCCTGCCTGTCTCCTGGCAGCCACCCGCTGCCCAGCAGCAGGCTCCCACTGGGGTCTGGAAAGAGGTCCTGCACCACCTCCAGCAGCCAGGAGACCCTGCCCTAGACCCTTTCATGGGTCCACAACCACCTGTACCCTCTGCCTAGACCCAGCCTCACCCTTCACCCTGGCACCATGTGGATACAGAGCCAAAGCTGCCTGCAGTGGGGTCAGGTCTAAATGCCAATCCTGCTGGGCCTGGACACTGCCTGCTTGAGGGGGAGCAGGCCCATGCCAGGGGGACACCAGCCACCATTGCCCCTGGATGAACCCTCCATCCACTTCACTCATCATGGTGTGCAAACCCACAGGGGAATGGCCAGAAGTTGGGGTGCTGGTCACCTGTCCCCAGGCTCTGCCCTCTAGGTGCTCCTATCCCACAGCCCCCAACTCTGGGAAAGCACACAAAAAACATTGTCCAAAGTTTTCATGGGGAGGAAGGTGTTTTATTGTTGATGGGTGGTGGAGAGGCTCTGTTTGTTGGGAGAGGGGGGCTGTATTGGGGAGGAGGTGGGAGGAGTGCTCTGGTTGATGTGAAGGGAATAAAAATTTGTTCTTCTGAGAGATGTCTGCAGGAAGCATGGTGCTGGGGGTGGGCATGGGGGTTGCAGGCCCGCAAGTGGCGGTGCATGTGGGCTAGAGTGGGGAGTGCTGGAGGAGGTGGTTGGCCTGTGCCTCCCATACCTGGTGCCCTGGCTGCTGTTGGCATGTATGTAGCTTTCCTGGTGCCTCAGCAGAGTGGGACTGCCACTGCCACCATAGGTTGTGCTCCCACTGCCAGGTGTCCTCCGTGCACTGTACCTCCTCCATCTAGACCTTGCAGAAGATCTCCCTCTGGGTCTCACAGATATTATGCAGCGTGTAGGCTATGACGATGATCTGAGAAAGGTCAACCTTAGCAAACTCAAGGTAGGCAGTGAGGTTGCACCAGTGTCTCTTCAGAGAGCCGAAGGCATGCTCCACCAGGGCGTGGGTCCAGCCCAGGCAGTGGTTAAAGTGGGCTGCCAGTTATGGAAGCTGCAGCTGCAGCCAGAGCCTAGAGCTCCCCTTGATGGCAGCAAGGGCCCATTGCAAGGCAAGCAGAGTGGCAGCAAATATGCTCCAGCTTCCCTGCACGTGTAGATGCCTGCCTGGTACCATTTACTTGTGAGTAGTTTACTTGCGAGTAAACTGGTGCCATAGCAAATGCATGTGTAGATGCACCCTTTGTGCCTAAAAGCCTGCATGCTAGTTCCCCTAACTGTACAGGGGAACTGGTCCAATAAAAAATAGCACCAAAAAAAAGTTCTTGCCTCCAGTTTATATGGTAGTTGGTAGAGGAGTCTAAATCACAGTTCTTGTCTTGGGAGCCCACATTTCATCCAAGTCCTTTATTGAATCTAGTTCCTTGTCATCAACTTCAGAAAAGGTGAGTGCCCTCTAAGTCTTTTTTTTTTTTTCCATTTCTTACTACTAATGTGCATATAGCAGTACATTTATTGCATGTTTGAATATGGCTTAACCTGTTTCTATTTATTCTATCATAACTATTTCCAGATAAAGAAGAAAAACATGCTTTTGTGACAAGTCTACACCATCAGCTTTTATCGTGCCAGGAAGCAGTGCCCTCAAAAACCCTGCTGCTCTCAACTCGCTTTCAACTGAGACAGAAGTAGCAATGTGGTATTCATGTGACACTGAAGGTAGGTGACTGACAATGCTAATTAGCCTACTCAGTTCCCTGCATGTGTAGCTACATTTCTTCCAATTCAGGGGATAGGATGCATGGGGCACTCTGCCTGGCATTGTAAGTTTGCAGTGTAGGTGTATCATTTTACATGGGAAAATCTTAGAACTGTCAAGAATTTCATAAGGTCCAGGTCACCACAGTTCACTGGAGTAAATTTGCCTTCTTTAGGTTTAATTGGAAGGAAATGAAGCCAAAATGGGTAGTGAAAAGGACATTCAGAAGAGGAAATGAACCAAACAATGAGAGAAAGTCAAAATGTGGAATTAATTCACTTTTTTTCTTTGCCAGAGCTTTGATTTCAGAAAATATTTAGGCTTTGGACCGCAACATGTTGTAGTCAATAAAGCAATACATCAGCATGTGAAAAACAAGATTTTTTTAAAAAAAGTTTTTGTAGTAGGTTTCTTAGTCAAGGTATTTAATTTGTCAGTGAACCTAATTAATGGACAAAGCAGATGTTGGAAATCATGGTGGTGCATTAATTCAACATGTGTATAACTTTGATGTATAATGCATATCCTCAAGACAGAAGTAGGGACAATTCACTGAGGCATTTCACATTAAAATACCAGAGCACTGAGCTTTTAGGCTCAAAGACACGCATCAGATCTTCTTGTAATAAACATAACTCTACATAAGTCAACGGGAACCACAGACATGACTTGAGTGCAGCTAAAACAGGGGCAGGCAAAATATGGCCTGCAGGCTGGATCCGGCCTGCCAGGCAATTTTATATAGCCCACAGGTGCTCCCCCAGCCCTTCCACCCATGAGGATGGGAGCAAGTTACCCACATGTACCCTGCCACAACATGCCCTATTTCACCTCACTTCCAGCCTTGGGAATGGAAGGGCCCAGCGCAGCCAGCTTGAAGCTTCTGGGTGGGGATGCTGCTGCCATCACTGCTGCAGTTGCTGGGGGACCTGCTTAGCTTCTCCAGTGTCCTGCTCACTTGGGGCACCAGGTAGGGAAGTGGTAGTGGTGGAGGCGGAGGAGCTGTGGGGAGCTGCGACTGGGCAAGATCATGGAGCATGGGGCTTGGACTGGCAACAGCACAGAGCATGGAGCTTAGGTGGGTAGGGTGTGGATGTGTGGGAGTTGTGGTGTATGAAGGAGGCTGGAGGGCTGTGGGGACCCCCATGCACTCCTTCATGGAACACAGCCCCTGCTGGCAGCAGCAGCATCAGCTGGAGGCACTCAGGGTGCCTGTGCCCAGCGTAGACACTGCCACCCAGTAGTGCACATCTCTGGGCAGCTCTGCACATGGGGGTGAGGACCACAACCAGGCTGGCCTGCCTCTATTGCATGGTGCTCTGTGCAGCACACATATAGATCCCAGAACCACATGACCCACTTCCAGTGGAGTCCCAGGACTTGCATGTCAGGGAGCAGCAAATGCAGTCAGCACGTTCCATGGGGCTTCTCTTGGGGGTGTGCAGTGCCAGGAGCTGCATGTGCACCATGTGAAGCCCCGCGCAATAGAGGCAAGCTGGCCTTACTGCATGGGTGACTGGTGCCTCCTGAGTCTGGGGCGGGTACTCGCAGGTGTCCCCTTCAGCAGCGGGGCTGTAGCTGGCAAGCTCCTGCAGGCATCACTGTCACCGTTGGCAGCAGGGCCAGAACTGGTGAGCTCTACCACAGGCTGGTGAGCTCTTGCTGGCAGTGTCAGTGGCAGGGCCAGAGCTGGTGAGCTCCTGTGGGCACCGGCAGTGGTGGCAGCCCTTTCAGAGGGGGCACATGCCCCCCCCCCCGTGTCCCCTTCTATGCATCGCCTGTGCCTGGCTGCACTCTTCACCCTGATGTGCAGCATTGGCTGGATCTGCATGCCATGAACATCCCAAGGGCTCCTGCCTCCTGCTGCTGCTGCTGCTGGCAGGGGCTGTGTGTACCATGGGGGGGAGAGTGTGAGCGGGTCCCCACAGCCCCCCACCTTCTCTCACACACCACAAACCCCATGCACCCACACCCTTTCCCCACAACCCCCCCACATATACAACCCCCAACATACCCTATTGCCCTCCCACACACACAGCCACACCCCCTCAGAACTTCCTGCATATACAGCTACCACATCCCACCATACATACCCACCCCTCACACCCCACCATACACATGCCCCCACACCCAACCACATACAGCCATACCCCACACCTTCCCACACAAAATACAAGAGTAAGATTTTATTTTTGAGTTATTATGCAGTCAGCTCTATTTACATTATGCAAACACAAATCATGACAAAAGTATTTTTGTAATACAATTAAAATATATTATAATAGTTGTTTGACTTTTAGTATGATTTTTTTTTCTGCTTCCAAGATGACAATGCTCCTCTCCCACAAGGAGTATATCCGGGGGCCAGGGAGAGGGACTTATGGTGGCAAAGGTCATGGGGTTAGGGAACGGGACATCTGGTCCCAAGAAGGTGACCAGGGGGTGGAGCACTTGTCAAGGGGCGAGGCTAGTAGCCTTGGGGCCCTCGACAGCTCACCAAAACTCATTAAGCGGCCCTCCAGCCAAAACAATTGCCTGCCCTTGAGCTAGAAAGTTTTGTATCACTTCCAGGATGGAGTAATTCAACAGGTGGTGTGTGTGGGATAAGCACCTATGAGCATGGGTTTATCTATGGCAGCCATATCTGCAGCTGCAGAGCTGACCCTGAAATCCTACTGGAATATATTTTCTGGCAGTGTTGCATCAAATATGGCTATTTCCCTGTTTTGGGATTTTGCTGGTTGCTAGGTGTGGCTGGGAAGGAATTTTATTCCCCTTTCTATTGCTACATGTATCAGGGCATCTATCTCTCTCTCTTTTTTTTCCCCTCCTTTCTCCTTTTTCAGATGGATTGGGTGTTGGTGGCAGCCAAGGCTGTGGATTTTGACTGGGGTGTGCCAGTATTCCTGTTGGGACTAAATCCTGCAGGAACCTGGCTAGAAGGTTTTATCTTTTTACTCAGGGTCAGACTAATTGCCACATTTGGCATCAGGAAATAATTTTACCCCATGGTCAGACTGGTACGCACTTTGGGGGTTTTTGCCTTTTTCTGTAGCTGGGCTGCATGGCCCTCCTTTTTGGATCTCTTGAGTGCCTTTTTAAAACATTTGCAGCAGCAGGACAGTGACTGCTGTTGTCCTCGTACTTTGTCTGTGGCAGGTTAGGGTGTTATGCCTTGTAGTAGTGTGCCAAGGTTGATTGCGTAGTTTCAGTGATAAGTTAGACAGTGGATTTCTATGGGATGGTTTGGATAGGGATGATCCTGCTTCAGGCAAGAGGTTGGCTTAAATGACCTCCAGAGGTCCCTTTCAGGCTACTTTTCTATGGCTGCTTGTAGATGTTAAAAAAACCCGAAAACAGTGCTTTATTTAAACCCTGTGCACTCCTGTGCCAAGCCCACCACATTCCCAAAAGAGGCAGTGTGTTAGTTGGACCTGGATTGCCCAATGTCTGTATAGCGTGAGCACTTTAGTGGGAAATTTGGGGCATTTTTTGAAGCTGATTGAATCAGCTTTAGCTAAAAGTGCTAAAAAGCCCTGCTGAAGCACCTGATCCTCACAGATGCTGCAGGGCCTGGTCAAAGTAAAACTGCTTCTTCCAGTAAAATGCAGTTTTGTATTTGGTTGGTTTATTTTAACGTCTGCAAGTAGACTGTGATTATAAATCCATTTCTAGTCTTGGATGGAACTGGGCAGTATAAATGATAGCAACAATGAAAAACAATATTATTCC
Organism: Crocodylus porosus; assembly: GCF_001723895.1. NCBI lineage: Eukaryota > Metazoa > Chordata > Crocodylia > Crocodylidae > Crocodylus > Crocodylus porosus. The sequence goes on from NW_017728906.1 coordinate 193,768,057, forward strand.
TTAGGCAAAAAAAGTTGAAATTCAGGGCCTTGTGATCTCTAGTGGCAACCTTGTACAAGTGAAAAAAATGTTAAATCTCAAGCTTAGTTTTCAGGGCTGCAGGTGCCTCTGTCCTCATTGTATCCAGTTATATTCCATATGAGCTGGCCCAGTAAGGTTTTATATATAGTTACTTATGGTGAGATCTTGAACCAACTTGAGATGTAGGAGGTACCATTCACTGTCTGTATCAGACCCTTTAGTTCTCACCAAAGCTGTCCACCTGTCTTATTTCTTGAACACAGTACTTGGATGTATACCAGGTGTCCTTGCAGAGTCCTTCAAATCAGTCTCTAAGCTTTTCTCTACTTACAGAAAATTGAGAGGCAGAAGGTAGGGCAGGGCGGCACTTTAGAGACTAACTTGTTCAGAGAGACAGATGCTTTTGTATGCCACAGCCTACTTCATCAGGTGCTCTCAGGAAAGAGAGAGGAAATAGGGTACTTCAACTGCTGGATATGTTCCTTAAAAAACACTTACATAATTAAGGTCAAAGTCAACAGGGTGTCTGGGGTGGTGACTGCATGCTGATAGGACCCTGCACTGAGCTACGTAACCGCATTCCCGTAATAGCATTTCTAAGTGTGTGGTGTGATTAGTAATATGATAAAGGCTTACGTTCATCCCCTGGCATAGCTGGAGTACAACTTCCTCCTACCAGGGTATTTTGGTATCTGTTGGGACCTCTGCCACTAGAAGGATTTCACAAGAAGATTTTTGGAATCAACCCACCCAGGAGTATCTGCTCCAGGACCATCTTTATTCTTGAGGTGGAAGGATGTTTGTGGTCCTGTTGGGCTAATAAGATAATCTAATAAGATCTAGCGGGGGTGCTCTGTCCTGGCTTTGCTGGCAGGAGCTAGGGGTGAACACAGTTCAAAGGCTCTGAGTGCTGGAAAAAAAACTAAATCAAATTCCTTATCTGGATCATTGAAAGTGCAGTATGACCTTTCCTTCAAATGATTCTTACTCCGGGAGAATAGTTTGAGCTGACATAGATCATTCTGACTGCACAAGTCACTAAATATAGGAAAGATACTTAGCATTTCACATGCTAACTAAGAAATTATTTTTCTGAGGCAGAATGTAATGACATCCAGGGAGCTGGTGGCAGTCTCCCGATTATTCAAGGGGAATGACCTTGAAATTGATCAAAGTCCACTGAGTTATTAAAAATTGAGCAAAAATTGGTTGAGGCAGGAGCAAATATGACTTTGTGCTCCAGGTATCTGAATTATAAATGCATCTTATTGACTCAGTCCAATTCCCAAAAGAGTATAGCATGACTAAGAATGTACCTCTTTTTGGAAAAGGGACCCCACCAAATTGTCGCACTTAAGTTGTTGTGAAATTGTCATATTTTTAAAATGGCTTCACTTGCATCCAGTTTACTTTTTCCTGCTTTTTTCTGCTTTAATCCCACGTTAGCTGAGGTTATGGTCACTACACTTCCTCCTGCCCTTATCTTGCCCCCTTACTTCATCAGTAGTCCTTCTGCCTAGAAATGATAGTCAGGTGATACAGATGTTTCTCTGCTTGAACATCCTTTAAGGCAGCTTCCTGGTGACCTTGCACTGCTTTGACAATCCAAATGAGCTGGAACAGGGCCAAGGGTTGAGTCTTAATTTCTTCTCATGCGGATGTAAATCAGCAGTGTATATACTGAATTCAATGCTTTTGCAGCAGCATAAGAACAAAATGTAAGAGAGGACAATTATGTCCTATGATTTATGTTTGCCTCGGGATATATAAATAATAATTGAATAGTCTAAATACTTTAATTAGAAGTTGTGAATTATTTTGTACAGTTACAGTAAAACATCGTGGTATATTTTTTAAAGTGTGCATAAAATAGTCATGGTCTCAACGAGCTTTATAAGTACGGTTCAACTGACTTGGAGACAATGGGGATGATACGCTTTCCTCCCCCTTTTTGTAGTCCTCTTCCATCTTGTGCAAAGTGACATTCTGTTTTTTGTCATATTTTTGTATCCTCTGTGTATGTCCTCAGGTAGGGCATAAATGATGGGACAAGGCACAATGCACTGGAGAATTGGGGTCAAAGTGGAAAATTTACAAACCTCCATAGGGAGCCAGACACTGATCTCTACAAGTGAAGAGTGCGGTGAAATCTAACCTTGTTGGTTTGGGAATTGATGGAAGACTCTTGGGAATTTTAGTGATGTCTGTGTATTATACTCCAAGTAGATGGTGTGTGTCCTATTCTGTGCCCTAATTTTCAACTTTTGCAAGACAGATAGATGACTGTGTGTCTTGATGGATCCACTTAAAAGTAAGTGTTTTTATTCACTCTTTAATCAAACCTAATCATGATAGTTTGTAATGGCTTATGGGGGGAGTGGCATGGAGTCACTTGCTCATCATGGTTTTGCACATCACGGGCCTCAGACATTATGCCTTCTTCCCCTGACCCTGGCATGAGCTCTGAGACTGCTGATTTTTTACACCCATGCATACCACTGTTAAGGACGATGTAGCCCATCAGTGGGTCATTAAAAGGGCCTCAACATTTGTCTCTATTCATTTAGGTATTGCTCGCCAGGGTTCCAGCTGCAGCTCTCCCCTGCACCCCCGCCATACTTTGTGGTGCTGAGCAGCCCTGATATGCCAGTGCCCCTCCCTCCCAAGCCACAGTCCCCCCAGCCCTGCCAGTGCCCCTCCTTCCCAACCTGCAGCCCAACCCCCTAGCTCCCCCAGATCTCCCTGATAGGCAGAGATCCAGCCTGTCCTCTCCAGTTTAGGAACTGGCCCCACTAGCAGTGAGTTTGGGGATGGGCCAGGGATAGGGGCTGTTTGTCCCCATGAGGCACCACAGAGCTGGGGTAGAACCTATGCATCTGCATCCTCAGCCACCTGCTTTCATAGAGTTCATGGATTTCATAGACATTAGGGCTGGAAGGGA
>NW_017728906.1:193772063-193773877 GCF_001723895.1 Crocodylus porosus
ACTCGGGGAAAGTCTGTTCACCAGGGCCCCCCTTGGAGTCACCAGGAACAATGGCCACAAGCTGAGGGAGGATAGGTTTAGGTTAGATATTAGGAAGAGCGACTTCTCTGTAAGGGTGGCCAGAGCCTGGAATAGGCTTCCCAGAGAGGCGGTGCTCTCACCTTCCCTGGGGATCTTCAAGAGGACACTGGATAGGCACCTGGCTGGGGTCTTATGACCCCTGCCACCCCCAGTGTCATTCCTGCCCATGGCAGGGGGTCAGACTAGATGATCTGTCTAGGTCCCTTCCCACTCGTTGATTCTCTGATTCTCTGATCCCTTGGGGCACTCTGGTGAACAAACATTCCCCCAGATACTGGTGGTCACCAGTAGCCATTGTAGCAAAACCCCAAGGCTTTTTTTTAACTTAACAATACATTCCCTTCCCTTCTGCAACCATTTCTGACTTTCTCTCTGCCCTCCCTATCTCTTATAAGTGATTGCAAGTAGTAGCAGGTAAACTAAGATAAGTTCTTATACTCCCTTATAGTAACAAGCCCCTTTTATATTGTAAATAGTGTTCTGTTATGTTTGTATTGATTTTTACTGTTTTATATTGTATTATATTATGTTCCTATTATGTTTGTATTGATCTTTAATGTTTTATATTGAACTTATATAATTTAGGCCAGTGTCTGTAAAGTAATGTCAAATAATATCAAGTTTCCATTTTGTATGTCAAGCCTCCATCTTGTGTCTCCTGCCGAGGTATAACCTATGTTGTAACTGTGACTCATGTCTAACCAGTCTCATGTAAATTGGTTCCTGAATGAATGGGAAAGAATGAGGGTGCTTGAGGTACAATCATAGCAGGCCTCTACTGAATGATCAACTCAACGACTGGACCATGAACTCAACTGCAAGTTATTGCCTTGCATTGACTCACCCAGGAACCCCAGACCTCACCCAGGAACAGAGACAAAACCCAGCATTTGAAAGATAAGGAACCCAACATTTGGAAGACAAAGACCCTACAGAAACCAGCAACCCCACCATTGTGTCCCACAAGACAATGAGAACACTGTCCTTGCCTGAACATGTCCTTCCCATAGGAGACACAGGTACTCCACCCCTATAACAGTGGTGGTGAGTGTCTTTTTGGGACACCCTCTCCCTCTGGACCAGCACTGCGCCACACCACCTGTCCACCCAAAGGCCCTGCCAACAGCGCCTCTTTGGATAGCACCTTCCTAGAGAAGACCCTGCCTGGCCATCGAGGGTCAACTCTCAGCCTGGAATAGGTAGCTATCACCCACCTTCTTCCCTCAAGTAAGGGACCTGAACCCTGTCTCTACATACCTAGACCTGAAATCCCTCCATTAAGCCTTTCGGCTCCTGCTACCATTGTGTGGGTGTGCGTGTGTGAATGTTTGTGTGGGAACCAATAACTTAATGGGGCTGTGTAGTGCGCTGCCTGTTAATAAAACTGCTATTTTGGAACCCTGAGTTGGGTTTTTGTCTTATTGACCTCCTGGCCCTGCTCCAATCTCTGCTCCTTGCCCCTCTGACCTTCATTCTGTCTCTCTCTCTGCCATCTCAGCTCCCTCTCTGTCACCTCCAAACCCCTGGCTTTTTCCCTCACTTCCACCCCGGCACCTTGACCCTGAGTAACACCAGCACTGTGACCCCGAGTAACCTCAAGCCCATGTTACTCCAAGCACCCCCTAGTGTTAACACACAGCCACGGAAGTACATGTTTGTGTGTTTGTGTATGTGCATGTGTGTATGAACCCATAGAGTGTTTGTGTAGTTTGTGTGTGTGTGTGTGTGTGTGT
>NW_017728906.1:193774297-193779890 GCF_001723895.1 Crocodylus porosus
CCAGCCCCCCAGGACCTACTTACCTCAAAGGCTGCAGGAGGCAAAGTGAGTCTGAGCCAGCACTGTTTGGTCCCCCACCCCCTTGGATAGGGCTCAGGGTTTTGCACCCTTTTTGCAACCAGCTCGTTGCAGGCTGCAGCTCTTCCAGCCTGCAGAGATCTGTTTGCAAAAGGTAAAATCCATATTTTTCTCCTTTGAAGGGGAAAATACATGGTTTTCCACACGAAACTGAAAACCTGGATCCCAGTTGATCACTGTGACATTTAAAGGAAACAGCTCCTCTTTGAAAGGGCTAAATTAGCTGAATCCCCTGCCTCCCCCCCCAGTGCAGATGTCTGCTGTGAAATTCTCTGTACTTGATTTCATTTCTTATTTACTAATATATTCACATGTATATGTGTGTGATTTGAGTCTCTCTTTAAATGCAATATCATAAAAGTGGTAACAGAAGAGGAAAAAGTATTGAGAAATTCAGCTTTTTTTTCCAGAAGCACAATCCAAAGGGCTTTAATCCAGAATTTGTCATGGGAACTGCTTTTCAGAAGTAAGACTTTGAGAACACATATACACACACTGTCCAAATATCAACTACCAAGTGTGCTTCTATTAAAAGGACGGAGCAACAGTGCTGGAGTTGAGGAATACAATACACTGATCCTTTCTAAACCCAATGGAGGGACAAAGGAATATGACTTCTTTTGTTGAACAAAACTATACCAAAATAACAAATGTCCAGAAAGCCTCAGGTTAGGCTTTGCTTGAACTTCAACAAAGATTTCAGCCACGTTTAATGAGGTTTGTTTGTGGACAAGTGTGGGATAACTATAACGCTCGTTAGAAGTCAGGTTAACTTTGCAGCAAAGAAAAATCCATGGTAGCTCTGTGCTATCAAGCTTGTATTAAAGTATCTTCAAGTGCCTAGGACCTTGCTCATCTAATTATCTAAGGGAAACTTGGTAAGAGTTTAAACAGGGCAACTGTACACTTAAACTACTTCATACACTATCTCATTTGTGTTAGGGATTTTTTTCTACGCTACTTACCAGTTGGACTTGCCTATGCCTGTTTGTCTCCAGGAGTATTATAATACAAATGTTAGTGACAGTCACAGTGGGGTTTTTCTGTACCTTACATTAAAAACAGGCATCAGTAACAAACTAACCACATAAATCTACAACTTGCCCGTTGTATTTGATTTACTATTAAAGAACATGGAGCTGTGACAAAGCTTTGTTACAGCCTGAATTTGCACTAAGTATTTTTGTTGACAGTGTCTCAGGTACTATGCATCTACACCCCACACATCAGACTGGGAATAGGCCCCTAAATTTGTCATGATGTGTAAGAAATGGAGAGAATTAGTTTTTGTCATGGTTTAAAAACCAAACATTGACAGGGAAGAACAGGTCTACAGATCAGTTTAGTCTGTGGCAGTCCTGCAAATTAGTTTCTCAAAGTCCATTCTAGAAATTGTTGCCATATATTAATTCCATGGAAACTTATCTTCCTGTAAAGGGATGAAAACTATTTTTTGCTATCTTCTCCTGTTGAATGACACAATTCCATGATGAAACTTTATCCAGAAAGCTACACTTCTCTAATTGGATGTCATGTTGGTCGATTAAATGCATGTTCTAGACAGCTTTGCAATGATCTGAAAGAAGAAGAGGCAGCAGAATAGAACATGGAAATAGTTTGCATTGCCTTAAAAAAGGCTTGCTGAGAAATTGCTTAGAAATTCATTATAATTTCTCAAGGGAAGCATATGCTGCAATGTAGGAAAATATAAGGGGTATGCTGCAGAAAATGTTTAAGTAGTCTAGATGTCTGAAAAGCCCAACAGTCTTAATATTTATTAATGAGTTTCTGGAGGATGCTATAGGGTAGAATAGTAAAGAGAATATGGACTCAGTCCTTAAATACAGATATCTAATGTACTTAGATACGTTTATAGCTGCCATTATCATAGCTTCTGAACACCTCGCACTCTGTATGCCTTTATCACAATACCCTTGCAAGACAGGTTATTTCCAGTTATGCAAATGGAGCAGCAAGGCACAGATAGAGTAACAGCCAGATTTTTAGAGGCATTTAAGTAGATAAATACTTTAAAAAACCTAAATCTAACTGATTTCCTAAAGCCAAACTTGATGCCTATAGCAGAACAGGGGATTGCACCTGGATCTCTATCATGCCCTAACCACTGGCTCATCCAAGAGCTTCCAAGAGAGGTAGTAATGTCGCCTAACTTGGAGGTCTTCAAAAGGAGGCTTGACAGTCACCTGGCTGGGGTCATCTGACCTCAGTCCTCTTTCCTGCCAGGGGCAGGGGGTCGGACACAATGATCCATTGTGGTCCCTTCTGACTGTACAATCTATGAAACTATGAATCCTTTCTCCCCCGCAGAAACAGGCTACCTAGGTAGGAAAGAGGCAAAAGTGGTTTTAAACCATGTTCTGTCTCCCTGGTCTTTAAACTGGCCCCAGGCACATGGTAGTTCCAAAATCCCTCCATGATTCCTTTAGTTTAGGATTAGGTGGGTCTAACTAGCTTCAACCTGTCTCTTATGTGCCCTTTTTTTGGTCAGGATCGGCCAGAGTACATGAAGACTCAGACCTCCTTCCCCAGCCTGCACCCTACACTGAAAAACCCAACTCTGTGCTATGCATTCCCACACCATTTTATTTTAATCCCACCAGTTAACACCCTTACCCTGGAATCAAAATAGAGAAACTGAGCCAGAAGCCCCCCTGCTCTGCACAGGCCATTTGCCTTTTATGGCAAGGCAATTCTGAGCATCGTGGTTGCTGTTATAGCTAGACAGGTAAGTTGTGAGCACAGGGTGACAATGGAAATTTGAATCTTTCTTTATTTTAATGACAGCTTTATAATGCTGTATTTATCCAAGGAAAAGCACATAGATCCCAACTGAACCTTTGTTCAAAACTCTTACTGAAACAAATAATATTTTTCTGGAAAACGATGGTGTTTCTTTTTCTTGATGCGCTTCTTGGTTTAAACCTGAATGACTAAAAGGTAAAAATTCAGCAAGAAAGACTCTGAGCCCTGAATTCATAAGCAGCAGCAAATAATTGAAGAGAAGAATTGTCTTGAGATCGCCACTCTGATTTTCTTTCTTTCTTTTTTTTTTTTAAAGGGGGAGGCAGGACTGGAAAAATATGAAGCTTGATTTATGAACCTTTCTATACCCATGACTGTGACATAATATCCATGAAAAGAAATAGGCTTGATTATTGCAATGCACCAAATGAGTTGATATTTGTGCAATCAGTTATGCAATGCATTGAGCTATTTTTTCCTGAGATTCCCTCTGTCTGGGTGGCACAAGTGCAGTTTGGCTCACGAGACACACATGAGTACTGAGGAAACTTCCATGATGTGGCACAAGTCATTTAAATTCCTTATTAGAGCTAGATTCATTACATCATTACCCCAATATAACATTAGATCAGCATAGTAGTTCATGGGGCACTTGGCTCAGTTTAACATCTGTATAATCATTTTTTTAATAGAAACTAATTGGTCTACATTAATTAATGTTGATTAGATTTCTCCAGTGGGACAGTGTCACCTTGGAAGATCTGATGCAACACAATCTAAATGGCTTGGTAGAAATGCAATGTAGTCATAGAAATGTGATGAAGAGTAAATGTAGTATATCAGAGGAATATGTTTGACTTGCATATCACATGAAAACTGAGGGTGCTTGTACGTGTGACAATGTTATGTCACTTTGTGTGGCTTAATGGCATCACACATTACACATTTTGCGGGGGGAGGTAGAATAGTTTGCTTCATTGCAAACTAAACTACATCAGGATAAAGGATGTAGAAAAAAGGATCAGGCCCCTTGCTGCTTCTATCTTCAGCAGCATCCTGCCGAAGGCAGAACAGTGAGGGCCTGATTCTTTCCTTTTTTTGCAGTGGAGCCTGCCCATGGTCAGGGGTGAGCTTCCAGTGGGCCAAGTAATTTCTCAATTAAAAATCCACTGTTGCAATTTAGAGGGAATAGAAGACTAAACCCCCGTCACATATACAAGTGTCCTAATACATTATATAAGTCTTATAGTATAAGTCAAAATGCTATAAATTAAAGGAAAGGCTCTCTGACTGTGAATTGATGTACTTTGATACAGTCATTTAGATATTTCTGAAACATTTTTTTCAGAAAATTCCTTTAATGGAAATGTCAAAATTTTAAATGTTTGCTGTGATTTGAGATGTTTTAAACAGATTTAATACCCCGTGCAATAGAGGTTTGGGTCGCTCAAATAAGGGGTTGGATTTGGTGGTTGTTTTCTTTTTTACACAGCAACAACTAAATTTACAAGACATTATACATTTTGGAATAAGATAGCATGATCAATTAACACTGTATTTATTATGCATGGTGTTGTATTGCCTAAATAGTAGTGGGTCAAACCCTGCATTATTATGCTAGCCCATGGATACAGGTGGAGAGAGTTCCTATCTGAAGGTTTTAGAATGAAGTTACACTTAAACCATTCCAAATTTGTTGAATGTAAAGTGTTGTTAAAGTTACATACTGTAAGCCGTCACATGTTAAGAGTTAATAGCATTTTTTGCCTGTTCATCCCTTCCTGCTAGAGGTCCGGCGAGCAGAGGCCCGGCTAGGATTAGGCTCTATCCCTAACGTGGGGGGAGGCGCTGGGAGTGGTGCATCCCAGGATGCTGAAGGACTGGAAATCGCTTGTTTTATCTCCATGGAGCAGACTGAAGTTACCTTAACATGAGCTAGGTAGTACAGCCCTGAGTTAACCCTGAACTGAAGTGGTGTAACTTTGAGATGCTCAGCAGGCACTTAGGTTAATGAGCTTTAACATGTGGATGCTTACATTTTAAGTGTGGTTACTTATGGTCTAAATCTAACTTTTAATTTCACCCTTACAATCTGTAACTAGGACTACATACTTATTACCCCTGGACACCCTCCTTTCTGAGCTGCCTGGGCCTCAGGAATTGTTGTATGGCATGAAAAAAGGTCTATGTTGTGTGTGAAGAGGGACTGGTCGAAAAGGAGATCAGAGGAGCAAAAAACAAGCTTACGCCAGGAGAACGCCGCTTCTGCAGCAGCTTTTCTTTGAAGTTGAAAGGAGGTGGTGCGGCAGGGGGTGGCATGCCGGAGGAGGAAGCACAGAGCGGGGATCCAAGGAAGGAGGAGCCGCAGTGCGTGGACCGGGATGTGGAGGTCCCAGGAGCCAGATCTATTGGAGGGAGAAGGGAAGACCTGGAGTCCCTGAAGAGGAATAGACTCTTGAGTCACTGGGAAGAATACAAAAAAGAAGACAAAAGCTGCGAGAATGAAAGAGAGGTGGATGCTCATTGGATTTTATTAAGGTCAAATTCCTTGTTATCCTGTTCTGGTTTTGGGGGGTTTTTCAGGGACTTAATTAGGGCACTCTATGATCTGCAGGAAAGATCATAGCCAGAGACTGAAAAAAGGATTTCAGCCCAAAGAAAGGGAAACAAAATACATATATAAATGTTCTGAAAGTTAACTTTGCCTAGTTTTATACATGTTGCTTTGGTGTCAAATAATTGCAACAAAACG
>NW_017728906.1:193779990-193802000 GCF_001723895.1 Crocodylus porosus
ATAAAGAGAATTGATCGACCGCATAAAAACTGGATTTCATTGGTAATAAAAAAATTCTGGGCGGTGTCCAAAGGAGCTGGAGGTGAGGAAAAAGGAAAAAGGAAAAAGTCTATCCATATTGCCGGTGCACTTCTGCATCAGTAACACCTCCCGATGGATAATATCAAATTAGAACGAGACGTGGCACGCGAGAGTCGGATTATAGCTTGGAAATACCCAAGTCAGGCAATCAGAGAGGTAAGAGCAAAAACCTGCCTCTCAAGTACCAAGGGAAAACTTCACACTGTGCTTTTCTTTTTTTAGAGGAGTTAGATGGGGAGGGGTGGAGAATGAATGGAATTGGTTTCGTGTGTAGGATTCCCCCTCTCCATGTTCATGTACTTGCTACCTAGTAGAGCCAAGGTGGTGCAGGTCAGTGAGGGTAATATAGCATCAATTATAGGAAATTCTTACCCTGCAAGGAGCATAGTGGGGCAGTGAGGAATCTACGCTTTACTTGCATCACTATACGTATTTATTTGGGATGATTTGCAAGAGGTGTAAAACAAAAGGCTGCCTCTTAATGAGGCAAAGAATGTAACTAGACTCAGAAAAGGACTAAATATTTAAAGCATATCCGAAGTAGTCATAACTGATGGCAACTGGGCTTTTAACTTTGTATGATAGTCTGCTCCTAATGTTCAGAGACCAGGATAAAACCCACAGCCGAGAACAGAGATTATCCCACATCTGACTGTTGTAGGCAGACATCTTTCTCTCAAGCACTCTGTGCTGGCCGATGTCAGAGCCACGCTACAGGTCTTTTGGGCGTATGATTGAGCTTTATCCTTATGGCACAACTGAGCCCTAAAACAGCCAAGAACGGTGTCAAACAACCAACCTGAATTTTCCGTGTTTGGTTTAAAAGGTATGCTTTCCCACTGCCTCATGAATGAGTGGGATAGTTATTCTGAGAATATCCGTGAATCCGTCAGGGACAGGGTTGTGTCACCGATATCGTTTCAGCAAAATATATCTAATACCAACAGTAAAGTCTGGAATCCCGAACAGTTGCTCTGCAAATCCATTTAATCTCTTTCATCAATGCTGGTGTCCTCATGATTCCTCTGAGGGTGGAAACTAGTGGAGGAGAATTATAAGAGAAAAATTCTCTTCAGGTTTTGTTCAAAGCTAATCAGTTTCTGATGAGAAATGGTGTCCTTCGTCCTTTAAGAGAGCCATTAATAAGTGTGAAATAGTAGGTGCTATCCTACAAAACTCTGCTTATTCAACTGTTCCTCATTCACATAGGTAATCCCAGCACCTTCCAAAGAGAAATGCTTTCTGCTGTATTTACTGCTGGGGCAGAGGTTTGCCAGGTCGACTCCAAGGCTGCTATATGCAAAGCACTTAACCATATGCACAGCTTTCAGCGGGTGAAAACTCTCATTGCACTGGCGGAAACGTTCATGGGTTCCAGGCTATGTGTAGGCTTAAATGCTTTGCTGAAGAGTGACGAGATTATTTGAGTTTGATATCAAGCAAGAGCCAAACTACAGGGCTGAATGGGGGCCAGAGCACGGGAGATCACTTTGGGATTAGAGGATAATTCATTTTACTGCATTTCACATTTTCCAGCATCATTTCACTATGTTTTTGTTATGCAAATAATGAGCATCTCTACCGTGTAGCTCATGAATTGGCAGAATATCTTTAGGTAGCGCAAAAATTAGCACGCTTAGGGCCAGGAACATGATCTGAGAAAACTTGAAACTTCCATTTCATATATTCATCTTTATCTTATTTCTCTTAACAGCATTTTTTACTCTTCCGCCCGTCTCAGCCAGAACTCTTGACAGTAGAAAGTCTCTGTAATGAGACTTAGTTCGATACATGTTGGGAACTTACAAAAAAGTTGGTCTCATGATTGAAAGAGATTTTTTTGTGTATTCCCCTTGAGTCAGTCTGGTCGCTCATATTACTAATACCTTTCAGAGCATAATGGATTTGCATTACTTTAATCCATTTTTAAACATGAATAAATCAGCTCTAAATGGAAGCTAATAAAGAACGTGGTTTCTTCATTATGTTCATTTAATAGGGTTTTTTGGTGGAAATAATACTCACACTTTAACAATAATTCTCTTAAATATTTTTTCTATTTTTTTCATATGGTGGTTTAATGATTTTGTAGCTTTGGTTCTGTAAGTCATGTAACCTGATGAGGTGGGTGTGGGTGTGGGTATAATGTTATTAATGAAAAGTGGATAGCAATAGACATTTGTGGTATTTTTCTTTTCTTTCTTGAAACCTGTGCCAGCATAATTTAGCAACAGTTTGTGCTGTCAGGTACTTTACATCCATTGCTATTGATGGGTCCCAAATTGAAGGTAAGAGGGCTGAGAGGAATTCAATCGATTATCTTGCATTAAGTGATGAGAAGGGATTTTTAAAAGTTCCTATGTGGCTCAGGATCAAAAGCTTCATTGAAAGTCACTGATTACTTACATCTAGGTATACTAAAAGACCCCGGTACCTAGTACACAATTTAGGCCTCTGAAATAAGTTCAAAATTCAGCTTGATAAAAACCTTACTTAGGTTCGGGCTGAAATCTGCAGTTACCAATATGCTTGACATTTTTAAATACCTCAGGTATGTGAAATTCGGACTAGATGATCTGTTCAGGTCCCTTCCGACCCTAGAAACTATGAAACTATGAAACTATGAAATTCTGTTTCTAGGTAGTGCCCAGAAATGCTTCAGTATTGACATGAACATGAGCCAACAATGCATTGCCGGAGCTGGCAGAGCTAATCAAACAGTGGCATGCATCTACCGAGGCGTCTTGAGCAAGGCTAAGGATGTCATCCTCCCTCTCTACTTGGCTTAGGGGAGATCACAGCTGGAGTTTACATTCAGTTTTGGGTGCCACACTTCAGAAAGGATGTGGAGAAGCTCAAGAGAGTCCAAAGATGGGCCACGTGCATGCTTAGAGGCCTAGAGACCAGGTCATATGAGGAGAGGCTGAAAGGCTTGGGACTGTTCAGCATGGAGAAGAGAAAACTCAGAGGTGACTCGGTGGAAGCTTGTAAGTATATCAAGGGCCTGGTATATCAGGGCTTAGGGTAGCATCTGTATAGGGGAGGACAAGAAATAATGGACACAAGATGATTAAGGCTCGCTTCAAGCTAGACACAAGGAAAAATATCTTTACAAGTCAAGTGCCGAGGGTTTGGAACAGGCTCCCCACAGAGGTGGTGGAGTCATCTACCCCGGCGATCTTCAAAAAGTGTCTCGATGCCCATCTTGTTGGGGTCATCTGATCCCAACAGTCTTTCCTGCCCAAGTGCAGGGGGGAGTGGACCTGATGATCTGTGAGGTCCCTTCCAGCCCTTAATAGCTATGAAATTATAACACAGTCCGGCTCTTAGGAGTGTTTGGAGTGTGTAAACACCATGGAGCAAGATGGGCTATTTGGAGCAGGACACTTGCCATTTTGAAAAGGAGTGTGGGAAGTAAGGCTAACCGCACTCTTTCTTGCATTAGCAGGTCCATCACGAGCAGGTCTAGGGAGGTGATACGTCTCATCTATGCGGCACTGGTGAGGCCGCAGCAGGAGTATTGCATCCAGTTTTGGGTGCCACACTTCAAGAGGGATGTGGGTAACTTGGAAAGGATTCAGAGGAGGGCTACTCATATAGTTGAGGGCCTGCAGGTAAGATCCTATGAAGACAGACTGAGGGACCTGAATCTCTTCAGCCTGTGCAAAAGAAGGCTGAGAGGTGATTTTGTGGCTGTCTACAAACTCATCGGGGGCATCAGTGGGGAATAGGGGATACTCTGTTTACCAGGGCACTCCTTGAGGTTACTAGAAGTAATGGTCACAAACTGAAGGAGAGTAGATTTAGATTGGACATCAGGAAGGAAATTGTTTACGGTGAGGGTTGCCAAAATATGGAATGGGCAAAATAAATATGGAAAGGGAAGAATATGGAGGTGGTGCTTTTCCCTACCTTGGAGGGGTTCAAGAAGAGATTAGACAAGCACCTGGCTGGGGTTACTTAATTCTACCGCTCTTTCCTGCCTAGCGCAGGGGATCAGACTCGACGATCTACAAGGTCCCTTCCGACCCTAGACATCTATTAAATCTATTAAGCAGAGACTGCTGCTGCAGTGATGGGTGCTTCCCTGCTGGGACAGACAGGCCACACCATGCATCATGGATGCAACCTGTATGCGAGAGTTGGCGGCACGGTGCTGGGAAACCAGGAGCCCAGAGCCCAGGGGCTGAGGCAGAAACAAGACTGAGAGAGAAGACTGGAAGAAGGCTCAGGCAGGAACCAGACAGAGAAAACAGGGAGCTAAGGATCATAGAACAGACCAGGAATCAGGAGTACTGGGGCTAAACCGGGGAACCTACCCAGATGCAAATCCACACAGCTCCTAAAGGGCTTACATGCTTATATGCAGCAGCCATGCCAAACAGTCTAATGGGTGCCAGCTGAGGGCACGCAGGCAATTGGCATCCAGGCTATCTGGGCTAGCTGAAACTTGTCTGAGCAGCAGCCAGACAGACTCCTGACACCCCAGGAGCAGCAGCCAGGGACTTTTTTTTAAGTTCTCAAATCAGGGAAGAATTTGCCCCCTGCTCTTGGCACCACGTCCCTTCCCTCCATGCTTAGCAGGCAAGGTTCTTTGGGTAGATGTGATATCTTTTATTAAACTGTAGTTGGAAAAAAGTTCTTTGCAAGCTTTCCGGCACAATCACCCTTCTTCAGGCATAGAGGGTCTCTGCTGAGACCACCACGACCCCTCTGGAATCTGCCCCTGGATGCGTCTCTCCTCAACCTCTTGCTTTCCACATGAAGGGAAATCCTGTCTGGTGAACAGAGCTTTGTTGAATCTGTCCAGTGATAAAACACGGCTGTTTTGACTCTGCATAGTAAGGTGCTGACATTACTTTGCTCCCACAGAAGTCAGTAACTGGCATTAAAAATAACAGTTAGGCCTGTGATGAATACCCTGCTCTAATGGTATAAGCCCTGCTCTAATGATACAAATCCTGCCAGAGTTAAGCAGGGAACTTTTTAAAGCAATTGATGGTCTTTTTTTAAGGGTTGGTGGACATTGTTTGATACCTCTCTCTCAGTTACCATTTTAAAAATGCCAGCAGATGGTTTTTCCAAAATCTACGCAGCTGATGATTCCAAAATAAGTAGTGTTGAGAGATTTCTTGGTGCTGTTTGGGGACAGGAAAGGCAGCTGTCACTGAGTATCTTAATTACAGCATTTACAAAGTTCTAATTAATGTAATGTTGCTTTTATGACTATATTAATATAGCATCCATTAGTGTGTCGTTGGTCCAACTTCATGAATTAAATTTAGAAATAAGCCCATATCTTAAATATGTAGAAGCAATTGTTGCTTGATCTGATTTGTCAGCATTATGGATAAGAGCATGGTGTGTAACCTGTGAATGTAGAAATAAAGTTTACAGCCACAAATACATTTTCTTGATACTGAGAGAGCCCCGTGTAGAAACTTTTATAATTGACTTTAAGGTCTGAGTGATTTTAAACACATTTTAAACATGATGTGTTAAAAGTCCTTCAATTCTGTGCTTTGCATGTAATCACAATGTCAGTATCTGGTTATTTGTTAAATTATTAACAGTATAGCAGCCCAGTATGTTTGTGCTCCTGAGACAGAGATGCCTCCATTGGTTAGGGCATGTGAATCGTAGAAGTAATGCCTGAAACCCCAAGTATATGCTCTACATAAGCTGACCACTGGCAAACATCAGCTTGGACGATCAAAACTCCATTTTCTTGATGACTGCAAGAAACACCTTTGTGAGCTGTGCATTGATGGCCAATGCTGGGAATCAGTTGGAGGCTGAGGGGAGGGCACGGCTAGGGGAG
Organism: Crocodylus porosus; assembly: GCF_001723895.1. NCBI lineage: Eukaryota > Metazoa > Chordata > Crocodylia > Crocodylidae > Crocodylus > Crocodylus porosus. Next base: position 193,785,893 of record NW_017728906.1, read on the forward strand.
AAAACCCCAGCTTCCAGTTCTTGGTGAGCAGAAGGAGTAAAGCCCCTGCTCTGGGCTCCCCCCTGCAACACTGGGCAGCACTGGCTGGGGGTCCAGTGCCAGGATGGGGGGGTGCATTTTCCTCCCTCCCCCGCCCAAGTCTAATATTGTATGGTAATGGAGGAGTAGTGGGGGGAAGGAGAGGAATCCCCTCTCTTGGGGGGCTCTGCCAGGGGTAGGGGACCCCCTCTGGGGCTGGGGGTCCTGGCCAGCCCCTGGCTGGAGGCACTATTCCTGCTAAGGGGGATTTCAAGGGTTTGGTGGGCACATGCTGGACATCCAATCAAGGATGAGCCCCACTTAGGTGCATTTGGGTGCCTTTGGCAGTGACCAGCAGGCTGGGAGGCACGCTGTGTTCAGCCCCTGGCTACTGGTATGGGCCACTGCAGGGCTCTGGCTGCCTTTCTGGTTTCAAAAGTGAATGCAAGCTCACTTGCTTATCAATTCAATCTATGCAGTTTAGAGCCACCTGCAAAGATTGAATCAATTCAGCCTCGGGCTTTTTGACTGTCTGTATGTAGGCCTAATGAACCTATTTTTTCCCTACCTCCACCTCTTCCTTCTATTTCAAGATGACTTCCTTCTTATCCTTATGACGTAAGTAAACATTGAGACCTCCCTAGCTCTAAACATCTTTAATAGTAATCTCCTGCCTCCCTTTATGAAAGGGTTAACTGCAGAAGGATGAGAAAGGCCACGTGTGTTTGGATGAGCCTGGTAGAGCTATGCCTGATATAAATTTTGTACTGTCCTCCTCTACTGTAGAGGGATTAATTCCTTTTGCTATGGTGGCTACTTAAACACCTAATAGCAGTGTGTCAAGGTAGAGTGATCATATGGGACAATATGAAATCGGGGACACTGCCCCCCACCCCCATGCTACTGCAGGCAGAGGCAGGTGCAGGGCACCACTGGTATCCAGCAGCTAAGGGGACAATGGCTTATTAATGATCCATTGTTTTCTTCACAGGTGTTAACAATCCCCTCTAATGATCATTCTACTAATCAAGCTACCCTATTAGGGCAATTTTGCTGGCTGCTAGGGCTTCCTATTTCACAGCTCAGGGTGCTCTGCCCCACATGCCTGGAATATTCATTTTAATTTTCACCATCCGGTGGGATCTGGCCTCCAAAATCTGGGACTGTCCTAGCCAATCCAGGATGAATGGTCACTCTTCTTAAAGGCTATGACTGATATAGCTTTAGAGCAGATGTTGCAAGAATAGGAAGTTATTATACAGGAGGTGACATCTGCGAAGTTCTCTCCTTTTCCTGCTTCACTCTTTTATGGGTTCACTTCTAAGCTGTTTCATTCAGGTACAAATCTTGGCTAGGCAAAAGAAATACAAAGAGATAGTTCCTGTGTTTACACTGGTGTGATGCTGGGATGAGCGAGTAGTCAAACCCGTCCATTGTCTGTGCACGGGGGCGGGGCGGGGGGACTTTATCTATGGCATTGCTATGCAGGTGTGCTGCTATCACTTGTTGCTATGTTTACTAGTGTGAAGAATCCTTCTGAAGTCATGGATGAAAGCACTACCCTGGTTAGAAATGTATTTCCAGGACTGAGTATTTAAGTGAGGAGCATGGCCCAAAAGTAACCGTTGGGTACAGTGACTGAGGCCAGGAAAGTGATGTGTGGGGAAATCAACACATTATAGAAGGAAATGTATCCTTTGGAGGAAGCCAGTTTCAAGGAGTGGATTCTTTTTTTTCCTTTGAGTTGATTATTTTAATTGTTTTATGTAGATTATCTAGGGGAAAAAATTTAAAAGCCTTAATTTTTTGGTGGAGAAGGTAACATTAAAAAAGGTAGGAGCACTAACCATCAAAACCCCGTGGCTTTCCCATTGCAAGACAATTGAAATGTAATGGAAATTCAATTGATTTTCAGTGGGGAAAGCTGCAGGGCACCAATTGTCTGCACTCCAGCATTGCTGCTTGAGGTGAAATTGCACCATGAGGAGCCAATCAAAAGTATCTCAGTCCATGCATACAATGTGTTCCCGACAACCATATATGGATCATTTTTTTGTACTGCTGATTAAACTGATGTATCAAGAGAGTATTTGATTGGCTTTTAAATGGGCATTTAAAATGTTCCTGAAATATTAATGTCACCTTACCCTGTAGGAGTTGCAGTAATCTTATACTAATCTAACCTTTCATGGTGATCAATTATATTACCTCTGCACATCCAAGGATCAAACCATGAATTCTATGTATGTGCCATCTGTGTGTGAGAAGGGAAAAAGGAGCTAGCAAAGGGACTGGGATAGAAAGCTTGCAAACTGAATGTAATGTGTTACCCTTTATTTCTTAGCAGTTGTTCCAAGTCCATATAAAGGTCAATAGCTATTAGAACTATTTGCTGTGTGATAGCTGTAGAGGGTTTTTTTGTAGAAAGAGTTTGGTCAACCTAAATTCCAACTGCCCGTGGCCACCTGTGCACATGAGAAATAGCATTCTTTAGAGAGGTCAATGGGAAAGCCAAGATCTAGTTCAGGCAGTTCCTCTATCTGTCATCTGACCCCTTAAACATAGTGCCCCAAAAGCTCAGTTTCTTCTTGATAAAAGAAAGTGCAGATTTGTCCACTGCTCTTCACGTTCTGCCTATTCTTTGGATAGAAAGTGAAATTCATCCTTGTGCAGAAAACTAACACCAACCATGTGCCCTCAAATTATCAGTCGGGCCTTGCTATTCTGCACAGGGACAAGTTTCACCCATCACCCCCTATTTGCCCATTCTTGTAATGTTCAATACTATAATACTACATGGTAGAAAAGTAAGTTATCTTGATCACCTTCTGAAGTATTACTAATATGGGTAATGTTCCCTTGAATGGTATACAACTGGCCATTTAAATTAGGGTTATGTTGGGTTTTTGGGGTTTTTTTTATATCAACTGTAGATCCAGCCCTATCTCTTGGGAATATATGCTAATAGTTTTCCTTAGGACTTCAACATCTCTCAGCATTACCCAGTTTGGCCATCTGTTCAACCCTTTGAGATCGGTGAACATTGGTGTTGATGACGTAATAAGGAAGAAATACAGTGAGAGATTAAGGGGCTACTTGCATAATTAGGCCAGCCATCCATTCATAGAAGTTAATGGATGTAAACAGGTAGTTGGCGGCATTGACACTGCATAAAAATCAGGGCTCCTGATGTCCTATTCCTGTGGTTTAGCAACAACAGCATTCTTTTGCTCCTCAGCCTGATTGGGTAAGCTTGACATGACATCTGGAACGGCTGATGCTGCCTTTTAATAGGTCTCAGATTCCCTTTTCTTAGCCAAATAAGTAGTGTACATTCCACATGATTATATCTGCACAATTGCACACTATGCATTAGGAGGAGAAAAATTAGCGTAAAGCAGCTAAATTGATATGCTGAAATCTATTAATACCCCAAACAAAAGGGAACTTGCAAAAATCAGCTAAATGATGAAACTGGCACATCTCCATTTCCATTTTTTTCTGGGCAACAGGACACTTGGCTGGTATACAAAGGAGAAAAATCTAGCCTAAAATGTGTAGAATGGGAGTGGATGTTTCATGTACAGGTTTCCCTCACTTTATGTGGGTTTTGTATATGAAAATTCACTCTTATGCAATGGCTCTCTTTACACCCAAAATTCGTTATATGTGAGGTAAGTCTGTTAGGGAAGGGGTGGAGGGAGGGAGGGGTGTGGTGCATCCCACTGGCTGCAGGCAGGTGGTGTCAGCTGCTCCCGGGGCAGCTGGAATAGGGAACAGAGCAGAGGGGCCTGTAAGTGGGTGCAGGGCGCAGGATGGTGGGGAGCACAGCTCTTGCTGCTATGTGCACCCTGGGAGGGTTATAGGCTGGGGGGCTGCACTGGGGTCTTCCTGGAGGCATGTGCTCCTGGATCTGCGCATGGGATGAGGGCAGGCTGTCACTGCAGGGGGGCTGGCAGCAGCACTGGGCTCTTCTGGCCACCCTAAAATTCACTGTAGCCCCCGCAACCTCCCCTCCCACTCCACCACTGCCTGTTGTGAGTGCAGTGCCCAGCCCCTGCACCAGGAAGAGTCTGGTGCTGGCTGGTGCCCTACCCCCCAAGACAGCCTGCCCTTGTTCTGCACGCAGATCCAGGGGCACACCCCTGAGAAGAGCCCGGCGCAGCCCCCCAGCCCACAGCTCTCCCAGTTGTGTAGCAGCAAGAGCTAAACCTGTCCCGCACCCTGCATCCACTTACAGTTCCCTCTGCTTTGCTCCCTGCTGCAGCTGCCCCGGGAGTGGCCGAGGCTACCTGCCTGCAGCCACTGGCACGCGGCACACCCCTCCCCACTGTCCCTTCCCTAGCCCCAAGCTCCGTCCCACTGCTGTGGGAACGTATCCCTATTTGTTACCTTATAAACTGGGTTCTCTGTATGCAAATTCGAGTTATACACAGTTTTCTGGGAGCGCATCTACCGCGTAAAGCGAGGAAAACCTGTAAACGAACTACAAACAGTTCTAATCACAGGCAAGTATGGTTAGATCTTTATGCTGAAATAACAGATTCTTTATATCTTAAAGGCTTACTGACCTTAGTAGAGCACTGAGATTCAGACATATTCTCTTTCTTAATTTCTTCAGTGGTGACATGACATGCTTATACCACCCCAGTAACTTGCAGTTTCTTCCTTTACTGACAGTTTTATTCATATTGGAAAGTATTTTAATCCACAAGTGTTACCATGGAGTCATCTGCTATGCATCATGGATGTGGCCTTTTCTTTCACTCAATAATCTCTCAATAATACTGTTTTGAGAGAGCTTTAGTAGCCCAGAACATAAGTTAAAGACACTTTTTATACCCAAATATTAGGTATTTTGGCTATAATGTTGAATAGCTGAATGCTTGATGCTGATATATACATGTCCAGTTTTTTAAAGAACTTTCCACTTCTCAGCTCTACAGGTCAGATGTCCATCATAGGTTTACATGCATTGCCTTTTGGTTTCATCCACTCTTACTCCTGCATTATAGTAATAAATAGATAGGGAGAGCAAGAACCCTACACCATGCCATTCATGCTCTTAAATCCAAGAAAGACATACTATTTCTATCCAGGACTGAACTACTCTGCTTCCCGACTCCCACGGAGAAGAGATTTTTCCATACGCTGTGTCTTGAAAACTCCTACGGCCTATCACTTCTCTTTCCCTCGTGAGTTGGCTTTCACCTCTGATCACCTGTGACGGTAACCTCTGCCATCCAATTGTTACGTTTTCAAAGAAGCGTTTTCAGGCCTCCTTCCATGCTGAGGAGGAGCTCCTAAACATTTGCAAAGTTGCTTTATCATTTTTCTCAAACTATTCTTTACCCGGATGTCCACAACAGTTTGATCCTTGATAGACCACTGAGCTCACAGTCTGTTGTGTTGACAGATATTGTCCGAGTCCATCCTCACACGACATTATTTTTTTTGTCTCATACTTTGACTTAAAGTTCTTTGGGTAAGAGGGTTTCTTCTTTAGGTATTTGCTCAGCACCTAACACAGTGGGGTTCTTGATCCATTATGGGGACTCCTATATGCTATGAGTATTATAGACTTCAGTTTGGGATCACCCCTGTTTTTCCTGCCTCCTTAATATCTTCTCTTGTTGTAATTGGGAGTCCCCTCTGCTGCAGTGGTAGATTCCTTATCTGCTACACAGCAGACCTGGGTTCAATTCCCAGGTGTTTATGCAACTTCAGCATGGAGGCACCAAATGTTGGGACTTAGTCTGGCCTTTGGATTCTGCCTCAGTAGCCTAAAGTGGGGTTGTAAGTTTCTATGCAGCCTCCACTCCTTGGTACTCTTGCCTAGGCGTACGCATTGAAGGTCCGAGTGAGCACTCACACATACACCATGATCTGGAAGGATCAACAGTTGCCAGAATATGTCTTCCTCTTGGTAGCTCCTTAGGTTTCTTGGCTGTTGCTCAGATGATTAGAAAACTAAGAGGACCTTGAAGAGTGCTGGGAAGTTGCCAAGTACTGTGCTAATGGAAGGGGTGTATATCACTGTTTGCCAAGAATGGGATGGAAATTTCCTCTATGTCAAGAAGCTCGTCAGAGCTGTGATCTGATTTGACCCAGAAAAAAATAGCAAAATCCAGCATTTACACTGTTAGATTCCCTGGTGGGAAAGATTCTGCAATGTTCTTTACCATACAGAACATAGCTAACGAGTTGTTTCGTTCATCTTATAGCAAAACCTCTGATGATCATCAGCCACTCTGAAACTTCTTTGAGAAGGAGAGGGAGAAGTAGCTCAGTGATTGCTTTCATCCCCATGTTCCTAGACTGCAATAACCACTGGGTAGCCCGCCCAAGCAGGACTGGCATGCTGAACTCTGATATTCCTGATTGAGTGGGACAGACATTTCAATGCATCCTCAGGTAGCAGAGCATGGGTTTTAACCTTATTTCATGTCCTTTCTGGGTCCATGGAATCTTTTTTTTTTTTTTTCCCAAAAGAGAGAAGGTGTGGGTATTTAGATTGAAAAAATGCTTTTTCTTAGTTGTGCATTGCCTGGTCAGAGTAGCTGTGTGAATTGTGTTAAAAAAACATGGCAGTGCATTTCCAAAACCACAGATATATTTTATTTTATTTTATTTCATTTTGCATCATTATTTTTAATCTCCTGGTTATAAGCAGTTATGTCTAACTGGTTTAGCTTCTATTGGGATTATTACATTATCAAGACATAATATCAAGCTTGTAAGCAGAACAGGGTTGGAATGAAGTTTAGGAATTAATTTTCTCATTGCTTTTTATCAGTGTGCAATTTGAATTTAATGCCTAGTATTCTAGGTCATTGATCTTGCTGAGTTTTAAGGTTCGTTGTGTATTTGCATTAGGTTTTCGTTTGGTATCACATGGGCTTTCATACATTGTATAAAAGCTAGCAGCAAATGTGAGGAATCTGAGGAAATATATTCAAATTAATGTGGTCTGCATCAAAAGTTCTTATGGTTTTCTTCACCTAATTCAATGCATATGATAGCTGTTGTAATAGGAATGCAGGAAAGATATATACCTGTCTGTATTGCTCCATGGGGGACTCGCTGTTACTTTAAGAGTGGCAAACAGCAGCAGGGAGCCCTAGGTGCAGGGAGCTGTATATCAGGAGCCAGGAAAAGCCAGGCAGTGAAGGACTAATAGGCTGCAGGGCCTGGTATAGAATAACCAGCTCAGCAACGAAGTGACAGGGCAAAGTGGCCTAGGCAGCAGAGTGTCCAATGCAGTGCTGGTACCACAGCAATAGTACTGCAGGACCCGGCTCAGCCTGGAGAAGAGGGATACTGCTGCAGAAGTTACACCAGTTTGGGAACCTAATTCAGGGTACTTGCAGCTGGTCAAAGGCTGGCACATGAGTCCCAGGGGCATGGCTTAGTGGATAGATAAGCCCAGAGCCAAGTCTGGAGAAGATGATGGCCCAGCAGGTTGCAGAGAAGCTGCAGAGGACTGCCAGGCTGATTCCTGAGCTGTTGTGGGATATTGCAGGTAAGGTATAGAGGGCTTGCAGGGGAAAAAAAACCAGCTAGGGATAGGGGCAGGTTTGGGGTGCACTGCTAAGTAGATGAGATTTATATTCATACCAAGTGTAGGGCAATGTGTGCTACAGCCAGAGGGCTTTTCTGTTGTTTTATAGTTTGAACTGGAGGCCTGAAAGGGATTAGCAGGGAAAGTTGGAGGTCCCAGTTGTCCCCAGTAGGCACGTGGTTGCCTCTAAATTCAACATGGGGTTAGGCTCCAAGCCCAGCCCAGAGGCTGCTGGAAAAGAGGAATCCTGAGCCCATAAGGGGGTGAGAGCTGAGTCCTACAGGACCCAAGCCTGAGCCCGTGCGAGCTGGGACCAGAGACTTCAGTGGGCAGGTACTGAGCCAACGGAGGGCCTGCTGGGACTCTTAAAGACACGGAGGCCTGAGAGAGCTGGATCTTGGACTAGAGCCAAGGGGCCATCTGAACAACTAACCGGTAACACCTGTGAGGCATGGGCATGCCTGTAGGGGAAATTGGAGACCATGGCACTGAACGCTATGGCCATAGTACGCTGGGGCATTGATCAGCATCAGAAAAGAAATTGCTCTGGGGTGCTGGACACCCCCGTTTTCCCAACTTTAAACAATTAAAGCAAAGTTATGGCAAGTGAGAGCATGGAGGGGAGAACAGGGAACTAGAGCAAAGCAGGAGCAACGTAGCTGCCAGGGTGGGTATTACTGCCACCACGTGGCGACTTATGCCTGCAAAGGGATTTAACATTAAAATAGAAATGGAAGTTTCCCTGTCTTTTCCTGTGTTTTGTTTGGTTTGGTTTTTTTTTTGGGGGGGGGGGGGTTGTTTTTGTCCCAACACTGACCTGGGTGGGATGTCTAAAGGTGAGATGTTAGTTTGGTCTTTGTCAGTTCAGTCTTTAACTTCTCAGTAAAATGCAACTAACCCCTTCTTGGAAACAAAGTACTTTTTGTCAGGGCTAAGATAGGAAGGGCAAAAGAGGTCAGAACAAGAACAGCAACAAAAAATCTTTGTCTGTTGTGACCTAACCTGAACTTGAGCTGGAGCATTTTTCAAGGTGAAATGAAGAAGATTTTTCAGCACCTTAAATTGAACTCTTATTCTGTTTCTTAGCTAAAATGGGTCCCAAAGCCTGATGACTTCTGGGACATTAATGTATTAAACAAATCTCAACACAATTAGATAAAACCCTGGGCTGACAGAATGGCCATATACCAGTCTGCTTTTTGCCCTAACTGGACTATTAGATGCTGAACTTATTCTGGTGAAGGCATAGCTAAAGACTCAGGGCTAGCAAGCGTGTAAAGCCATCATCAAAGGTCTGACCGAGCATAAGAGCCCATGAGGCACACCAGTTTCCATGGCCAATGGCACATGAGGGAGTGAGGTGGGTAGAAGCACAACTAGTCGCCTTTGACTCCCTAGTCTGACCGACCAGGCATTCACAAGTGGGATTTATTAAGAGCCTTTAGTGAAGATCCAGAGTGGGGCTTGAATATATGCCTTAATTATTCTGCCATCATACCCCAAGCAGCATTATGAGGTAAAGGGGATAAATTGGTTCATTAAAAACAGTGTACATTTTTGCCATAATAAATACTTATTAGGTTAGAGAAAGGTGGACTTCCATAATCAGTGGGCTAGGATTTCCCCTGGGATGTGGGGTATTTGGCTTTTGTGTTCCTGTTCAGCCATGTCCCTATAATCCATGAGTATGCCTCGGTCAGCCAACTGTAGAGTCACTCTCTCCATCTCCTTCTGGTACTGTTCCATTTTTTGCATCCATAATGAAGCCCTTCCTATGTGGCCAGAGCACTCGGGTGGGATTTGGTGGGGGGAGAAATTCAAGCCCTTCAACTAAATGAGGTACAGTGTGATGCTGGGTCTCCTACTCCTAAATGACAGCTCGAGCCGCTGGTTACTGGCTGCTGTAGGCTGGCTTGCTCTTTCCCAGTGTATACAACTGTTCCACTTTGTGCAAATAATTAAAACTTCATTGGCCAGGGGCTTGAACCGTACGGCCTTGTTGCATGGTAATTTGGGGTGACTATTGGAGCTGTTAACCCCTGGATTGTCCACACATTAACACTTTAAAGTGGTTTTAAGTACTCGTTATGCAGCTCAGATTGATGCCACTCCAGGTCAGGATTATGTCTGATCTGCACTAACCAGCTCCTGTTCCATAAGATGTGGCCTGTCCCCACAGATGTGCCATCCAAGTTGAAATCCTCCAGTATCGCAGGAGACTGGGCTCAGGGGTAGAAGCCTGGCCTGGCTCGCCAGCCCTCCAGGGGCGACTCACAGCTACAGCTCCCAGTCCTGCCCCTGCTCACCAGGCCTCCAGTGACAAGTCACAGCTGTGCAGGTGGGGGACAATCGGAGCAGATTTCTAGACTAAGGATGTGATTGCTCCAGCCTCTAGCCCTAGCATCAATCACCATTTGTGTGCCTTGCAGCATAAGATGTAACGAAGCCCTTAGTCTCTCAGGGTGCTTTTACATGTGCTCCAGGGCTGGGAGAGTGGCACTTTAATTTGAGGTGCTCCTAGAGCTACTCTAATTAAAGTGTCATAGTGTCTTGTCCTGCACTTCAAAACGGTGGCGGGAGCAATTTAATTCAAGCTCATTCAATGGGTTTTAGTTCAAGTGCCCCTGCAGCCATTTTGAAGCACAGGGACACTGATACGCAAGACGTGTGAGGCTGCTGTTATTACAGCGCATCAGAACAGCCTCTGCGCTTGCGTACAGGCACCCTTATTTCCTAGTGCCCTAACTGTGTGGGCTGTTTGCTCTTCTGAGGTGTCCCCTGCTAATATCTAGCACTTTCCTCCTGGATTTGAGAACTCTTCCAACAAAAGTTTTGTCCAAAGTGGTATACACTAGTGAAAATGTTGGCACAGTATAGTGCAGCCAGATTAAACACATAGCAGTCCTGGAGGAAAACAGCATGCGACTGCAGAGCCGAAGAGATCCTCTACATCAGTGATTCTCAACCTTTTTCATCTTATGTCCCACCTACACATAGTCAAAAAATCCTAGTCCCACTGGTCGACAAGCTGGGGGGTCAGGTCCCCCAGCGGCCGCTCGAAGCGCCCAAAGCGAAACTGGGAGTCCCGCCATGGCACTTCTGGTTTCACCACTGCAATCTGAGTCCCACCTAGAGGACCTTGGCCTCCTGTCCCACCAGTGGGATGCATCCCACCGGTTGAGAAACCCTGCTCTACATTTTCTGTCAGTGGCATTCAGTCTCAAAATACCCACATGAACGTGGCCAATATTACTGAGAGAGAAAATCAGAAGCCTTCAGAAACTGACATCTAGAATAGCAGATACTAAGGAATATGTATCCAAGCCTTTGCAAGTCTAGACTGTGAGATCTATGTCACATTCTGGGAGCTTGCTTTCAAAAAAAGGATAATATCACCGATAGCAAAAGCTACATTGCATTAGGGTGAATGTAGGCAGAAGCTAATATTCCCACTTAAGGCTGTTGTTGCAAGATTTATTGTTTCTCTCTCTCTCTCGCTCTGGAGAGGTTTGCAATTTTCACAATGAACTAAAGAAAATAGTCATTTAATTTCCCATTACAGGAGCTTCCATAAAGTTGGTAAATTTACAATAGATAGGCTCTGGTTCACAAGCAGCTATGACAGAACTGGACACATAATCCAAAAGACAAAGGTTTTACATTTTCCAGTGGCACACTCAGTGTGACAATTGCTTGTGTTCTTACTGTCCAGGAACCTTAGCAAGCAGCTTGCAGATTTATGGTCTCATTACCTTTTGCAATAAACCCCTCCAAAAGTTATTCACATGGTCTATGATTGCAAGATGAATAGGAATGAACATTTGAATAAAGAAACAGATTGGCCAGCCGGGTTTGTGAGTGGGCTTCTAGCATCCCTAATTTCTAAGGCAGATTTTCATTCCTGTCAAATTCCTGCTTCTGCACACATTGAATAATGCAACAATGAAATACATTAAAATGAATTTCCAATCTTCCTGGTTTTTTGGGGGGAGTGATTTGTGACCTTAAGTATGAACAAAGAGATTTGGCTACAAGCAGAATTGACCAGAATCTTTTCCTGCCTATCAACATAAATCTCTCTTTTTGTGGGAAATAACGCTCACTTTTCAGTAACCTTTTTTTGTTTGGTCTATTTAGGTTTTTCTTAAAAAGGGATTGTTTGTTTTTGGTGTAAGGTGGATATAAGGAGTATATGATATAAAAACCATGCAATGCATGACAAAAGATGATAAAACTATATATAATCATGAAGGGCCTAAAGTAGAGATCTGGGAACTTTCTCTTCTCCCTGTCCTGTAACTACAGTGCAGGGGGACATGCAATGAAATGTGAGAGGTGAAAATTCAAAGACAATAAGAGAAAATGCTCATATTTTTAGTATGATGTAGCTAAAGTGAGTAACTCTGCTACAGATTGTCCTACAGGCTAAGAATATAACAAGATCCTAAATGGACTGGATACTTTTATGCATATCATGACTCGTTACAATTGTTGTAGCTGACAACAACAAAAAAACTGCAAAGGATTCTAGATTTCATTTTTTAGAGTTTATTCCCATTAAAAACTAAAATGATAATAAATATTCAGAGCAAATATGCTTACTGTGAGGTCCTTAAGATTCCTTTCATGAGCCTAAGTGAACACTTTAGGACAAGGATAGCCTTTTATAAATAAACCGACAGGCTGTGATAGATGATTACACCGTCACGTGGGTGACAAATTGGCTTAGGGGTCGCACCCAGAGACTGGTGGTGGATGGGTCTATATTGACCTGGAAAGATGTGGGCAGTGGAGTCCCGCAAGGCTCAGTCCTTGGACTGGTGCTATTCAGTGTCTTCATCAGGGACTTGGACGGGGGCGTAGAGAGCACCCTGTCCAAGTTTGCTGATGATACCAAATTATGGGGCGAAGTTAACACACCACAGGGTAGGGTCTGTATAGGTTGAAAAAATGGGCAGAACGAAATAGCATGCTGTTCAACAAAGACAAGCGCAAAGTGCTGCACCTGGGCAAAAAATACCACCAACACGCTTACAGGCTGGGGGATGACCTTCTCAGCAGCACAGCAGTGGAAAGGGATCTGGAAGTCATAGCTGACTCCAAGATGAACATGAGTCATCAGTGTGACGAAGTGATCAACAAGGCGAACTCCATTTATCATGGATTGTCAGATGTATGACGAACGGGAGGTGATGCTTCCCCTCTATGCAGCACTGGTCATGCCACAGTTGGAGTACTATGTCTAGTTTTGGGCACCGCACTTCAAGAGGGATGTGGAGAATCTCGAGAGGGTTCACAGGAGGCCACTTGTATGGTCAGAGGCCTGCAGGAAAGTCCGTACGAGGGGAGATTGAGGGACCTGGATCTCTTCAGCCTTCTCAAGAGAAGGCTGAGAGGTGATCTTGTGGATGCCTATAAATTCATCAGGGGAGGGCAGCAGGGAATAGGAGATGCTCTATTTACTAGGGCACCTCCTGGAGTAACTAGGAACAATGGCCACAAATTGATGAAGAGCAGATTTAGGTTGGACATTAGAAAGAACTTCTTCACAGTAAGGGTTGCCAGAATCTGAAATAGGCTTCCCAAGGAGGTGGTGCTCTCCCCTACCCTGGGGGTCTTCAAGAGGAAACCAGACAGGCATCTATCTGGGGTCATCTGACCTCAGCGCTCTATCCTGCCCAGGGCAGGGGGTCAGACTCGGTGACCTACTGAGAGCCCTTCTGACCCTAATATCTATGAATCTACCAAATACATGTAGCAAATGCTGCTAATAAAGTTAAGTGGATATGGTGTTTTTCCTTATGGAGTTTTAGCTGGTACTAGTAGTAGAGGTAGGAAAATACTATGAAAGTAGTTGGTTTTCTTTGATTTCTATCACATTTGGAATTATTATGATTGGATAATGCCCAAGGATGTGTTGGGCGCTTCAGAGAAGACCATGCCCAAAAGAACATTCATACCTGGAACCTCACAGTTGATCCAAATGAGCAGAATATTACTTCCACAGCAGGTAATCAGTTCAGAATCAAAATGGTAGAGATGACTTGCTAAGTGAAGATGACAAAGTGAAGCATGTGCTACGGTAGGAGAAGAGAGGATTTGATGGGCATTCTGGATACTTGCATTTTCTTTGCTCCAATGCTGGCCTGCTGTGCGACTTTGAACAAACATGTCACTCCTCCGTGCCTCAGTCTGCCTATCTGAAAACTGGCATAAAGGTCATGACTGTCTTTTGTAAAACAATTTCAGATCTAGGGTGCTAGTGTTTTTGCTACAAACATCCAGATGCATATGAATTAGACATGTGCATTTTGTGTGTGGGGGGGGGTCCTATTCAAGAAAAAAAATGGCCTAGCTATAATGCAAAGATCTTTGTGGTTTACTTAAGAGTTTTTTCTACTGATCTATGAAAAGAGAGGGAAGGAACTGATGGATTTTATTGACTCACTTATTGTGGATGCTGTGTAATAGGGGAGTTCACAGCTAGAACTTGAATGATGGGGCATAGTCGCTTGCTAGACTACGGTTGGGAGATCTTCTAAGAACAGGAAGATCAAAAGAAACCTTACTTTGGGGGTGATTTTTTTTTGATTCAATTGTTGTGGACAAAGCTTTATTTTAATTAAGGAAAAAAACTCAACAGCATATCCATGTAACTTGAAGATGTGTTAGGAGGAGTTACAAGTGTAGAAGATTGAAGAGTAATCTCAAAGAAGGAGTTGGAAAGATTAGAACTGGGGGCAAGAAATCAGTTCTGAAGAAAGAGGTTAAACACATTGGAGAGAAATCACCATTTCATTGCACTTCTACTTTCAGGCTCCATCTGAGACAGTGAGACAAAAACCTAGGGCGGATAGTGGGTTTAAAATTGCATGCAGAAGGTCATGCTGCAGGAGGTCAGCCTGGCCTTGTTCAGCAAGTGACTTCTTCACATGCCTAACTTGATGCATCTGAGAAGGGCTATTGAGGTACATACAGCTACTCACGTGCTTGAAGACAAGCACATGCCTGTTTGTCTTGCTGAATCAGGGCGCATACTCAGTTGGGACCAAATAAGCTGGAGGTTAAGAGACCATTCCTGTCTGTGTCCTTTGTAATCAAAGCTGGCATGTTCCGGTTATACCCTTACCAAGAAGATTTTGAAAAATGGGAAGAGTTTGGGACAAGGCCAGAAGCTTTGATCAGTGACCTGGAAGTATTAAATTCTCAAGGAAGATAACAGGAGGTAAATATGGGCAGGATTTGCATAATTCCTGAAGTTCTGCCTCCAAATGATCTGCCACAATGGCCGTTCAGAGTCCAAGCTGCTAATGGGTGCTCAGGTACTCCTAGCAGCTGCATAAATCCCAGCCAAAGTCTCCTATTTTCCTAGCTGTGAATAAAACCTTACAGCACCGGATACAAGTGGCAAGCTATTCATGCACCAAAGCAGTTCGTTAGTCCCCATTTTGACATTGCTGCTAGCATCATGGTCTCTTCCACCACTACAGCTGCCCTCTGGGCAGCTGACTGTCTTCCCAGCCTCTCATCCTCACTACAGCTGCCTCTCTTACCCTTACAGATTGTGCATTTCTGCTCTGAAGCTTTGAAGAAATGGACCTTTTTTTGCCCTGGGACATCTGAAGGCAGGACTAGCATAGACCCTGTCATATCCTTCTTTCTGGGTCCAAATTCTGAACATCTGAGGCTTTCTTCACTTACTGATAGCAATACCACACCATTTCTATAGTGGATTGTTGTATAAAGTACTTGGTTACCACCACACTCATTTCTTTTGTTCTAAACCAAGAACTCTGGATAATAGATTTTTTCCCTTCCTCCTGGTATGTCACAAACCCCATTGTGTTTTTTTTGGGGGGGGGGGAGGAGGGATCCTTGGAGTGTCCATGACTGTTTTCTTGCATTTTGTCATACTGTTCTGCCATGCATGGTCTCATTGGAAAGCCCATGTTATGCTGTATCCATCTATATTACTGGTATCACTATATAGATTGTTATGCTGCCTGTGTATATCTCCATAATTTTGCATGTGGTTCAGCCAAAGGACTGTGACATGCATACTTGAGGACAACTGCCACTCCAGAACCTGGCAAATGAAAGTATCATTGGGTTGGGCACCCCAGGGCATTGTCTCTGTGCAGTGGGGAAATCAACTCTTTATTGGAGAAGCAGCTGAGAGAAATGGCCCATTAGCCAAAGAGCAGCAGGTGTCTCATAGAATCAGAGAATCACTGAGTGGGAAGGGACCTAGACAGATTATCTAGTCCGACCCCCTGCCATGGGCAGGAAAGACACTGGGAGTGGCAGGGGTCATAAGACCCCAGCCAGGTGCCTGTCCAGTCTCCTCTTGAAGATCCTCAGGGACGGTGAGAGCACCACCTCTCTGGGAAGCCTATTCCAGGCTCTGGCCACCCTTACAGAGAAGTAGTTCTTCCAAATATCCAACCTAAACCTATCCTCCCTCAGCTTGTGGCCATTGTTCCTGGTGACTCCAAGGGGGGCCCTGGTGAACAGACTTTCCCTGAGTCC
>NW_017728906.1:193802285-193810184 GCF_001723895.1 Crocodylus porosus
ACTCCAAGATCCCTTTCTGCCTCTGTGCTGCCGAGAAGGTCAGCCCCTAACCTATAACCATAATGCTGGTTCCCTCTTCCCAGGTGCAGCACCCTGCACTTGTCCTTGTTGAACCGCATCCTGTTCAGATCCGCCCACTTCTCCAACCTATCCAGGTCTGCCTGGATGCGGTCCCTGCCTTCTGGTGTGTTGTCAAGGGGAGACAAAAACTTCCTGCAGTATTCTGGCAATTGGAATAATGCTGATGGTGGTGGTGTGGGGTGGGTTGGAGGTAATACTAGAGTTGGAGGCTTTTTAGAGTCTAGCTAGGACAGAATTGAGGTCTTTGAATCTCAGGCTTTGGGGAGTCAGTGACTCCAGTCGCCAGTGCTGGCAGAAGAGAATCAGCAGGAAAGTTGAATTCTGGGGACATTGGTAAGTCTGTCAGGAGGGATAGGGCATAGCCAGATAAGAGGACAAGAAACTTTTACTTGCCTTTTTTTATTTTTTTGCCTCCAAACCTATGGTTAGTTTGGCTTATCATTCTTTTCCGTTGTATACAAAATTTCCTTCTGCTCTTTTGTCTCCTTACTGGTTGCCTGTGGAAGTGTGATTTCACAGTAAATGATGTTTCAACTCCCTGTGGAGCAGAGTTGGTTGGTTCACTTCCTGTGAAAAGTGGGACCTACATTTTTTTTTCACAGCCCAAATGGGAGGCCACTTGGAGCTGGCGGATGCCCTTGCTGCGCCTGTGGGGGCCAGTATAAGAGCAACGGAGCTGAGGTTTATGGGGGTGAGACGTTATCACAGGGCCACCTTGGTTTGATACTTGGGACAAGAAACGTCAGGAGAAACTTGGGGCTCTGCAGGTCCCCTGCAAATGGGTTTGTCACCTGGCATCTAAGAAAAGTTCTGATCCATGACGGTGTTTCCCCTCTCTCTTGTTGTCTGTGGATGTCATGTTCTGTTTACTGTATTATTTTTCCAAAAATGATTTATGCATCTAATGCCACCCCTCTCAAATCCTACACCTCCACAGTTCAAATTAAATATCTGTTTAAATTACTGTCAGAGTCTTGGGGATACAGAGATATACCTGAAAGTTGTTCTGTTCCCCCCTCCCAACCCCCCCCAAACCTGGGGATCCTAACCGCTGTAAGATGTGAACAGAAAGGCTGCTCCTGAAAAACCCTGGGAATGATGACTAGAGATGTACAGCAAAGCCTGCCATATTTTCCAGTTCCTAGGAGTCCTGAGGCTGCAGGCCTAAAATTAAAACTGTTCTGAAATCACCCTATGGGTTTCAGTGCTGCCGAGGTGCAGTGGAAGCTTGCTATATTTTCAGAGCTCTGAGGAGTTGAAGAGCTGCAAGGCTAAAATGAAAATATGTTCTCAAATTACCATGGGAACTTAGTGCCATAGAAGGCCAACTAAGATTGCTATACTGTGGTTTCCCTCCCTCCTAGAATCTAAGAACCATAGGCTTGTAGTTAAAGAAAGTAAATACTTCCCTGTAAAAAAATACTGCAAATAAAATGCAGGGAATCCTGGGAAGATGATGTTCAACAGCATGTAGAGTCCTACAAGTTACTAGTCAATAAAATATGAAGGTGAGGAGGGAATTAGGGGAGCAGATTTTCCCCTTGGTTCCAACAATGTAAATCTAGAATAATAAAGTTGACGACCAGTGTAACTGATAACAAATCTGGCCCATGGAGAACTAATTAAAACAGTTGCCAAAACCTTCTCCTTTAATCTGTCTGTGGATGCAGATCTCTTATCTGCAGTGCAGAACTTTAGTGCATAATAAACATTTGAGAGCACAATTCAAAACCCTTTGAGAGTAGGAGGTTATCCATCAGTTTCTAAGTCTTTTTGGATCAGGCCTTCATTCTGCATTTGCAGCTTTAGTTGACTTCAGTTGCAGATTTTCATAGGGAAGAGATGGCAGGAAGATTTACACTGTGGATGAAACAGAGTGATTTTTGCCCTATATCCATGTATGTTATACTCCAGTTGACCGGATAGGGTCACAACAGTAAATTTAGTTTGTCTCCATCCATGCTAGCAAAAAGAATCTTGTTCCAATCAGCTGATTTGGATGATGGGGACATTAAAATCTCTATCAGGTAGCAAGATCCCTCTAGAAACTACTCTAAAACATTGTTTTAGGCAGACAAATGAGTGTAAAGCAATGCCAAATGGTAGAGATTAAAGAAAAACAAACAAATCACACACATGATAAAGAGTTGGCAACATTCCTTGGCCCAATTGCAGAAAATGAGCGAGTGAACAGAAGCCACATTTATTATAATGGTAAGTATTCATGTAGGTCTTTTAATTATGTTAATCAGATTAGTTTAACAAAGGGGTAGAATGAAATATTCAAGAGGAAAGCACTTCAGTGAATAATTGGAGGAGTAAATCCTAAAGATTTTTTGATGCTAGATGCCATCTACATGTACCAAGCCACTAAGATATTTAGATTTGCTTACACAAGACGAACATTTCCTGTCCAGAGTGGTGGCCCTCTCAGCTTTCTCTAGCACCCAGAAGATGTGTCAAGTTCATTTGAACTAAATTACATATTCAAGGTGGAAGCAGGTCAAATCAGAAAGTCTACTCACTACTAAAATGAGACTGGGGAAATCAGAAAGGGCTTAGGTTCCTGATCCCTGCTCAAGCCAGTCAGTCTTTTAATTGATTTCCATAGGCTTCAGATAAGACCCTTAAGCCAGGATTCAGCTTGGTGCAGTTCGCTTTGACTTGGGTGTTGTCTTGCTTAACTATGGCATGTGTGAGCTGGGAATGTGATTTCAGTGTCCAAGTTGTAAGGGGTAGAGTAACTGGACACATCTAGGGTGGTTTGGATGTGCAGTTTACGTTGCTGTGCATATACAAACCAAAGAGATCTCTAATGGAATGGCCACAGAGCTCAGAAGTTGAGCAGGTAGCCCAATCCAAGTGTTGCGGGTAGTTTCTTAAGTCTGTTTCATAAGGCATTGACTGCCAACCAACCTAATTGTCTTCTATGACAAGGTTACTGGCTCTGTGCATGCAGGGAGACCAGTGGATGTGATATACCTTGACCTTAGCAAGGCTTTTGATACGGTCTTCCACAACATTCTTGCAGGCAAGCTAAGGAAGGCAAGCCTGCATGAATGGACTGTAAGGTGGATAGAAAATTGGCTGGAGCATTTGGCTCAGAGTAGTAATCAGTGGCTCGATGTCTAGTTGGCAGCCAGTATCAAGTGGAGTGCCCCAGGAGTTGGTCCTGGGGCTGGTTTTGTTCAATATCTTGTTCAACGCTGGAGGGTAGGGCTAGCCTAATTGGAGGATTGGGCCAAAAATATCTCCTGAGGTTCAACAAGGACAAGTGCAAAGTCCTGCAATTAGGATGGAACAATCCCATGCACCAGTACAGGCTGGGGGCTGACTGGCTGGGCAGCAGCTCTGAAGAAGAGGTCTTGGGGGTTACAATGGGCAATAAGCTGAATATGAGCCAATATGCCCTTATTACCAAGAAGGCTAAAGGGATACTGGGCTGCACTGATAGGTGTGTTGCTAGTAGGTTAAGGGAAGTGATTATTCCCCTCTATTCAGCACTGGCAAAGCCACATTTGGGCTTGGGACAGACATTTAAAAAGCCAGAGCCTGAACTGATTCAACCTTTGCAGGTTAGTCTAACCTGGTTAGGCTGAACTGATTTGTAATGGGACAAATTGCTCCCTGCACTTGAGGCAGTGTGGGCACATGCCTGCAGTTGCTCAGGCCAGGGGCCAGGGGTCACTAGGCCGCCTTTGGCTGGAGGGAAGCTGTGCTGGGGGGTGTGGCCAGAGAGGGGTTTAATTCCCTGCCCCTGTGCCACCAGCAGGGACTGGAGCTGGGTTTGCCCTTCACTCCCTCTTTCAAAACCCTTTGAGAGTAGGAGGTTATCCATCAGTTTCTAAGTCTTTTTGGATCAGGCCTTCATTCTGCATTTGCAGCTTTAGTTGACTTCAGCTCCCTGCAGCAGCAGGGAGGAGGCACAGCTGGGCAGGGATGATGTCATGCCTCCAACCTCTGGTGGAGGGGACAGCTGGGGGCCTATTCTGGGCAGGAAGTGAGGGGGGAGTGCCAGGCAGACCCAGCTCTGGTCCCTGCTAGTGGCACAGGGGGTAGGAATTAAACCCTTCTTTGGCCAGACCTCCGCCCCTAGCTGCCCTTGCTTGGGCTGGGTTGCTGAGGGGTAGGACAAGCTTGGCTGGGCTGGAGCAGAAAGCCTCACCCAGCCCAGAGCATGCAGAGATGCTGGGAGTCTCTGACTTAACTCAAACCAGCAAAGGGTCTGTGACAGACGATGCATAAACCGGTTTGAGCAAAATCAGTTAAGTCTGATGCTACATTCAAACAGGTTTCAGCCATTTTGAAACTAGTTTATGTGCACTGAACATCTGTTCTGTGACAGGTTTAAACCAGTTTCTGATCACATAAACAGGTTTACGTATAATGTCTGTCCCTGGCTCTGGAGTACTGTGTTCAGTTTTGCACCTCACCCCCCGCCTTTACAGAAAGGGTATGGACAAATTGGAGAGAGTGCAGCAGAGGGTAAAAACAATGGTGAAGGTGGTAGGGCACATGACTTCTGGGGAAACACTGGGGGAACTGGGCTTAGTCTGGAGAAGAGAAGACTGAATGGGGATTTAATAGCAGCCTTCAACTACCTGAAGGGGGGTTACAAAGAGGATGGAGCTGGACTGTTCTCAGTGGTGGCAGATGACAAAATGAGGAGCCATTGTCTTAAAATGCAGCAAGGGAAGTTTAGGTTGGATAAAATTTTCTCACTAGGAGGGTAGTAAAACGCTGGAACAGGTTTCCCAGAGAGGTGGTGGAGTCTCCATCCTTGAAGGTTTTTAAGACCTGGCTAGCCAAAACTTTGGCTGGGATGATCTAATTGGGGATGGTCTCTAGATAACCTCCTGAGGTCTCTTCCAACCCTAGTTTTCTATGATTCTGTCTACTGAGATGCTGAAAGGAGGACAAATAGAGAGAAACCTTTTGGGGACCCCAACAACAGTAGCCCTATAACATCGCTGTGGCCAAGGTGCATCCAGCTGCAGATTCAGGAGATGCAGGCAGCATGTGTCACAGCAAAGGGATAATACAGGCAGGGTTGGGGACTAAGTGGCATGAGGGAGGTGGGACTGGGAGACAGCTAGTGCAACTCGGCATAGCACAGCATACAAGCATGGTTGTCATTACCCTTCTCCCAGGATAAACTGGACCCCAGCCATTCCAGAGCACTGGGAAATGTCCTACATGTCATGACAAGAGGAGATCCTTCAATGTATGCCCTAGAGATATTTAAATCCCTGGAGGCCCCACAGTTCCTCCACGAAAGGAAAAATAGCATCTCATTCCATGAGAGAAGAACTTAAGACAGGATGTTTTGGGGGCTAGTTATGCAGGATGATATTGCAGAGCAGGATGAACAGGTTCTTTCTGAATAGTGTAGAAAAATCAGGACTACCTCAGACTGGTTTCAAGTTCCCCTTTCTCTTCAGAGAAAAAAGCCTGCCAACCTCTGGTCCCAGGAATGATGCACCTCCTTCAGTGGTCAACAACCGTTCCTATCTGTCATTCATCTCTGGAAGCTGCCAGCCAGCAAAAGCTGAGCCATACTGCTTGTTGATGTGCCTCGGGGCTGTCTGGCCAGGAGGATGAGCAAGGTCCAACTCCTTGTGAGATTTCGCTGTGTTCGGGGATCAGAATGACAAAATGGTGCAGGCAATTCTGGTGGCCCAGGGTGACGTGGCTAAGGATATGGCATTTTTCCAGAAGAACCTACAAGAAGAGTTCATGTTGAGGATGCTAGATAGAAAACTGAGAGAGATAAATGATGCAAAAGACTCTACAGTACTGATGACCGGCTCACGCTGGCCGCATCCCATCTTACAGCTGTGATCCAAGGACAGTGCAGCACACCAAGTCTCACCCAGGACCTGGTATCCATGTGGCAGGAGCCTGAGGTTTACAGTGGAGAATGATACACATGCCAACCTAGTAACTCTGCAGCTATAGTGAACTCTAGTGGAGCTGTGGGCTCATGCATTCAGAAATTCCTTCCTGGACAAGGCATCCATGCCATCCAGAGCCTGATGCCAAGCTATCCTGTCCATGACCGTTCCACCACAAAGTCCCCCCAGGGAGATTTTGGAGTATCAGTCCAGGCCAGACCATACCATGTAGGTGCATCAGGGATGACCTGGAAAATGCTTCTGGCCCCAGTGACATCCTTCATGGACGGATGGGAGCAGAGTGATCCCTGCAGTCCTTGCTCAATGGCAGCCAGGAGAGAATGCATGGACTGTGTTTTCAGGCCCTGAGGGACAGGAGACCATCCTGTGTTCTTCTAACACAGGGATTTTAACCTATTTTTAAGGAGTGTACTCCTTCTGGTGGTGGTGGTTGGAACACAGAGTGCGGAGGAGACGGTGGCAGTGGCTGGACCGCCGGGTAGGGAAAGTATGGCGATGGCTGGATACAGAGCTGGGGGAGGGAGGGGTTGCATACAGTGGTAGTGGTGTGGGGTGGTGGATGGTAGTGGTGGCCACTGCCTGCGAGCTCCTTTCCTTCCCACCCCGCCCCCGGCCCTGCTTCTGGGAGGCGGCCATGTAGGGTGGTGGGTGGTGGCACTCCATCCCTGCCCACCTGCACATACCCCCTAACACCTTTCCAAGTACCCCCGGTTGACAATCCCTGGGGTAACATGTTGAGGACTTCTCACAGTGGGGTTTCTTTCCTCATTCCTGGAATGGCAGAGTCCTGCTTTTTTGTCATTGCCTGGCAAAAGTATTTTATTATGCAACTAAAACATTCCCCATCCTTGTCCGACTTGTGTACAATCTACCTGATATTTGTCCTGTGCTGCACTAGTGATCCCACTTGCTTTTTCTGATGATTCCTTGTAGCTCTCAATAGGTGGCATTGTAAGTGGCGGGATCCAGGCCGGGCCCCTCTTAGGGCTAGGCCTGGCTCTGTATCACAAGTGGCTAGGGTCTCTCTGGGGAAGTAATTTGGGCACTACCCCACACTTGAAGTGGTGGAGCGTAGGCAGGAGTTTGGTGCACATATACCTACAGTTCAGTTCTGAGCATGGGGGCGTAGCAGAAGTGTTCATGTTGTGACCCCTGCCTAATACCTGTGAATTCTGCTAATGCTCCAAACCACGATGTGATGTGAGAAGAAGTTCTGAGCATGCACACAAACCTAAATCTAAGTGCTCAGGCAATTTAGCAATCATACAATGGAGGTATATAACATACTCAGACTTGTAATGAGTTTTGTGGCTGCTGGCACAGGGCCAATTTGAATCAGTCATTAGTACTTAGATGGCACAAGTAAGTATCGTTTATGTGTCTCCTGAACCAATTTGCTTATAGCCTTCAGTCTATATCTATTAAGCAAAGCAGTTAAGCACATACCTAAATCTTCGGGCCAGATTCAGTAAGGTATTTATGCACTTTAGTTGCCTTAGTTAAAATGTTATGTGCATGTGCCGTATGCAGTTCTGTAGTGCCCAGCCTCCACGTGCTTGTGGTCTCACAGGCCTAACTGAACTGAGCTATGTCTTTTAGTGCTTAGGCTCCAGCATACGTAGTGAATGAACATGCTTGTACTGACTCAGATGCCCATGCACGAGAAGCTGAAGTAATTTTGATATTCAGTAATGAAACCACATGATTTGGCCATTTCTTTTCCAGGCACAATCTGAGAAGACCTGTTTGGGCAATCCAAATCTTTTGTTGACTTCAGTGGCTATAAGTTTTTAATTTAATTATGTGTTTATTCATAGATTTCATAGATTTCATAGACATTAGGGCTGGAAGGGACCTCGGGAGATCATCGAGTCCAGCCCCCTGCCCAAAGGGCAGGAAGTCA
>NW_017728906.1:193813135-193815414 GCF_001723895.1 Crocodylus porosus
TACTATGACCACCATTTGAAGGCAGCCCCAGAAGATATTTGACAGCTGTGTTAAAATATGTGAGCAAACTGATGTACCTGGTGCTCTCACTCAGGCCAAAGAGCTGCCTATGACACCACTTCCCCAGGTCTTGCCCACACCAGAAACACCGCTGCCCAAAGTTTTGGAAATGTAGGGGGGGGGGGGCATGCTGCAGCGGGGCTAAGCTGGAGACAAGTAAAAGCGGGTGCTGTCCCCAGCTCATCCTGTCAGGTGTGGCCAGGGCATCCCCGCGCTGCGCAGCCCTCGGGGTGATATGGGAGGTCACGTGAGCCCGGCACTGTGGGGGTGAGCAGCTCCCCTCCCCTCCCCCACCAGTCTGTCCCGAGCAAGGGACCTTGGGCCTCAGAAAGTGGTTTGTTGAGCTCCAGGGTGGCTCGTGGCCCACATGTTGGACAAGCCTGGTTTAGATCCTGACATTTTTTTTTAAACAAACTGCCTTGACATTTGTGCAGAACTTTGTCACACTTTTGTATTTAGTCAAAATGGTTTGACAGATATGACCCATATTTGCAAATGAGTAGTTTGTAATTAAGGTAGTTATAGGCCCTCCTTGCCTGTGAGACGAGAGAAAGATTTGCAGCTGGGTTCAGGCACACCAAAGTTCCCTTTATTTTTTTGTGAATAAATGATTTTCCCAAAATTTCCCCCACTTCTACTTGCTACGGTGCACCTAGACTTTCTTTTGGGATAAATTTTTCACGTAAATGTTTTGTTTGCCAGAAAATGTGGAGTCACCTAAAGCTATTTAGGAGTTCTTGCCAAAATTAGCAACTAGTTTCAGCCAGGGGTGGGGGGAAACAGATTTTTTTTTTTTAATGAAAATATTTTTGTTTTGACATTTTAAACTGACATTTTGAGACTAAGCTTACCTAAATTAAATGTAAAAGGGGTCAAACAAAATTTTTGTCCAGTCCCAAATAGGGTGGCCATCGAGGTACCAGAAGAATATAGGACAGTTGCATTTAGAGCAACTGTCCCTACCAACATGAACATTGTATGCCTCCCAAGGCTGGGGGGGGGCACAGCAAGCTCCCACAGGTGGCGGTGGGGATGTGGCTGTGCTAAGCGGGGAGCTCCTGCAGGCAGCTGTGGCTCTTTTTTTTTTTTAATGATAACAAGCCATAGCATTAGTAGAGTAGAAAAGAACAGGCAGAACTGGAATAGACTTGAGGATTGCTTCATCTATGTCAATATTTGCCAAAATCAAAGCCAAGAGTAATGTTTTCAGAAAAAAAAATCTCTTTACCATAAATAACAGAAAACAGTTATTTTGTAAATTGAATAGTCTAGTGAAATAACTTTGCTTGTCACAAAAATGTACCAAAGGGTGGTCTAACAATTAAGGTGCTAAGCTCTGAAGTCATGGGTTTGGTTGCTAGCTCTGCCATTAATATGAGTCAAAACTGGCAAAGCAAACATTTTGGCATGCTCCCACAAGTGCACATGTGTGTTTCCCTGGGGACAAATAGCAGCGACACATAGTTCATAGATTTTTAGGGCTGGAAGGGACCTTGGTTGATCATCGAGTCTGACCCCATGCCCTGGGCAGGAAATAGTGCTGTGGTCAGATGACCTCCAAGGTAGGGGAGAGCACCACCTCCCTTGGAAG
Source organism: Crocodylus porosus (assembly GCF_001723895.1). Taxonomy (NCBI): domain Eukaryota; kingdom Metazoa; phylum Chordata; order Crocodylia; family Crocodylidae; genus Crocodylus; species Crocodylus porosus. The sequence goes on from NW_017728906.1 coordinate 193,814,787, forward strand.
CCCATTCCAGATTCTGGCAACCCTTATCGTAAAGAAGTTTTTCTTAATGTCTAATTTAAATCTGCTCTCTGTCAGTTTATGCCTGTTGTTCCTAGTAACCCCAAGGGGTGCCCTGGTAAACAGAGTATCCCCTATTCCTTGTTGTCCCCCCCCCCCGGCAGTTTCTTGTGGAAACTGCCACAAGATCACCTCTCAGCCTCCTTGTGCGGAGGCTGAAGGGATTCAGGTCCCCCAGTCTCTCCTTGTAGGGCCTTACCTGCAGGCCCCTAACCATAAAAGTTACCCTCCTCTGAACCCTCTCAAGGTTGTCCATACCCGTTGAAGTGTAGCATCCAAAACTGGATGCAGTACTCCAACTGCAGCCTGATCGATGTGGCGTAGAGGGGAAGTATCACCTCCTTCATAGAAACATAGAATCATAAAAGTAGGGTTGGAAGGGACCTCGTAGATCTTCAAGTCTGACCCCCTACCTGGGCAGGAGAAGAACTGGGCTCAAATGACTCCAGCCAGGTAGGCATCAAGCCTCTTCTTCAAGATGCCCAGGGTAGGAGCCAGCACCACTGCCCTTGGAAGTTGGTTCCAGATCCTAGCCGCCCCAACTGTGAAGTAGTTCTTACAGATGTCTAAT
>NW_017728906.1:193818287-193853078 GCF_001723895.1 Crocodylus porosus
CTAACTGCCCAGTCATGGGATGAATCCCACCACATTTCTGTAAGCCCTATTATGCCTGTGTCTGAACTGGCTATCCTGAGGGCGAGTTCCTTCTGTTTGTTCCCCATACTACAAGCATTGGTATATAGGCATTTAAGGCCTTGCCTAGCTGTGTGTGCCACACCCTGATTTGGGAGACTGTCTGGACCCCTGTTTCTTACCTGGGCACTCCATGTATTTGTCACCTGTCTTGCTTGGGTGGTGTCTCCTCATCTTCCTGTGGCCCCCTTCCCCGGCGAGGCTAATTTAAAGCTCACCATACGAGATCAGCCAACCTGGAAAAGAAGACACGCTTGCCTTTAGGAGAGAGGTGAAGCCCATCCATCCTGCCCGAAAGCATGGGTCATTATCTAAGAACCCAAGGCCTGCCTGGTGGCACCAACTGCGCAAGCACCGGTTGACCTTGCCATTGCAGGCCTCGTATCGCCGTCCCTGCCTACTCACTGAAGAAGAGAGGAGAATACCACCTGCACCCCCATCTCCTTAAGTTTGTCCTCCAGAGCCTTGAATTCCTTCATAATGCAGTCAGGGGTGTCCCTGGCTGCATCATTTGTTCCCATGTGGATGACAACCATGGGGTACTGGTCTACAAGTCGGATGTAGGCCGGGATCCTCTCCATGATGTCTCTAACCCGAGCCCCAGGCATGAAGCAGGCCGGCAGATGGGATTCCAGTCCTTGTAGGATGGAGTCTCTGATGACGAAGACCCGGCGGTTCTTCTTGCTGGTGTTCACTCTCCACCCATTCTTTGTCATGTGGGGAGTGGCATTGTCCTTGCCAGAGGCAATTTCTATCTTTCTCTGTCATAGCTGCCAGGGCATTGAACCTGTTCCCCAGGTGAACCTGGGAGCTTCCACCACTCTAGGCCTAGCAGCTCTGGATTTGCACACCTTCTGCCACTCCTGCGTTGGATGCATCCCCTGTGGGGGCTGTATAGTGGGTGACCGGGCCTGCAGAGAACAGAGATAGGCATCAATTTCATCCTCTGCATCCCTGATCCCCCTCAGCCTGCTCACCTCAGCCTGGAGCTCCCTCACCTGCACAGGAGGGACAGGCAAGGGGACCACCAGGCCCCACCCCCCAGGACTCCACCGAGCCCCCCCTACAGACAGGGGGGCAACAGGTCACTGACCCCACCATGAGCTCTGTCTGGGTGGCGGCCTCAGAAGAGCCCATGGAAGGTGGCAGCACCAGGGCAGGGCCTCTGGCAGCCGTGCTCCGCATCTGCACCATGTCTGCAGAGCTGTGCCTACAGCTTATGCTCAGTGGAGGTGCCGCTCTTGGCAGCTACCTTGTGCCTGCCTTACGCGAATACCGGCACAAACATCAGAACGCCCTTAAAGATTTGGCGCCTGTTGGGTGAGCTAAGAGGGGTCCAAAGGCCTTCCCCTCCAGATCCGCCCCAGCTGTGCTGTACCCTCTGCCCCACTTACCTTAGGGGGAATCAGCTGTTGCTGCCCCCGCCACTGTCTCCTTAGACCTACTCGTGATGCACTTTCTAATGCATGAAAGAGTGCAGCTGGCTTTACTTATCACTTCGTCACATTGACGACTCATGTTCATTTTGAAGTTGATTATGACTCCGAGATCCCTTTCTGCTGCTGTGCTGCTTGAAAGTCACCTCCAGTTTGTAGGTGTGTTGGTGATTCTTTCTCCCTAGATGCAGCACTTTGCATTTATCTTTGTTATACAGTTGTGCCACTGCTACTTCTCACTGGGAAACACTCCTGTACACATGCTCTAGCACACAGCAGATTGCCTTGGGTGGGGTAGGGGAGGCTGGGGCAGGCACCTGGGCTGACCCCATCAGCCTTACCTGGGTTCCTGGGGGTCTCCCAGGGCTGCAGCAGTAGCAATCTGGTTGTGCAGAGCCTGGCCAGCAGCCAGTGTTGCTCTGCCTCGCTAGGCTCCTATTTTGGGTGCTGCATGCTGCTGCCATGTGCACTACCCTGCTTTTTGCACCACCCTGCTTTTTTTTCGATTGTGTTTTTTTACATACTGGATTTTCTGGTATCTAATTTTGGCTCTGCACTGCAAATATACAGCATGGAGAACCTTTTCATGTGTGCCTCATGCATTTTGCGGCACCTCAAAAGCATTTCAGGTGCTGCAAAGTGCCCATTCCCACTCATCTGGATGTGCCCTTTGATCTGATCTTTCTTTTTGAATCTCATGTTTTGGGGGGCATGTCCCTTATTGCATGTTGGTATAATGCCCAGTTCAATGCAACACTGATCTCTGTTGGAGCCCCTTGGTGTTCCTGTAATAGAAATGCTGGTAATTGTTTGTTAAAGTTTCATAAAGAATGTGTAGACTCATAGGGCTGGAAGGGTCTCAAGGGTCATCTGGTCCAATCCCCAGTGCAAATGCAGGAACACTGTTTCTAAACGATCCCTATCAATGACTTAAACCAACCTTCTTCTGAAAACTAATGAAGAGGATTCTGCAACTTCCCCAGCCAATCTATTCCACTGCCTCATTGTTTTAACAGTAAAGAATTATTTCTTGAGATCTAATCTGAATCTGCTTAGATACGTGCAGACGTGATTAGTAGGTCATGTCTAGACCCGGCTCGGTTATGGGCACAGTCCACATGCAGTTTGAAAGCATACTTAATTAAAGAATCTTATATTTAATAGAATTTTAAGTCATTAAATTTTCATCTTTAATTATGAAGTTACAATAGTCAGCAGATATTGCTAATCAGTTTTACTCTCAGTTGCCTGATCTTAGGATGCTGCCAAGCTGTTGTGTTCATCATCAGTTCTATGACTATGGAAATCTGTAGGGTGCCACAGATTCATGGTTGCCATATGTTGCTCCAGTTACTTGCCTCCAATTTTCTCCTTTGTCATGTATAAACATGCTGCATCTGACATAAATTTCCCTTTTGATCCCATCAGGACCTTTTGTGTTATATCTATTAATGTTTTGACCATATTTATTTCTAGCACACTTTCTAGAAAGGAGTTGACAGTTCTTTATTCCAGCCACTATTCATTTCTGTACAGTTTGAGTAAATTTCCCCTGCTTATCTTAGTTTTGCAGAACAGTCATGCCCCCCATATGGGCTTGACAAAAGCAGATGCCATATCCTGCAGTCACCAAGTTTAGCTGTATTGCTATGAATGCTCAAGTGTGATGGGATTTTTGTTTGTAGCCCAAAAAACTAAAAACATTTCCTCGTTTTGTCTACATAACTGATCAGTACTACACCAGACATATTTTAGTTCACCTGAAGGTGACCCTTAATTACTTTTTATCCATCAGTCCTCACATTCAGATGGTGTGTTAGGTCTCTGAAGAGTTCACCGGATAAAATAAGACTGTCCTGTTCCTTCTCTTTTTTTTATACCTCTGGTTGTCTTTTTCCTTCATTACTGAGACTCTTCTGCTCTGGCCTCAGCAAATGTAATCTTGCCCTGATCTTATCCACCCCAAACACAGCTGCAGAGATAAGTTCCCTAGCTCACTGCTTTGGCCATGTCTCCCCATCTCTTGGTACTAGCTTTTCCTTCTCTGTCTAGACTAGATATTTTTACTTTAAAGACCTTTCACAGCCTATATCTACCCTAGCTATCATCTCTATTCCAGTAGATTAAGGGTGACTTCTTACTCCAGCTGGCCCAAGATACCAGGCTATGCACCTGTTTGGTTGTCAGACAAAAAATATTGGGCTTTCTTCTCATGTTGGCTCTTACACTTGGAAGGAGCTCCCCTAATGCATCTGTAAAGTCACTTAATTGGAATGGTATCTCAGATTTGAAAATGGTAAGGCTACTGTGGTGCTGAGACCACTGCCCCCATGCTGATTTATGTTGTCTCCTTGTACTTTTCACCTGTCTGAATCCAGTTGTCCCTTGTCTTATTCACTGTTCTTCAAAATAGTCACTGCCTTTGCATTTGCATTTGCATTTGCACTGCGTCTAGTGGTCACGTAGCACAAGAGTAGGAGCCTTAAGCATTATTAATATGCAAATGATAATCGTAAATAAAAATAATAAAGATGGACTGTCTAAAAATAGATAGCAATTGACTGACTACTTCTGCAAATATCTGTTAAACATATATTCTTTCTCTGCAAATGAAACCTTAGAAAGCATAACTGAAACAACTGTGCAGCAGACTCTCAATACACATTCAAAATACTGGTGAATTTATTACTTTTTAAAAATATAAGTAGAAAGCGAATAATTTTTCTCAAACTAAGCACAAGTTGACAAGATATTGGCAGCAGGGGAAAAAAACCCGCAAACAACCTCCCTTGCCCCCCCAAAAACTCTTTACAGAGTGGTACAAGCCTACTGAGTCCATAACGGGGGGAAAAAAATCACTTGTTATGGTTCTGCACACATTCTGTGTCCTACCGCATCCTGTATTGCAACAGAATAATACAGTTAACCACAGGACCTTTGTCTGTGTGCATTTCAGCCAGCTCCTTTAGGACAGCTTTTGTGTATATATAGGATTGGTATGTGTGAACGAGTTTTCTCATCTGCTCTGCCAACTGAAATGGGAAATTACAGTGGGTGCCCTCAAGGAGGTAACTAAGATTACAGATTAGAATGAAGAGGTCTTGCAGCAAGCTAAACCGAGACATGAACAATGGAAATACTTTTCCAGGATTTTAGCGCTGAACGCCAGACTAACTTTGAGGGGAAAGCTGATGCTGGACAGGGCTGAAGGACCATTGTAAGATATAAAGCTGACAGAAACAGATACTTGCATTTTGTGCATTTTTTTTTTTTTGAGATTTTTTTTTTTAGTTCTTTTCTGGAGCCAGAACAATAGTGGTTGAATTTCTCTGCAAAAGGAAACATGGGCTCTATTTTGTGGCAGTCTGCTTTATGGGTTTCAGATGCAGGAAGGTCTCAGGCCCCTGATGCTGAGGCTTTCTGCATGGTGGACAACCCCAGAGCCATGGACCTTTAAGATTGTGGAAGCTGTGAGGTTAGGATCTGGGACTGCTATCAGCTTCCAGGTTCTCAGAGCTTTGTCACCTGCAAAACAAGCTTTCTCTTAACCGGGTATCCAAGAGGTAGCATAAAAGGGCAGCACAAACAGGGCAGCATACCCCGGTGCTGACTTGGAGTGGAGGAATAGGCAGTGGGAACATAGCAGCTGCTGCCACAGCCACAAAATCAGGCAGCGTGGCGTTAACCAGAAGTCGCCAGTGCCCCCAGGAGTCAGAACTTGTAGTGAAGGTGATATCTTTTATTAGACCAACTAGATGGGGACCACTGTCCCCATGCACTTCAGCTGCCCCAGGTGCCCAGCTGACTTGCTATGCCTCTGCAACCAGGCATTTAACCCAAATGTGATTGGCAAGCAGGGCTGTCATGTACATGACAAGCTCTGGGCTTCACTTCCTTGCATGGGTGTTACATGTCACAAAGAGCACATGCACCAAATCTGTCCCCAGGGTGTATTCAGTTTGCAAATCATACATTTGCAGCTGAAATAAAAGCTCTGTATCCTCACGGGAGAAGCTTGCCAGGCCCCTTTGGGGAGTGGAAATATGTGGTTTATGGTCAGTATCAGTTAACATGGGCTTCTCAAAAATGAAATTTCTACCCTCAGGCCAAAGCTGTTCTTTGCAGGGATTCTCACCTTTTGTTGGTTAATTTATGCATAAACCACTGGTTTCCAATTTTGACTGCTGTTTTAAACAGGTCTTTGATGGACAACTTAGTTTTCCAGTTCCTGTTTCGTACCTCCAGACTTGGGCCTATCTTTAAAGCTTTCATTTTCTTAAACTCATCAAGATTTGTGCCCCCTCTCCATTTCTGCATGCAACCCCTCTCAGGCTGTTGTGGCAAAGTATGTACTAGGGGTGTGTGAAACAGGCCATATTCGATCCAGCTTCAGCCTGGATTGGGGACAGTGATTTGATTTGTTGATTCAGATCACTGTCCTGATGTGATTCAGCTGAATCCAAATCTGAAAATTTGATGCCGATTTGGAGAATCAGTGATTCAGCCATAAACAATGTTTTTTCTACATACCTCGAGGTACCAGCGGAGCTCATGAACGCTGCAATGCTGGGGTGGATGGAGCGTCCCACAGGAGGTCTGCCACTAAGCGCGTGGGGGGGATGCTGCCCCCAGCTCGGTGATCAGCCACGAGGAAATCCCGGGTGCCCCCCAGACCCAGGAGGCACCACTCGCTGAGCCGGGGGGCCCCCGTATGCTCCCTGGCAGACCCAAAAGTGGGCTGGGAGTGCTTCTGGTCTACTTCTGGGTCTGCTGCCAAGTGTGCTCGGGATCCCCCCATGGTCCCGTGGGATACTCCATCTGCCCGAGAATCTCAGTGTTCACGAGCCACCTGGTACTTTAAGGTATGTAGAAAACACATTTAAAGCTGCGTCTACATCTGAATCGTTGAATCTTTCTGAATCTCTCTGAATTCATTTGGAGGGCTCCAGTTTGATTCGGAGAGATTAAAGGGTCTCCTGATTGAATTTGGATTCAGAGATTTGACTGCCGAATCTCCGCCAAATTGAATCAGCAACCGAAGCTTTGCATAGCCCTAGTATGCACATGTTTTCCTGCTTCGTTCGTCCTTTCAGTGACTCTTCAACCTGATTGTGGGCACTTTTCCCCTGGTACTAGAATCAGCTTTCCCAATGTTTCATTCAGTTAGCTAGTTCATCTGCTCCATTAATAGAAATAAATTTACAGCTATAAGTCCTGGGTTTCACGATTTGCCTTCTACTGCTTGTCATTTTTCTTTCATGCCTATATCACTGTTTCTGGCATAGTATTGGCTTGCACATCTGTGTCCAGTTTAACATTAAAAAACCTTCTATTTGCTTTTAGGCTTTGCATCCATCCCTCTTCTGCTGCACTGGTGGCTATTTTCTTCTGAGGGTCCCCCCTTTGCTGTTGCCATCATTTTGGTCTATGATGTGTGTACTCAGCTGGCACTTGTGAAGTGCAGTAATCCCTTGCACCTTTTCATAAATGCTGGACGCTATCCTAGCTCATACTGTTTACCACAGTGTGAGAAATTCCACATGCTGTATTTTATGAACTGTGGCTCTGAGCTCTTGCCTCTCTACTAATAGTTTTGAACATTATATCACGTCTGTATTGTCAGAGTACTGTCCACCTTCCATAGGGCACAGGATTTACCAGTTATTGAGTCCAGACTATTTGCTTTGTCACCGGTTAAGCCTGGATATCTTTTTGAGTGTTTTATTTCAGTCCCCAGTTGCAATCTGGTGTCTTACAAGGGAATGAGCCCACCAAAATTGCTCCTCAAGTGCAAGTCATGGTTTCACCTTGTTTTCAGATCATCTCATTCGATATCTACCGTTCATATGTTGTTCATGCATGAAGTATAGTACCTCTTCACAGTCCTGTATCAGTTTTATAATGAACTATCTCTGCCTAAGTTAACTCAAAACTATTAAAAATGTCAGTGTGCCGCCACGTTCTGACTCTCTCCCCTTTTGGTGGCCCTTACTGTGTATAGCTAAAAAGAGTTTTAAAAAAATCTTTTTCCAGCTGCCCCTCAAATTTCTAGAGTTCACCTGTGTTCACCTCCATTCTTCCCTTCAGGGTGTTTTCTTGCTTCTTTTACTCCTGGCCTCATGTGTAGTTCAAAAATTACACAGAGGCAAGGAGCCTGATAGGCATCTACTTCATTCCATCTCTTATTACTAACAGATCAGCATTGTACAACATGTACAGCATGACTGATTCTAACTGGTTGGACTTGAAAAGGTAGAGCTGCCTGTAAAGTGTGGCCACTCAGAAAGAGATGCTGAGCAGCACCGTGGACTGTTTAAAGAATTTCTCTATTTGCTGCAACTCTGGTTAATAAGCAACCCAAATATTATGATGGACAATTATATGGAAAGCAGTGCTATAAGGACATTATATCGTTTTCAGAGTATACTGCAGGCAAGTCTAGTTCCCCGTTTCTAAAAGCGTATTGCAGAACTGGAGGGAATTCAGCGTTAACTGAAAATGTCCCCATGGTTTTTGGGGCAACATTTTCAATAAATGCCAAATAATTTGTACCCCATTTTCAAAAGAGACTTTGGTATGCAAGGAAGTAGATTTGCAATGAGACTTTACCTCTTGAATATGCTGTACAGAGTATTGATCGTTCTGTTTGGGGAATGAAGCCAAATAAATAAGTCAATAAAAATGAGATTGACTTGAAATACTTGAAATGGTAGATGAATCCCAAAAATTAGGTTTCAGGTTGAATGGAATACTGCATTTGACCCGACATGAACATCTTCACGTTATTTTGGAGCCTTTTCTTGAAGGCAAAAGGTCATTGTATGGCACTTTAATTTACCTAGCCTGGTCTCTACTGTGGTATTGGGAACAGGCCCATTTTCTAGTGTCTCTGTAACCATGGTCTGAAGTTGAGGTTAAGACATACATGGCTTTGCACATACATTGCTGTTTTTGAGCAATTTCATGTCTGCAAGAAATGGGTGATGCAAACGTTCTGGATTTTTCTAGAAAAAGTCTTATGAACAAGTATTGCCAATGCTGCACAAAACAAAGGACAGCACACAATGGAGTTTGCAACTGTCTCTGGGACAGAGAGGAAATTCAGAACTAATAATTATACCAAAATGTAGAAAAACCTTATTTTTGCTGAAGTTGCTATTTGGCTTTTTCTTACCCCATAGGAAGAAATCTTGGGTCCTTTTAAGTCCATATGGTGTTGTTGAGATATTGAATGTTTAACAGGTAATCCCCATTGAAGAAGGGGGATGAACCCTGAACAGTGCTGTGTGCAAGTACTCAAGGCTCCAACGTCAGGATGAAGAAGAATCAGACCATAGGCATGGTGAAACTTAGCACTATTGCACTGAAACGCTTTGTGTTCCTGGAGTGGAAGTTTTTATCAAGTCCCAGAAGCTGGGTGGCTGGGATGGGGAACTATACCCTATAATCCCCATTGTTTCTGTTCTCTAATATGTTGAAGGGAGGTCTTTGCCTACTGAGGAATGTGGTTGAGTACGTTAGAGAGAGGAGAAGGGAATGTTTGGAGAGCAGTTGTTTTCAGCAGCAGGGGTAAGACACACGCCTAAAGATCATGGAGAAAGGAGGAATGAAGAACAGGGGAGAAATAAAACCAAACTGGTTAAAACTTGAAGTGTTACAGAGGTAGCAAGAATGCATCAATTTCTCCCTCTGCGCTTGACACTATCCACAGGCAGGAAATCAGGGAAAGCTTGGTCTGCCCTGCAGAGATAAAAAGGAGATGCTGGTGCCAGAGGATAATCAATAAAGAGACACCATCCCCAAACCACTTGTTACTGATTGATCTAGTACATGCCAGTGATATTTGTAATACATTGCAAAGGAGCCAGTGGCAAAAGCAGAAACAGCACTTGCAGACGCAGGGAATTCTTTCCGTGCCCTGACACTCCTCATAACACCCGGGATGCTGGGACTTGGGGATAGCATATTCCCATCACTTTACTTTTTGAAAATGATTACTCTATGGTGGGGTTGGAGGACTAATTTCTTGCTGAAGTATTTGGTGTGTGGCATAGTGAATGGTACCAGTGTCCAATATTAGACATTGTTTAATTCATCAGGCTGCGATGGCAAACTGGAAACAAAGCAACTGAACCCAGCTCCATGAACATCTGTGGTGCTTCCTTGAATAATTCCCAGCATATGTCTAAAAGTCACAATGCACCAGGCAGAGATAAATTAGTCCTGCTCATCAGCAAAGCTAATTAGCTTGGTTAGAGCTTCATGTTAATGTGGTTGTGCTGCTTTTGGTACCAGATATGTTGTTCATATGTAGCCTGAGTGCCTCAGCCAAGCTCTGCATGGCACTGCATTGTGTTGTGTAGTTATACCCTCAGGTCTATGAGGATCTATGTCCCTGATTCACAAATGAGAAGTGTCACAGCCCAAACTAGAGGGCCAAGCTAATTGCAGCCCAAACTAGAAGGCCAGATTGAAGTATTGTCCATATAGGGCAATATATGGGCTAGATTCCATCAAAGCTGTCAGGGCTGAGGCATGCTTGGACAGGTCTAGGGAACCGTCTTTGGCCTGAGTATAACCAGGGAGTTTAATGAGATGTCTGCTGCACTGACTGAACACATCATTGAAGCTGTTGCCCAGCACGATGCAAAAAGAAGCAGGAAAGGTATGGCTTGTCATGCTGTGGTGTAGCAAGAACGAAGAGCACAGGGAGACCTCATGGCTACTTCAGTAGTAAAAACCTAGGGGTTAGACAAGAGAGTCTCCATTGCAGCTGCTTGCAGGATCCTAACATGCTCTTCAACAGCCTTATAAAGACATGGCTGGGTGCCTAGGGCAGCTGCCACACAAGTGCAGCAGTGATTTCCAGTGGCCACCATGTCACTGGTGTGACTGTGTGGCTGCAGTAGCAGCAGTGTTTCCCCACCCTCCACCAAGTCAGCACCTGGCATGGTTGCCCCACCCTACTTATACCACTGCTCTGCCAAGGTAAAATGCAGGCCTGCAGGGAAGGTCAGGATAAGGTGTTGATGCTGTTTTCCCACTTCAGCCTTTGAGAAGTCTGACGAGTCGTGGAAGTGGAGCATTGACATGTTGCTGTCCTTACCCAGTGTTCATGACAGTCTGAAGACTTCTTTATTCCTTAAATCATAATATGTATAAAACATAGCTGCTGCTTCCCGTCTCATGTGAGTGCTCATTTGATAATATGTAAGTTAGGAGGAGCCAGTTTCCTTCGGTTACTTTAAGTGCTCTGTCCAGGTTCTGTTTGCGCAGCATTAGTTTTGTTTGTAGTCTTATATCAAGGGGTTCTCCCAGCTTTGGTCTTATGCTTTCGAGAACACGTGAATCAAAAGTACCTGTGCAGTTTTTCTTCATCTAAAAGACTGTGTTATTGTTACAAGTTAATGCAAGCTCCTACACACTAATTAAAATAAAAAAGCAAATTGTAAGGTATTAAAAATGAAACACAAGTGATAGAAATACCTGGTGCAGCCTGAAGGGTTGAAGTGCAGAATATTAGCTATACATCATGCTTACTGTAGCAGATCATTTTGATTGATCGCTATGCAATGGATGCACATTTCCTATGTAAATCCCACATTTTAGGCATCTGGTTCTGAAAACCTCATCTGTCAGCTCCCCAAAATATTTTTGAATACTTGAAACCTCAACTATTTGAAGCAAGTGAGATCCTAATATTGTTGCTTGCACTGGTTAATTATGTAGGGCAGGGGTGGTCAAACTGCAGCATGTGTGTCTCAAGTGGCACAGGCAGCCTCTGTGGCCAGGTACAGACATTACATTTCTGCTGGAAACTAGTTTATGCTTGTAACAAAACAGAAGTTAGGCACACGAAACTGGACTATACCCATAACAGAACAGAAGTTCAGCAAGTAGACTAGTTTAAAAATGTAGAAACCTGGTTTAAGGTTTGCCCCCCACCCCTCTCCCCAGCAAAGGGTGAATGTATGTTCTGGTCACGACTGACCTAAACTGTGCCACTTACAGAAAAATGCATAACTTAGATCGATTCTGCCTCAGGCTTTGTGAATGTCTGTACCTAGCCTGTGTGAGGCTCACGGGGGCAGGCAGCACAGCAGCAGATAGGGCAGGGACCAGAAAGCAGAACAGCAGACCATGCAGAGGAAGGGGATTGGAGTGGTGCTTGGGAAGTGTGCAGAGCTAATTTGTGGCATGCCTTCCAAAAAGGTTGGCCCCTACTGGGTTCAGGTACCTCTATATTATAACAGCGTCTAGGATCCAGGTTTGAAAATATTGTGGCAAGGATGCTCTGGGTTTGTCCTCAGTGACCATTTTGAAGACACTGGAGACAAAGAGCAGCTGGAAAAGATGCTGTGAAGTATATCGACTGGTTTATTTTTGGGTCTGGAGCATCCAGGTGGAAGAGGCTGAGTGGGGCACAACCAGTGCTGTCCCAGTTAATGCATGGTGCCACCACAGAGTGGACATACTAAAATCCCAGGGTGTTAATCAGAAGAAACCCTTGTACCTGGTGCCACATGAAAAGATCTTACAAATAATCTGGGTGTGAAAGTTTCATTTATTCTTGTAATTTTTCCTCACTTCACAGAGACCATTTAGGTGTTTACAGTAGCTCTGATATGCTGGAGTTTGCAGGATGGGCTCCAAAATGAGTACATTTCAATGTTACACAAACCACTAAGTCATATTTAGCCAATTGCCACTTTTGTGCTCAAAGAAGGCTATGCACCTTGGTTTTTCATACAAAGTAATAAACACAGCACTTTCTAAAATTATGACTCCTTAGAGGGTCTTCACCTGAGGTCTGTTGTTAGTTCTCAGACAGGAAGGACCTTTCTGTGGGCTGATGATAGGTTTTTATCAAGTTCAAACTTTGACTAGATTTAAGTAAAAAAAGAAAAACCAACAGCAATTCAAGCACTGAGTTGCGGGGGTGATAATGGCTTTTTGATATATGGGTCTGTGTGTGTGTGTGTGTGTGTGTGTGTGTGTGTGTGTGTGTGTGCATGTGTACACATAGGCAGACAAGGTTCTTTGGGTGAATCTGATATCTTTTATTAGACCAACTTAAATAGTTGGAAATTTTTTTTAGCATTTTTTCCAACTTGGTCTAATAAAAGATATCAGATTCACCCAAAGAACCTTGTCTGCCTACGTCCTTAGCCCAACACGGCTACAACCTACACCTCTGTGTGTATATATATATTTTAATGGTATATTTTGAAGAAACCTTGCCTGATAAATGAGCTATTGTTATGTGAAGCTTAAGCCTTTATCTAAGGATTTAATTATCAGACCTGTTCTTTACTGATTGAGCATACACCAAGCATTGTGGCGGTTTAATTTTCTGCAAACTACCATTTTGGGTGTATTTTTCAGTGCAGTTACATTGTGAAAAAAGCATTATATGGTTAATGCTGCTGCTTCACACAGGGGCACCAATATATAGAGGTTGTTAAAGAGGCTTCTAGTAGTAACTTTGCTGTAATCCATGTGTCAAAGCTACCAAGACACCTGAAATGACTTTTTCAAGCTTCTTCCTTTGCTGATCAGTTCTATCCCACTGGTCATTTCCGTGCTGGATTCTACATGAAAAAGGGGCTATTTATTCTCCTGACACCTTTTATATGTTTAATCTTTTCCTTAAGAAAACATCTGTCCATTAGCATACTAATGGCATCTCTGCTGGCACTTAATGGGAGAACTTTTATCTTTACGATCCCATCTGGTTTCAAGCAACTTTCGCAAAAAGAAAAGTAAGAAGTTACAAATCCTAAAACCTCCATTCGCTCCTGTGCTGCAGGAATGTATGTAAGGGACAATAGGGGAAAAAGCTGGTTCTACAATTTCTTGGGGCCTTTACACCTTGCACGGTGAGCTCTAGAAATGTTAATCAGTTTAGTGTTGTTCAGCTTAGGGGAGCAGTTGCACCTTAAGGAGAAAACCCATCTCTGGCTGTCCTTCCCCTGCATAGCTGTGACTTGCCACTAGAAGCTTGGTGAGCAAGGGCAGGACTAAGCTGTATATATCCCCAGGTAGAGACAGTACCCCATAGTGTTCCTTGGGTTTTTCTGTGATTAAAGACTCTTTGAGCCCCCTACATCTGAGCCTCTTTCAATCTGGTGGGGAGGGGTCTGGGGGGTGGGGGGTGAGTAAAAGGTGGTTGAAACATCCCCAGCAACTGCAGATGACACCAGGGCTAGGGGCAGATGGTACACATAAGCTGGTTTAAGTGAGCAGAAGCTGGTTTAAACTTGTAACAACAGATTGTTCAGTGTGCATAAACCAGTTTGAAAATGGCTGAAACCAGTTTGAGATGAACCTGGTTGAATGTAGTATCAGACTTATTTGGCTCAAACTGGTTTATGCAATGTCTGTCCGAGATCTCTGATTCTATGTGCTCAGGGGATGGGGCACCTGTGACTAGGGGCATGGGGGTTGCTGGCTGCAGGATGGACCATATGGGATGCACCACAGCCACTGGGCGCTCCAGAGTTGTGGTTCTGGCTGTGCCCAGTAGAAGCAGTGAGTGCTTCCCACTGCTGCAGGCCTGGAGCATCCAGGGATACTGGGAGAATTCATCTTGGGTGGACTAGCCATGGGGAGTGGCCACACCTTACTGGAGCAGGAGGCATGCTAAGGGGCATGATTTATGTCTGTCCCTGAAACTCTTTTTGACCATTTTACGAAGAAAGAAAAATGAAGGCTGGGGCAGTCTTTGGCTAGGGACAGACATTGCATACATCCCTGGATAAGTTGTGCCTGCATTTGTCCCAGAACAAGAATATCCTGTGATTAGCCTGTACACACATCACCTTTCTAATCAGGGTTTAGTGAGTGCAGTGTCACTCTGCATCATTGAATCAATGGCTGAAATAACTATACAGATGTCTTTCCAATATCCTTGGATAAACTCTTACTACCTCTTACCTGTGGAACTTCTTTAGCATTTATTGCAAGACAACAGGCATACTTGCCTGTAAGACTGGATTTTGTCCAAGGATAAAATGGTTTATTACAGGATAAATGCAGAGTCTGTTTGTAGCCTGTCTGCAATAACTCCATTTGCCCATTAGTTTTAGAGCAAAGGAAAATAATGGAGGAGAATTGGTCACAAGGAATGATTACCCCCCTTCAGGACTTAGGTTTTAAAAATCTGACCCTAACACATGTTGATTTTTAGTAAGGTATAGGCCTGTGTGAAGCGGTTAGTATTTGCTTTGATTTGGATTCAGCTGATTCAGGAGACAGTGATCCGATTCAGTGATTCGAATCACTGTCCTCAATTGATTTGGCCGAATCTGATTTGGAAATTCAGCTGCCGCTAAATCAGCCAAATCTCTGAATTGGACAGGCCCCATGCCCCTCCCAGCCCCAGCGTCCCGGCTCCTTAAAAAAAAAAATCCGGCACTCACCAGCTGCTGCCAGGAGGGGGAGCAATCCCCGGTGCTCCCCACCCCGCGCTGCATGGGGGGCTCTGTCACGAGCTCCCAGAAGCCCTGATGGCCACTACAGCAGCCAGCGAGTATGGGTTTTTTTTAAAGAGCCGGGATGCCAGGGCTGGCCAGGGCAGCCAGGGGGGCGGGGCTGGGAGAGTGGGCGGGAGTCGGGAGGTACTGAGACTGCCTGGGGGAGCATGCAGGGCATGGGCCCTGGCAGGGGTCCCTCCATGGTCTCCTCCCCCTTCCTTCAGCTGCCTTGCCCCCACTTACCAGCATGGAGTCTGGCTCCAGCTCCCTGCGTCAGCGAGCAGGGACAGCCCGAATCTCGGAAGCTCTCCGAATCGATTCGTACAGCTTTGAATCAACTTGGCCTTTTTTTATTGGTCTCCTGATTCAATTCAGATTTGGAGATTTGGCCGCTGAGTCAGGCTGAATCTCCTCCGAATTGAATCGGCACCCAAAGCTTCGCAGAGCTCTGATAGACACCCAAATACTTCTGGCAAGTTGGGGCCTCGTGCCAGGCTGTGGAGGGTAGCATGGCTTTCTAGCCGTCTGAACTTTCTTTGGAGCTGACTGCTGCATGATCCGAGAGCTGTGGGGTGGCCCCTCAAAGTCTACACGATTCCTCAGTATAATGCTTAGTTCAGCCCCAGGACAGAATCTAGGCCAATATTGTTGTGATTCCCCAGGTGAGGCCAAGTGCAGTATTTTGTTCTCTGTACATGAGCCGTAGATACACAGTACTTGCAAAATGTGGTGAAGAGTGAGACAGAGAGCTCAAGGACTTTTCTGTCTCTTGCCCTGTGCAGTTGTGATCATGAGCTAATACAATAACTACATCCTCTTTTCCTACTTTTTATACAGGTGCTTGGAGGAAAGTTATTGAAGTCTTCAAGAAGGTGAACTTTACTTTTCCTCTCATGCTGGATAGGTACTTTAATTATCAAGGAGGGTAGACAGAGTCTCTATATCAGTCCTTCCCCTTACCTGCTTGGAGAGCAGGAGGTATACTCAAGATGTGACCAGGCTGACCTTACCCTATTTCCTCTTCTCAGCCAGATAAGATGAGGACAAACCTCTTTTTAATCTGGCTTCTGCTTCCTACAGTTCTACCCTTAATTCCTCAAAGAGGAGACAGTCAGCAGTGATTGCAACCCATTTTCTCAGAGAATGAGCCTTTGTTTTCTGCTGGATTCAATATTTTTCTCTGGATGAAACTGTACTACTGGGCTGCAAGCTAAGACTAAGAATTCCTTAATCATTTTGCCTCTTCCAGGACCCTAACGGGAAACCATCTTAGTGCTTATGGATCTATGTGAAATCCTTTGTAATACTCAAAGGTGTCATTTTGGATTGCTTTAGTGGTGTATATATAGTAGTGTGCTTGTGTGCGTATATGGCTTTATTACTTAGATTGCATCCAGCTTGGATCTCGAACTCTAAGATGGACATTTATCAGAAGATAAAGGAAAGGGATGATTAACGGATGCCACTGCGGTGGTTGCTGCCGCTCTCTCATTTTGGGTTAGTATCAATCATGTGCCAGGTATCTTTTAGAATTGAGAAAGAGACCTGTGCTGTGAGAAAAAGTTAGGACTGTATTTTCTCTGTGCCCAGTTGATATGCCAAATACCTTGCCAGTGAATTTCAGCAAAGCATTCCATATATCAGACTGGATAGTCTTCTTAGATATATACAGAATAAGCATTCTTAGACTGGGAGTAGGCAAACCTTTTGGCAGGCATGCCAAAAATTAGCACCGTACTAGGGCTGTGCAAAACAGCACCGGTCCATTTTGATTTGCGTCTCGATGTTTCGAGAGAACAGCATTTTGATTTGGATTTCATAGTTCAGGGGAGTTTTGTCACTGAATTGAGCTGGACTGGGATTTCACCGAATATTTGTCTCTCATTCCTTTGCCATGGTGACTGCCAATAATGAAACAAGAAACAATGCTTTTTTTTCCCCATCAGACACCAGTAACTACTTTGGGGTGACTAGAATTGTGCCGAACTGCTCTGAAGTAAAGGAGCTTGCTCCTGATCTCACCGATCGGTTTTATATCGTCATGCGTCCATTTAATTTAAGCAGAGTTCCACTTGGATTGAGGCGGGATCCCAAGTATATCTGAACAGTGGGAGTCCTGGATGTTCAGCAGCCAGATCTGGCCATAAATGAAATAGAAAGTCGACACTTTGATTCTAAGTATTGTTCTTTCTCTTTCCAGATTGTAAAAGCAATTTGGGGCTTTGTTGCCTGCTTTTAAAACCTGCTCTCTCCCCTCAGAGGGTTTGCTATGGGTTTTTAAATATTTGCATTTGGAAAGGTTTTTTTTCTTCTACAGGCAACCATGGCTTTGCATTTCTTCTGAAATGGCAGGTCTCTCCCAGTTGTTTCTACTGCTGTGTTCTTTATATCGAAGAAAAGCTTTTTATATTTAAACAATTTGTCTCCACCAAGCTGGCTTTCTTAAGCCTTTAGAGAGGCTTTTTCTGTCATGTTTGCTTTGATGTGTCAGCTCTGATCTACATATGCTGCCTCTTCTGTTTGCATTGCATCAAGCTAGCCTTCTGCAGTTCAGAATAAAAGGTTTTGTTTATTAAGAAGCGATGTTTTTAAATGGTTCAGCGCACTTATTATTTCTGTCCCCATCCTCAAACAGGAATAGGTTGTTCTTTTTTTCTTAGTGCCACTGTAGGATAAAAATAAATGAAGGTGGTTCTGTATAATGGCATAGCTGCTTTTGTAGAAGGCAATTAGTGAGAGCCAAGCACAAGTCTCAAACTTCACAACTGAGCACATTGAATGCCCAAGGTCTTAGTTCTCCTGAAAAATGTTTCAATGTCATCACATTATTTTACTAATTAATAACCCCCTGAATAAATGTTTTGATGACTTGTTTCTAAAACAAATCCACAGAGATGCACAGGTAACACCAAGCAATAATTGAAATAGCACACAGCTATAGCTGTGACTTTTTGAGGTCACTTATGCCACACTTATGCATGGAAAGCCGTGACTTTGTGAGGTCACTTATGCCTAAATAGGGTCAGGTCTGATTGGCTTTTTGATCGGAGACTTCCAGCAAATACACACATTTCTACAAGAAGTATAAATGACACACATTTCAGAAGCTAATCTTGAGGTCCTCAAAATATATATATTTTGGAGTATATTTCAGTACAGGATGTATGCACAGAGAGAGAGGCTTAGTTTGAATCCATCTATATTAGGACAAGGTTCTTGTTATGTTAGGTGTCATTTAAGCGTCTCCATTACACCTACCCCTTTGAACTTTTTTTTCTTAATGTGCAAGTAATTGTTCAGTCTTTGGAAGATATGCAGTGTTACTGCTAGTTTGGGTTGTTCCTGATGCTGTGTAGAGGTAGCGATCCTTGATAAAGGTAACTACAACCCACAGGGACTTTTGCATCCCACCTGCGTCTCTGAGTCAGTTCTGAAGTTAGAGTTGCTCCAGATACCAGACATTGGTGTTAGACAGATAATCCTGTAACAAAACTTTCTCCCTGCAAAGACCGATGTGCATGGTTATTAAAAGCAAATTATAACAGTTGCAACCACTGAAATGTTTCCAAGCCCATGACTGCTTGAGTCTTACAGACAGCCTGAAACAGTAGTACTGAGTGTATCTATAATGGCTAAGTATTTCAGCCCAGGTAGCAACAACAGTCTTTCAGATTTGTTTTTCATTAACTATTTTTACTGTTCACAGAAGCAAGAAAAGGATGCATATCCTCTTTATCAGGAGTATGAGATCATTTCAGCTGGGGAGACCCAGAGTTAGTCTGTGAGGACACTGGGTCCAAATTAAGATCAGCAGGGTTATAACATCCCATTGTAAGATTGAAGAATGGTAACAGTTCCATCTTTTTCCAGAAGAATTCAGCTTTCAAAAGTTTGGAGAGAGACCTCGATCCATCTCAGAAATTCCAAAATGTTTTGCCATGTCATATGTGTTACCTGGGCGTTATATGCCTGGTGCTGAAATGCAGTCACATCTTGGGTAGATTTATTCAGGAAAAGCGGTGCAGTTAAGCAGAACTTTTGCTTTCATTTCAGAAGTGGAAGTAAAAATAATAGTTTGGGTTTGTTTTGTTGTGTCAAAAAATGCTGGACCGATGTTCTCAGATAGGAGAATAGAACTTCCGAAACAGGAATTTGTTCAGGATGCCGCAGCAGATGTTTCTGAAAAGTAACCGTGTAATTTTAAGTGGCCATAATGCCAGGACACTTGTTTCTTGCCTTGTGTGAAACACGACACTGCCATCACCACAGTAGTTTCAGATTTAATGTTGCACTGGCCAACATGTTATAAATATGATTGTTCCCTGGTTGCAATGACTCTAAAAATCCTTGACCAGGCTCACAATTTGTGCCCACGTCTTTCTGAAAAGGGCGTATTTTTGCAGTTGCTGAGAATTCACAATAAGAGGTCCTAGATCTTGTTCAATCTGATCTTTCATCTTCTTCTCTTGCTTAGCCATGAGGCGAAGCACCATCAAAAAAGTGCCCTTGCAAGAAAAGCTGACATAGCCTACTATCTATCTCCCTATTCACATGCATGGCCTACTAAATTTTGTTATGTGATTTATTTGGTTCACTGGTTTTTCATAGACCTCCTGCTGTTCCCTATGAAATCTCTTCCACAGATCATTTTTCCCCCCGCTTCACAATGCCAGATAATATGGTTTTACTTCACCCTACATTGGGACCAAACTAAAATCTTTGTTTCATGTCAACAAGCTTAAGAAGGGTTGAATTTAACTTCCTTAATTAAAAGGTTTTTTTGACATATTGTATAGGTCCTTACTTATAGAACAGAGTTACAATTCCTAATTTCATGGCAGTTCTCGGGCCAGTCTTTATTTTAGTGTAGGTCACATTTTATGAAATGTCAGTGTATTCAGAGAGATTCATTTTTCCATCCAATCACTTCATTTAATTCTTTTCATGAAGATGTAACAGATAAAAGTAGGTAGAGAGAAATTTCAGTAGAATATCCTTTTAGTTAGTGGTATATTGTAAAGCTGCTTTTATAAACTACACTAATGTTTCAAAAGTAAACTACACTAATGTTCAGTAACACATCTCATATAGATGTGCCCACTGACACTTAATCCATTGCTTGTATACTCCCAGGTAGTGCTGCTATTTTCTGCATCATACTTACTGCTGAAATCTGAATTTTTGAAAGTAAAAGACCTCACACTGGATTATTGTAATCCAAACACTATATAAACAGCTCTG
Organism: Crocodylus porosus; assembly: GCF_001723895.1. Classification (NCBI taxonomy): domain Eukaryota; kingdom Metazoa; phylum Chordata; order Crocodylia; family Crocodylidae; genus Crocodylus; species Crocodylus porosus. The sequence goes on from NW_017728906.1 coordinate 193,838,518, forward strand.
TTACTGGAAATCTGAAAACTCAGCTAGCCAGAATACCGGGAGTGACACGTGTTCACCGATCATTGTAGGCAATTCATTTTATGTTTATGTGATTTTATTTTCTCATGTCGCTATGGGGGAGACTCAGCTGTCCTGATGCTTAAAGGTACCTTAATGTCCAAGTTATGTTTTTGACTTCAGAGGCATTGAGGATTACTCTGACAGAATAAAGGTGTCAAAAGATTTTGGCTCAACCCCCCTCCCCATAAAACAAACAACCCCCCCCCAACGCCATACCCATAGTTTGTTCTATACACATTTATATACAGATTATATACACAGACACATGTCCTTTGTATATCTCTTTGCAAAAGTGATCGGCATTGTCCAGTTAAAAAGAAACTAGAACCTTTACTAATATGCTAGGGATGTAGGGCTATCTTATTCTGTTTAAGATTGAAGAAAAAGCAAGTATATTTTACTGGAAAGTTAATTAAATTGCTATATTATCTAGTATGTATAAAAACACAACAAACAAGGACAAATAATCAAAAGATATTGTTTCATTAGTTTGTAGTCCTTGGAATTAAATCTGAATGTCTTTCAGATTCATAAAACAAATTCTAGCCTTCTTGAGCATTTTGACACTGAATCCAAATCTTTCACCGAAAGTTATTTCCACACCTGAGCTAAAGGGCTTTTATACACGTGGTCTGGGAGTGAGGGGGGTGGTGCTTTCGTTAGAGTGGCTCCAGGAGCTGCTCTAATTAAAGCTCCAGGAGTCTCATGTATCCCTTCTGTATCAGTGCCCCTGTCCCTCTTTAAACAAGCTTTAGTTAAAGTGCCCTCCCCACCATTTTTCCGCATGGGGAGGCTTGATACATGAGATGCTGGAGTTTGGAGCATGGTAACTACTACCCCCCAGCAGACTCAGTTAATTGATTCTGCTCTGACGCACTGTAATTGCAGCCACTCTGCATGTCTGTCTGCAGGGCTGTAAAATCAGAGCTATATTACCACCATCATCTAACAGCCAACAGAATTTATAGAAAGCAGGCTAGCTTGATTAGTAGAACATCAAGATCATTAAAAAGGAGAAAGGGTCATCAACAGCTGAGGGATGAAGAGTTTAGAAGGAAACAAGTAGATTATATTGAGCCATGAAATCAATCGACTTCCTCACTGATGCCTGAATGGAAATGCTGTTGGCACTGCTGGATGGTGGTTTTTAAACTGCGGGTGGACCAGGAATCAAAGGGGTTACATAGCTGCACCACTGGATCTACCCCCATCAGAGATACTGAAAAGAAATGTGACTTAGATGCTATCATTCAGGAAACCAAGGGAAGGGTCTGGACAGGTCTCTTGAATCCTAGTCTGCTACTCTGTGCACTCACCTGCATTACCCTGCTCAGTGACTAATGACTTAACAAAATACTTCATTTTTCAGAATATTTTTCAGCTTTAAACACTGAAGTTATCAAACCATGACAAAATGACACTTCTTGTTTACTAAAAGCCATGGTATTGTTCGGTTTTTTTGATGATATTTTCACTAATATTCTTTGATAAAAAGGATATAAGGAAGTTTGATAAATAGAAAACCAACCAACCAACCAACCAAAGATCCTACAGTCTGTTTCAAATCCCCCAAAATAGAAATAACTTCAAACTTTTTTACATCATCTTTTTAATTTTTCTAGCCAGCTCTATTCCATATACACTCAGCATGCCTTAAAAGGATAGTCAAGAATGAAGTAGCTCATTATAGATAAAGAGTATATTTTATACACTAGCATAACAATGTCAAGGTGAGATTTTTATTGGATTGTAAACATTATGGGACACCGACTGGTTTTTATGCATTGTTTTTGTTTGGTGCTGGTGTAGAACCTAACCCTAAAAGGTCCTTGCTTTCTAACTGGGGAGTTTACAGCAATACAAATACAAATTAAAAAACCCTCAAAATGATATAAAGAGGAAACTAAAAGTATTTTATTTACTTTTGAATGATCACAATCCTTTATCAAAGTAAACGAGAGAGAAAGCTAAGGTCTTCATCTTGGAATGCATAGAATAGGCATAGAATAGGCATAATTACATTGTGGCTACCAGAGAATCTGGCCCTATGTTTTTACAATATGTGTCACTCCTGGTATTCTGGCTAGCTGAGTTTTCAGATTTCCAGTAACAGAGCTGTTTATATAGTGTTTGGGTTACAATAATTCAGTGTGAGGTCTTTCACTTTCAAAAATTCACATTTCAGCAGTAAGTATGATGCAGAAAATAGCAGCACTAGCTGGAAGTATACAAGCAATGAATTAAGTGTCAGTGGGCACATCTATATGAGATGTGTTACTGAACATTAGTGTAGTTTACTGCATACTAAGCATGTGCGTCTACACGTGTGTGTACTTACTAGGCAGTAAAAACCCTTAATCACTATTTAAATTTTCTACCTGCAAACGCAGGTAGCAAATTTAAGCACAATTTGTTACTGAACAGTAACTCCCATGTAGACACAACCCAGGAGCAAATTTACTCCTGGGTCTGCCCAGCCACTAGAGAGCTGACTGAGGCTAGCCCCAGGGCTGGAGGCTAGGAGCCTCTCCTGCTCCAGAGTTGTGTTTCCTCTATGGCAGCCCCTGTTTGCAAGCTATAAAAGCACTGCAGGGCCTGTGTGTCCATTTGGGGAGGCCACAGCTGAGGTGTGCTTGCCTGCCTTCAACCCTGCTCTGCTGCCTGACAGTGTACTGCGACATGGCTGCTAGGACAATGCTGTCGGGGCCAGTTGGGTGCTCAAGGGTACTGCAGGCTGCTGCAGTCCCTGGCAAGGCCTGTCAGCCCTCCTGAAGTGGGGCTTCAGGCAGCTTCTGGGCAGTAGGGTTAGTGCCACCTGCCTGTAGCATGCCCCTGAGTGACCTGCCCTGCACCTACAGGTACTGTGGGGCATAACCTGTGTCATGCAGCTTCTAGTCCGATGCTATGCTTCTGTTCATACCAGAACAGCTGCATGAAGGCCCAGACAGCTGGCATGGGACCCAGCATGGTGTTGTCCACCCTGTCCAAGCCCAGGACCACTTGCATCCGCACGCCCATGCCCTCCACCTAGGGCCCCAACTGGACCCAGGAAGAAACTGATGACCTCATGGTGCTTTGAGACTAGGTGGAGGTGCTGTGCCAGTTTGAGTGAAGTAGGTGCTCTAACACCCACATTTATGTCAGGCCAGATGTGCATCAAGGCTGCATAAAGGTCAAGGCCTTGCAGGCACAGTCAGTCACCAGGACTAACCACAATCATTGCTCTGGCCATGCCTTTTTTGTGGCAGCTGACCAAGATTCTGGCACCTTGGGACCCAGACTGCAGCCATTTGTTTTACACCAGCATGGGCAGTCTGCCCAAGCCCTGCCCTGATCTGGCACTACTGGTAACACCTCAGGCATGCAGCACCTTATCCCACTCAGCTCCCCAGCTACAGTTTCCATCAAATTTCACCAGCTGTGCAGCTCAGGGCCAGACATGAGGTGCAGCTGGTCATGACACCACTGACTGCCAACAGTGACAGCTCCTGCCTGGGGGGGATGGGGTAGCAGCTGGGTGCTGCACCTTGTAGGCTGAGAACACTGGCCAGAGCCATACCCCAGCCATACCAGCCCCAGACATGTGGGGAATGGCCCTCCCTGCCCTGGCCCCCATCGCTGCCAGCCATACCAGCCCCAGACATGTGGGGAATGGCCCTCCCTGCCCTGGCCCCCATCGCTGCCCATTTCCCCTCCCTACCCAGCCTGTGTGCACTCCCCTGGCCCTGGGTACCGCCCCCCCCCCATGCAAAACTTTTTTGAGAAACCCTTGCCCCCACAGCTAGGTGGGCAGGGACCTCTCACAGGGTGGCCCTGGGTGGCACACTGTGGGCAGTCGCTAGTTGTGGGGGAGCTGGGCAGGGCTAGATAGCTGTGGGCCAGGTGGCGGTCAGCATAGCAGACCAGCAGGGTGATTGCAGCGGCCAGCAGGAGCACAGGGCATGCTTACTGCTGCCAGGGCCAGGGGCCAGAGCAGCCACAGTACAGGGAGGCAGAGCGGCCAAAGAAAACACTGCTGTGTGTTGTCCCTGTGCTGGTGACATTGCTCCTGGGAAAGAAAGTGGCTGGCCAGAGAGCAGTGAGTGGAGCTGGCTTTTTAAAAGGGCTGCTAGGTGCTGGCAGCTGTAGCCAGGGCCTAGAGCTCCTCTGGGTAACAGCAGGGGCCATTGCAGGGTTGCAGGGAACTGGGTGCTAATTTTCTCCCTAGTCCTTATACGTGTAGACACCTGCCCAAAAACCCTTACTCTGACTTAGTTTACACCAGAGTAAATGCATCTGACATATATTACATCTAAACATGGCCTTTGCTGCATCCTTATTGTAATGATGTTCCTCCTGGGTGTGTCAGTTATATGTAATGTTTGTGACTGATCCACCCAGAAAATCCATTTTTATGGAAATGGAAGAAAAGTAAATGAGAAACTCAAGTTCCATTTTGAACAAATAAGGCTGCTGACAGATCTCTCTTGAAAGCCTTCTTTTCTGTATAAAGAGTTGTAGGGGAAATATATATGTATCAGTACTATATAATATATAGTTTCTTTTTTAGATCTAAACATAATTTTAAGGAAAATATACTTAATATATATTATAATGATGTTTTATTTTAATACAGCTTTGCAAGGCTTTGAAGAGTGCTCCATTATTATGGTTCTTAATTGCTCAAAAGTGGAGCTTAAGGTTCTAATGGAGCACTTGAACATTTTTCCCTCTTTCATATAAATCAGATACAGTGAATGCTGAACTTTGCTAAACTTTTATATTTTATTTAAAAGTGAAAAAGTAAAGTTGCATGTCAGCAGTCTGAAACCTTCTTTGTGGCCACTGCTGTGCTGAGAGGCACTCTTTTGTAAAACCCTGTTCCAATTAAAGGAGGGACAGTTTCACAAGAGATGAAGTGGGACACATTTTAAATGCATCTGTATTTCTAGCCAGGAACATAGGAACAGCCACACTTTATCAGAGCTAGTTTCTATCTATTCCAATAACCTGCTTTTGACAATGGCCTGTACCAGATGCATCAAAGAAAGCTACAATAAACCCTGAACTCTGAAGTATGCAGTTATGGAATAGCTTGCCTAAAGAGAAATTATCTTCTTAACTCCTGTTGATTATCTTGAGAAATCTTGGTATCTGATTTGCAGACACATTAAAACCCTTGTTGCCCTCAGTGTGACACTTAATGACATGTTTGGGGACCTCAGCATCTTGCCTGAACAAGGTCACAATCTCAAGTTCAGCATCCAAAAGTGTAGTTACCCCAAATTTGTGGTCACTTCTTAAAAAATTGGCTTGAGGTAACTACTAGCCTGAGAAGAGAATAGTAGTCAGTAAATGATTTTACTCCAGTTGCAATTTACTGCATTCAGTTTGATCCTGAATCTATATATCTAACAACCTCTCTGGGTGCAAACTTCTTTATGGATTCTTTTGTTCATCTTGGATTGAACCCCTCTGGCCAGAGTCTCAGAACTCCTAATGAAAGCACCTGGAGTCTGAGACCCAAGGAGATTATTTTCAAACATGCCCTAATTCCCTTAGGCACATTTGAAAATTTTATTCCTAAATCTTTATTTTTATACCTGAGGCCACACACTGAGTAGCAGAGAAATGCCCTCTGTCTATCCAGCCCTATCTCAACTACCTCCTGGAGTTTTAGCTAGGGTGTACATGCTACATCAGAAGTGCTTCTCAGGGAAAAGCTATTTGCTCCCATGTGCACCTGAAATTGAGTATCAACCACTTCAAATTCTTGGAAGGCAGCCAGTGTTTTTGTAATTTAAGTTTGTCTCATTCTCCTTACACTGATTGCATCTTAAAATAGCTGAAATAACATGGCACTCAGCACTGCCTCAAAGGGGGTAAACATCCATGAAGTGCATCAGTTGTTTATAAATCACAGGTTAGCCAAATGAACAGGTTGGACATTGGCAAAAGAAAAATGAAAGCGATCTTTTTAGTAGTAGTAGTATTCAAGGTGTATTGCCATTAGGAGTCACATGGCATGCTCCTTATTTGGTCCTTAATCAGCTAAAACTACCTATGATTTTCACGAGAATTTCTTAGTTATTTAAAATGGCGGTGGTTGACCTTAAGAGATTTTTTGTGAATCCCTTACACTGGGTTAGTTATTTGAATGTATGGGATGGATTCTACATAGTTCATGTTTAGGGGCAGACAGAAGAAAGGTAGTGCAAAACTCATTTTTGAGGATCATCAAAATAAGGTAGACCCAGGATCAAAATCACTGCTAGATTTGAAGTAAAAGTATTTTCATTGGATTTCATAATTGCTAACATGGTTCACACCATGGACACTATCACCTTTACAACATGAATGGGGCATCACTTTATATCTTCCTATTCCAAAAGTTATTGCCTTGTGAGGTAAGAGGAGAGACCTGGAAACCATTTTTTTTTTTAATGTAGCTCCCATTGCACAAAACTTTTGCAGTACGTACCATTTTGGAATTTCACCCTTCAGGATAGAGTGATCCAGCCTCACCCTTATCTTAACAAAAGACCGAGTCAATGCTCTGTAAACTGCAAATGCAAGATCATTTTGAACAGCTTTCTACCAGTGCCAGGCAGCACAACTCTCACAATACTGATTTCAGGGACACAAAAACTCCCGCATCACCTTATATGAGGAAAAAGTCAGCCTTGTTTAACCTGACACCAGAAAACGGATATATTTATAATAGTTTGCATAGGCAAATAACTAGCTTTTTGTATCCTTTTCTGGAAATGTTGATGTGGATGTGATTTGTGTCATGCAAATTATAAACCTCACACAAGGGGTTGCTCAAAGGCAGCACAATGACAGTTGCCCAACTAGTAAACTGATGTAAGAGTTCAAGATTACTTGGGTCTGAGCGATATGTTACCCTGGGTTCTTTTATATGAGGTGGGAAAAAAGGCAACTGTATTGATTTTAGTTTGTTGAATTTAATACATAATAACATGTAAGCAGATGTTTGTTTTTCCTCTGGTGCCAAAGGAGGATTTTTATCCCCCCTATGGCTTCAGTTTTTGGATTTAAACTGAACCCACCCCCCCTTCCACAGGACTTCTGCTGAATTAAAAACAGCTTGCCATGAAACACATGAACATATTTTACAGTTTCTAGAAGAATTGGCTATGAAAAAACAATAATAAAAAAGGCTTTGTTGACTTTATTAAAACCCAGAGCTTTTTCTAATAGGTCTGGAAACTTCAAATGTTTTAAGAGCCCCCAACTTGGATTTAGGAAACTCTGAATTGTGTTTGTTTTAATTGTCGTGTTTCATCATATAGTACAGGATCCTATGTTGGATGGAGCTAGCAGGGCACTGAGAACCAGGATGGGTAGACAAATCAGTCTCTTGGGGCAGAACAGAAATTCTTTGGGCTGGATGTTAGAAGGATTGCTGCCTTGGGGGCAGGATGTTGATCGGCTATAGCAAGATGCTGGGTAAAATTATCTGCCAGCAATAACTCCTTTGATAGTCTGTAGGCACAAGAAGATGAGACTGAAGTCTATGGTGTATGATACTCATCATATAATAATAGCAGTAAGGACTGGAAATACAAATGTATCCCTATCTTTTAGAAAGCTTGACCCCTGCAAACAGAATGGGATGTTTTGATTCACTACAGCCAGCTAGTGGTTTTGTGACTGCAGCTTTCCGGTGCAGCTCCAGAAGCTTGATTATAACCTCAACCTCCCATCTGTTGTCCACCCCATTTGTTGTGCCCTCCCATTACATCTAGTCTGACATGGAGGCTACCTGTAATCAGGCCTTGATCCTTGCATGAATTTCTTTCTACAAAAAGGGTAATATTAAGTAATATCAATAGTAATGACAGTAGCATTATTAATAATGATAAAACAATCATAATACTATAGATTTACTTTTTAAAATAAATAATAATATTAATAAAAGAGTCAACCAACTGTGATACCTTTTCTTTAATCTAAGCCTTTCCTTTACTTCACATGAAAATGGGATGCCACCATTCTTGAGTTATGATTCAGCCATCATATTTCACTGGCCTCCCTATTCATTCGTCTTCCTATGTGGCTATCTCCAAAGTCATTCTCTTGTTCACCATTTCTTACCCCTCCACACACCTTGTTGATCCCTTTCCCTTCAATGCACTCATCTTCTCAGTCCTGCCTGGCCTCCTTCCCTAACTACTGTTGCTACTCTCAAAATTCCTTGCCTTTCCTTTATGTCTCAAGCTCCTACCTTCCCCTTGCTTCTTAGCTCCTTGAAGGGGCTGTTCATAATTGCTGCATTTATTTTATTCCATACTTAGGTTTATGAAAGCATAAACAGGCCATCCTGGCATTACAAAAACTTAATTGTGCAATAAATTCCAAACACAATGGACTGTATTTCCCACTATAGAAGAGTCTATGTCTGTGTCTATTCATACACACACACACACACACACGCTCGCGCGCATGCACACACACACACACACACACATGCAAGCACGTAAAGAACCTCCAAAGCAAATTGCAAAACCTCTTCCAACTGGTAGCCCACTGCCTCCAGGGAAATGAAAGAAAAGATTAGATCTCTAATGCAGATAAATAAAGTGCTTATTTCACAGAGTATCTTAAGATTTAAGGATCTGGTTCCTGGAAGGCGGGAAAAATAAAATCAGGGAGGAATTTCAAAGGTGAGGATCTGCCAGAAACTTCTTCCTGCTTTTAACAATGTTATTCCAGCTTAGGCACCTTTGCTGATACTACCTTGGGCAGTAAGGTAATGGGAAGAGTTGTCCCAAACCACATAGGCCTCGTAGTTTATATAATTGGACAAACACGCTGGATTCCATCCAGAAACAAATGGGTATTTGGTACAGATCCTGTATAGTAGCACTATATAGTATATTAGAAACCTAATGTGTAAGGAGGACTAATTTCAGCCTCTGAACAGCTTCCTATTTAGATGTAGCCCTTTACAGATTTCAGAAAGTGGACTGGGAATTGTCAGTGAGTGTCAGTGAGTTTTAGGTCCGTGGCTTGTAGACAACATGCTGCCTCTGGGATTGTTGGATGCTGCTTGACATCTCAGGAAATTAAAGTTAGAAGTGAGGATGACAGTGAGAGTAAATTTTCATGTTTTCTAGTGACTTAGTGCAGGAGGACTATTGTTTTAGACTGAATTTTGCTTCTTCTCTTAGTCCATAAACATGCAACTATATTGATTTCAGAGTGTGCTACAAGACTCATTTACTTTACTAGGCTTCTGAGGAGGGGATGGAAGTTATAGGTTAACTGATGTGATTAAATTTGGTTTTGAAGTGGTTTTCATAGTATTGTTTGTATGTACAACCAGCTTGTGGAATGGAGACAAATCTAACTGAGTCCATTCACTGAATAAATGGCCAGTTGTCCAAGGTACCAATAGCTACAGACTACTGTTTCAAAATGTGATAATGAGAAGAATGGCACAGACATTCTGGGCTTTGATCAATGTCTTAAAAGATGAGCAGGACAATTCCTATGGCCTCCTATATTACTGGGACATAAGAGTTTATCCTGAGTCAAAGAACAGACTACTGTTGACTGAAATAGCAGTAAAACTACTTCTCTGAAATGTATATCTGCTTCTTAGTGACACAGATCTCATATGCAATCACTAACATACCTTGGCAGTTACTGTGAATCTGACTACCTCACGTGATAATGTGATTTGATTTGGCATGCATAATGTACATTGTGCAACCATGAATGAAACAAGGCAGATCTTTTTTTATCCATGGGTCCTGATGACAGCTGCAAAAAATCAAATTCAGAAGACTCTAAAAAGCCAAAACTGGGGTGAACCTGTTCTGTCAATCATTGTCAGCAGTTCTAGAGGGTATTGTAATGAACAACAGAAAAAAAAATGACATCCACAAATCACAGAATGGAGAACAGTCTTCAGGAAGCATTCAAACTGAAGAGTGGTTAAAAATTATGACTTGGACATTTAGGCTCAGGCTTTTCTCTTCTTATATGTGAGAACAAAGTCAGCTGGAAAATGATACCTCAGAATCATTGGTAATGAGGGAGAGGCAACTGTCAGACAAAACAATTTCAAGTGTGGTTTGAGATGGGAAAAAAGGATCTATTCAGGCATTTGGAGGTTTCTGATTTTGCCTCTTAGGGGAAAATGTGTGCTCTTTAGAAGAGATGTATTGAGTTGGTCACAACTGGAAGATGGAGAAAAGGAAAACTGCCAAAAAACCCCATAGAAGTAATTGAATGAGAATTTCATAATGTGGCAAGCATAATGAAAAGCAATGTTAAAGATACAACTATAGGCCATGTCCAGACAAGTGCGGATGTGTGTTATGTGGTGCTGCAGACCCATCTGCAGCAGCACACATCACACATGCAGGCATTGCATGCACTGCCAGCTTGTAGCATGGGATTTTTTTTTTTTTGACCCCAGGATCTCCCAGAGTCAAAAAAAACCTCATGCCTTATAAAAGCAGGGTGGTGCACATCGAAGCAACACTTGCAGTCCAAAACCAGACATGGCCTGCTGGATCCCCACGCCAGCTGCCAGCTAAGCTCCCAGCTGCAGGAGCACCATGGCTTCAGCTTTCCAAGGTCCCAGGACCCTGGGTTAGGTTGGTGGGGCAAGCACAGTTGGTGGCCCAGCCTCCCCTACCCCACCCAGGGTAACCTGCTATGCACCAAAGGGTGCATGGCACAGGTGTTCCCTGGGGACAAGTAGCAGTGGTACATGGTGTGCCACTGCTGCTTGTCCCTGGGGAAATAAATGTCCACGCTCATGTGGATCCAGCCATAGTGGTGAGTTAAACCCAACATACTTAAGGTCAGATTGCAGCTATGACACTTCACTCCAGCTGTCTGGGTATCAGTATGGATTTTGGGGGAGTATTGGGTGTGCAGATGAATGAAGGTTTCTTTCTGTTTCAGAGCTCCTGGTCACAAGGCATGATGATATATTAAGACTAATCTTGCAAATGCTTAGGCAAGCAGTTTTCTAAACAAAGTCGCAGAGTTAGAGCCCATTGTATAAGAAGAACAAGATGCAGCTCACCAGCTGTCGTCAGGAGATAAAGCAGAAGTAAGGCCTTGGAGATGGTGCTGAAGTCAACAAAGAACCAGCAAGTGACCGAAAAAAGTGGAGGTCAAAGTCTTACGCATGCGCTCTTAGCAGAGAGGCATGTAAATGAATGAAATGCATAGGCAATACCAGGCTAAGGAAGCAAACAGTAAAACAGAGGTGGAGCTTGAGAGGAAGAGAAATGGGTGGAACCAAAGGAGGGACATAGGCGGGGGGAATGTTAATAAGTGTGAACCAAGGTGTATAAAATGTGGAAAGAACTATTGTCTGGGGTGCCTCCCTGGTTTGTTGTTTTTTGGGAGCTAGTCTGAAGCTGTCTCCATTCTGAATAAAGCTGGTGTGAGCAATGTGTGCTAATGTTTGCTCCCTACTTGCTCTGGCTAATGAGTAACAGGATCCATGGGCAATTGGATCGTCATCTCCCTAGTCATTGGGCACTGCATGGAGTCAGGGTCTAATACCAGCCTTCAGGTTATGGTTGGTTTGGATAAGAATGAGCAGTTTAGTTGATTAATCTTCTAGTTTTAGACTGAGGATCAACAAATACATAGCCTACTAACTGCAGAGCTGTTGTTGCCCTTGAAACCACTGAAGAGTTATATACTTTTGAAAAACAGCAGGAAGTTCTAAGATACTGACCCCTTATCCATGGAGGCAGATCTTAGCCCTTCCAAGAGTGTTTACTATTGCCTGTCATGGTGTGGGGTCCTGTAGGATGGCCCGTGATCTCCATAAGGCCCCCTTCCTGTGCCAAGTTGGCCCAAAGGGCACTCTCGATTCTCGCCCGCTAGTTCTTCGATGATAAAATATATATATTAGGGAGGCTGTCTTCATGTCCTCTTGGACACAGTTTTCTGTAATATCTGACCTCGTGGACCCCTTGTGGGTGCCATTCTGTAATGGGTGTTTCAGGGCACCCTAGCCTTATGGGCTATGTGTGGCTCCAGCCACCCCTCTACCACGCCCCCAATCCTTGCAGATGGAACCGATGTTGTTCGGTCTGGGCCTTGTTATAATTTGGCCCCCTTGTCCTCCTGGGGCTCTCCATGGCCCTGCCTCACTCTACGCCTCACTGGCGCTTGGGCTTTCGGCGGCCCCAGTGCTGTGCCCTCTCTGGCACCAGGGTCCCCACGCTGCTGTGGGTCCCCTATAAGGCCTCCTCCATCCCTTAATAGCCTCACCCAAGCCACCAGAATTAAACAGCAAACAAAACACAAGCCCCTGGGCTATAACATAAATTCTAACCACCCAGCTATAACCTTATTCAAGCCCTATCGGGGAATACTCCAGCCCACCACAGTATCAGGAGCTGCTTGTGCAGTCAGGCCTCTCCCCTTTGCTTGTGCAGGCAGCACTCCTTCCCCCTTGGCTGCCAGCAGGGAACTGCCAGCCTGGCCTCAGCCCTGGGGTTATATGTGGGCCAGGCCCTGCCCCTTCTGGTCAGCTGACCACTTGCAGGTGTGGGTCACTAGCTAACTCTGGTTGCCCTGGTAACCAGCAGCTGGGGCTTCTCACACACTGCTAGGGCTCTTTCCGTAACAGTTTCCTCTCTTTAAAAGGAGCAGGGCACCTAAGTGTTCTGCGACATTGTCAGGCCAAGGAAAATTCTCCTGGCTTCTCTCTGTCCAAGCCAGCCTTTTGGCAAGTAGTAGTAGATAATATAATATCTAGACCATTTTTTCTTCTGTCACCACTGAATACAAAGGATTCCTCATCCATGGCTGAGGTTAAAACAACAACAAAAATAAATTCATAATAAATTAAAAAATAATATGGGTAGGATCTGCTTCCTTTGGCCATGCACCATGTTGAAGAAGTCTAGTTCCATCTTTCCACAGGCTTCATTTTATTTCTTTGAAGAGTTCATTGTTGTTGTGGATATGTCATTAGCTGAGAGATCATCAGAGCTGATAGCTGTTGATGTTTCTGTCACTGTCTTCTCTAAGGTGTCTCATGCTCTTCTGGGCTAGGGCCAGACATTACACATAAACCAGTTTAAGTGATCAGAAACTGATTTAAACCTGTAACAGAACAGATGTTCAGTAAACATAAACCAGTTTGAAAATGACTGAAACCACTTTGAGATAAACCTGGTTGAGTGTAGTATCAGACTTAACTGATTTGGCTCAAACTGGTTTATAAAATGTCTGCCCCAGATCCCTTGCTGGTTTAAGTTAAATCAGAGTCTCCCAGCATCCCAACATCCTTCCTGGGCTGTGTGGAGCTCTCTGCTCCACAGCAGAGCTGGCCCCTCCCCTCTGCTTCTTGGCTGGAGCTCAGCATCCCTGTATCCCCCTCTCCCCACCCTCACCACTCACTGCTTAAGCAGAGCTCCCTTTCTTCTCTCTGCCACAGCACAGACTGTAGCCAGCATGTGGTATGCTAGCTAATGCTGAGAGGTGTCTGTGTATGTCTCTCTCCAATTTCGCTGGGGCAGACAGGCAGAACAGTGACCACTTAGGGCTTTTGGAGCTAATCAGCAGGTCAGCCAGTAAGCTGTTCAAGAAGTTTAAAGTAATGTGGATAGAGGCTATTGGTTTTCTAATCCAGTGATAAAGACTTTTATCAGTCCCCTGGCTGGCTTACTCGCCTGTTAGTTTGCTGCAGACAGTATGATGAAGAATGTCCTCTGTCCAGAGAGAATGTCTGTCCAGTTTCAAACCAGTTCAGCCCAGTCAGGTTAGACAAACCTGCAAAGATTGAATCAATTTAGGCTCAGGTTTTTGAATGTCTATCCCTAGCCCCGGAGAAGTTTACATCTAGACTAGACTGGCATTTTCAGAGCGTGGCTGGTTTTTATAACACACAATATAAATTAGCAGTTAGCGTACCAAATGGAAGACATAGAATCAAAATGGAGGTCTCGCATCAGCCAGAGCTAAGAATGTGATCCAGGCATATGCTTGTCACAGCCTGTTCTACAAAAATCCCAAAACTGCAAAGAAGAAAAATGGTAATAAGCTGAGTATGTTTCTTTTGCAATTAGTAATGTAGTAGGTAGGCAGAGTGGTAGGAAAGACATCTTTACTAAGCATGCTGAAAAGATAATGTTATGTATTAAGAGGCCTCTATTTATCCAAAAACAACCTGGTTCCAGCTTGAACTTCTGAGCCTCAAACTAACTTCTTCCTTAAAACTGAATGTTTTGTTCAATTCATCATACTACAAAGTGAACTCCCTGAACTGATTTACAAGGCCATTTATTTCTTGTGCAAATGCCTTCCCAATACCAGTCTCTGCTGGGACACCTACCTTGGGACATCTAATAAATTAGATGGCTAACAGTAATTATGTTGAGGGAATTAATTATAACAATTTTGACATGAGCAAACACTGCCTTTTGCTTTTCACTAGATCTTTAGCCATTACAGTCCTCAGATTACCATTGCAAGAGAAGAGATTTTTCCAACTAGAATCAGCACTG
>NW_017728906.1:193853089-193856721 GCF_001723895.1 Crocodylus porosus
TACAAACTAGTCAGGGGGGACCAGCAGGCACTGGGGAAGTCCCTGTTCCCCCAAGCACTGCCAGGAGTGACCAGGAATAACGGTCACAAGCTGGGAGAGGGTAGATTTAGGCTAGCTATCAGAAGGCGCTACTTTACGGTCAGGGCAGCTAGGATCTGGAACCAGCTTCTAAGAGAAGTGGTGCTGGCTCCTACCCTGGAGGTCTTTAAGAGGAGGTTGGATGAACACCTTGCTGGGGTCGTTTGACTCCAGTACTCTTTCCTGCCACGGCAGGGGGTCAGACTAGATGATCTACTCAGGTCCCTTCTGACCCTAGAAACTATGAAACTATGAAACGATGAAAACTTTCTCACTTTAAGGGTGGTTAAGCATTAGAACAGGCTACCCAGAGAGGTCATAGACTCTCCATCCTTGGATGTTTTAAGAGCAGGTTAGACAGACACTTGACTGGGATTGTATGGTCAGGGATGATTCTGCCATGAGCAAAGGACTGAACTAGAGGACCTCACAAGTCTTCTAGTCCCATTATTATATGATTCACATGTTTATCATTAAATTATAAATCCTGGAAGGTAGTGTCAGTACTGTATGTAAAGTACTGACATACAGTATAAAAATGCCACTTTAATACCTATAGATATCTTTCTCCCTTCTCCCCTTTATCTCAAAGGTATTTGAATGCCATATTGGACAACTGTGACTCTGGACAGGACCTTAGAATCCCTTGATGTAAACCCACACTGGGGCACCTATAACTGAAGATGACTTAACATTAAAAACTAATGGAAAATAAACTAAGCTATAGTGTCTTGTTTTACTATTTCATTAAGGAATGAGAGGGGGGAAATCATGTTTTTAAGCACTAAAGATCATATCTGTTTATTCCATGAACTTGGTTAATTTCTTTTTTTCTCATAAGCTCTCAGCTGTTAATAGCTGACAGCATTTTTTTTTCCATTTGCATTCCTAGAGATCCCTCTTTGTAAAACCTTTGCATTCAGGATGCTTCTTTTTAATAGCCTTGCTTTGTTGTACAGTGGTTTCAAAGGTGATTCTCATCAACTTGAGAAAGAATAGCAAACTATTTCCAGAGAAAAGCACATTTGAAAGGCAAAACACTACAAGGCAACAGAAATAAGAGGAAATGGTTCCACTAAAAATGAAGATCTAATTTCATGGAAAAAACAAAGCAGGGGCCCCTCCCTTTGTGACTGCCTGATCCCTGTGAGCTATCCCCAGAGCAAGTTTGCTATCTTCTAACAACCTTTTTCCCTGGACTTTTGATGCTGGCCCTCTACATTTGACAGAGCTGGCAGTTGTCCCTCTAAAGCAACGGCACACAAGCTTCTGGTGCCATGGGCCAGATAAGTGCTGTGGGGCTGGTCCATGGATAGGAATCCACATGGGATTAGTGCATGGTATCAGTCCCTGGGCTTGATTTCACATACTTGGATCTAGCCATGCACCACCCGGATTCTGCACTGTTGATTCAGATTTGACAGTGTGCTGCCCAGATCCTGTGCTGGCTTGGTCCACCACGTTTGGGATGATCCAGCCATGTGTTGCAATGATATGTCTTCAAATTTTTAGATGCTTGGAGACTCTTGTGGCCTGGTCAACACAGCTTCACAGCCTGAATTTTACCCACAGGCCAGAGGATGAGCACCTCTGCTGTAAAACACTTTCTGCTCCCTGCAAGTCCTTCTCCTGTTAGATTTTCCTTTCCCAGTTGATCAGGTCATAGCATATTCTAATAGGCATGGATCACAATCCTTCCACATTTGGCTTGCTATGGTTCTTCTTCCTCTTACTGTAACTTCAGATGGAGGGAACAATACATCTTCTAAACTGCTTATAGCAGCCTTGTTGGTAAACAGAAAGACTAGGGACAGAAATTACATACAAACTGCTTTAAATTATAGAAAACTAGCTGAAATAGTTCAAATCTGTAATGCAACAAAAGTTCAATGGACATACACCTCTTTCACATGGCTGAAACTGGAGGGCCGCACCCAGAATGGTTGCAGTATCAGACTTAACTGATTTAGCTTAAATTGCTTTATTAAACTTCTGTCCCAGATCCCCTCCAGATCCAAGTTATCTCACAGTCTCCCAGCATCCCACAATGCTTTGCACCTTTCCCACAAGCCCACTCTTACAGGATGGGCAGGTTAGCCTTGGACCAAGCTCTTGCTCCAGTCAAGCAGTGCAGCGTGCTCTAGCATCTGCCGGCTTCTGGGCTGGGCCAGTGCAGGCATGTGGTTGCATTTCTGGAATTAAAAGTGAATGTCTGTTCACATGCTTTTTGGTTCAATCTGTGCATTTTAGACTAACCTGTAAAGAATGAATTGATTCAGGGTTGGGCTTTTTGACTGTCTGTATTTAGCCAAATTGTTCAACGTGCCTGTGAGTGAGGGGTAATTATTCTTGCCCTGCTTTCAACTGCTTTCAACAGCCCTTAGCCTGAATAGACTCAACTTTAATGAGGTGTGAACAGCTAAGCAGAGGATAAGCTCAGACTCTGAGTAACACTGTAACCAGCATCACTGAGATGTGAAAAGTTGAGAGCAGGTTGTTCCCACATGAAATAGCCAACCCACTGTTTGACTGTTCCTCAGTATAAAAGAATTTGTTTTTGAAGAAATGCTTGCTGACTGCTGTGGTTGAGTTGTATTTAGAAGTTGAACTGGACAACTGGTGAAGTCTGTTCTGCCTAAATGTCTAACATTGTATGAGATATTGTTGCTGGATGTCACTTATAAACTTGCCAGTGATGATTCGGGATGAATCTGTGCATGTACAAATGGCAAAGCTACATTGTGCTCTTCGACAGCTCTTTGAACAAAAAAAATAGAACAAAGCTGGCAAGCTAAAAATCTAGAAATCTGAGGAAATAGAGGATTGTTTAGGCACTCACTGTAGGCAATTGTTCAATTCACAGGATGTAAAATTTTCTCTGGTTTTGATATGACAATCCTTAGTTGGCAGGCAAGGAATCCAGTGCAATAGTCAAGGTAGTGGGTTGAAGTTTGAAGGACCCGGCTCAATTTCCTGCCTGTATTGTGAGATCAGTTAAGTAATTTAGTCCTACTGTTGCACAGTCTGCCATCTTTAAAGTGAAAAAATAGCACCTTCCTAATACAGGGTGTTGTGAGGTACTGCACGTGGGGATATAATGTCGATCCTCTAAGCAACTAAGATAGGTATCTCAACTGATTCATTTTCCTCTGCTTTCCACCTTGTGGAATTATTTCACTTTTACAGCTCATAAAGCCTTGCATCTACCAGAATATTATACAGTGTATATTATACAGTTTGAACATGTATAAAGTATTATTTCCACAAGGCATAAGGCAGTAGAGATTAAAATCAAGAAGTGCTTGTGCCAGATATTATGAAAAAACTTTGTATCAAGTGGCTAATCTGGAGAAGAAGTTGAATTTCTGGTAGTGAGAGTTGTGGGTTTTTTTTAATGAAAGTCAAACAAACTTTTATCTGAGATGGTTTAGAGATGATGAAGGCCTGAACAGAAGGTTGGACTAGATGATATTCCAGACCTATTTTTTTATTCTTATTTTTAAGTAGACGGACACCAGGTTTGTCTAGTAAGAGGATTTTCAAATATTTTTTTA
>NW_017728906.1:193857816-193863384 GCF_001723895.1 Crocodylus porosus
AAATGGTTTCTCAAGGTCCCTTCCACCCTTACTTTTCTATGAATCTATTTTCCTATGAACTCAAGTTCCATTTTTACAAGTTGAATAATAACCTAAGCTGTGCTCAGTTGAAGAAACAACAACTTTTTTTTCTTAGTCTGGACAAAACCTAAAGTAATACTTGACAAAGCTGTATGCTCCAAATAAAGATCAACATGATTTTTCTATCATGTGGCATGACTGAGACAGTAAGAGTAAAAATACAATAGCAGAGGTTCATCTTATTGAAATATTTCCTGGGGAATTTCACAGATCAAACTAAAAATAAAATAAAGTGAGGACAGACCTTAGTCCCTTGTGTATAAGTTTTGAAAGGAGGCACTTTTGAATGAGCCTGCCTTGAGTGAAGTTGGGTATTCATCTAAAATAGATTAGAAATTGAAGGTCAAATCCTGAATCCATTGATGTTGAGGCCAAAAATAGCACCTACCTCATTGAAGCAGGAACTCAACTCATATATTTTCTTTTACATTCTGTATCTCCCAATTCACCCCTCCTTTAACACAGTAGTGAACCAGTCACCTTCTCTTACACAAAAAGTGATTATTTCCTAGCTTCTAATAAAGGTCATTTTATTTTTTTTATACTTGGTAAAGTTTTCTTCATTATATATAGTCAGCTGACATGCAATTTTTAACATATCATCTGTAAGACTCTTCTTTTACTGAGAAAGGGCACTATAGCCCTTTCTTAATGAAGGACATTCTTCATGTCAAAAGGTTGGAGAAGTCATTTAATAAACCTAATTATATTTCACATAGAAGAAGGGATGCCCCCCAAAAAGATGGTTTAGGAGGATGATTTCCCTGACTCCTAATGATTTTAAAAAAACTATCACAGTCTAGTAAGAGATTTCATACTGATAGATGTATCTGCTTTAGCTAAGATTCATAAACAGACTAGATCCTCAAGGATTTATAAGAAATTAAATTGTGCAGAGGGTAAATTAAATGCTTTTCTCTCTGGAAAAAAGAGTCTCTCAGGTGGGATGGCTAAAATAATTCAATTATAAAAGGCAGGCAAATTACTTGCTTTTCAAATTAGTGAAAAAAAAAGATATAAATTACTCCAGAATGGATCTCTTAAAAGATAAACTTGGAAATGGGAAAATTAATACCAAAGTTATTTCTGCTTAATTTGAAACTTTTTGTCAAAGACTTTGTGTATGTACAAACTATGTACCGACTGTAAACCAATCCGTTTACTCAATCTGTATGTAAACCCAACCCATTTAACTGCCTTCTGACAAATCTGCAAGCCCACATGGCTTTTCCTCTGATATCTTTTAAAAACCTTATAAACTTCATATTAATGCTCCCCCTAATCATGATGCACAAGGGCTGAGTGGAGTCTTGACTGCATCAGCCAGTACAGAATCATAGACAAACAGGGTGGAAAAATTCTTCCTAAATCCAAGGGGTAGGAGGAAAGAGTTCTTGTTCCTCAGCGAAAGGAGGAAACCAGGATCCATTTGGGACTTCTTGAATTACAAACATTGTTCTGGTTTGGTAGCAGTGAGATTATGTTCTGGCCATTACTGAGGGCTTACTCTGCTTTCACAATCTATCTCTAGGGACTAGAACAGGAACAGGGATGGATCCAGAAGCGCTGCAGTGGTGTGGCTGCACCTCTCTTTTGGATTAAATTGCACCACAGGAGCCTCTAAGGACTTTGTAAAGTCATCTCTCCCTTCCCCTTCCTGGCAAAGGCACACCCCCTCCCCACCCCTTCACCTTCTCCCCTGCCTGCCTTTCACTACTGTCTCCAGCAGCACGGAAGCATCAGAACACTTCCTTCTGTGGGCGACTGGTGCTGCTTTAGTCAGGAGGGACACATGCCCCCCCAGCGACCAGTCAGTGAAAGGGGCGGGGGGTCCCCTTGCGGCCAATTGCTGCGGTTGATCACTGTGGCTGCTTCCAGAAGTGGCTGCGGCTGCTTCTGGGAGTGCCACAGTACTCCACTCCCCGGCTGTCATTTGCAGGGTGGGCACCAGCATTCCCACCTGCCGCCACTGCCTGTCACCTAAGCAGCAAATGCAGCTGGTCAGGGGGTGCACGTATACCCCCATGGATGAACACCTGGGGATGCAGATAGCAGCAGCAGGGTTAGACAAGGGATTCCCCTTCCCCACTCCTGCTCCAGGACTGAGCAGCATGAGGCTACTCTCCAGCTGCCTCGTTGCCGCTGTCTCCTCCCCAGCTGAGCCCAGCTCCAGTTCAGCTCAGCTGGCTCTCTTGTGGAGAAAGCAGCAGTGACAGGCAGGGGTGTACGGAAGGAAGGAATGGAGAAGGGGTGTGCTTTGGAGCAGGAAGGGGAAGGGAGTGGGGATTTTCTTCTGCTTTAGGGTCTTTCCTGCACCCTCGCCCTTTGGGAAATCCTGGATCTGCCTCTGGATAGGACCTTTGGTATTGGCCCACTTGATGCAAAACTTTCAATCCTATGGAGACTGGACTCTGCTGTTCTCCTGCCCCACACTGCTGCTTAGGAGCAGGGAGGCAGTTACTCCTTGGTGCACATGTGTAAGGCAGCTCACAGTTCAGCCTCTGGCAAACCTGAGAGGTGGCTCATTCATGGAAGTGGAAAGTGAATAAAAAAATCACTGATGCTTTTCTCTCAAGGTGTTTTAATCTCTCTTTGTTTTCTTGGCTGCAGAAATAAATGATGAATAGAACTAGTCCAGATATTCTAAACCAACAGCTCACCAGATGTCCATTTGGACAAGTTTTGGGGACTTGCTGTGTCAGACTTGCACTCAGACTGCGTGAAATTTGTTTAGCAATACATGTTGATGGTCTGCTAAACAATAACAGATTGTCACACTCTTTGTATAATGCTACGCATATTTCTAGATTCACTGTGTTTAGTGATACCAATGCAAAATAATCTGTGTTGGAGAAAGCACAGTTATGCACTTGCAACGGATACAAGTTTTCATCAGAGGACAGTATACAATCACAGTGCCATAGAAAAATAGGGGTAGAAAGGACTTCAGAGGGCTGTTCAATCTAACATCCTGTTTACAGCAGGATTATCCCTGTCTAAATTGTCAGATCAGCATTAGTATAATCCTCTCTTAAAATGTAGTGGTGGAAATTCTACAACCTTTCTACATAATCTGTTCCAATACATAAATGCCTTCATAGATAGAAAGATTGGCCTAATATCTAACCTGAACCTCCACTGTTGCAATTTAAGTCTGTTGCTTCTTGTCAGATCCTCAGTGGACACAAAGAAAAATTGATGACCATCCTCTTCATATCAATCCTCTTTATATCCAGACTCTAGTACCAGACAGTCTTCTCTTCTTCATGCTAAATAATTCAACTTCTTTTAACCTATATATGTCCTGTTTTCATGAATTTGGGTAATTTTTGTTTCATTTCTCTGGATTTTTCTAATTTGTCCATGTCTTGAAATGAGGTTTCCAGAACTGGGCACACTATGCCAAGTGAGGATTTACATTGCTGAAAGGAATAGAAGAATTACTTTTTACTGTTTATACAAGCTTGTTTCAAAAACTAATGCCAATTTCAAAACAAAATCATTTTGTGTGAAATGATTATTTACTGGACCATGCCACTTCTCTACATAGTCATAAGCGATGCATGCATTTGACAATAGCACCATCCATGTTCCATGCTGCGGTGTAGTTTCCCAGTATGTCAGACATACAGCCTGGCCAGGCATTTTGCTATTAGTTTCTGAAATCCCCTCCCAGACCCCATATGTGATTAAATTTTTTAGCAACAGTATCTCCCACTGACTAATTTTCACCTTGTGAGCTACTGTAACCCCCAAAATTTCTGCTGTATTGCAGCCTAGCCAGTTGGTCCCCAGGAGGGCATTTGATTGTCCTTCCTAACTGTAGTGTTTTACATAGGTCCTGACTGAATTTCAGTCTATTTCAGTCCATTTTTTCAAGTTTTGAAGGTCACTTTGACTCCTTATCCTGTCCTCCAAAGTGTCTGTTCCCTGCTCAGCTTGATGTCATCTTCAAATTTACCCAAAGTCATTCAGTTCCATTCTCTAAGTTATTAATGAGGACATTGAATTGTACTGAATCCAGGATAGATCCCTAGGAAACCCCATATGTACTGACTGTACACCCAATTAGTTTCAGCAGAGTTACTTTTCATTCACAAACGAGTATGCAGAGTAAGTTCCACTGAGGTGACATTTCAGACGTCAGACTATATATTGCTATAGGGGACCCAGTTAAGTTTTATTATATAGATGACATCAATAACAGCTGAATTGGCTTCAGTGGAATACTCACATTAAGAGCTGTCCAATCATCACAGTGGCAACTCTGGTGAAACAGGATATTTCCCGATGGCAAAGCTGGCAGACAAAGATGACAATAACCACAAACACTGCCTTGTGGCTTGACTTGGGAGGGGTGAAAGCTAAGGGAGTAAACCCCCCAAAAAATCTGGAGTGGAGCCCCTAAAGATCCCCAGATCTCTTTTCCTCCCTTTCTTGAAGATAGGCATCACGTTGGCCTTCTTTCAATCTTCGGGTACTTTACCTGAGCACCACGAGTTCTCAAATATCCTTGCTAGTGGCTGGGCTATGATGCTCCTTAAGTACTCTGGGGTGTAATCTGCCAGGACCAGCTGCCTTGAAGGTGTCCAGCCTCTCTAGATGTTCCTTTAAAAGGTCTACACTGATGTTGGGTATAAATTCACCCTCACCCTGGCCACCCCGCATCATGTTAGGCAGGGCAGTCCCTATGGGCTGGTGAAAAACCAACACAAAGTACCCATTAAGCAGGTTGGCTTTTTCCTGGGTGTTGATTGTCAGTTGTCTCAGTTAGTTTAGCAGGGGTCCAATGTTGCCCTTGCTTTTCTTCTGACTCCCCAAATACCTGAAAAAGGACTTTTTATTGTTCTTGATACATTTAGCCAGTTGGAGTTTGGTTGCAGCCTTGGCTTTCTTGGTTTACTCCCTACACGTACCAGTGCAGGATACTCCTCCTTAGTGGTGATTCCTGCCTTCCATCCTTTATAAGCCTCTCTTTTTAGATGCAGGAGGTCTGCGAGTTCTCTGCTGAGTCAAAGGTATTGCTGTGCCCTTTTGCTGCTTTTCCTCAAAGATGGGATGGACAACCCTGGTCCTTTCAGGATCGCTCCCTTAAGGAACAACCACTCATCTTGGACTCCCCTCCCTGTTGAGTCATGGTCCCTTAGGGCCTTGACAACAAGTCTCCTGAGCTTATTGGTCAGCTTTCCTAAAGTTGAGGACTTCTGCATTGCTGACTGACTTGCCAGCTTTGCTATGGATATTAAAAGTTGTCAGGTCATGGTCACTGTCTCCCAGATTTCATTTTGATTCTTAGGTCAGTGACTAGATCACCTCCTTTGGCCAGTACCAGGCCCAGTAGTGCTTTACCTCTTGTCAGTGCATAGACTTTTTGAGTCAGGTAGAGCTCGTCCATGCATGTGAGGAAGCTTTGTGACCATTTGGATTTGGCCGAGTGTTTTTCTTATGAGATGTCCGGGTAGTTGAAGTCTCCCATGATGACCATGC
>NW_017728906.1:193863859-193868894 GCF_001723895.1 Crocodylus porosus
TAGAAGTAACTTGGCACTGTCCATGATCTGGACATAGGGCCCTGATTATCACACGTTCATGAGACTTCCATGCTATAATCATTATGTGATCCTATCAGAGTACTGACTATGATACCGATCATTCATTGGTATACACTGAAGTCAAACTGCATTCCAGGAAAGTGTACAAGAGCAAGACTTTACTATGAATAAATGTTGTGTGACTGAAAAATGAAGACACATCATCCCAGTTCATTAAAACTGTCACCAGGGCTGTATCATATCTTTAGTCATGTAATATTGCTGAGGAGAAATGGGTTCAGGTCCAAGGAGACATCTATTAAACTGCCTTGGACTCTTATGGTACCTTGCATCTCAGCTCCAATGACTGGTTCAATGAGAAATCATCCAAATTGATCCCAGTCATAGAAAAGAAATCGTAAGCTCTCCTTAAATATAAGTATGACCCTAGCCACTCCAACTTGCAGGCACTTGGAGAGATCTGGCAAAAGGTCAAATGTACAGTGAGATGATGTGCAAACAATTATTGTCTACAACTGTGCAAAAATATCCAAAAAACTGCTAACCAAGGCAACGTGCAAGCATTCTATGAGGGCATCAGAAAGCTCTCAGGCCTGTTCCAAGTAAGACTTCCCTTTTAAAATCCTCTACAGGTGAAGTCATCACTGACTGCAATAAACAGATGGATCAATGGATTGAACATTACTCAGAACTCCACTGTCATGAAAATGTGATCTGTGACTTCTCTGCCAGCACACTTGAAGACATCTCAACTCTGACGGCACTTGATCATGAACCTACCGTAGATGGAGTAGAAAAAGCCATCGACTAGTTTGCTTGTTGTAAAGCCCCAAGTGAGGAGTGCATACCAGCTGAAGTACAGGAAATCTGCCCACTTTTTCAATTTGCACAAATTAATATGTATATGTTGGAGAGAAGGTGAAGTTCCTCAAGACATGAAGGATGGAACCATAGTCACTTTGTACAAAAACAAAGGTGATACGAGCAACTGCAGTAATTATTGCAGTATATACTTACTGTGCATTATTGGGAAGCTGTTCACCAAAGTTGTCCTGCTAGGACTGCAGACCCTTGAGGATGGAATCTACCCTGAATCTCACTGTGGTTTCAGATCCAGTAGATCTGGTGGATATGATATTTTTCATGAGACAGCTACAAGAAAAGTCCCATGAACAAAGGAAATCTGTACATAGCATTTGTCGATCTCACCAAAGCTTTTGATCTTGTTAGCAGGATAATTTGTTCTGAATCCTGAAGAAGATTGGCTGCTCTCCTGAGCTCCTGAGCATCATCAAGTCCTTCCATGTCAGTATGCGTGGAACAGTGCAGTTCTGTGTGTCATATTCAGAAGAATTTGAAATCAAGAGTGATGTCAAACTGGGCTATGTCCTAGTTCTGAAGCTTTTTGGGATTTTCTTCACTGTCCTCCTCAAATATCCATTCAGTCACTGTACAGAAGAAATACACCTTCAGACCAGATCCAATGGGAAAATTTTTAACCTTGCTTATCTCTAAATGAAAATAAAAACCCAAGAAGTTCTTATCCATGAAATGCTCTTTGCTGATGATGGAGCAATTGTTAGTCATTCAGAAGCATGACTGCAAAGTCTCATGGATTGCCTTTCTCATGCTTGTGACTTTTTCGATCTGACCATTAGCCTAAAGAAGATAGTAGTCATGGGTCAACAAGTTGACCAACCCTCCAGAAGTTAGAATAAATGATGAAAGCCTAAAAGTGGTTGAAAAATTCACTTAATTGGGCTCCACCATTTTCCAAAATCTTGGCTTGGAAGCTGAAATTAATGCTTGCATTGGAAAGGCAAGAAATGCCATGGCTAAATTTCACAAGAGAGTTTGGAAGAACAGAATGCTTGCTCTGTTGACAAAGATATCTATCTATGGTGCTTGCATGCTTATCTCTCTATTGTATGGCAGTGAAATATGAACTCTTTATTGTGAGGAAGAAAGAAAACCGAACAGTTTCCAACTTTGATGTCTCCACTGTATCCTGGGCATAACATGGTGTGACAAAATCTCTAGCTTTGCTGTTCTGGAACAGGCCAAGATACTGGATGAGACAGAGAAATCTCCTTTGGTTAGGATATGTGAATTGTATTAGCGATGGCCAAATCCTCAAGGTCTTACTCTATAGTGAGCTGGCCACTAGAAAACATCAGCTTGGCCAGCTCTAACTCCATTTTTTTGATGTCTGAAAGAAAAATCTTTGTGAGCTGTGCATCGATGGTCAATGCTGGGAATCAATCACTTTGAACTACTGCTAGTGGAAAGCTGTTGTGAAGCAGGGCCTACATTGCTTTGAGATAAACTAGAGAAGAGGCATCAGAAGCAGACAAGACAGATGGTACTTGGCATGCCAGTGCAAGTTCACCCAAGTTTGTGTGTGCATCTTGCTAGAGGGTCTGCTTATCATGCATCAGACTCCTCAGCCACACAAGAAGCTATGGTGGTACTTGGTAACCCACCAAAGGCTCAATCTCCATGGTCTCCCAAGACTGATGGCTCCCAATGATGATGAATACTCTAGTTATTATATGGGTCCACTTGCATAGTAAGTAGAAGACATAGGCTGTAAGGTCCACCTTAGTCTGAGAGTGTTTAAACCCATTTTCTAGGAGGGTGCCCTAAACACCTGTCACTGTTCACCTCACCTGTTGAAACCAAGCTGCTAGGCATCCAGAAATGCCATACAAGGATATGGAACTATTCAGCCTAGAAAAGAGAAGACTTGGAGGGATTTGGTGGCAGCTTACAAATATATCAGGGGAGAGCATCAGGGGCTAGGCAAACAACTTTTCACCAAAGTGCCCCAGGGGAAAACCAGGAGCAATGGTCATAAACTCCTAAAAGGAGGTTTCAGACTGGATATAAGAAAAAACTTCTTTACAGTTTGTCTGACCAGACTATGGAACAGACTTCCAGTGGGGGTGGTGCAGGCACCTACCCTGGAGATCTTAAAAGGAGACTGGATGCTCACCTTTCTGGGTTTATTTAACCCTAGAAGTCTTTCCTGCCTAGAGCAGGGGGGCTGGAACCAAAGATCTCATGATCCAGCCCTTAACTTCTGTGAATCTGTGGATTTCCTTTGCAAGGGAAGAAGGAATCTTGGGCTCTGATCCTGCCTCCACAACTGGTTATGAAATTTACATTAGATAATCACTGGTTAAAAACCAGAAATAACCAAGGCAGAAGGGGTTTCCTGGGGAGTTTTCTGGTGGCGGCAGGAGCATGGCGTTAGTGGCAGGAGCATGGTGGCAGTGAGCAGGGAGCTCCCCCAGACGCTGCTGGCACTGTGTGGGGAGGAGGGAGGCAAGCGCTGACCACGGGTTGGCAATCACAGGTGCCACTGGCAGCGTCAACAGCATCTTTTTGCAGGGGGTGCACCGCCACGTGCAGGAGGTGAATGTGTATCCATGTGCATCCCCTACACATTACCCCTGAGTGCCCTCATAACTGGTTTCTCTTATTGTTCCCCTGGGTCTTACACAGTTGGCTACGAAGGGCCGCAGATTCTGGTGGTTAGGACACTCTCCTGGGAAGCAGGCAATATAGGATTGGACCTCCTCAGTCTCACACTACTTAGGTGAGTTCTCTAATCAGGAGGATACTGTGCAAAAGGTTGCATGTAAGAGTTGCCATGGGTGCTGGCCTACATACTAAATTCAGTGCTGTCAGTCTGAGTTATGTGTGCTCTGTGTCATTTAATGGATCGGGGATTTAGATGGGCTTTTGGTGCCTCCCAACTCTGATCTGGATCACAGCATTGCATAGGCAGGAGTTGAGCATCTTGCTGCTTGCCATGATGGCACGTGAATATGTTCAAGATGCTTAATATTGATATCTAAGGATCAAGGTATCATGCTGGAAACAGAAGTTAGGCAGCAAACTGTTTCTAGAGTGTGTGCAAGTAGCCATTGGATTGACTTACCTCGGGGCACATCACTTGTGGCCTTTGAAATGTGATTGGGTATCTTTCTAAAAGTTATGCTCAAGCTCAGCCAAAAGTTATAGGCTTCATGCCAGAAGCACATAGAGAAATGATCTAAGCTGTGCTATGCAGGTAGTTTAACTGGATGATCATAATAATCCCTTCTGGCCTCAGTTCTGTTTTTATTGTAACCTAGGTAATACCCAAGTATGTATTCCCCTCTCCAATGAAGGGACTGTTAGCAGGGCAGGTACGCTGTGGGGGGTTGAACTGCTGGCTGCATGTAGTTTTTCTCCTTCCCCTATAGAGCAAGGCCAGGACACAGGATTACCATAACTATATACAAATTTAGTAAGACATAAAAATTATAAAATTAATAATTACATACATATAGATGACTTACAAGGACTATGGACAGAATATTTACATATCTACGCAAACTCTATAAACAGGAGTAGAATCCAAAGGGTCAAAACAAGTGTCTCATTAAGGCATACAAACTTATACTCTATTGGAATACCAGTTTACAAAACATGAGGTGCAAGCTTACAAAATATAAGGTGCAGGATTCACAAAGCCTTAGACAGAGGGTTCACAAATAAAAAGATGCAGGTCTCCATGAAAGGGAAGAATACCCCAGGGTGATAGCTGGGCCCCTAAGAAAATAAGAGGGAAAGGATATCCCAATGCCCTGCAGGCCCCTGTAACCCACTCAAATAACCTGGCTGCCTGCCCTCAATACCTGGGAACCCTCCTGGCTGGGGTTTCTTTTCCAACAGCGAACCCCAGAACTGGCAGAGGGAACCCTCCTCCCCTGTGGGAATCCCCTTCCTGGGCAACTCGTGATTAATGGGGCCCTGTCGAAGTGGCATCTGTATTTGGAGAAAAGTTGTCTCCTTCTTCCATGGAGGGCCTCACGGCATTGGGGCATTCTTAGTTTCCTGCACTGGTGGTCCTGCCTTGTGCCAGGGACCGGTATGGACAGCTAGAGACCCTCTGGGTAAAAATTCGTGGGGAATACGGCACAGGGGACACAATGGTGGGAGTCTACTACAGACCTCCCACTCA
>NW_017728906.1:193870036-193882745 GCF_001723895.1 Crocodylus porosus
TGCTGGGATCCTATGACCCCAGCTGACTTCCTGCCCTTTGGGCAGGGGGCTGGACTCGATGATCTCCTGAGGTCCCTTCCAGCCCTGATGTCTATGAAATCTATGAAATCTATATTATGAGTCTACTTATTTAGGCCGCAGTTCCTCAAGGCACTTATGCATATACTTCATAAGAATTAAACACATGCTCAAGTGGCTTTCTAAATCAGGTTCTTATGAAGCAGAAGAGAGAGGGCCCAGTTTTTTTGTCACTTATTCCAGTACAACTCAGCAATAACTCTTCTGAAGTAAAAGGAATTATAACTAGTATTAAATAGATGTACAGGAGTAGAGAAATTGGCCTACTCTTTCTAACTAAAGATTTAGATAGATTTTCCCTCTTACCAATGAGAAAACAAAAACATTTGTACGTTGAAGTTACTCCAAGAGCTTCTGAACAAACTCAAGTTACATATTTGTGACCTAAGCGGCAGTCTGGCACATTAATTCACTTTACTCCTGGAATCTAATGAAAAACATTTCCCATTTTGAAACCGAGAGTAGGCAATCTGAATTTATCTGCAGATCAGATGCACAAATCACAGAGAACATAATGAATAAATCATGAGAGTTTTCTAGATTACATTTTATGCTGGCCCAACTACTGTATTTGTAATGTGTGATTACTGTAATCACAGTTCAGTTAGTATTGCTTATAATCTAAAAAATGAGCCACAGAAGTCCCTGGACCAATAAAATCTTTTTTTATTTTTTGTTCTTACTCTGAGATAAAACTGTTAAAGCAATAACTGAACCAGTATATACCCAAGCCTGTTGTGGGATGATGGCTAGTACCACAAATCAACAAAGCTGGATTTCCTTTATGGTGGTAAAACATGCCACATCTATTGTGCGTTCCATAAAGAATCTTAGCTGGTGAGTTTTAATTAATTTGCTCTTAGACAAACTAATTGTCTATTGTTTTAGCTAACGGCTATTTTACTTAAAAAAAAAATCAAATACTTTATACCAAAGAAATACAGCAACACTTTTCTCTGAGAACAGAGGGTTCTCTTTGACAGTGGCCATTAAAAAGATTTAATGAAATCACCCAGACTTATTTGAAGCTGGCCTAGGAACATTTTTATACTCAATCTGCACATCAGTATTAATTTTTTAGCACAGATGGAGGTTTTATTGGTACCCAAGGAAGGCACTACAAAGGAAGATTACTGGAATTTCAAGAGGCAAGTAGGGTGCACAGAAGGCAGGAATTCTTGCAGAGGCAAGTATGAGATTAGAGCTAGGAAACACTGGCCAAATTAAAATGCAAAAATAAAAAACCAAGTGGTGCAACAAGGAGCTGTTGGAAGGCACTTGTGACCAATTTACCTGCTACCTATGTATAAATTAAACTGAGTATGTGCTCAAAAGGATATTACAGCGGCACCCAACTGCTCTGTTATAGTTAAAAGTCTGTCAGTCATTCCATTATAAGGCCTCTTTTTGAAGGATTTATAACCTGGTGGTAACAATTGGCTTCATGTTGGTCTTAGCATTTCTGTACTTTCTAGGATGCTGTGAGCAATTTTCAAAGAAAACTGAGAAGCCCTATCTAGCTCCCACTGAAACCAGTCAGAGTTTGGCCATTGATTAGAGCTTTAGGTTTGAATTTTTTGTTCAGATCAATTCTACGTAAATATTGGAAGGTGCAGGAGGATTTGCAAACTTTCTTTACAAAGGCTCTACCATTAAAAAAATAAAAACCTTTCAGGTTTTGTAAAAAAACTTTTCATATTTAAAACAGAAGCCTGAAAGGGACAGGTATTATATGCACTACAGCTGCTAGATAGTACAAGTCACTTGAATTACTAAACTGGCATTACAGACAAGAAATATACAGTTGCAGGTGGACACGCTCCTGTTCTGACTTACAAAGGAAGTTAACATCAGCTCACAATTATTCCAGTAGTGTCATAAGTAAATTACCAATAGGCTTTGGGTGAGATTCTTCCCTATCTAGATAACACCCTTTGGGTTCTATGACTATATACGTAACAGCCTCATTGGATTTTAATATTTTATCATATTATTACAATGTACTATTTGCCAGATGGTGAAGGGATGTACAGAGAGAGGCTAAGAATCTGGAACTAAGGGTTAGGTCCAGTAAAGGCACCTGCAGAGATGTGAAGACCTGGGGAAAAAAAAAAAAACAACAGAAAAATTCAGAAAAAAATGTTTTTTTTCCCATTTGTTTCTGAGGATTTTTTTGTTTGTTTTTTTCCAGTCAAAAATTTTTGGAAAAATGAAAAAAACTTCTTATGAAATAGTTTTTTTAGAATAATCAAAAAAATGTTAAGAGAAGGTGTTCATATATTACTACCCTTTACTCCCCCCAAATGTTTTCTAATAATAGTATTAGGAAGACTTTTATGTAAGACTATCAACAGTCTCAGATCAGTACAATTCCTGTACGCTGAGGACAAGCAGTAGAGGACAACTCTCAAATGCAGGAGCAAGATGCATTTCTGCTCCCAGGGGGCACTGCCATTTTCACAAGAGAAGGAAGAAGAATTCAGTGCCTTCATTGCTTGTGGATTTCCTCTGTTGTTGACTTTTGATCTAGAGGTTGGGGGATCTGCTCCCGTCCTCCTGTCTAGGCCCCAAAGGACTGGGAGTGGATACTGGCAGCAGCATCCATTCATTTCTGTAGAGATTAGAAACAAAGAGTTTATTACTTGCTCGAAAGCCTTAGGAGATGAGATGGAGCAAGTCTAAAGGTTTCGAAGTTGGAAGGAACCTGCCTCCCCCTGGCCCTGTGACCTCGATATCGACAGAAATACAGAAGCAGCACAAAGGAGCTGAAATAAAGTATACTTCTTTATTGGAAGGTAAGAGTTTAAGTTTCTCTCAGTTCAGTATATTAAACTATACTTTAGCCACATTAGTATATTTTCATAACCTATGTAATTTATAATTGAATTCCTACTAATCTGATGTTTGTGACAAATCCCGCAACCTTAGCAGTGAGGTAAGGCCTGTAGGGCAGGGAAGTTGTTCACAGTTAACTCTGAGGAGATTTCTTTTCCATCCATTACTAAATCTGCACATGCTGTAGGTTAGTGTTTACATATGCAAGCTAGCCACTAAATTACATTTTTCTTTTTTCTCCCTCAGCAAAATGGTGCCACCAACTTCTAGCATATGGAAGCATTTTCACGCTGCAAGTTATTCTGAAAAAAAAATGGGATTTGCAAATACTGTAAAATGAAATACACATTTCCAAATGCTACTAGGATGACCAAACACATCCTTGTATGTAAGAAGTGTCCTGGAGACATTAAAAAAATCCTTCATGGGTGTAAGTGAGGAGGAGGTAGATCATGATGGTGAAAGTGCAAGTAGCTCGTTCCAACATTTTTGATCCAGAAGTCCTCCTACTGCTGTTGCTGCTGCTTCTATAACATCGACATCACAAAGGGTTGCCCAATCAGCATCCTCAGGTAACCAAATATTGCAACCAGCTGTATACAAAAGACTCTCAATAGCTTCATTTGTTGACAAGATGACACCTGAAGATCGGGAAAAAATTGGCCAAGGTCTTACAAGAGCAATATGTTCTTCTGGGATCACCATTGTCAATAACTGAAAATGCATACTAGCAGGAAGCTTTTAAATTGCTAAGACCATCATACCATTTGCCCAGCAGACACTCTTTGAGCAAGCCTCTTTTAGATTCAGAATATGAGTGTGTAATGCAATCTGTGCAAGGAAAAATCAATGAAACACTGTGTCTTGCAGTACTTACAGATGGATGGACAAGTGTGGAGGGAGAAGGAATCATAAACTTTGTGATAACAACACCTCAGTATTTTACAGAAGCATTGAAACAGGAGAGAATGGGCATACTGCAGGGTATATCAGTAGTGAAATATGTGAAGTCCTACAGAAGATTGGGAGTGGTAAATATTTACTTTGCTGACTGACAATGTAAGTAACATGAAAGCAGCACGGGAGAGCATAATAGATAAATATCCCCATATTACTGCAATAAGATGTACATCCTATGGGCTAAACTTGCTTCTTAATGACATCATAAAGTTGGACTCTCTGCCAAAGATCTATAGAAGGGCAAACAAAATTATAAAACATGTAAAAGCTACTCATATTGTAGCTGCAGTCTTTAAGAAGAAGCAGGAACAAAAGAATGCAAAGAATCAAATAGTGACACTCAAACTGTAATAAAACTAGATGGGGTGGGGTGGTGATCTCATTTTAAAGTTTACTAAAAAACAAAGAAGCTCTTAAAGCAACAGTAATAATTGAGGATCTTAACGTGCCCAGAAGTGTCAGAAACACTGTACTTGATGAGGGTGTCTTCTGGATTCAGCTGCAGAACCCCCTGAAGATTCTAAAGCCAATTTCTTCAGCAATCACTGCGTCTGAATCAGACTTTTGTCAGGGCTTCCTTACCAAATGGCCCAGATAAAATCAGCTGGTTTTGAGAATCTAAATGCATCTCCACTTAGAAGTACAGAACAAAGAAAAGTGAAAGACTTTATTAACAGACAGGAAGAATTTTGTTACCAATCAATTCATGCTCCTGCAAATCTCTTGGATGCAAGATTCAAAGGCAGAAATGTTAGTGATGATAGCACTGCTACTGCATTTGACTGGATAACAAAACAAGCAACACACTTTGGACTTGAAGTTGGAAAGGTACTTTCTAATATTGCAGAACATTTTCAGGTATTTGATCCAGGAATGCAGTCTTGGACTCTGCCAAGCATATCTCTTCTGCAACATGGTAGCAAGGCCTTTGCACGACATAGCCTCTGACTCCTGTTGCATCTTGCCTGCTTCAGATTCCAACATCTTCTGCAGCACATGAAAGAAACTGGTCTGTATTTGGAAATACTCATACCGAATCAACAAATAAACTAACAAGTAAAAGAGTATAGAAGCTTGTCTTAATCCAGGCAAGCCTTCAGTTTTCAGAAGTCCATGAACATGTTAAAAATGAAGGATCAGAAGAAGCAGAAACTGCTGATAGTGATAGCTCAGAAAATGAGACTGATTAGACAAAGTTTCATGTAGCAAAATTTGTATTCAATGAGTCTCATTTTCCCCCCTTTTTTCACAGCTCTTTTTCAAAAAATGAGTGCTTTCTGTATCTGCTTGACATTGTAAAGGAGACTAAGTCCAGAATACATAATAACTTTCTTTGTTTTACTATTATGTTGATGGTTTCTTCTATTTTCAACTTAAATTTTTGTCTGATTCTCATAAACTGGTAAAAACTAAGAGATGCTAGATTCCTTAGAGTTCAGCAGCTTGTAGCTTCATTTGTAACAAAAATTAAAAACATTTTAAAGTAAATTCAATGAGTAAATTTCTAATTGTCTGAATAAACTATACTTTTACATTGAATAAATGTATCAAACATGATAACTTTATTTTCGAAACAAGTTATACATAATACATTTTATATTTTTAAAGTAGCAAAGTGAATTTAGATTTGTAAAAAGTGCTAAGAAAATAAGTATTGCAAATATTTAAATTTTTCCAAAAATTTCATTTTTTTTTCCAGGAAAAAAACAGAAAAAAACCCACTTCTTTTTCCGGGGCGTCAAAACTTCCAGAAATTTTATATCTCTAGGCATCTAGAAGTTGAGTGTTAGGCTCCCAGCCCAGGGAGTAGAGTCCAGAACTCAGAGTTTGGTTCCAAGATGCCTTTTACAATATATGAGTAGTGTTAGGCCCCTCAGTGGGAGATCAACAAACTGAACAGGGCTCCTTCTTTACTTTTAAAATGGAGTCACCAGCAAAGGAATAGGACATGGTCGTAACCACCTTTTATAGGACGGTATAGCAATCAGTGCACTCAGTGAGGAAGTTAGATAGAGATCAGCCTAAGGAGGTTCAAATCTATTTCTCCTATCTCCAAGGAGAGTTTGCTGATTAGTAGACTGAAGAGCAGTATTCCCTCCTGTGTGCTCTCTTTCTCTCACTTTTCCCACAAATCTTTAGGGGCAGTAAGTTATCCAGAGCCAAAGGATCCCAGCAAGATAAACATCCAAATGTTTCTTGAAAGTGTCCAGAGTAGGTGCTTACACTACTGCTGGGGCGAGTCTGTACTAGGCCTTAGGGGCTCAGACAGTAAAGACATTTTTCCTTATGTCCAGCCTAAAATGTTCTTGTAGGTGTTTATGACTGTTAGACCTTGTCATCTGTTGGGGTGCTTTGGTGAACAGACGTCCCTCTGGATCCTGATGCATACCCCTGATGTACTTGTAGGCTGCCACCAGGTCAACCTGAGCCTGCGCTTTTCCAGGCTGAAGAGTCCCATAGCTCACAGCCTCTCTTCATAAGTCCTATTCTCTTGCCCTCTGGTCATGCATGAGGCTCTCCTCTGGACTCTCTCTCATCCTTCTTGAATTATGGAGCCCAAAATTGGATGCATTACTTCAGTTGTGGCCTCACCAAGGCTGAGTACAGTGGGAGGATGACATCCTTGGTCTTGCTTAAGATGCATTGGTAGATTCAAGCCAGAGTTTTGTTCACTATGCCAGCTGCGATGTCACATTGGTGGCTTATATTCATCTTGTGGTCAGTCATGACCCCCAAATCTCTTTCAGTCATGGTGCTAGCGAGTGTAGCATTGCCAAGCCTATATGTGCAATGCGGGTTTTTATTCCTGAGGTGGAGCACATTGCATTTCTCCATATTGAATACAATCAGGTTTTCATCCGCCCACCTTGCAAGCCTATCAAGGTCAGCCTGGATCACTTGCCTGTCCTCAAGTGTGGACACTCCTCCCCAAAGTTTGCTGTCATCAGGTAACTTGGCCAATCTGCTTTTGACACCAGTATCCAAATTGTTTCTGAAGACATTAAAGAGTACAGGTCTGAGAACGGAGCCTTGGGGGAGGCCACTAGTCATCAAGTGCCATGTTGATTTGGTTCCATCAACTACCACTCTCTGTGTCTGACCTTGGAGCCAGTTTCCCAGCCATTAGACTGTGGAGTACTTGAGGCCACACTTGCCCAATTTTCCATGAGGACATCATAGGATACCAGGTCAAAGGCTTTTTAAAGTCCAAGTATATGGCATCAAACTCTTCCCTTTTTTCTAAGTGATATGTCACTTGGTCATAGAAGGAAATGAGATTTGTCAAGCAAAACCTACCCACAACAAACCCATGCTGGCTATCCCTCAGAATGTTGCCTTCTGTTAGCCTGTCAAGAATTGTTTCTTTGATAATTTTTTCCAAAATCTTCCCAGGGATTGAGGTCAAACTGATTGGCCTGTAGTTTCCCAGGTCTTCCTTTCTCCCATTCTTGAAGATGGGCACCACGTTGGCCCTCTTCCAATCTTCAGGCACTTTGCCCAAGCGCCACAAGTTCTTGAATATCCTCACCAGTGCACAATGATGTCTGCCAGTTCCTCTAGCATTCTTGGGTGCAACCTATACGGACCAGCTGATATATGGGGGTCTAGCCTCTGAAGATGCTCCCTCACAAGATCCACGCCAATGTTGGGCATATATTCATCTTCACCCTGGTCATCCCACATCATGTTAGGCAGCGTGGTCCTTTTGGGCTGGTGAAAAGCTGAAGCAAAGTGATCATTAAGCAGATTGCCTTTTTCCTGGGTGTTGGTAGTCAACTGCCCCAGCTGGTTTAGCTGGGGTCCAATTTTGCCCTTGTTTTTCTTTCAACTCCCCACATATCTGAAGAAGCACTTTTTATTGTCCTTGATTCATGTAGCCAGAAGGAGTTCAGTTGCAGCTTTGGCTTTTCTAGTTCTCTCCGTGCAGGTGTGGACCAGTGCAGTATACTTCACCTTCCCTGTTGAGTCAAAGGGGTTCTTGAGACCTTTTACTACCTTTCCTATGGGTGGGAATGGACTCCCTTTGTGCTTCTCAAATATCTTCCTTAAGGAGCAACCACTCATTATGAACTCCCCTCTCTGTGAAATCATGGCCTCTTAGGGCCTTAAGAGCAAGTCTTCTGACCTTATGAAACTCAGCTTTCCTAAAGTCAAGGACTACTGCATTGCTGGCTGACTTACCAACTTTGCAATGGACAGTGAAAGTGATCAACTTGTGATCTCTGTCACCCAGCTTCCCTTCAAATCCTAGATTGCTGATTAGATTATCCCCTTTCCCCAATACCAGGTCCAGCATCACCTTGCCTCTTCTCAGCCTGCTTCTTGGGACAGGCAGAGCTCATCCATGCATTTAAGGAAGCTTTGTGACTGATTGGATTTGGCCAAGTGCTCATCCCATGGGATGTCTGGGTAGTTGAAGATGACCATGCACCGACAGTGTGCAGCCTCAGCCAGTTCACTGACAAATATTGGACAAGCACTTGTTCCTGGTTTGGAGGTCTGTAGTAGATTCCTACCATTGTATCCCCGTCACTCCATTCCCATCATGTTCTAACTCAAAAGGTCTCCAGTCATCCTCCTTGGGTGCCAGTCTCAGCTTGTAGGGATGTGTAGCTCTCCTTCACATACAGAACTACTCCCCTGCCCATTTTTTTGGCACAATCCCTCTGGTACAAGGTATAGCCATTTATACCAGTAGTCCAGTCATAGGAGGAATCCCACCAGGTTTCCATGATCCCTATGAGATCATAGTCATTTTTGCTTAGCAAAAGGACCAGTTCCTCCTGTTTATTCCCCAAACTCCTAGCATTAATGTACAGGCATGTAAGTGTGCCTTTGAATCCTAGAATCCTAGAATCATAGAAGTAGGGTTGGAAGGGACCTTGTAGATCTTCAAGTCCGATCCCCTGCCAGGCAGGAGAAAAAACTGGGCTCAAATGGTCCCAGCTAGGTAGGCATCAAGCCTCCTCTTAAAGACCCCCAGGGTAGGAGCCAGCACTACTTCCCTTGGAAGTTAGTTCCAGATCCTAGCCGCCCTAACTGTGAAGTAGTTCTTACGTATCTAAACCTCCTCTCCAACAACTCCTGGCCATTATTCCTTGTTATGCCAGGGGGTGCTAGGGGAAACAAGGT
This sequence comes from Crocodylus porosus, assembly GCF_001723895.1. Taxonomy (NCBI): domain Eukaryota; kingdom Metazoa; phylum Chordata; order Crocodylia; family Crocodylidae; genus Crocodylus; species Crocodylus porosus. The sequence goes on from NW_017728906.1 coordinate 193,879,043, forward strand.
CTCTCCCAAACCCTTCTGGTCCCCCCTAGTGACTCTATAGATGGTCACCAGGTCCCCCCTGAGCCTTCTCTTGTGAAGGCTGAACAGGTTCAGGTCCCACAGTCTCTCATTGTAGGGTCTGCCCTGCTGTCCCCAGATCATTCGGGTGGCCCTCCTCTGGACCCTCTCCATGTTGTCCACATCCCTTCTGAAGTGGGGCACACAGAACTGGACGCAGTACTCCAGCTGTGGCCTGACCAGTGTTGCATAGAGGGGGAGGATCACCTCCTTGTCCCTGCTAGAGATGCACCTGTGGATGCACGACAAGGTCTGGTTAGCCCTGCCAACTGTGACCTTGCATTGTGGGCCCATGTTCATCTTGGAGTCAATAATGACTCCAAGATCCCTTTCTGCTTCTATGCTTTCAAGAAGTGCGTTTCCCATCTTATAAGTGTGCTGCTGGTTACTACTGCCCAAGCGCAGAACCCTGCACTTGTCAGCATTGAAGCACATCCTGTTTTTGCTAGCCCACCCCTGCAACCTATCCAAGTCTCGCTGCAGTCTTTCCTTCCCTACTAGTGTGCTCACCTCACCCCAAATTTTGGTATCATCAGCAAATTTAAACAGGGTGCTTTTCACCCCATCATCCAAATCACTGGTAAAGACATTGGAGGCTCTAGGCTTCCTTGTACTCATTGAGAAGCTCTGTTCCTAGGCTGGGGTAGGAGTGGGTTCCCTTAAGCATCCTAACCTGCTGATTTTGCAGTTGATGTTTGGTGAGTTTGTCCGCTCATCCTCCAGCAGGGGTATGATCCAGCTTTCTGGAGAAAAAATGTACATTATATGCAAAAAAATACAGTATTGTATTTCTGACGTGCCCAGAGGCAGACTGCTGGATGCCTGGTGAGCTTTGCAGTGAAATTGGGAGCCATTTTAAACACCTTTGAAATGTTTTCAAACAGCAAGATATACAAACGTACATGCCCTTGGAAATATTCCAGAAACACTCGAAGTACTCCAAAATAGTACCTCATTAATTTTTATGTGTATAGGGTGTAAAGGTGTTCCTCCAGAACCCCAGAATGCTCTTATTCTGCCTCCCCCCTGCTTCCACAGAGAAGGGAGAGTAGGATACACAGTTTTCAGTGGGAGCAGTGATAGCGTCCCAGACTGGTCAGCTGATGGGTCCCACTCTCTGGTCTTAGCTGCTTCAGCTTTCTCAACTGGTCCTGGGCTCTTTAGCGCCAGTTCCTCTACTGGCAGTGATGGGGAGTGGGAGGTAGAGAAGATTAGAACTGAAGGTGTTAGGGCAGGTGGATGCTACCTGTGCCTAGTTCACAGCAGTGACAGGGAGAGAGGAGAATTGAGACTGGAAGTCAGAATCCCAGCAGCAGAGAGATGGGGAGGCCTCATAGCCAGCCCCACATACTCTTTCAGAGACATCTTCCACTATCTCCTTCACCCTTTCATTTCCCAGGGGATCTTGCCCATGAGTTCCCTGAGTGAGTTGAAGTCTGATCTTCTGAAGTCCAGGGTTGTTGCTTGGCTGCTCTCCTTACTTCTTTTCATCAGGATCCTATACTCAATTATCTTGTAGTTGCTGCTTTCCAGTAGGGCTGTGTGAAACAACAGCGTTCCGTTTTGACTTCTGTTTTGATGTTTCAGCAGAACAGTGTTTCGTTTTGAGTTTCATTTCATTTCAAAAGTACTGTTCCATTCCATTCCATTGAAAAGGTTTCACTGTTTTGATGCTGTTTCAAAGTTTCACCTATAGGCTATAATGGGGAAGCACAAAACAGCCTATAACTTTGTCATTTCTTGCCTGATTCTGATGAAACTGTTAGGGATAGTAGCCCCTTCCAAGGCCATGAAGCTGGGCTGGGTTTCCCAGTGCTGGGGATGAAGCCTGGCGGTGGGAGGTGTCTCCCTCAGTCAGGCTAAGTTTTCCAGTGCTGGGAGCAAAGCCCAATTGTAGGAGGCACTTCCCCCCACTGGGCTCAGTTCCCAGTGGTTGGCAGCCCTGGGGAACTCAGCCCGGCATGGGGAAGGGCCTCCTGCTACTGGGTTCAGCTCCAAGCAGCTCGCATCCTCATGGAGCTCAGCTCAGTGGCAGGAGATGGAGCACAGTGGCAGCTCTGCCTGCCTTCAGCCACTGGGTTGACCTCCATGGGGCCGGTGAAGCCAATTGGAGCACAGCCCAGTGTTGGGAGGTGAGCAGAGCCAGCTGCACTCTGATTGGCTCCACCAGCCCCATGGAACGCAGCCTGTAGGTGGGAGGTGGGGAGAGCCAGGGCTGCATTTCCCACTGGGCTGAGCCACATCGGGGTGCGGAGCTGTTCAGAGTGCAGCCCTGGCTCTCCCCTGCCTCCCACCACCTGGCTGCTGCTTTGAAACTCAGAACTTTTCAGCTGACCTTGTCTGATTTTGAGGCCATTTCAAAGCCCTTTGTTTTGTTTTGATTTCATTGTTTTGAGCTCAAAACGAGTTGAAACAGCCTCAGAATGAAACAGCCAGTGAAGCTTCATATGGCCCTACTGTCCAAGTTGCCATCTACTAGTACATTCCCCATGTTCTCTCTACACCCCCCACCCTTATTCCCTGTTTGTGAGCAGCAGGTCAAGAAGAGCACATCTCTAACACTTGCACCAGGAAGTTGTCCCCAACACTCTCCAAAAACTTTCTGGATTGCCTGCACACTGCTGTATTGCCCTCCCCACAGATGTCAGGGTGATTGAAGTCCCCCATGAGAACCAGGCCCTGTGATTGGGAAACTTCCACGAGCTGTTTGAAGAAAGCCTCATTCACCTCCTCCCTTGGTCTGTTGGTCTATAGCACCCACCACAACTTCACCATTATTGCTCTCTCCTCTGACATTAACCCAGAGACTTTGAACAGGCTTATCTCATTTCATACTGGATCTCTGAGCAATCATACAGCTCTTTTACATATAGCACAATTCCTCCTCTTTTCCCCTGCCTGTTCTTCCTGAAAAATTTGTACCCATCTATGACAGTTTTCCAGCCATGCCAGCTATCCCACCAACTCTCTGTTATTTCAGTCATAGCATAGTTCTGTGACTCTGCAAAGACTACCAGTCCTTCCTGCTTGTTTTCCAGGCTCTCTGCATTCATGCACAGGCACCTGAAGTAACTAAGTGATTGTCCTACTTTCTCAGGAAGAATGAGGAGGCCTCCCCTGTTGCCCTCTTTTACTTGTGCCTCCTCCAAGTCCTCTGTTTCCCCTCTTACCACAGGGCTTTGGATTCTACCCCTGGAAAATCTAGTTTAAAGACCTTCTCAGTAGGTTAGCAAGCCTGTCTGTGAAGAGGTTCTTCCCTCTCTTTGTTAGGTAGATCATATCTCTTCCTAGCAATCCTTCTTCTTGGAACAACATCCCATGGTTGAAGAAGCCAAGGTCCATGCATTGATGTGTAGGATGCATCCGCTCCTGCCAGGGCCCTTCCACTTAACCAGAAGGATCAAGAAGGACACCACCTGAGTCCTTGTCCCCTTCACTCTTGCACCCAAAGGCCTGTAGTCACTTTTGATCTGCTCAGGGTCACCCCTGGCAGTATCATTGGTACATACATAGATGAGCAGCATGGGGTAGTAGTCAAAGGGTTACACCATCTGCCGTAAAGCTGGCAAGTCAGTCAGCAACACAGAAGTCCTTGACTTCAGAAAAGCCGACTTTGACAAGCTCAAGAGGCTAGTCAGTCAGGCCC
>NW_017728906.1:193882756-193903688 GCF_001723895.1 Crocodylus porosus
GAGCCTCCCAAGACAACAGGTCAGGTCAGCAGATGGATGCCTCCATCTCCCACAGAGGGGAGTTGATTCCTCTTGGTGGCACTGGTCTCAATCAACCTTGGGGATGCCTGTTCTCCAGGCAAACTGTTGCAGGTGGAGGTGAATACTTTTGCTTGCTGCCAGACATCACAGGCTTCCAGATTACACCTTCCTGGGAGTCGATGTCTTTCTCCTTCTTTAGCACTGCCTCAGCAGTCCTTCTTGCACAGTCCTAGTGGTCTCCTCCAGCATCGAATCAATGAAGTCCTCATGGCAGAAAATGCTTTGGAGCCTCACCAGCTTCTCCCGTAGCTCTCTCGCCTGCTTCCCAAGGGACCCTACTGGGAGGCACCACTTACATCACAGGCACTCCCCCACCTAGCTGTCACTGGTAGAAACCTGTAAGCTGCAATCTGCACAACACCAAACCAGGACCTAGGTAAAAACCTTGACAGTGGGCAGTCCTGCCTGGAAAGATATGTGTTACAGGTGCAAGCAGAGGAAAACCTGGCAGTGGCAGTGGCTCTGGCATTGCAACATCCTCCAATCATCTCTCTGTGTCTCTCAAGCCTCCAGCTCTCTCTTCCTTCTCCTCTCTTTAAGTAGGCCTTCCTTGGCAAACTCTCCTGTAAACTGGCCTGTTCACTGATCCTTGGTCCTGAAGGTTCCCTTTTCCCTGCTAACCTACTTCTTCTCACCAAGCTTACAGTAAAGGAAGGTGAACGAGAGTTTCTGGACCAGCTCCATGGAGAACTCCCCAGTTGTTCTGGACTTTTTTCAGAGCAGGATCTGATGCCTGCCTCCTCTTCCTCTTCCCCTTCCTCCTCTTGCTCCCAGTGAACTCCTTGCAAACTTCCTTATTTCCTGCCCCTGTTCACTCATTGCTCACTAATTCATAGGTTCCAGTGCCAGAAACAACCGTTTTGGTCATTCATCCCCCATTTATGCATACACAGGCTGGAGAATGTCTCCCACAAGCTAGATTGAAGTACCAGCACATCTTTTATAAAGTTGTCTGAGCTCATGTTAAAAAATTCAAAATGATTCATAGATTCATAGATGCTAGGGTCGGAAGGGACCTCAATAGATCATCGAGTCCGACCCCCTGCATAAGCAGGAAAGAGTGCTGGGCCTACATTACCCCAGCTAGATACAAATGGTGAGTCCATTTCCCTTGTAATGTATTGTGACGTTCAATATACTATTTTAACCTCTGCATTTAGCTATGAACCTATATCTGAGCTGAGGTGAGTCTTTTTTTCTCTGCTTTTTTTTTGTTTGTTTTCTTCCTAATACATTTTGTAATGTCTTCTTCTTGTCTTTTTCCCAGTAGCCATTGATTTTCCATTGATTCTCTTAGCTTCCCTTATCCATTTCCTGTATTTTTACATTGTAAATTACATGCATTATTATTTATTTCCCAAGTTTTCCATTCTTTATGTATTTAGGTATTGATTGTTTTATGGTTTATTTTTGGATCCATGTTTCCTTTTAAATAGGATGGCTTCTTGCCCAGCAGAATTTTTCTTCATGTTTGCTTAATCATGGTTTTCTCAGCACTCAGTAGGAGTTTTTGAACAATTCTCAGTTTTTGTTAACACTTCCTACTTTAGATTTATGCTCTCCATCAGTAGTGCCAACAATTGCATTAAGTTTAAAAAAATGTCTTTTTAATGTTCACTATATATAGTACTGAGTGGCACTGTAATTTGCTTGAATAAATTACAAGTCTCTGGTACCTGGGCAAGCACTAATTGTTAGGCCAGCGATAGACCTGTACGAAACATAGATTTTCAGCTTAGGGCACCAATCAAAAAATAAGTATAATAAAAAACAGTTGGATTAGATGAAAATAAAAACTAATTTTTGACACAACCAGAAAGCTTTTAAGACAAAATAAAACGTTTACAGTTTTTTAGCTATTTGATTCTTCAGTTGAATGCTTTTTCCCCTTTCATTTTGGCAGCAAGAAGGCAGCATATTGGGAATGAACAGTTGGTTATGCAAGTGAGGTTAAGCTCATTGCCATGGGAGGTTGTAGAGGGAAATACATTACCTAGGTTCAAAAAGGGACTAGACAAACTCATGGACGATAGATCTATCAGTAGCTGTTATACAGAACAGAGATGTAGCCTCTGGCATCCATAAACCAATGATGATGGATGCCATGGAGTGTAATGAACAGGGAATCGATCATTCTAGACATACCTGGTTCAGTACTTTCCCTCTAAAGCATCCACTCCTGCTACTGTTGGAGACAGGATAGTAGGCTAGATGGACCACTGGTCTGAATAAGTATGGCGCACATTATGTTCTGATGTAAACAAATGAGAGGAAAATATTTTGGATTCGTGGAGCAGTACAGTATGTACTCTGAAGAACAGTGAATTGTCTGATTTGATAGCATCCATCTGCTGATACATGGTTTTAAACTAATCATAATTAGGAGGGATGATAAAGGGGCAATCATGAGACAAATGCCTCACTATGTGAACCAGCCTCAAGTTGTCACAAGTTTGTTTTATATGAGCACTAAAATGGTGCAAAGAATACATGCTCATGTGCAAGAATTGCCAGCCAGGTTGATATTATTGAAACACGGTGGCATGGGTCTTATGACTGAACCTTTGAAAGCAATGGTTTCAATTGTTCCACATATATAAATGGAAGGTGCAGAGGGGAGGAGTACCCTATGGCTCAAAACAGAATTAGTAGTCATGACCAAGCCAAAATCACAGGACTTAAAATGCTTATGGATTCAAGGTCTAACACCACTAAAGACAAAGACAAAAGATTCTGACTAGTAAAACTAAGATTAAATGTTAGTTTGGACAAACTTAGAGAATGCCCTTGTGCCTTGGGCTATGCTTTTCTATGCTGTTTAAATCCCCCCTTCTTAAAAAACCACAGCTTTAGTGACAGAGCATTTTTCTAGGGTCCAGGCCTTACTCTGCACAGATGAATAGAAGTGTGTGTTCAAAGATTATGACATTTTTAAAACTAAAAATTAATTGAGAAAATGTTAGTTTTGAAAATGTTTTGTATTGGGCTTCATTGTAAAGAAGAGACCTGACACTACTGTGAAATGACAACCTCTGTTATTTGAGGTATAACTCTCCAGTGCGTTCTCTCATGAGGGACCTTTAATTAATATCGTCTTTAAAATCAAATTACTTTTAAGGATTTAATTAACATAGAGTAGTGATATTTTCAGGTTTAAGCTGGACCCATTTCATCAGCAAATATTTGTATGACTCTTTTTTTTCCTTGCCTTGTGTTACATTTTTCATGACTTGACAGTAAGATCTTTTTTGTTCCTTTTTAACAAATGTAAAACCTAGCAGCTGAAGTTTCTGTGGCCATCTCTGAGTACCTGTTTCCTGAAGAAAGAACATTAAATTCTGGGATCTGATAATTTATTTACTGCTGACTTGTTTCTCATTCTCTTTTGATTGACAATGGACACTTTTAATGGAGTCCCTTATCATTCAAAACCTCATTGTTAGACTTTTTTTTTCCTTTGCTCTCTGAAAACAGTCTCGGCCTGGCATTTCTCAGGACCTGTTAGCCTGATGACAACAAAGATTGGTCTTTTTTTGTTACTAACAGTTTGAAGTAGATCAAATCACCTTCTTTGAGTTGAAAGAAACTCAGTAAATTTCAATAGTTGCCCCTTTTCTCGCTGACACTTTAAACCAATTTCATTAGCTTGTTTTTTGTTTTCCTTTTTGTGCTTTTTAAGTCTTTCCTCAAATTACCTTTTTCCAAAGGGTTTCTTATTAATAGCTTGAATTTGTTGAGTGGCCAACACTTGGCCACATTTCTCTAGACTAATATAGCTCCTGATCAGTGCTGCTGTGATTACATTCCACCTATTTTCACCATCCAGTTTGGAATCGTTTTGCAGATACGATGACTAAGTGGCTAGCAGCTTTCTTCTCAAATGCATATAAACTGGGCAAAGGTCTACACCGTTGTCTGCACATGGCTTCCCAATTTTTGCTGGTCCCAGCCACCACTTTGGTTTCCTTGGCATTTGGCCTCAAGCTTGATCACCGGCTCCAGACCCTCACTGTGATCCTGTCTTGATTCCTTTCTCTGGGCCTTGTTACACCTTATGCTGTAAGCCGCAGAAATGTTGACAGGCTTAGTGCTAGCCTGGAGTTTGAAGCAGTCATACCTTAAGGCTACAAACAGTCTCTGTCTCCAACCTATACAGCTGTGACTTGTCACTAGAGCAGGGACGGGCAATTATTTTGGGCAGAGGGCTGCTTATAGAGTTTTGACAAGCCATCAAGGGCCGCATGACAGGCAGCCAGGGACAGATAAATATTAATTTTCTAAGTTTTTTAGGGGCCCCGTGGGGTGGATAGAATGGCTTGGTGGGCTGCATCTGGCCCATGGGCTGCATTTTGCCCACCCCTGCACCACAGGCCTGGTGAGCAGGGTTGGTGAGCCAGGCCAGGCTTCTATCCCTGCTCCATGGGCAGAGGTGTGAGACATGGGTTGGGAGGGGAGGTGGCAGGAACATGTAACTGTCATGCCATCTGCCTTCCCCAGATCCCAGCACAGGCACTGGCAGTATGTTGGTGGATCACTGTCATGAGGCAGCACCTTCTCTTCCTCCTCCCACTCCACCACTGCCACCATTTCCAGGGCTGCTAAATGCTCCAACAAGCCACGGCATGGTACTGGCTCTGCTGCCCAGCCCAGCAAAGTGCTAACAGATCCATCACTGCCCTATCCAGGAGCATTGCATCCCAGTTCTCTGCTGGTTTCCTCCCAGCAATGTCACCTGCCTCCCCTGGAGCCCAGCATAGGTGCAGGCAGAATGCTAGTGGCTCACCTTAACAAGGCAGTGACTTCCCTTCCTTCTCCTCCTTCCCTCCCCCCACTGCCATTGCTGGGGCTCCTAAGTGCTCCCATAACACATGGCATAATGCTGTGGGAAGAAACCAGGAGAGCAGCGTGGTGCAATGCTGCTGGGCCAGGCAGTGATGGAGCCATCAGTGTCTCACCAGGCTGGGCAGCAGAGATAGCACCAGATCCTGCTCACCTCCCACACAGTGCCCTCCACATGCATCCTTGGTGCTGCCTCACATGGCTTTCCGCTTCTTCTTGTGCTGTGCCACACTCTACCTGCCCTTCAGCAGCATCCTGGCATACCAGCTCTGGCTTTCCATGCCTCACCCCTACACACAGCTCCCTATCAACCTTGACCCACTTCAAGCTGCCACTGTCTTCAGCTGCACACAGAAATACTATGTGGAGGACAGGCCACCGCATCACTGCTCCTGGGATACTGGAGGACTTAAACATGGGTGGCACGGCTGTGGGGAGTGGCCACACCTTAACAAAACAGGAGCAAGGTTTTTTGGATCAGAGATAATCCTTCACTGGAGTGGCATAACTTTGAGCCAGATAATGAGTGCTTTAAGGCACTTAAAGGTGTCCATGTGCAGCCAATCTAAGGGTTAAGAGCTCCAGAAACCACCTAAAATTCTCATGCAACAGGGCCATCAGGTGCCTAAACCTAGGCATAATCACTGGATATGACTACCCCACATCCCAGTCTTGACACACTTATCTTCCTCTTCTTCCAATGAAATACTTATAAAAAAAATCCACCAAAAAGTTTGACTTCATTTTCTTATTTCTATTCCCTACAAACATGTCTGTATACAGAATCAATTCTTAGTTCCCCTGCTTTGTTTGTGCCAAGCACTTTTTTCTAGAAATCAAGGATCTGCAATCCTTGATGCTGCCTGTTTTTCTCTGATTCAAGCTGCTGTTTTGTTTTTCTGTTAATCATATTCCTGTCTCTACTGTGGGCCTCACTAGACTGACAGCCATACATGTTTCATGCTCTGCAGGCTGAGTTACAGTAAGAAGAATATTTCTCAAAGAAAATGGGCTCCTTCCTAAAGGGATCTTTTGCTGAGAGGAAGTAACTACAACTAGGATTGTAGCCCTGTGCATGCAGATTGATTTCTTGGTGGCTTTTCCAGGTTTTTTATCTTTGCAATCTGTGCTTCCTCCTCCAGATTTCATGTAGGCTGCTACATCATCCAGTCCATATAAAAGACACAAGCAACAACACTTCTAAAATTGAAACCACCTGATATCCCAGTGGAATCATCTTTACTTTAACAAATCTTTGTAATAGTCAGCCTAGAGATCCTTTGCCAATATCATCACATTACATTTAGTCACATTGTACTCATAGCCATCCAGTGTTGCCCTCTAAGGCCTGATCCAGACATACAGGCATGTGCAGTTTGTGGCGCCACAAACTGCATTCCCGCCATGTTAAAAGTGTGCAAAATTGCAGTGCAGGGGCAAAATTTGGTACAGGGAAATCCTGGTATCAAAAACCAAAAAACCCGCTGTGAAAAAAAGCAGTGAGGCACGTACCACAGGAGTGTGCACCAGCAGACATAGTGGCTCAGTCATCCAGGGAGATGCTTTGGCTGATGGCCAGAGTGTCTCCCTCCTTTAGTTCCATCACAGATCCTTCAGCATGCCAGCAGCTAGGAGAAGTGAGGAAAGGGCAGTTTTCCCAAAGCTGGGCATTCTGCCCTGCACCAAAGTGCATATGCAGGGGAGTGCACAACAGCAAAAAGTAGCAGCACAAATTTGAGCTGCTATTATTTCTGTTGCTACGAATGCATGCTCCTGCACATGGGGACATGCCCTAAGGCAGATGTCCAAGGCAGATCTTTAGGGCACAGTGCAGTGCTGTCTTAGGCACATTGTAGGACTGAATGAGATAGCTCAGGTATCAGCAGTAACATGGCAATGTCATTGCCATATTCTGACCAGGCAAATAGTCTGAGAATGAGAGTGTGTAGGGAGTGGCTTATAGAGTTAAAAGAACCATGATAGGGTTAGCTATGAGCCCCCAGAAGCCTTGATGGCTGCTGCAGCATCTGGTATGTGCGGGGCTTTTTTTTTTTTAAAGAACTGGGAGCTGGGGCTGGGCAGGGCAGCCATGGGTAGGTGGGGGCTGGGAGAGAGGGGGGGAAAAGGAGGTCATGAAAGAGCCCCCCACGCAGTGCAGAGAAGTGGGGGGCAGTGGGGATTGCCCCCCCAACCTGGCAGGAACTGGGAAGCGGAGACTTTTTTTTTTCTTTTAAAGAGCTGGGAACTGGGGCTGGGATGGGGAAGCCATGGGTGGGGGGGATGGGAGAATGGGCAGGGATTGGGGGGTGGTCAGGGGGGATGAGGGAACAGGCAGGAGATGGGGCCTGACAGGGGTCCCCCCATGGTCCACCCTCCTGCCCCTCTCCTCCCCTACTTACCAGCATGGAGTCTGGGTCCAGCTCCATGCAGCAGCAAACGGGGACTGCCCAAATCTGCAAAGCTCTCTGAATCTTCTGAATTGATTCAGAGAGCTTCAAATCAATTCAGACCTTTTTATTGGTCTCCTGATTTGATTCAGGGATTTGGCAGCTGAATTGGGCCAGATCTCCTCCAGACGGAATCAGCACCTGAAGCTTTGCACAGCCCTAGTAGTGGTGTGGGGGAGCGTGTTTGTTGTGATGTAGGGGAGAGTCTGTGTTTGCATTCAGGTTTGGGTTCAGGCTTCAGAAGGGATGATTGATCTTGCTAAAGGACTTTAGGTAAGCCCTGAAAGGGGAAGGGTATTTCTCTGGCTCATTCTTACATGTGGCAAAAGAAAGGCTTTGCTGATTTTTGCTGGACTCTTTGGGTACAGACAAAAGTGCAACTTCCCACTGTAACTCATGCTGCTTTGCAGGAAGCGCTGTGAGTTACAGCTATCCCTGGGACCTAACAGAAGTTCACTGTAGGGTGCCAGGGGTTGGAAGATGAGTTGCAGGTGAGAGAAGCTGTGTCTTTGCAGCTGCTGTCCCATAGCAATGCCCCTCCCCCCCTCCCCCACGCTGTCTTTGGAATGGGAGTGGGGAAGGAAGCGGAGGGAGCTTGTTCTGGGCGTTGCCCAGCTGGCTCTGGTGGGTGGGGCAGGTGACAGACTTTAATGAAAATGATTTGCTTTGGACCACCTTAACCTTCACCCTCACATAATGAGGGTTCAGATTGTTGTGCAATTACACAGTTTTAAAGTGCTCTGCAGCTGTGCATTTCTGTCAGTGCACGACTGCAGAGTGTTTTCAGTGGCTGCCCACGTGACAAACAATCACATCCATCAGTACCCTTTGTTATACCTCACACAGAGGAAGGTTTTGCTTTATTTGGGTGTAGGCTATTCCATCTTTGTGAACCCACTCCATGACCACTGCCTAAGTTATGAGTAGCTCCATTTTCTGCAGCCTGCTCCCAGTCCAACCAGAAAATTCAGGCTCCTACAAAGGCTTTCAGTCAGTTGTAGCAAAGCTGATGAGCACTGTGAAAAGCACACCTCTGTGTGTCCTGCACATCTTGCACTAAAATGTGTGATGTCGGTGGCAGCATGAGGGCAAAATATTCACCGTCTTCAAGCAAATAATGCTGAGTGACTGACTTCTCTTGCAATCTCTCTGATGCTAAATCTTTTGCTCTTGTGCTGTCATTGACACTGGCTGGCCTAATCAGCACATGGCACATTTTAACACAATCCCAGACAATTCAATCAGCATGATGACAGCTCTTTTCAAGCCTATGTTTCTAGCTCAACAAAGATACTAAGAAATGCACCACAGAGCTATCCTGTCAAGGGAGGGAAAGTCCCAATTTGATTTCCATCAGGAGGGTTCAGCACAAGCAAATAAACAAATAAATAAAACATTCCCCAGCCAGGAAGTGTCACCTTTGGACAGTGTATTTTCATGCTGTCCGTTCTTGTTTGATGAGAAAATCTAGAACAGTGAGGGCCAGCAGTGGATGGAGAGAGACAGGCACTTCAGTAGCTGTGTTAATAGTACTTCACATGCCTATGCTACCTTTTATCTCAGGCTGTATATGCTCTCCCAGAATGGGAGAGCATATACAGCATTATTGGTAAATAATTTAAACTCATCTCACAGATAAGGAAATGGAGGCACAAGGAGGTTAAATTGTTTGCTCAAGGTTGCACAGGAAATTAAGTGAAGATCTAGGTAGAGAACCCACTTTCTAAAAACTGTCTGGCATGTGCCCATCTCTGAACAGATATGAAAGGCTGGAGAGAAACCTAAGGAGTATGTTTCCTCCTCTTATATTTCTGTACTGGTAAACACAGTCAGCTCCTTAAGTCCCCCTGAGACAAAGCACCCCTCAGGGCTCTGTCTGCCACTAAGCAATCCAAAGTTGATGAAGATAGATGAAGAGTGCATTGGGCTATGTCTGCTATGGTTTCCTGCACATAGGTCCACATGTATCAGTCCCCATGTATTTTCTGTTGCCCCTACATTCAATAGGTAAACAACATGCAGCATAAGCAGTATCTCTCTATTCATACCTGTTTTAGTTTTGGATCCTTCTCATCCCTATAGCCTCCAAACCTAAGCCGTTAAGAGTGGGTGAGGAAATGGTGCAGGGAACCATTATCCCAAACACCACTGTAATGCCAATCTCCATGTTAACAGTATAACAGAGATTGCTCCATGGCAATTTATGATCTACAACTTTCTTCTTCTTGACTAATGGGAAATCTTCTGACAAAAGATCAATTAACATATGTTTTGTGGACAAAACTGTGTCCATAGCCATATAAGTCTAAGTGAGGGAAGAGTGAAATGGTGCCAAATTGTATGCTACAAAATGCTCTTCAACACTGGAAAGAACTGCTCTTTCTCCCCACCTCGTTCACCAACCCTCTTGTGAACTAGGACAATACTGTTCCTTTATAAAGGGGGTACATGCAGGTCCAACTGATTCATACTGTAACTGGTATCCTATGAATTAGCCAGCAAACATCCCTAAGGGAGATTGGACAAATTCACTGTAGTTGAAAGATTGATTTCTTGAGGCCTGGTATTCCATCTGGCATAGCAGTTCTACCTTCTCATGTGCTTTCCTGATCACTACCAACTTATATGACACATTGTCTGATGATCTGCCAGGCAATCACAGCTTGCTTTGCCATAGATGTACTGGTTCTGTAGGACTACCTGCATGCTATATCAGATCTTGTCCAGCAAGCTATTTGATGCAGGAAGTATGCTCTTTGTTTGGTGAAGCATCATTTTATCAGGGACATTTTCTGCAGTGAGAGTGTAGAAGCCTGAATCCTAATAGCTACCTTGGAAGTGCATGGTATGTAGGGAAAACTCATTCACTCCTCCTTTCCAAAGTAAATGGAGAAACCTGAATGAGTTTATACTCTTTTCTTAAGTGGTGTGGAAGAATTTCTGCATTTTTTGTAGAAGAGCAGAGAAATGGACTAAACAAGAAACTGAAAGAGTCCTTGAGCCTGTGAGGGCTAGGCATTGCTGGAGGTGGATGGCCAGTTCCTGGTCAGTGGAACGACACCATTGTGCCTTATGAGAAATGCCTATGTTGGACAAAGAAAGCCACTAAGCTGCCTATGAGTGATGTGGGAATGTCACACACTATGTCCCAAATTCTATTAATTTCTATATGAAAGGCAGCACTTAAAATAAGTATGCCTACCGTAGGGTAATGGGGGGGGGGGAGGTGTGGTGCATGCCCTAGATGCCACCTAAGGGGAAGGCACCAGAAGTCTGGGGAGTGGGTTTCCTGAGCTTTCTGGCTGTAGGAAGCAGGTGGCACAGGCAGTGAAATTGCATAAGAGTGCAAGGCATTCTGGGAATAGAAGTTTTGTAGTGCAGCAGTGGAGTTCACTGCTGGTCTGGGGAGAATTGATCCCATTTTTTTGTGTTTTACTGCTAATATCAACTTTTTTTTCCCTTCTTGACATGAACTTCCCCTTGTGCAGCCCCCAGTCCCCCTGCACTCCCCAGTTCAGCAGCTGCATGCTTGTAAATGGTAATCTAACTGAGCCACTGCTACTGTAGGGAACTGTCATTCCCAGAACACTTTGTACTCCGTGATGCTTGATGCTATCCAGCTGTTGCTTCTGCTTTTCCTGTGCTCTGAAAGCTGGATGGTATGAGGGGAGGCAGAGAACTGTCCTGGGCATGTTTTCCCCCCACCTTACACCTCTGTATGACTGCAATTTTTTTTGTTGGGGAGCACTCAGTGTTCCACTTGGGCTTCCCTGTTAGCACCTAATTAAGGCTGATTGCATTGACTTCTTCTGTGGCCACTCTGAGTAATAATCAAGCAGCTGTTTGTAGACTGTCCTTCACCCTGTCTTTGTGCTGTATACTAAGCAGACACCTGCATGCTGCAAATTCTGGTAGCAACATTTTAAGTAGCTCAGTACGCAAAGCTCTCTTTTGGCAAAAGATGCCTCTGCCAGAAGACATGAACATGTTCGGCCTGGCCCAGTTCATAAGCAGTGATTCTGGGGCAGTTTTGTTGTTGGGTATTGATTGCAATGGTCTCATGGAAATAACTGACCCCTGACCTTCAGCCAGAATCCTAGCTATTAAAAGTGCCCACAATGCATGGCTTAGACTACATTTGATTATGCGATAGATGTTTTCTTTTTCTAATTCTGTGACCTTGTTACATATGCTGATGTTTAATTTTCTTTTAAGTTCCATTTGAGAAATACAGACTGGGTGCTATGGTGTCTACAAAATAAATCCAAGATTAAGTGCATGAATTGAACATATTTTGGCATATGTATAATTTGTCTAATTTTTGTAGAATAGTGACTATGACATCAATTTAAAAATATCATGAAAAACAATCAATAATAGTCACAGAACCTCATCTTTGGACTATTTAACATTTCTCATAATTGACCACAAATTCTGTGAATTTTCATTAGGCAGTAGAGTCTCAGTACTTAAGAGGCATGGGAATGGATCTGACAATGCACATTACTTAAGGATCTGTTTGTTTTGTGACCCTTAACAGTATTGTCTGCTCAGTTAGAGTACCATTTACATGCGTGCAACAGTAGTACATCTTTTTTTGATAATGCTCTAATATTATTACCAATTAGGTTTCATTGGAGAGGAAAAGTAAATATTAATAATATTTATGGGTCACATTAAAAATAAGTGTTCTGTACTTGGCATCACAAAAGCAAGTGTCACAAAGGCTAGGTACACTAGAGCTTACACCCTGAAAAGAGCGATCCTACCTGCTGATATCAGCCACTTTCACTGCTGTCTCTAATTGCTTTTACTACATCCTAATGTGGAGTCTCAGCCTTTAAGAGAAATCTTTGTCCCCATGTTGTGCCTGATTGTATGCAATAATTTTTCATTCTTCCCTTTGTACATTGGGATCCTCGTTACCACTTCAGGTGTTGGTAGAAATAAGCCAGAGCTGGCGTTAAACTTTTCCCTACCACTTGAAATCCAGCATTTTGGTTCTCTGTACTACAGTGGTGATAGGCTGTAGTTGCTGTTAGTCAGGGCTGGATTTGCTGTTTTCAAAGTCCAACGGTACTCTTGTCTCTGTGTTTGATTTCAGCCTGGAGCTAATTATTAGCCTACTAACAGTTTTATTGCTGTATACTGACCAGATGCCACTTTTTCAACACTTTTTTCCCCCACCTATGAGGATTGTTCTGGTCTAAATTAAGATGAGGGATTGCTTCTTTCTGAGCTGTGCCAAGCAACATTGGCTGAGGGAAGCCTTGGCCATACTGAGGACCTGAAACGATCCAGCTTTAATTGCTCCTTTTTATACTGAAATGCGTATAGAAGTCAATGGAGTGCTACTTCAGGGCGATCCTTGGAGTGCAGATCTGGGCAAGGCTCCAGCAGGCAGCATCCACTGGCTTTAGGCTCTTGCAGAACATTTGACAATAAAGGCTCAATATAGCTCCCATTTAAGTCTGTGGCAACCCTCCCACTGAATTGCTGGTACAGGATCTGGCCCTAAAAGAGCTTTGCTGCACTGTGTTTCTTGACAGTACCTTATGTCTCTTGTTTTCAGCTCTTCCTTTTGGCTTTACATCTGGCTTTGTTTAACATCTCTGCATTCTTTTCCCTTACAGTGCTGAAGCTCTAATGCTAATTAAGTGGGGTTTTTTTTTCCTTTTTAAAACTTCAGTCTGGGATACTTTGGGTTCCCTGCATGCAGAGACAGTACACGAGGAGGTGTATGTACAGCCTAATATCTTAAGCCAATATCCCAGCTGAGTCTTTAAGTACATTTGGTCTGTGAAAGCACTTGGAACAGTGCCATGCAAGAGAAATTCTGCAGAAAGTGCTGGTGTTTTGGTTGATTGCATTTTTCCCCAGGAATCAGTATGCAGCCAAATTTCCATTGTAGAGGCTTGGGATGGTCATTCCCCAACTTGAAAGGACCAGTGCAGACCTCCATCACCACTCCAACACTACCGTAACTTTGGAAATGGGAATTCACTCAGTGATTTTGGCAGTACAGAGAATGATTCTTGTCTATAAACTGTTTACTTTGATGTCTGAGAATAAATAATCTTAGTAGCATTTCTGGCCTCCTCTTGTTCATATAAATATATATTTATAGCCAGGAATGGCCTGTATGAATACTAGAATTACTGTACACTTTCCTAGTAAAGTGCTATAAAATAAGTTGCACAACTACCTTAGTTCAAATTGAGTTCATCTTGACTAATGTTGTTCTTATGGGTGTCAAGGCAACAAACCGTGGTTAGGAGCTTCTTCTAAAGCAGTATTTCTCAACCTTTTTAGATTCAAGGCACCCCTCAAGAGATTCAAGGAACCCTTTGGAAAATGCCAGGTATTAGTTTTTACTCTTTTTTTGTCTTCAGAAAAATACAGGAGTTATCCTTCTGTTGCAAACAATACTAGAAAATCAGAACAGGTCAGAATTATTTTTAATACTATGGATTTCGTGTTTGCATACCTAACAGTGGTTACACTGGGTGGCATCCTGAAGGACCCTTGAAAGGACCTCAAGGCATCCTTGAGAATCACTGTTCTAAAGTGATGGCAATAGCTCTGAAGCAATAACTGGCTGAGAATATGCAGAGGCATCCTATCCCCTTACTGAGTGACATTGGAAAAAAAATATTGTCCCCCAGCAATGGTGACTTGGTTTGGTACATGGGGAAGAAGAGAAATTGTGCTACATGGGTAATACTCCAACGCCATTTCACTATCAACAAATTATGGTTTTTTGTAAGACAGCAATGGCTTGGAGAAATGGTTAAATGTTGGGTTGGCCACAGGTGGGAAAGAGACTCATTTAGGCAGCTCAATGATTTACGAGACTAAGTGATTCTTAGCTGGAGCGTGATCCTTTCCCCACAGCCATCAGTGGAAATTTTGCTGTTGATTTTAATGGAATCCCCTGACTGAAAAAAAAAGACAAAGCTTATTAATATCTCAGTTTTATATCCAGTAAAATGGTAATGTTGATAAAGTCAAAATGGGTCTTAGTCATGCAAATATCTGGAATTGTAGTCACGGAGCTAGGTGCTTTACAGCACAGGACAAAGCATGCCCCCAAAGAGCTTACAATCTAAATAAAGGACAAGTTGCATCAGAGGAGTCCTGGCAGACAAGGAAGCAATAAGACAGTACTGGTCAGCATTATAGGCAGAATACTGGCAGCTTAACTATTGTCAAAATTTTGTCATCATTACTTCCAAGGGAAATCTTAAGGAGGGATTTGAAGAAAAATGAAACGTTCTTGTGGATGTTGGATTAGCCTTTGAGAAACATGAAATGCTGCATTGGTAAAGCAGGAATTGTTTTTTTCTGAAGATTTAAAAATTGTAAAGTTGACTGCTATGGTGGGAATGACCTGTGGAGCATTTTGAAAGGAATGACAGATAACTTATGTTTGAGCCTGAGAAAGGGAGTCAGTAGAGGGATGCAAGATGGGAATTCTGGGGCCAAAACATCTCAAAGAGAAAAACATTGTAAGACTTAGACCTACAGTGGATGTGAAGACCTAGCAAGGAGACCTAGCTGAAGATGTTACAAAGTGAATAGGCCTAAGTGACAGACAGGGCAATGCAGTTATCACCATTCAGACTGCTCACAAGTTTTTGTGTAGCAGATGTATTTTTAGCAAGAAAGCAGTCATCTGAAAATTCACTGTGCCAGTTTTTATTTATCAGTTGTTTCCTCTTTAAAACCTTCATCATACAATCAGTAAAAACAGTACTCTGACATTTATGTGACCAGTGAGATAATACTAGTAAGGAACACTGAAGTGAATCTTTTGTGAACAATAAGACGGCAGTTGTTCATTGAAATTATTCAGCTAATCCTTGTAAATAATTTGTAGTTTTGCAAGAATCATAGGTGCTTCTCAACAATTTGCTAACCCAAACTGCAAACTCAAAACTCATTAACGGGAGCTCTGCACATTGTGAATATTATGCATATGCAGTAATTTTTAATAACAAATGTTGGGTCAGATTTTGCCATGTTTGTGCAAGTTGAGTAACAACTTACTCGTCAGTTAGTCGCATCAATTTCAATGGGGTTACTCTTGGAGTTGAGTGAAAAAATTGTGAATAAAGGTACCAGGATTTAGCCTATTAGTCAGACTGACTAATCCTATTGGCATTTTTAAGAATCCAGGCCATGTTTTTGTATCTACATAGCAGAATTTATTATCTTTCATTCTCCTTATCATTACTACCCTTGAACCTCTGTAGCTTATACGCAAAGCTGCTCATTAGACCATTCAGCAGAGCCATGGCCTTCAACTACTTCATGAAGTTTTAAAAATTGACAATTAGAGGCAATTTTAACTGCAACTCAGGTTTGTTCTTTGGGGTAAAATTCAGAAGGTTAAACCACATCTTTGATGTCAGGGCAAAGATGTGCCTTTGATCAGTAAACAAGGGCGGTCAAACTCACAGCCTCACCTGTGCTTGTGAGTAATTACTGTACATTAATCTGAATTTGAGTTTGAAATTTACATTGCTGTATTAGCATATCAAAGGGTTTCAGAACAGGATATAATTTGACTAGGAGTTAACTATTTGTAAAGAAGCAGCAGATTGCCCAGTCAATAGTTTGAGTCATATTGGAGAGATATAGGGGAAGGAAAGACAAAGATGGCTTTTGGTCTGGAAAGTTTGGTTCCAGAGGTGCTCTGGATCTGGATTTAATTCAACCAGGACATGTCTACACACGATGCTATATCACCATAGGAATGCACTACATTGACATAATGTCAGTGAGCTCAAACCATGATGCTGCAGCTATGTCATCATAGCAATGCACTCCCTTGCTATAGCACACTGCTGTGGTGACATAGAGGTTAAAAATAACCTTGCACTGCTGTCACAGTGTAGTATGAACTGTTACTTACCATCATTTAGTAGTTCCAAAAGGAAGTACTAAATTAACAGCATAGTAACAATGCTGCCATAGGGGCACTTGTAGATGTGCCTCCAGGTCCCCAGATACTGAGCTGGTGTTGGTTGAAAATTGACTATAATCACCATTCAGTGTAAAGGCTGCCATTGACTAAGCGGAAGAAGGAAGAACAGCAGAATAAGGACATTTGATATGAAAAAGTAGACTTTAGCAAGCTCAGAGAACTGGTGGGCAGGATCCCCTGGATAGCAAGTCAAAGGGGGAAAAGGGTCCAGTAAAGATGACTGTACTTTAAAGAGGCCAAATTAAGGGGTGCAGGAGCACACTATCCCAGTGTGACGGAAGGGAAAAAGGAGAGTGGCCTGACAGAACAGCAGTCTTTCAAAGAGTTGAAACTCAGAGGAATCCAACAAAAAATGGAAACTTGGTCACAGTACCAGGGAAGAGTATGGGCAGTGAGAGTAGAAGATTAGGAAGGCCAAGGAATGATTTGAGATGGAGCTGGCAAGGGATGTAAAAGGGATTCTACAGGAAGATCAAAAGTAAGAGGAAGACCAAGGAAACGATAGGCTCCTTACGGAATGCAAGAGGCAATCTAGTTATAGATGGTAGAGAGGATGTTGAAGTATTTCAAACCTTTTTTTTTACCTCCATCTTTACAAACAGGGGCAGCTACCAGATGAGTGCAGTTGACAGCAAAAGGGTCAAACAGCCTAGAGTAGTAGCAGAGCAGTCTAGGAAATACTTATTGAAGCTAAAGCTTTCAGGTCAGCAGGGGAAGCACCCTGCCAGGCTATAGTTTTGAACCTGGGGGCCTTAGCTCACCTGGCACAACCATGCATCACAGTATGTCACTTCCTCAGCTGAGCATTAGGGTAGACATAGCTGGTCAGAACCTGGTATCTTCGCCTAGCCACCCTACAGCTCCGTGCAACTGGGGTGGCCAGACAGGGTCAGCTGACACTTTACCCCTTCCTATAAAACCCCCTGACCTGGAAGAAGTATGTGGGCAATATGACTCAATCTTGTATCCAGGCTGCTTCACACTTGGCTTGTGCATCTACCAGCTCTCTGACAGATTCTCCAGCTACCTGGCCTGCCTTGCCCATGGACTATGAGTTTAGCTTGATCATTTTGCCCCCAACCCAACTCTGGTTTGATCTCCTGGATACCTGACCTGCCCAACCTCTTGACCCTATGCTCGGGATCTCTGACTTT
Source organism: Crocodylus porosus (assembly GCF_001723895.1). NCBI lineage: Eukaryota > Metazoa > Chordata > Crocodylia > Crocodylidae > Crocodylus > Crocodylus porosus. The sequence goes on from NW_017728906.1 coordinate 193,900,267, forward strand.
GTTCCCCAGATGAATTTTCTAGATTCTTGAATTCCCTATACTTGGCTACTGTACACTCCTCTCAGATCTTGGTTGTTTTTTCTGACCCAGGGCGACTCCAGACCTGGTCACCCATGATCCGGCATGACACACTCTAGGGTACTGAAGGAATTGGCTGAGGTATTTCAGATAAATTAGCTTTACTTTTTGAGAACTAATAGAGGTTGAGTAAGGTCTTAGATGCCTGGAAAAGCCTTCTTCTTCCCTTTCATCTTCAAGAAAGGGAAGACAGAGGATCCAGGGTATTACAGAGCAGCCAGCCTGACCTCAGTATCTGGCAAGATCATGGAGCAAGCCCTCAAGGAATCCATTGTGAAGCACCTAGAGGAGAACAAGATGATCAGGAACATCCATCATAGATTCACCAAGAACAAGCCACGCCATTTCCTTCTGCAATAACGTAACAGGTTCTGTGGATGGGGGTAGAACAATGGATATGATGGTAAATCTTAATTTTAGTAAAGCTTTTGGCATTGTCTCCAATAAAATTATCAGTAACAAGCTAAGGGGATACAGACTAGATGCAAGTACTGTAAGGTTGTTACATCACTGATTGAGTCATGGAGAATGAGTCACTGAGCACAATGATCCAATATTTAGTTGGAAGGAGGTATCAAGTTAATATCTTTATTAACTATGTGAATGATGTGACTGAGTGCATGCTTAATACATTTGCAGATGATACTAGGTTGGGTGGAGTTGCAGGCACTTTGGAGGGTAGACCTAGGTCTAGAATGACATGAATAGACTTGAGAAACAGTCAGCAAACAATCAGCTGAAATTCAACAAGAACAAGTGAAAAGTCCTGCACTTAGGATGGAATATTTGCCTGCACAAATATAGACTGGTGAATGAGTGGCTAGATTGAAGTGCTGAAGAGCAGGAGCTGGGGGTTACAGTAGATCATAAGCTGAATAGGAGTCAACATCACACTCTTGTTGCAAAAAAAGACCAACAGTATAATGAGCTGTATTAACACGAATGTTGCAGACCAAGGGAAGAGATTCCTCCTCACTCTTCAGTATGGGTGAAGCCTAACCTGGAGTCCAGTTTTATACTTCAAGAAGGCCTGGGAGGCAGGATTTATGAGGAAAGGCTAAAAGTGCTTGGGTTATTTAGTCTGAAGAAGACAAGACTGAGAAGGGAAATTGAAAACAGACTTCAAATACCTGAAGGGTGAATATACAGAGGGTGGAGATAGGCTTTTCTCTGTTGCCATAGAAAACAGGACTAGGAGCAATGGCCTCAGGCTGCAACAGGGGAAGCTGAATCTGGAGATGAGGAGGAACTTTCTCATTAGGGGGGTGGCCAAGTATTGGAACAGGCTACCCAGAGAGACTGTGGAATCTCTATCCCTTTAAATTTTGAAAAGCAGGTTGAACAGATACTTGGCTGGGATGGTTTAGTCAGGGATGATCCTGTTTTAAGCAGGGGACTAGACTAGATGACTGTATGAGGTCCCTTCCAGGCCTACTTTTCTATGATCCTAAAACTTCAAGGGATGAAGCCTGGAAGAGTTCATTCTACACCTAAACATACACCAGGAGCTAGCCCTGCTTTTGATTTATCCTCCACTACATCTTTGTTGTATCTGAATATGTGGAAAGGTAGAAGGTAATAGTTTTCCTATTGCAGGATTTTGTTCATCTTTGTGTATTCATTGCTTACTGTGAGGGAGAGAAAGAGCCAGCAGGCTCCTTGGCTCCCAGACTGAGCGGAGGGCCAGTGACCCCAGGCCTGCAGCCCCAAGGAGACAGGCAGAAACTCCCTTACCCAGGTGTGTGGGGAAGGGAGGGGCCGGTACTTCCTTCGCCGGCATAAAAGAGAGGCTGGGACCGACAAGCGGAGGCAACGGAAAACCGGAAGGAGGACGTGGAGGAGGTGGAGCATGCCGGCGTACGCTGCAAAGGCTGCGAGCAACACTGAGTGCCGGTAGGAACCTCTGGCAAAGGGCTGAGCCCCAGCAGCGTTTTTGAGCCCAGTCTGCTGGCCCCTGTGGGGCATAGGATTGTTTGTTTACCAGCTGGGAGTGGATGGAGCCTGGCTGGAGCTGGGTACCATAAAGACCCTAATAGAAGGGCACTATTTGACTTGGGGTACTGTAGCCCCTGTAATAGGGGCGCAGCTCAATATTGAGCTTTCACTGTGAAAGGGGAAGTTGACCAAGCCCCCCGCAAAGGGACTCTTCGAGAGCTAAAAAGGGGCTTGACCCCACAGTGGGCAAGTTTGTATGGGAGGATGACTGCAGACGGCTGGAGCAGCCGCTCCTATCAAGGGAACCCTCTTGGTCATGGTGCTTGTTTTGATTTTCAGTTTTCCTTTTGTGGATTATCTGAGTGATGTGTGGATACCTGGCCGGACCAGACAGTCGGCCACCGCCCGGTGGAACGGGCGAGGGTGTAGGGGTGGCGGAGCCCTCAGAAACTCGGGACCCACGGGACGCCGGTGAGACTCATAATTGGACTGCTCACGTCGGACATCTGAACCAACTCCATTAACATCAAAGTCATAGCAGGTGAAGCAGGCACATGCAACACGCCCAATCAAAGGTGAGGATACACTCAGTGACCAGCAGGCAGCACCTGCATGGTCCGCGGGCATTGGCGATAAACCCGACACTTATTCCAAAAATATTTCTATATAGCAGCAATCCAGAGGCTGAGGTGGTTAATTTTTCCCCCCATGAGTTGTATCATAGATAATAACTGTAGCCAGGGTGAAGGCTAGGTGCTCTGATGGCAAAAGTATTAACTGAAAACCCTGCTCTCAGTTCCCATCACCCATGGGTTTGCCCATCATACCTTGGTTTTAAGTGATACAGCAGAGTGAATGGGAAGAAATCTGGTCTTTGAGATAACCCTCTTGGTGGACTAAGGAGAGTCCCACCAGATGTCTCTGAAGGGCTCCTCCTCCCCTACATCCTGCCCATACTCAAAAGAGATGTTCCTTAGCAGATGTTGACAGCTTTGCTTTCACAATTGTGTGGCTTTGTACCATAGACTCTCTGGTTTTCTTTTTCCCCTTTGCCTCCAGCAATTCCCTTTTAAGGCACACCGGACCCTGTTCTAAAGCACCGGTTCACACAAAGTAACAAAACCTGGGCTTTCCTTGCCCATTTGGTGAGTCAGTCCCATAAATGCAGTAGCTCTTCTGGAAGTCTGAGGGGTCCAGCTGCTTCATGTCTTCCGCAACTCCTGCTCCTTCCTGAGCCTTGTTCCTTGGCACCTGGTTCTCTGGGTGCTACCTGGCTGTGGCCAGCCTGGCTACCCACATCCCTCAGGCCAAGCTGCTTGCCACCTGCCATCCACTGCATCTTCTGTCTGGTGAGGGAAGGGGTTTCCAGTGTGGCTCCACTCCTTTGGAGCTTCTCCAGTGCTTCCCTC
>NW_017728906.1:193904698-193912403 GCF_001723895.1 Crocodylus porosus
GTTAAGCAAATGTGCCCCTCCCCCATACTACTCCCCCCCCCAATCATTCTAAGGATTCTTATAAAAGGCAAATAAATGACTGAACTTATTGTTGATGGTCAAAGCTACTTCGTACAGAGTTACGTCAATGGATAGAAGAAATAAAACCAAATCATGAAGTTGTGAAATACCAAATAAAATCTCAGTGATACATGGAAGAAACTCTACTTCCTTTCTGCAACAAGACTTGTCATCTCTTAAAGATAAATGGTCCCCAGCACTGAACTTTATGGAGGAGAAGAAATGGATGTATATCATCCTGTTGGAGAGCGTGACAATATATTAGGCTAAATCACATTTTCTTAAAAATAAGACTAAATCAATTTGTGCAGTGTTTCAAAACTCTGTAAACCTGCCAAACTTAAATAAAAGTTCAAAAAGGAAATGCCTGATTCATTACTTGAAATGTAGACCATTTTCTTTGTCCTCTGTGAATTATGACTTTTTGTGCAGGTTATTTGCAGTTCTTTATAAGTCTATAGATTAAACACTTCAACTTCCTTTTATCAGCTGTCCTGAGAGATTTTACTATGAGGACTCAAAGAAAAAAAAATAAACCTTCTGGAAAAACAATCAATTTTTCACTTAGGCAAACTTTAACTTTTATATACATTTTCCAAATGCTTGTTGAGTGCAATTACCTTTTAGGCTAGATAAAACTATGGAAGTAATGTATGTGAATATCCTATGTGAATATAATAATTAATACATCCTTATCTATTGTATATATTGAGGACTCCTTCAGTGAAATGGTCTGAACTTATTATAGTTCTCACTCTAATATGATTTTAATTAAATATAGGTGTAGCCACTCTAGGCTACACCTTAATGTAAACACACCACCCACCTCCCCTCTCCTGCTGGTCCATACTGGGCCCATTCCCCCTCGCCTCCCCCCACCTCCAGCACCTGAGATACCCACTCACTGCCCCCTGGCTTACTTGTGGCTGCCTGCACTGTCTGTCCCAGAGAAGCAGGGTGGGAAGGGTTAGAGGGTTAACCTGAGTGCCCAGCAGCTGCTATTGCGAGCAGGCAGGTATGCAGGTTAACTCTTACCTGACTGATAACTTGGGACAGGCAGCATGAACAGCCACAAGTAAGCAGGGGCAGGGGGGATCATGGAGGGGAGCCCAGAAGAGGATGTGGGAGGTGTGTGAGTGCAGATTCTTATCTTTCAGTCTTCCAGGCCCCTGCTGGCCTGAAGCGTGACTGCTCCAAACTCAAACTCAGTCCTATTTAATACTTATTAATGGACCTGTCCTCCATGAATTGATCTAATACCTTTTTTTTTCCACTGGGTTATGGTGTTGGCCTTTATAACAACCTATGGCAATGAATTCCACCAATTAAGTAAATGCTGCATTAAAAAGTACTTCCTTTTGTTGGTTTTAAATGTGTGTCCTGTTATTTCAGAGGGTGTTCCCTAGTTCTAGTTGTTCGGGACTTGGTAACAGTTTCCTATTCACTTTACCCATGTGATTTTAACCTGGATTAATTTATACGTCTATATCATACCCCCCCCGATCCCCAGCTTCTCCTTACTGATGATCATCTTTGTAGCTCTTCTCTGTATCTTTTCTAATTCCACTTTATCTCTTTTGTGAGATGAGGAGATCAGAACTGCACATAGTGTTCAGGATCTGGGTACACCATAAATTTATGTAGTGGCCTGATGATGTCTGTTTTGTTTTCAATACCCTTCTTAATGATTCCCAACATTTTACTTGCTTATTGGTTGCTGTTGCACATTAGGCAGATGGTTTTAGAGAACTATTCAGTGACTCCAAAGTCTCTTTCCTGAGTCACAACAGCAAGTTTAAAGCCCAGAATTGTGGATATATAGTTGAGGCTGTTTTTCTCCATGTGCATTACCTTGCACTTGCCAACATTGAGGTTCACCCTCCACTTTTCCCCCCCACTCACTTAGCTTTGTGAGATCTTTCTGTAGCTCCTCACCATCAGCTTGGTGCTTGACTACTCAGTAAAATCTGGTATCACTTGCAAACTTTGAGATTTCACTGTGCTCCCTTTTTCAAATCACTTATGGTAAACAAGGGGAGGCCTAGCACAGAACCCTGGGTTATCCCACGATTAACCATCCTCCCTCCTCAAAAGTTACCATCTAACCATACCCTTTGTTTCCTATCTTTTAACCAGCTTTCAGTCTATGAAAGAACCTTCCCTCCTATCCTGTGGCAACTCAGTTTAAGAAACTTTGTAAGAGACTGCATATCACAGGATGGGGTCCCCAGGGATGGCGGTGATACCCCTAGAGCTCCTTGACCATGCCAATCCTGCCCAACAGGCACCCAGCAGGCACCCTCTTGCTGGTAATTATAAGATAGGGAGGCTGCCCTTATCTTTTTGTCTGGACTTGGTCCTGCTGGACCCCGCTGAACCACATGGGCTCTTGGATCCCCTTTTTGGGTCCCACTCAAAATGGATACCTCATGGGACACCCTCAGCCTTACAGGCTAGATGCGTGGCTCCAAAACCACCCCTTTACCATGCCCCAAGCCTCACAGATGGTATTTAAATGTTGTCTCTCCTGGGGCCTTGCTATAGCTCGTCCTCTTCTCCTCACCAGGCTCTCCGCAGCCCTGTCTCTGTGCCCCATGCTGGCGCTGGGGTCTGTTCACCCCCTTGTCGCTGCGCCCTTCTCTGGCGCTGGGGTCTCCACACCACAGTGGGCCCCCAATGAGGCCTCCTCCTTCCCCAATAGCCTCAGCCCGATCCACTGGTAAAACAGCAACTAAAATCTGAGCCCTTGGGCTATATACTATAATGTCAGCAGTTCAGGGTGTGCTCTGTTCCTTTAAAGCATCAAACTTCTCCCAGCAATAAGTGCCTTGTAGGCCAGGGTCTCTGGAGAGCTCCTGAAGCCCCTTAATCCTATCCAGAGTAGAACAAGCAGTCAATCCTTTCTGGTGAGCTTCTCTGAGAGCGCCTCCCCCCTGGGGTTTATATGTGCCCAGGGCCCTGCCTCTCCTGGGCAGCTGACTGGGTGCAGGTGCAGGCTAATTTACTTGTTAGCCTGTTGCCCGAGTAGCCTGCGCCTATGGGCTTCTGTTTGGCTCTTAGGGCCCTCTCCCTAGGCAGTTTCTGCTCTTATAGGAGCAGGCACCTTAGTGCCCTGCGACACTGCATCAAAAGCTTTTTGAAAATTGAAACATCAAGTCGATCCCCTGGTCAATCTGCTTGTTAACATCCTCAAAGAATTCCAGCAGATTGGGAATAGGGTTTCCCTTTACAAATACCATGCTGACTTTTCCCCAACAAAGCATATTTATCCACGTGACTTGTAATTTTCTTCTTTACTAGCAAATGGCCCATCAAGAATGATGGGTTTCAGGGAGTATTTACATACCTCCCCCTACTTACCCTTCAGGGCCAGCCATGTAACGACTCCCTGTGCCGTTGGTGCCTCCTCCTCATAGCGGGGCTTCCCCCCACCTCCTCTCCCTGCTCCCCTCCCTCTCTCCATGCCCGCTGCCTCCCCCTCCCTGCCGGCTATTCTGGGGGGTGATGAGGACAGGCAGGGGGGCGGGGAGGACACCACTGTGACCTATTTTGTTGGTGAAATATCAGTCCTCTGTCACAGACACCATTTGTAATGATATGTAACCTATTGCTAACAGTTCTGTAGTTCACATTTGAGTTTGGTAACTAATTAGTGTTTAATTTATCAATGTTTCCAACACCCCCTCTATTGTCACTCTTACATGATCCAGTGGCCCCATTCACTGCCTCATACTGCTCTTTATACTGTAACTGGTTCCTTCACCACCCCCGTCCCACCATTTTGTATTCATCTGTAGCATTTTTCTCATAATCTTAGAATTTACCCCCCCTGGGGCAAGGACTTTGTTTTATCTTGTCCCTACTGCAGTGAGGTACTGATCCTTCATTGAAGTACATTAATACAAACAAGTAGTAGTTTAATGGCCATAACAAACCATATTACATCCCAATGAAATCGTGGTTTAGAGTCCCAACTGACTTCTTCAGAGACTAGAATGGGCTTGTCATTTTCTTGACCTTATTAAAATAGCAAATTGTGGGCTGTTAATATATATATTCAACCTTTTATATATAAATTCTGTAATAACTAAGGCAGAAGAAGTTTGTGTTCTTCCTAATTAAGCTATTTACAGTGGAGAAAAATATGCCTTGAATGGAAGTACACATGGATAATACATGTCAGATCTAAGAGATCTTGCTGGGGCCTGCCACTGACACTGGAAAATAAATTACCTTCAAAACATTATGCTAGTGAAAGCATCTTGTTTGTATAATTTAACATGTAGCAAAATTTAATGTTCAGCAAAGAAGCAGCATGATTCTGCTAGGTTTTTTGTTTGGTTTTTTTTTTTGTGTTTTTTTTACTTATCACAGTAAAGTAGAATACTTAATTTTTTTTACTCATAGCATAAGAGCTAATAGATTTCAGATTTGCATTTGTACATGCTATTTCTGGTCACATACCGTCCAAACTGCTGTGAATTGATATTACTGCTGTAGAACTGAAAAAGGTGGTGCTATTAGATTTAGCACCATACATTTTCCAAGTTTGTATACACAGCATTTTTTTAAATATGTATGTAACAAATTGTATAATGGAAGCTCTTCTCAGTTATTTATACCACCAACTGCATCTAGATTCTTATTTCTGACACTCTTTAATGTAACACCTCAGATTTAGGGCTTTTGTGCTTGTTTGACTAGACTCCTACCTGGTTACTTTTGGATATGTTCAAGTTGGTATTGATCTTAGAGAGGGTTTTCAAAAGGAAATTTTCTCTTCATTAGCCATGCAGTCATCATAACCTAGGAGACAACTCTATTAAACATATAAAAGTAGTTTCTAATCTTTGGCTTTTGTAATGCTTATTACTCACTAACATTAATAACTGATGAATTAAGCTGAAAGTTAAATAGTAAAAAATATTATAATGAGACTATTCAAAATTAGTCCCTTTTTGCAGCTATAAATAAAAATTAAAAACCCTCCCCTGAGAGTCAGATTCCATAATAAGGCTGCCCTGCTGTCTTGGAGTATGGAGCAACACACACATGCTTCTGATGTCTAATAAGTGGGCAAATAGAGGATAATTGATGTGGAATAGATGCGGAAAGACTGGTCTGGGTTTTTAGCATCCTGAGAAGAGCTGAAGCTTTAGACAATGGGATAGCAATTTATTTCCTTTTCCCTTCATGAGAATAGTCAAAGTGGGATTAAAACCATCTTTCCTGGAACAACAAAATTAACTCAGACTTTCACAACCTGAAAGTTGTTCTTCTTTTCCTTTTTTTCTTTATTCTACCCTTCAAAGATTTGGATCAACCAAAACAATTTCATTTTGATCACCTTGCAGTAATTTCCTTCTGTGACGGATTTTTACTCCTCTGTAGCATAATTAGAACTTTTAAGATGAGATTTTTTTTTTTAAAGGTTATCACATGATGTGAACTTTTTCAATTATTTTTTTCCAAAGGTGCAAGCAAGTTTGTTTTGGGAAAAATAATTCTTTTCCAGCAAGACTAGTCTGAACATTCTTGACCAGCTCTGAAGGTGACTTGAATTTTTGGAAGGGCCTAAACTTTGATCCACAAATCAGCTGCCACCTCCTGAATACAGTTTTGCCAACTCTACTATCCACCCCATCATCCAACAATGATCAAGAAACACATCACCTGAATGTTTCCACTACAGTGATCTGTAGTGAAACTACATTGGCTTGATAAGGTGATAACATACAATTTTAGAATCAACACCCTGTTGAGGTCAAATGGTGACAGGTCAGATATCTGTCCATGCACTGTTAAACATCTCATATAGATGTGCTCAGTGAGAAACAAAGTACAGAAGGTACAGTCTCCTTCCAATGCTGTGTTTCTAGAGCTGGTTCGAAACTGATAGCAAGTTTCAGGGAGAGAAATATTGTGGAAATTAACAAAAAATACCCAAAACAAAAAATCAATAGAACCAGTTCTGGCTGTGATTGTTGCTCCATAAAGCTGCATCAATGCATGACGTTTATCATGTTGTGACAATTTCAGCATCATAAGCTATTGACACCACACCAGACAAAGTCATGTTTTATGGTGCTGAGATTTTGCATCCAGTCAACAATATAATGGAGTCTGAAGTTAAAGGGCATAATTTCAGTGTATATGTTATTCAGAGATTAATATAGAATCATAACAAAAGAAGAAAGACTATACAGTGACATCTTCTTAAGCCTGTGCAAGAAACACAACACCATTCTAAGGAAAAAAAGAAACAAACAATTTTCTTTACTATGCTGAGCTGGCTTGTACTGCTCAGACCTGATGAAGAATGCCTTGAATTCAAAAGCTTGTCTAATACTATTCTAATTTTGCAGTTGTTCCAATAAAAGCTATCACCGTAAGAAATCCTTACTTCTTGCATATATCATTCATGGAGGATTTAAAGCATGAGTTAGAAATCTTTGTCCCTGAAAATGAATGGAACGCAAGACAAAAATTCCCTGACGTTGTATAGCCAGTCACACTATGGTTGCCACTGGTCATAGCACTCAGGACCTCTACTGTTGAAAACATTATTGAAACCAAAGGACACAGAGAGAAACCCAAATCCTTTGAAATCTGAAGCAGTTTTATCATTGACTGTGGAGCCGGATAACACCCATACAGCTATAGTTGCTGTATTGAGGGCCAGTCACTAGAAGGTGTCAAAGACCTGAGCATCCTGGGTTACATTTGCATTTACACCTAAAATCCTTCCTCCATACTTAATTGAAGCTGTTAAAGGAGTTGAGAAGAATTCAAGATGTGGGACAAAATATTGGTAATGTACTACATTCAAGTAGACCCGCTCGGACATGCTTCGGGGTTTGAACTAGAGGACCCTTCTAACCCTAACTTTCTATGACTTTCTATGAAGTCCACATTGAATTTATCTACACCATGTCATTCTGTTTACTCACCATAAAAGGAAGAATACTGCAGATACTGCAATATGGAGAATCTAATGAAATGGGCCAAAGTGGGCTATTGAAATAATCACTGGTTTGGAGTTTTTTTGTATCTATTATGCCTACTAGATGCCTGATAGTCTAAAGCAGGGGTAGGCAATGTTTTTTGGCTGGAGTGCCCAAAAAAACACACTGTCTACCTTGGAAGGTACCAGAGTGGCGGCTTGCCAGAAAACACAAAATGAGGATGGGGTGGGGGAGGTACATGGCAGGATGCACTGCATATTAGTATATTTAATAATCATAAATGTTGCCTTTGTTGTTATGTATTCCTTTTTGTTGAGCATGTTGCAATGAGAGAGAGAAAAACGTGACAAGAGAAAGAGGAGAGAGGGAAAGAAAAAGGAGAGCAGAGAGAGAACCAGTCACACACACAGAGGACCATGTGCACAAGCACAGAGATCCAGAACACACCCAGAACAGACACATGCACACAGACATCCAGAACCAGACACATGTGCACACACAGACACAGAACCAGACAGAGGCAGAGAAACATACAGAACCAGCTGCACGGGTACACGGACCTGGGCTCCCGGGCCACTGGACAAAGTCTGACTCAACAATGGCCTGGTTCTGCCAGAGCCCCTGTGCTTCCCCGGGGAGCCAGCCACTGGGCTGCAGCACAGCTGGCCGAGGCCCCGGCC
>NW_017728906.1:193912503-193970195 GCF_001723895.1 Crocodylus porosus
ACAAAAGGTGCGGTGCTCCTGGCAAGGGGCACTGCCAGCCTCATCCTGGTAGGGGGCTGGGGCTGGGCCCAGGCCCAGAGTGGGTGGGAGTCAGGCAGGCTCAGCTGCAAGCCCTGCTGCAAGAGTCCGGGGCTCCATGGTTGGCAGTAGCTATGAGAGCTATGAGAGCCTGGGCCAGCTGCAGCCAGGACGCTGCAAACAGCAGCTCTAGGCTCCAGCATCAGCTCCATACCAGCGGGTGCATGCAAGCCTCGGAGCAGACAGTGGGGATAGAGTCTGAGGCAGAACAGCCCTCCCGCTGTCCGTTCTGAGGTGCACGTGCAGTCGCTGCCAGCACAGAGCTGATGCTGGGGCTGTGGAGCCCAGCGCAGCTGTTTGCAACCTGCCCGCTGCCTGCTGCAGCTGCCCAGAGCCCAGGCTGGCTACAAACAGCTGCACCGGGCTCTGCAGCCTAGTCATCAGCTGTGTGCCAGCAGTGGGGGAGAGGCCGGGTTGCACTGCCTCAGGCCCCTCCCCCACCGCCCACTACAAGGTGTGTGTGCACCCGCCAGTATGGAGCTAATGTTGGAGCCCGGAGCAGATGTTTGCAGCCTCCTGGCTGCAACCAGCCCAGGCTCTGGGTAGCTGCTGCCAACCACGGAGCCCAGTCTGCTTGCAGCAGGGCTTGCAGACTCCCAGCCACCTGCTGGGAGCAGCCTGTGCTTCATGGTTGGCAGCAGCTGTGTAAAGCCCAGGACAGTGGTTGCATGCCGAGAAAAATGGCCTCGCATGCCGGATTCAGCACACGTGCCGGGGTTTGCTGAACCCTGGTCTAAAGAATATCCTAGGTTTGTCCTAAAATATAGCAGAATATCATTCTGTTTTATCATCTTCCTTGATACCAAAGAAGCTAGGAAGGGTAATCTCACATGCATGTGAATATTAACAGCTGTTCTAATTAGAGATGTGCATGCAGTGTATTAATTAGTATTGATAGTAGAAGTGTTTGCATTTAATGTCTTTAAATGAATTAAAAATTGAAAGCTACAAGGTGACCTCAGTAGGACTCGGGTGCTTTATCCCTTTTCAAGAGTCAGCCCTGAATTATGAGATCATTTCATTTCTAAATAGTATTTGGCAACAGAGCTCTGTGAATTGACCGATGCTCATTCCAACAGCAGTCACATTCATGGCATTATGGAGCTTCATGTTCAAATGGATTTTAGCTATTAAAAATGCCTTTAATTTTTGCAGAATTGAAGCAAGGAAACCATTTCAAAGTCCAGAGCCATTTGGGCTATTTTGTTGTTGGCTAGAATATTTCTTTCTCCTTCGCAATTCTGTTCAGAAAGATTATTATAGTACTGGCAGAGTCATAGATTCTGATCCTGTAATGTCATTTCTAAATATGAGAGGCAATATTTCTGGGAATTACACTAAGAAACAAGATGCCTTTGTGAAGGAAGGCATAGTTATCAAAATGACCACAGATAAAAATGCCTCTTATATGAAGTTACTAGTGTATGTCTGTGTATGTATAGGAGAGAGATTTTGACTTTTAAATTTGTATAATTTAAATATTAAAACCAGAAAGGAAAATATGCAACAGCAACTGGCCCCCACGGTCAAGCATGAAACTGTCATTAGTAATTAAACACCCATTAGCTCTCCCACCCCCAGCATCCTTCATGGGGTTACACTAGCTGTCCATCTTCCATTGTGTAGAGTGTCCCTTTGATTGCTCCACATGACACAAACTATTCACGTTTTGTTGCAAGCTAAAGTGTCCAAATTCAAACAAGACTCATGGCTGGAGGAAGAAACGGAAGAGTTGGTGGGTGTCATCTGTGATGGCCCCGACAGGCAATTTCTGTAGCTTTTCAGGGTCACCATATTGGCCTGGTCCAATTGGATAGGCAGAACACATTCCCTTCAGCTGCTTTGTATGGGACAGAGAAAATGTATGTCGTCTCAGAGAAGCAAAGCAAGAAGAGTACTGAGGACAGGAAAGAGTGGCCACAGCTGGGCATGGAAGGCATGGAAGAGAGTTTCCTTCAACTCCTCCTGGCACAGAGAGAAAGAGAAATAGACATACCCGCAACATCCTAAATGTAATTTAGAATCTAGTTAACTGGTGAGGCTAGATTTAATGCGTGGTGCTACTTTTTAAAATTAGTCTCTAAAATTGGCATTGCAGATTTCCTTTCCTTTCATTGTGAATTTCCATATCAAACATGCTCACTTAACAAGTGAAAAGGTTGGTTTAGTTTTCTAAATGGCACCCCTACAGACTCATCCTCGGAACTCAGAGTCTGCTTTTTATGCCTTTTCAATCATCACCAGCAATAAAGGTCTTCAGGCCAAATTGTGGGTGGGCTTTTCAATGTGGGTTACTTAAAGTGCTTTTCAAAACCCAACGGAGCTTCTTTTTGGGGCACCAGAGTACCTGCGTGTGAACTCAAGTAGTGAATCTACTGAGTAGAAAGGCAAATATTTTGGATAGTCAGGTTTCAGGGAACTTGCTAAGGAAGAAAAGGTAGTTCAGTATCTGTGTTCTTTCAGATAGTGGCCTCTGTGCAGATGTTGCCACCACCTGTTAACTGTGATAGAGGTTTTGGCTCTTAAGATAATGCCCAATAATAATGATAAATTCTGATTTCTTGGAAACTGGCAATGTGCCTTAACAAGGACTATCAAATAATTAGCCTTTTCAGTCACTTGTAACTGGGTCAAAGTGGGCCATTCATTGCTTTTTCTTCATTCAGGGCATGTCTACATGTGTGCATTTACTGCACAGTAACTTTAGTTGCCTGTACTGCACAGTAAATATGGTGACTTACACCAATGTGGGCATAAATTTGATCCCTGCATCATGCAGGGATCAAATTTACACGTGTTTAGTTAGTGCTGAGTAACACTGTGTGTAGACTGACTTGGGACTTTAGTCACAATAGTGCTGTCCCAAGTCAGTCCACACACAGCATTAATATGCTTTGATGCCTGCACATATAGTCCCCGGCCTATTCCTGCTTACTATGCAGTAGTGTTAAAGTGGCAGAAATGCATAAGTAGACACACCTACAGTGCACTTTTATCTCATTCTAATGTGCTGGTATGCCTGGAAAATAGGCTATTATGAAATCATACTGTTTTGAAAACAGAATCATCCTAAGTGCCCTGTCAAACACTTTAGTAATATAAAGATATTAAATGCTTTGTGTATCTTTTTTCCAGAAGCAGAATTTCTCTTCCAAAACTTTATTTGAAAGCACAAGGGAAAAAAACCCAACCTGTTTTTTATTTTGGTATGGAATCTTCTGTTAAGTCTGACAATGTATTTCTCAAGTGGATATGTTGTAATCCTTTAATTTCATTTCGGTGTTTTAATTAAACTGTTTATATATCTTGTTGAATATTGAGTAGGCCAATTAAAACATTGATCAGCTCCTTGCAAAACTTGAATTAGTTATTTGTACCTAGACTAACCCACAACACTGATGTTTAGCCATGCACTTTGCAGGAAGATTAGGTTAAAGATTCAGTACACCTGGGTTCAATTTTTAATTCTACCACAGACTTCCCGTGTTAAATTGGCCCAAATCATTTCATCCTTCTGATTCCACCATCTGTACCAACATGGATACCAAGTCTTCATTTTATTCTACTCCTTCTTGTCTATTTAAACTGCAAGCTCTTCAGCCAAGGTGTGTTTCTTATCATGGTTTCATACATCACCAAGCAGTCTTGGTAGGGATTATAGGCTGTAACAGGGGACCTTCTCAGCCTATTTCCCAGTGGCCCTCCCATCTGTTTCTGGGCTAACCGCCCGCCTTCTCGACTGCCACACCTTGTTGTTAATTAATTAACGTTGACTAAGCGGGAGGCTACCCATTTCTTGCCCCGATGCCAGGGGGCATTATCTGTGGCTCCGTTCCTCTTCTACACCACAGCCCAAGCCTCACAGATGGCATCCAGCTGTTATCAATATCACCAGCCCCACACTGGGCCCCAGAATCCTACTAGTTGGACCCCACTTAGATCCCTCTGTTCAGGCAACCTATTCTGCCTTCATTCCCAGCTGCATAGCTCCCTGAGCTGCTTCCACCTGACAGATTTGGTCCCCCAGGACCTTTGGCTCTACTGGCCCTGGCCCACCTCCAGGCCAGTCAGAACCCCAGGCCCTCAGCTCTTCGGCGTTCCTCTCAGTGGGCCCCTGGCCTTTTGACCCTTCTGGTCCTGGTCCCAGCTTGGACCAGTCAGGGGATGTCAAGACAGGTTAAGAGTCTATGGCCCAACTCTCTCTCTCTGGGGTCTACCTTCTAGACCCTACAAAGGGAGTAATCCACCCGGTTATGGGGGCTAGGGGTTAAGGCTCCCCGACCTGCCTTTCACCAGGGTGGCATTTTCTGGGGGCTTCCGCACCACTTAGAGCCCCACCAGGCCACCCACTCCTGGCAGGGTGCAGTTTTAGGTCATGCCCAGGACTAGGAGCCTCCTGACGATCCCCTACAACTCCTCCCTTACCTCCAGGTGATACCTGCAGCCAGGCAATGTTGTTGCCTGGCCTCCTAGCAGCAAAATGCCCTGTTTATATGGGGAGCCCTAAATCTAAAATGGTTGCCCTAATCAGGCACCTGCCAGCTGCTGCCTTTTGGCCCTTAAAATGGTGGGCACAAACTGTGCCCTGCCACATAGGCACTACAGTTATTCAAATAATAGAGATTCAGAATTAAACTTGTACTGTTTTACACAAACTGCACACATTACCTGACGTACGTATTAAGGAAGCAAGTGAGACAAGAGTAGTGGGTAAGTTCACTGCATAGCTCTTGCCTTCTCATGATATATAGGTTTGCAACTGCTTATAAACAGAATAAATAAAAGAGGTGAAATTATTGACACAAAACAATATGCTTGCACACAGTTTGCATGCAGACTTTTTCTGCCATGTTTCCCAAGAACTTCACTGTTTTTCTGGAACACTTATTAAATAGCACAAAAAGCTACTTAGTGGCTGAAAAATGCCCTACAAGCAAGTACATCACTCTCCAGATATTGCAAAGTTTGGATTGCACTACCTGTTTTTTAACCAAAAAATACATCTGTATTTTAGCTTCTTCCCCACTTTTTCCTCCTCCTCTAGTCATCTTTATGTAATCCATGTGCTTCATGCTCTATTTATTTATCTTAAAGAAAGGAACAGAAATTAAGGGGAGGCTAGATTTTTTCTAAAAAATCTGTTTGTCTGCATCAGTGTAGACAGGAAAAGGGAAGAGCAACTTAACATGACAGAGACTTCCAAAAGAAGATGTAGAAATGACTAGGTCTGCTAAGTAGCTTTTCTTGAAACTTTGTAGGTCAGATTTTTATGGGAGAAGCAAAAGGATTTTTTAGTAATATCTATCTGAATAGCTGGGTGAGCTTTCAGACAGCTTTCAGGCAAAAAGACCTTTCCTCAAGTCTGGAAAAGAAGCAGAGACAGCCATGGCCACATGCTGTTTAATGTACAGGTTAGCCCGGCTCACGTAATTATAACCTGGGAAATGAACTAATCATAGCACAAAGGGAGAAAAAATTATAAATGCACATGTTATGAAGAATTTGATGGATTTCATTGACTGACTAAGGACTAGAAAATGACCTGGACCTCAAAACTTCTGACTATAGGTTTTTGACTTCTTAGCTAAATAACCACCTTCAGAATCTCATACATCTTATCTTTGGAAGTTCCAGATTCAGGCTGTGGTGTCCATTAAGTGACAGACAAATCATACTCACCCAGGATTCAAACTACTGTGAATCTATGATATTTGGAAGTCCCAAGTCCTGAGGAAGCACTCACCCATGCTGAGTGAGCATTCAGTGTGTGTTTTTTCTCTATCTGTGCCTGATCCACAAAGCAATCTGTCTTTAGTGGTTATATAGAAACAGAATTATAGAAAATTAGGGTTGGAAGGGACCTCGGGAGGTCATCTAGTCCAATCCCTGTTCAAAGCAGGACCATCCCAGCCAAGGGTTTTTTCTACTTAGGTCTTAAAAACCTCTATGGATGGAGATTCCCCCAGCTCTCTGGGTAACCTGTTCCAGTTCTTTACTACTCTCCTCATGAGAAAGATTTTCCTAATCTCTAACCTAAACTTTCTTTGCTGCAATTTGAGACCATTGCTCCTTGCTCTGTCTGCCACCACCGATACCAACCTATCTCCATCTTCTTTGGAACCCACCACCCTTCAGGTAGTTGAAGGCTGTTACTACATGCCCCCACAGTCTTTTCTTCTCCAGACTATGGCTATTATCATCATTTCTGAGGTAGGTAAGTTCTGTTATCACCTTCTTACAGATGGAGAAGAAAGGCCCAAAGGGCCAGAATTTTAAACATTTTTAGGCATTCAATTGGGCAGGCGATCACTTGCAGCCTCCACATAGGCTTCATATGCATGTTCCAGTGTGTGGCTCAGGTGCTGCTGAAGCCCTCTGGGTCCCTAATTTCTACAGGTTGGCATGTTTAAAGGTCCAGTGTATCATCTCTCCTTGCAACTGTTATTTCCCAGTTATATAGCTGAGCTCTCTAGCTCAGCTGTAGAGTCTCATTTTCAGCTTCACAGGATCCTGGTTCATTAGTTTGCAAGACAGCCAAGTTTACAGTGGTTTTATCTGCACCTGAACAAAACCCTTGGCTCTTGTACTTACAAAGCTGAGTGATACATTGCATTTACAAAGAGGAGTATGTAGGTTGGACAATGATGGTCCTTCAGAAATAAAATGAAGAAAGATCTAGTTTGCAAAGGAAGGAATTGGCTGGAATGAGATGTTGCTTCCATTCCCCCTGGCTCCCACCCCCTCCCTTTAGAAAAAGGGCCTTTTCTTTGAGCTAACAATAGCATTTTAGATGTGGATCTTTGTTTCCAGACTAGATAATGAGTTGAGTTTGATCTCTCCTAGACAGAGTTCTACAAAAAGTCACATCAGAAAGCTTACTATAAATAATCTGTAAGTTATCAATCAGCTTTCAGCAGGACTGGGATGCTGCCAACTTTCTGAAATGTCTTTGCTTCATTGGCTCTTCAAATGAATATAGGCCTCTTGTTTGTGGGAGCTGTGTCTGCATTCCATCATTTCAACACATAGCACAGTCCTTGCAATAATGTGATGATGATTTAATGGTGTTAGAGCACTGGGGAGACAAGATGACTTTTACCTGATAAAAATCAAAAAAGAGAGACCTTTATTTTCACTTGGAAGTCCATGAAAACCATATGTTTGCTGTTCCCACTGAATTGACAGCAAGTATTTATTTGCTGCCCTTCATTCTGGCAGATGAGAACCTGATGGTGTTCAACACTGAAAAATGCAAGGTTCTCCACCTTGGGAGGAAAAACCTGCACCATGCATAAAGGCTTGGTAGTGCTACGCTGGTTAGCTGTACAGATGAAAGGGACTTGGGGTCATGGTTGACCACAAGAGGAACATGAGCCTTCAGTGTGATGCTGCAGCTAGTAAAGCGAGCAAAACACTGGCTTGCATCCATAGATGCTTCTCAAGCAAATCCTGGGACGTCATTCTCCCATTGTACTTGGCCTTGGTGAGGCCGCAGCTGGAGTACTGCGTCTAGTTTTGGGCTCCGCAATTAAAAAATGATGTGGAGAAGCTTGAGAGGGTGCAGACGAGAGCCACGCGCATGATCAAAGGTCAGGAAACCAGACCTTATGATGAGAGGCTGAAAGCAATGGGGCTCCTTAGCCTGGAAAAGCACAGGCTCAGGGGTGACCTGGTGGCCACCTATAAGCTTATCGGGGTGCTCATCAGGATCTGGGGGAACAACTGTTCACCAGAGCCCCCCAAGGGACAACAAGATTGAATGGTCACAAACTCCACTGTGACTGGTTCAGGCTAGACATAAGAAGATTATTCACTGTCCGAGCCCCCAAGGTTTGGAAAAGACTGCCACCTGAGGTGGTTCAAGCGCCCATGTTGGATGCCTTCAAAACACATTTGGATGCTTATCTTGCTGGGATCCTATGATCCCTGCTGACTGCCTGCCCCTGGGGCAGGGGGCTGGACTCGATGATCCTCTGGGGTCCCTTACAGCCCAAATGTCTATGAAATCTATGATTCCAGCCACTCTGTGTAACCTCAGGAAAAATTCCCAGTTAAGAGTGGCAGATCATAGTTACTGCTACCAATTACAGTAGGAGCCCAACTGTGCATATCACAACTGAATACTAGAAACTCCTCTCTGTCCATGCACAGCCTTTTCCTTGTGCCATTTTTCTTCTGCTACTATTGCTACTTCTGCTGTTATCACTACTATCAAACATATTCAATATCTGACTATCAGATGGCAAGAAGATCTTATCTGAAATGACTGGGTGCCGGTAGGGCTTAACGGTAAGAGTAGTGATCATATGTGAGGGAAATTATGGCATATTGGGATAGGTGTAGGCATAGACAACACATAGGAGGAGTATGGGGGGGGCACATGCCCCCCCGAGATTGGCTGCCGCCAAAGCCACCGCTGACTTCTACATTGGTTGGTACCCCCACTTGCTACCGATGTGGCTGCTGGCATCTGTGGATAGTCCCCACTCACAGCTCACCTTCCACTGCTGACACCACCACGGGTGTGTGTGGGTGGTCTCCACTCGCTGCCGACACTGCCACCTATAAATGGTGCTCCCCCAGTCTCGGAAGGCACCAGTCTTTCATGGATGTAGAAGTTGCTTTGGCAAATTATAGTTCATTAATATTCAACTGTCTTTGTGTGCTTTTTGCACAGTGACTTACAAAAGTCCAGTACTCATTGGGGCTTCTAGGTGTCATCAGTTATATTATTATCTGAAAGTCGCCACACATGATAGCAACTTGTTTCTTGATGTATTGCATTATCGCTAGTAATAAAGTGTTTAGTGAAAGGAAAAGAAGAATTAACAGGTTCTGATTCATTTAGTCATCAATGCTGTGAACTGCATCACTCAGATAGGATGCTGCCCTGGAGCATGCTACTTCACTGAAATGAGGTTCCACCTGAAACCTCAAGTGGAGAGGTTTGTCGGCCTCTCTACCTCCCTCTTGTGAAGCATCAATCTGGAGCAAACCATTTTTTACATATGTCTGGATTACAAACTTTAAACAGAAGTGCTGATGTGGTTTTAGCTCTAGCTATATGACCTCCCTTGCTGTGACCCTTTTATTTTATCTGTTCCTTCTTGGAGGGGAAAGACAACTGCTTCATATAACCTGAATCTCACTCGCTCCCCAGGCATATTTAACCACAAATGCCCTCCTCATTTCTGTTTCTAATTCATAACTTTATTTAAAAAGAGAGAAAGCTGGTCTCCATATAAGGGCGTGACTGATCTGAAAAGTGCTTTATTCTTCTTGTTATAAGATCTCAAAACCAATATCAGTCCTGCCCCTGCATAGATGTACAACAGTAAAAAGCTTGTCTTCTCAAATTATAGAATTTTCTTATTAAAGCCAAAGCCCCTGGGGAAATTTAAAGTTTTCTTTCAGCTTACTGTATTTTAAACACTTCTCTTCAGACCTACTACACTGGCTTCCTTATATCTTCTACAGGTGACAGTGAAATGTATCTGGGATAGAAGTCCAGCAGGGTCCTGTGGCATAAAGACCTAATGAGACTGCTGGGTAAGACATCATTTTAAATGATAATAACAATGCTAAACATCAGTAAGTCAGATCCTTAACTGATCTAAATTAAAGTGCACTAACTGCATTGCCCCTGGAATGCAGTTAGTCCACTTTACACCTCATACAATTCTGGCTCTGGTTTTTTTTCCCTCCTTGCAGGAAATCAGTTTAGAGATATCATCAGCATATGACAGACTTGGGTTTACAAGTTAAATGGAAAGTAGGTAAACAAGGGGAAAAAACAATATATTTTTTAAAATTCATTATTCAAAGCCTAAAGCTAGCTTCACACTGGCTGTTATTATCCAAATGCATTTCTAGAGGTTTTGCAGTGATGGATTTGCATTTTAATATCCAGGTCAAGTTATTGTGAGGATAGAGGTATCTTTCTTGTGTCTGTGTTTCTATGATGAGATGACTGATTGTCTTTGTAGACAAAAGGATGGGGAAAGAGCCAGTAATGTTGAAAACCATGATCATGCTCATAAAGCAGCTGTTTATACAGAAACCTTTTAAAGCCAGTTTCTGCCTTTTCCTAGCTTTTCCTTATAAATTGCTACAGCTGACAAAGCTCTGATTACATTGAATAGAAATATTAAACTCCTGACTTTAGAGAGGTTAAGGGAGAAGAAAACAAACGGGGAACCAATTTTCTGAAAAATAAGATGGGAAGGACTTTTTGTCTATTTCCACTATTATCATTTCCCCTCTCTCCTCCGCCCTCCTTGGTAATATTGTACTGAGTTACCTTGTGTTTAATCAACAGCCTAATGTGGTAACTCTCTCACAACACTGATTCTTCACATCTCAGACTGCCTGGAGCCTACTTCCATCAAGCAGTGTCTTTGTACTTAACACCTTAATGGTCTTGAGGCGAGAGAGAAACAGCAATCCTCTGAGATGAGAATAATTACAGACAGACACACAAATGCATTCGGTGCCAGATTTTGTTACCTCAAATAAGCAAAATTAAAGTGAATGTCTTCTCTTCTACTGTTACAGAATTTGTCTCTAGGAGGTTTAGGACGAATGGGTTAGGAGACGCTAATGGCCAAATCCTGCGCTGTTTAAACTCCCGACAGTTCTGTTGTTGATCTCACTGGGGAACAGGAGCAGACCCCAAGGGAAAACACTCTTTAAAGATGTCATTTTATTTAGTGCTTACTGCTGAACTCCTACCAATTTGCAGTTTAGGGGCCAGAGCTTTAGGTGGCATAAATCTGGCTTCAGCAGATTTATGCTAACTTGCATCAGGGGTATGTTGCACCCTGGATATACTCATTACCTGTGTTTTTCAGAAGTGGCTAGTTCATAGTCTACTCAATCCAGGCACTGTAAAGAGACCTGGTTTGTTTTTTGGCCAGTGCTGACAGGATTTAAGGTTTTCTCCAACTGAGCCCTTGGAAACTGAGCACCCAAAGTTACTAATCACACTTGAAAATCTCAGAATTTATATATCCCTGAAAAGTGGCATATTGGAGATGGCTAGGGTTATCCCTAAAGTGCCTTAACTAAGTGCTTATCTTTTGTTTGTCTGTGCTCCAATTTCCAGGAAACAGAGCATACTCTTCCTAAAATGAATGGTCCTAAGTGCACAGGCCTAGAAGTTACCTTGAGATTCATCTGTACCAACGGGTGCTCAACTTCTGTCCTGCAAAGCCATTCTTTTCTGGCCCACAGGGCTCCCCACAGATCCAAAAATTTGGTGATGCAGGAGCAGTTACAGCATTAATTGCTGCTCCCCTGTTGCCAATTTTCCAGGCCCATGGTGAGCTCACTGGTCAGGACAGAATGGCCCTGCATATTAGATCAGGCATGCCAGGTTGAACAGAGGCAGCACGGTGTGTGGGGGCAGCAGAGGTGGTATGGGGCCTGGTGCAAGACTCTATCAGCAGTGAAATCCTGATTTAGGCTGTGTGGAGGCTAAGCTGGGGCAGTGCAGGGCTGAGCAGAGGCAGCACAGGCCCAATCTAAGCAATAGGAGGCCACGTGGAGGTGCTGTGGGCCCTATTTGGGTGGTGCAGGGCTCAATCTGGCCCGTGGACTGACCCCATGCCACTCGTCCTGCCAATGGGATCCGAAGATGGAGAACCACTGATCTAGTGTGGTCCCCTGCATAGAGGTAAGTCTCACAGTTCATAAACTATCCCAGACAGATGTTCATCCAGCTTCCTTAAAACCTGTGACTTAGGAGATACCACAACTTTGCATAGGCAGCTTGTTCCACTGTCCTAGTGTGATAGAAGGGATCTGGTTTAGCCACTTCTGAAGCAGTCATGAATGACAAGAGTTAGTTTATCCTCTTACTAATAGGCAGTTGATACCAATGACCCTGGATTCATTACATGTCTTTCCTATGGAAACAGAAGAACTCCTTTCTTTTCACAAACACTGTACTTGCCCATCCTCAGTCCATCTGTAGTCCATCTACTACAGGCTATCTTGGGGCTGGCACTGGTTGCTTTGGCATGGCAGTCAAGCTCCTAACCCAAAACTATGTTCCAGGCACCCGAGTAAGCAGAGCTTTTGTGGTCCTAGGGCTCCCTTTCATTGCTACAACGTTGACACCAGCAAAGGGCATAGTATGAGGAACTTAGCCCTGGACCCAAACTTGGGAGGCTCCAGGATTTTGAAAAGGTGGGGATACAGATGTTGTGGTGCTTCATCACATCTAACACGATACATATTTTTCTCCAGTTAACAGGAACTAGATGCTTTACTAATGTGCTAGGGGCCTTGTTCTACATTATTCACTTTAACCTCAACACCAAAACATTCAAAAAGAGGGAGGGTCATTCACACCTGTGGAGTGAGCAGAGATCAGCAGGATTCAGGTAGATTATAATAAGCCATAAAATCAATCATTTCCCTCGCTGCTACTGAATAGAAATGCTGCTGCCCCTGCTGGGCAGTTGTTTTAAAGTTTGGGTGGAGCAAAAATCAAAGGTTGGGGTGCAACTGTACCACTGCGCCCCCCTGGATCCACCCTTGAACCCTTACTGCTCAGGAAACTATTACTATCAAAATATGATCCCTCCTCTGAGTGTTGCTAATGCTCTGTTACTGTCCACATTGTGGAATTTAGCATGGAAGAGGAGGTACAATGTGATACATAACAAGTAACAAAGTGAAATCCTCATCCACTTTGAAGGAGAATTACTGCAGGGTACAGTCTTGAAAGCTTCAGGAGATTTAAATGGCAATAAACCACTTTATGTGCGATTTAAGCAAACATATTTTTATTTGCAATAAAAGAGAAAATAAGAAAGAAAAATTGAACCCATTGTGCATAAAAACAAGTATATAAAAATAACCCTGAAAGACTTAAAAAATGAAGGTGCTTATCAAAACCTTTTTATGTTATGGTCATTTAAAAGCAATAAATACCTCCGAATAATTCATGACTTATTTTAGATGAAGCACATTTTTCTGAGGAAAGGTCTCATTACAGACATTTAAAATGAATAATTTGCTTCTCAGACAAAGCTATTAATTATAAAGCTATGTACATAAATATGGGTGTTATGCCCAGACCATTGGCATTAATTTACTTCCATGAGAGAACACAGTATTTGAGAAGAAAAGAAATTTTATAACACTTAAGTGGCCTGGTAATATATAAGAATACATCATATACTGTAAGCTTTAAACCACTGGTGAATATTGTGATATTGTTAATGACACAATACAGATAATAAATGACAATTTGTACGGTCCCTTAAACGTTGGTTCTTCCCACCCACCCCCGTTGCAGTCAAGCAATAAAATACCTGTAACGTACAAAAGGATGAAAGGTCTTGCCTGATAACTGATGCTGTCACATTGTAACAGTTTGATGATTTTGTGGGAAAGCCAGATCTTTCACTGGTGAAGTTTTATTGTTATTATTTGCTTGTTTGGGTTTTTTTTTTTCCAGTTGCAGCTTTAAAGTTATCTCTTTAAAGGGTGGAAGGAAACGAGACAGGGAAGTCAATGAATTTTACCACAGGTGTCTGGTCATATGTCTTCCCTTTCAAAATGATCCTTTTTGATGGGATGAGCCTGGATCCAAGAACTGCTACTATTACCTTGAAAAATTTCCCTTCTCGGAGAATATTGCCAGCCCTTTTCTAAAAGTTGTCTATTTAAAATGCACTGTGAAGCTGGGAAGTTTACGCAATTCCTCTTGAGTCGAATGGCAGTGATAGTTCCTCTAAAACTGAATATTGCTTTGAAAGTTGCGAGTTGCCAGGACTGGTTCTTTCATTGGCAAGATACCTGTGGGGTTTGCTGGGAAGCAGACTGAAAGCATGGGCAAGGGCCAACACAAATGGCATTTGAGTAGAACTGGGATCCACATGCACAATGAGGAAATACGAGTGCTGTTCCAGTAAGATGTCACTCTCCCTCATAACTCCCAGAAGTTCAGAGGGATGAGTTAGCTGGCACCTCTAAGAGAAGACAGAAGGATAACTTTTAATGATGTTTGGAGTAGCTTAAATTGTTGAACTGAAAGAACACTTTCCTTTGAGACTGGGGAATAGGTTACCTACGTGGATGGATCTGATGTGGACCTTTCACACCGGGGAAAAACAGAATGAACTCTGCAACTTTACATAACACATGAGTGAAGAGAGACTCCATCTCATAAAGCGACACCTAAATCCTGGGAAATTAGGAAATGGCACACCAGATTAGACCAGCTGGCCATAAATCAAGGCAAGACCATCTTTTATGAAACCAGGCTGTCTAACTCCTGCAAAGCCAGCAGCCACATGCTGGGGGGGCTGCCCGTCCTCCTACCCAGCTCCCCTCACCCCTGCCAGGCAACAGTCCTGCTGCCTCCCTGCTCTAAACCCTCTCCACCAATTTGGTGAGAAAACCAAGTGCTTGTCTAACTTGCTTTAAAAAAAAAAAATCCAAAATAGAGTACAATCCCCTGACAATGCCCAAAGCTACAACTTGAAAGAAAGGTGTACATCTGGAGAGGACAGTTGTATGACCAACCCATACAGGAAGTAGGATCTTCCTTCTAATCCCAGCCCCCTAGCCATGTAACAATTGATGTAAGATTTGAACCACGAGAGTTGATGTTACTCTCGTTTTCTTACCATATCTAATTAAACTGTAGTTGCATCCTTGATGTTAAGCACTCATCTTTTTACTGCTTATTTTTTTAATTCAGTGTTCTCTAAGTAGGATGACCGATTATTGTATAGACATTATTTTGATTTTGATTTCTCTTAGGTCTTGATTGCCCACCTTAAGAACCCAGCTAGATACAGAACTCATTTCTTGATTTGCAATGATCATGATTCAGCTTTCAAAGACTTCTTTATCCCTTCATTTAGGACCAGTTCTGCCCTCCAGCATATTGGAATGTAGTGATGCTGCATCCTTTGTTTTTTAGCTCCTTCCACTATACCTATAAATCTCAGGTCTGCAAAGATGTGTTTAATCTCACAGAAATGAGTAGACTCAGTGGGATAGGATAAATCCTTAGCTGGTATAAATTGACTGCGATGGAATTACAAGCATTTTTACTTGCTGAGGATGTGCCCTGTTGAATGTGATTGCTTTGCTCAGTATTGCAAAAAGCCTTAATCAAAATCAATGTCCATTCTGCGCACTGACTCCTGAGTAGCAAAACCACATCCAAAGTCCAGCATCTGAATGTAAAACTTTTGATCAAAATTTGTAAAAAATAGAATGATGATGTTATTTACATGGACCCTTGGACCTGTACTGAGGCAGATTCTAGGCAGTCAATGGCAAAACTTCAAAGGGGCAAAGTATTTTACATCTGAAAATGCTGGACACCTGGCATCTCCCACTGATTACAGTCGAAGGGCAGCACTTTTGAAAATCAGGTTTACTTATTTAGAAACCTAAATATGGCCCCTCTCCCCATCCCTGCCCCTGGAAGGCACTTACATCTCTACTTAAGTAGTTTTCTGAAGGACATACTTTAAGTGCTACAGTTTTTCAAAGCTGGGGAATGTACTATTAATGTCAGGCATCTATTTGTGAAAGTACCAACCTCTATTTCTTTAATTATTTTTGGAATAAGCACCTCTGGTAGGTGAAACAAAAGGTACATAGAATCAGCTGGAACTGCAAGAGTCAGAGGTCTCCATTTACTACAGCATTTCAAATGACTCGGTCCTTTAGTGAAAAGAATACCCTATTTGTTTAAGCAAAACAAGGGGCTTGGTAAGTAATTAAATAGTCCTGATGTTATGAAAATATAAGGTGGAACATCAGCTGATGCAAATTACATAATGCCTTTGAAGTTTGCTGTTTTATGACAATTTATGCTATCTGAGGATGTGCCCCTATGGATGTGCCCCTATATTCTTCAGAACCAAATGGCTGGAATGAGAAAGGGCTGAATAAATATTAAGCAAGTGCCTTGCACTAACTCTGTATGAATAGCCGGAGATTTTGCTTCTCTTAGAACAACCTTGCAGCAAGATTACACTGCATGTCATGGTAGCTATGTTTGAATCCATATCATTATTAAAAGGATCAGTTTGGCCAGTATTTGGACAGATGGTGTACACATATCCAATCCGTGGTGTATTTGCAGGAGAGCTAAAGTTAAACTGCTTTTTTGCATTTGCAATCACATTCTGCACTTTACTGACAGCAGCATTAATTGGAAAAGTGTCAGCTTTTATCCTAGCTGGTATTACTTTACCCATAAGATGGATACAATTTGCAATTAATTTTTCTCTGTGGACTATATTATAGCATAAGTAATAATTAAACAAATCCTAACAGCTCTTGCCCAGATGCAAAGAAAGAAATCACCAGTGATATGGTATGTGCCGAGCAGTTTCATTTGTATAGTTTTGAGCAGGATATTTGCAATTCTGCTTTGAATTCTTTAGAGGAAAAAATATTTGTTATATAATTTGGCACTAAAAAGTGGTGGTTATAAATGATTTTTCCTAGCAGCTCTGCATGAGAGGGACTTTTCTGCAAGGATTTGAAGACCTGTCTGTGATGAATGTATGCAGAAAAGATAAGTAGATGTACATAGCTGTGGACTTTATTCACCCTAATTTTAACTTTATAGATTAATAATTCCTTCATTTTTTCTGGACTTATGGGGGAAAGACTTCTTGACTACCAAACACCCAAATGACAAAAAGAAACCTTCGATATGTTAGAAGACAGAACTTGCCTTAAACAGAGGAGAAAAAAAGGTCTTTTAGCTGAATCATGAGCACTGCAAATTAAGAAATGAGTTCCTGTGTCCAGATGGAAACGTAACATCCCAATTTTAAAGAGAGACCCTCTTTAAATTTTCTCTCATCTGCATATTTAACTTGCAACCCTGAAATACAGCTTGACAGATGGTGATATTTAGGTCTTTTTGTAATCTTCAGAATACAAACACTAGTATTGATTTAAATGTTTGAAATTAAGAATATTTTGCTGAATTGGGTTGATTGTGAGCAAAAGTTTCAAAAGCAGCTGCTGATTTGGAAGACATGTACAATAAGCTTCTTAGGGCATGTGTAGACAAAATGGGGGCCCTACATTGAAGTGGTCAGTTTTTAAACCCACCACTTCATTTTTGGGCCCTTTAAACCCCTGTGTCATGCACCCCCCCGCCCCCCGCTGACTTACCTGCTTCTCTTGCAGTGGGGAGGGTGAACTGCTGGTGGGCAGAATGGTCCCTGGGCTCTGGGGGGGGTGGGGGCTAGTGCTTCCCTCCACAGCACTTGTGACCCCCACCCAAGTGGCACCCATCCACAGGCACCCGGCTCGGGCGGTCCCATGGGGACACTGCAGCTGCGAAGGGAATTACCGCCCCGCCCCCCCATGCAGCTCAGGCAGGCAGGCAAGCTCCAGGCAGGAAAAAAAGATCAAGCTCGCTGCTTTTCTTGGGCAGAGCCTACCTTCCCGGGCTGCTGCCAGGCTGCCTGCAGGGCTTTCTGCAGAGCCTGAGCTGCATGGAGCTCCACGCTTCGCTCTGCAGCTGTAGGGGCAGCAAACAAAACTCCTCCTCAGAGTTTTAGTTTGCTGAGCCCCAAGTTATTTAGGGCACATTATGCCGCCAGATTTCCTACAGCGGCTGGAATTAATGCTCAATACCCCGCCAAGGCGTGCAAACACCGACACCATTAAAGCGGTGCAAAAACATTTAGCCTGTTTTAAAGTGTCATGCCCACATGCCTCTTGTTTTGTCTACACACAGCCTTAAACTGTGGGCATGTTAAAACAAAGGCATCTCATCTGCCTTCCAGCTTTTTACGTTCAGCTATGCTTCCTTCTACTTCAGTGGGATTTTAAAAATATATTTTTCTCTGTATATTTCCTCAGACACTTGAAAGAAGAAAAACAGGAAGCATTTTAAATACTTCATTGGTACTTTGTGTCTTTTCTGCTTTGAGTTCTACTTATATTTTTGGCATCGGTGTTGGTTGCTGTGAAATGTGTTATTGTCACGCACCTAAGATGGCTGTAACACTTAATACTGACATTTTGCATTCACAAATCTTAACCGTAAGATAAGCTATGGAATGCTTCACGTTGTGTTTCTCATGTTGATCATCTTGGCAGAAGGAAAAAGTGTCCTTGTCTTTGGGTTTTGGATCAGGCTCTTGCTGCACATGACTTTCTAAAGTGATGCTGAAGCACATCTCTTTGTCACAGTCACTAGAGCTGAGCAAATCTCAAGCCTCAGATCTGTTTCGCTCCAGAGCGAAGGTTTATTTTCCTTTTGGCTTACGGGCCCAGCAATTGTCAACTCCCTATTTGTAGCATGCATGCAGGCAGTTGCTTATAGTTATTGATTTGATCATTCTTAACTATGCTACAATCCCCCTCTTACTATTATTGTGTTGACACTTATAATTTCACACTTCATAAAGCATTTGACAGTGTAGCACTTTTTACACACTCCTATGATAAATCCTCCCTGTTATCATCGTTAATATAAAAAGAAATGTGAGATTATAAGAGATCTTCGGTTGGAAATACTATTGGGATGGTTACTTGATTTCAAGTGTGTGCTGGCTTTGGAAAGACAAGTTACAGAGATTCTGTAAAAGTGGCAAAATCTCTCAGTTGCCTCCCGCTCATACAGTTTGTAGTGGCTTGTCTTTGGGAGATAATATTTCTCAAACCTGAAGGATATTGTGCTGCTATAGGGTGCCTTCCATTGGAGAGGTCTAAAAAGTTTGCAAATATTTGTGAATTCAACTTTGAGCTGCCAATGTGAGGTAAGTAAATGAAGGAATAGGACAGTTAAGTGAGTGACTCAGTATCACAAGATAAACATCCCAAAAGCTGGAAAACAAATTGAAAAGCTAGTGTGGAGGATGTCTGTATATTTATTTATTTAT
Source organism: Crocodylus porosus (assembly GCF_001723895.1). Lineage (NCBI taxonomy): Eukaryota > Metazoa > Chordata > Crocodylia > Crocodylidae > Crocodylus > Crocodylus porosus. The sequence continues at coordinate 193,931,472 of NW_017728906.1, forward strand.
TTATTTATACTCATGCTTCCCAAAAGTGGCTAAGGGCAGCTCATAATAAGAGAACAGAATAACTTAGAAAACAGAACGAACAAGAGAACAAAACAACTTTAAAGGCAACTGGACAATACTATGAAACAGAACCCCACTAAACAATATCCCAAATTATCTTTTTTTGCTAGACACCTGCCCAAGTAGGACATTCTTACAGTACTTCTGAAAGATGCACAGGCTTGGCTCTGGTGGGCCTCAGGAGCGAGGGACTTCAACTGGACTGAGAATGACTGGACCCATTTTCATCAAGCAGACTTGGTGCATTGGTAATACTTTGAAGAGGTTGCTCTCAGCTGACCTTTGAAAGAAGGAAGAAGAAGATGACACTGCTTCAAATTTAGGGCTGATAAGCCCCACCCGCCCGCAGGCACCTGGATCAGGCGGTCCTGGGGGGCACCGCAGCCATGGAGGGAAGCACCAGGCCCCCCGCGCAGCTCAGGCAGGCAGGCAGGCTCCATGGTGGAGGCAGGGGGGAGGATCAGGCTCACCACTTTTCTTGGACAGAGGCTGCTTTCCTGGGCTGCTGCCAGGCTGCCTGCAGGGCTTCCTGCAGAGCCAGGGAGCTGCACAGAGCCTGGTGCCTCGCTCCACAGCTCTGAACTCATTTAATGCACATGATGCCGCCGAATTTCCTACAGCAGCTAGAATTAAAGCTCAATACACTGCCAAGGTGTGCAAACACTGATACCATTAAAGCAGTGCAAAAGCATTTAGCCCACTTTAAAGTGTTGTTTCGTCTACACATGGCTACTGATCTTGATTAAGGGCCTAAATCTGCAAGACCTTTATTCATAAGAACAGTCTAACTGAAACAAATAAGAGTATTGGTCTGAGTACTGATCATATAAATAAATCTTTGTAGGAGGCCCTAAGTTTTACTGATAAATTTGCACGGGCACTGTTTCTGATATCAGGTGTTCACATCAGACAGCGATTGCAGTCCTTTATACTGCCATAGGAATGCCATTCATTCTCGGTGGCAGCATTATTCTGATTGCTGCTGGCATCAGCACCGTGAGCTTCTGGTATTCTGAGTCATCTTCTGAAAGCAGGGCTGGCACAGAATTAGACAGAAAAAGCTGAAAATACATATGCGAAACAAGCCAATAGTGATAGAGATACGGATAGAATGGAGTTCAGTGGGGAACGTGACATTTCAGTGAATAGGCTTTCGTATACCAGACCAGAGGAGTGATCCAACCAATATTGTATCCTGTCTCCAACACTGCCTGGTGCCAGAAGCTTCAGAGAGAAATGAAAGAAGCCGTGCAATAGGTATGCTATGACTTGGCGAAAGGCCCCTGCACCCCCCATCCTCATTTTGGATGCCGATTTAAAAGTTTAAATCCCTCCCTATTGCATGGGCTTCCTGCTCCTGTTGACGTCAGTGCTGCTGTTGCCCCTAAACTCTTGGCCTCAGCAACAGCTCGAGGCAAATGTGTACAAGAGAAGACCTGTGCATTGTGTGAACAGGGAATTGCACACTGCACAGAAAGTATGGGAGGCGCTGACACACCCAGGGTTTTGCAATCCAGACTACTAGCAAAAAGCCTAGTCCTATAGATGCTCCAAATGTGGCACACCCTTTGGCTTCAGTGAGTTGGAGATGCTGAGCACTGATAGCTAGGAAGTAGAAAACATTGGGGCCTGTTTGATATGAGAGATGACCAGCAGTGAGAACTTCCTTGGGGTAGAAAGGTTAGGTATTGATGCCTCTGACAATGTGAATAAGAGAAGAGCCGTGAGTGCAACAGCAGCTTAGGCTGCTCTTACAGTACATACTCCTTCCTGTACCTGCTACTCTACAAGGAGTATCCAACACCTTTTTATAGATGTGTCCGCATTTTTTCCAGCATTTATTGATTCACAATCCCTGTGGCTATTTAATAATTTCTCTTTAGCTTTCTTGTCCCAGGTATGCAGCAAGCTCTCACTCAGCTTATCCTGTTGCAGCCTGGGAAATCCTAAAGGCTCAGATTTAGCAAAGCACTTAATCAGATGCTTAATTTGATATATGAATTTTCAAGTGTTTGCTTCACTGTAAACATAGGAGCAGGTCCGCCGAGTTTTAAACAAGTGCCCTGAGTTATGAATGTGTTCAAGACCCAGATTCATTAAGGTACTTAAGTATGTGCCTAACTTAGGTGTGTGAATAGTCTCGTGTGACTTCACTGGGACCACTCATGTATTTAAATTGGATATACATTCTTAAGTGCCTTGCTGAATTAGTGTTGGTGTTTGAGGACTCAAGAATAGGGTTAGTCAGTTTTTAAAGTGAAGGGCATGCCTATATGCTTTGCTGATGTGGGACACAAGACCTATTGCAGTTCAAGACAGAGAAGAGGATCTGCCTCTTTCATTTTCAGTTCCTGGTCTTTTTTGTTGTTCCTAAATTTAATTCTCATAAAACTGTTTTCACAGACAGAAACTGCCTATCACTTATACTATCACAGCATCGTAGAGGTTAGGGAGAGAAAAGACAAACTAATCAGGCAGACCATGTCTTAAGCTCATTAACTGAGAATACCAATGAGTTTAATTTTTTTTTCTTTTTTCCCACAGTTCACGGTTTGCATATTTTCACTCCCCTAGTACAGAAAATGTCCCCCCTGTAAAGCAGCTCTCCAGATTCTGTGTAAACCAAAAAAAAATGGTTGAAACAAATACTTCCAAAGACCGTAGCCTTTTCTTTTTTCAGTGGAACATTCAATGAAATAATTGTCTGAATTTTACTATCCATGAGCCTCAACAAACAGCCAGCAGATTTATAGTTTATTAACACCCCATTACCTTCAACCATAAATTTCCTTTACAAAACACTGATGTGCTCTGACTACTAAATGAATTCAAATAACTATAAGATAAAGAAATATAATTATGGTGCTGGATTTGCAGTAGTCAACACATTGCACAGTTCATTCCCACTCCTTACCAACTCATTTTACTCTCTCTCTTGTTTAAAATGGAGACAGTCCAATTTCAATTTCAATAACTTCATACAAATGGCAAAGCATGCAGGGTTGCCAGACTCAATATATCAAGTATCTGGGTCTAAAATGATGGGAAGGTGCTGAATCTGTTTAGGATATTGTTCTTGCCACCTAGGCAAGCAGTGTGACTGGGATTAGGGATTAAATTGGAATTAAAATGAGCAGTTGTGGAAAAAGTACTGTTTGCTGTTGTGCAAAAGGCCCACATTTCAGAACTTCAGTAAGACTCAGAGAAGATGCTTAAAATCTGGTACATAACTAAATATGATGCTGAATACAGATGGATTTAGCCCTATATTGGAATTAAGGACATGTTTTTAAAGCTTTGCTGAATTGGAGTCATACGGATCAAAATTTTCAAAACTGGTCACTGATTTGGGAGGCTGGTCCTGAGATGCCAAAAAATACCTGGGCATATTTTACTATCTTTTATTATGTTCAGATGGGAAATAAAATGCTCTGAATCAGACACTCCCTCGCTGGTTCCTTTCCTCAACCAAGTTTATCACTGGTATAACCAGTAACTAGATTAATTCTATCCAGCCATGTTCACCCAAACTAATCAGTGTAAAACTCCTGCTCCAAGCCCTCAGTGGCAGAGGAAGTTGGAAAGCAAGGTGATGAGGTACCAAGGAGTCCCGTTGTCCCTCGTTAAGGGAGAACTAAAGGACTGAAGGATGCAGGGGGAGAGTGAGGTTGGATATGCGGGGACAGATCTCAGTCTGTCTTGGATGCATTTTGATATTGTTGGAGTGATATTGTAGCCATGATGGTTCAAGACATATGCAGCCTGAAGAAGAATGCATTCCACTCAAAAACTTGTCTAAGCCTATCCCAGCCTTGCACTTGGTACAGCAAAAGGTATCACCAACAAAAGTCCTTGTCTCTTAGATGTATTTTGCTCATCAAGGCAGAATTTTTCAGACCTGTGCAGCAGCCTGGCTTGCAATTGAATTAATTACATTACAACACAGATCTGGATCCACATGTAAGAATAGGAATTAAGCACAGTATGCATTGTGCTCTAGATTTGGCTTTGTATCACTTTCTTTTAATCCCCTAATCTGACTGTGCAACGGATACATGTCAATGTTATCCATATGCAACAAGATAAATAATGCTTCTCAAGGAGACCTGGGTTTTTTTTCCTATTTACTCGCTGCAAGAATGAGATGATAATAATGCTGTTTAAATGGTTAAAAAACAAACAAACCCTCTCTCTACGAAAGTTCATCCCAGCCCTTCACTGACACTTGTCTTTGATGGTACATCACACTGCTTCTCTTGCCAAGATGGTTGTTAATGATGAAAAAGCATTTATGAGAGGCATGAATATTTGAATAATGTAATCAAGGTACACAGAGTTGCCTAGAAGTTTACATCATGAGCCAGATTTTCAGAAAAAGTAACCTTCCAAATAGGCTACTTGCTTTGGTGCCTAAATTGATGCTGGCAAGTGTTTTCAGTGGTGGCAGGTGATAGAACAAGGAGCAATGGTCTTAAATTGCAGGAAGGACGGTTTCAGTTGGATATTAGGCAAAACTTTCTCATTTGGAGGGTGGTGAAGCACTGGAACTGGTTACCCAGAGAGGTGGTGGAGTCTCCATCCTTGAAGGTTTTTAAGGCCCAGCTTGTCAAAGCCCTGGCTGGGATGATCTAGTTGGGGGTGGTCCTGCTTTGAGCAGGAGGTTGGACTAGATGTGACCTCCTGAGGTCCCTTCCAACTCTAATTTTCCATGTTTCTATGATGTTTAAAATCCTGTCCCAGTCATAGGTACTGAACACCTGAAAATCTCACTTAGGTATATGTCTAGGTTCCAGTCGAATAGGGATCAAGCCCTGACTGTTGAGGATGGATTTTCCACAGATGCCAGCAACCAGAAGACCAAATGTTGTAACACTGACTGCCACTCCATGTATTTGATTCCAAAGCATTGTTTTTTTCCAACTTCACAGCATAGGGGAGTAAGGAGAATGGTTGTGCACATTTTATATACAGTGTAAGCTTTTTTTCCTTTCAGATAACCCCACATATTTTGGGTGAAATATAGCATCTGTGTCTAATGAAAGGCTCTGTTTATGTAATAAAGCCATCTCTAGATATTTCACATGTTATTTAGAGGCTTCATAACACTCTTAATATACCAAATAGCTATAGTGGTACACTGTCAGTGTGCACTTAAGAATAATACACAATGCACACTTGAGTGCTTTCATTGGATTTTTATGTATTATTTTTATATGGATTGCCAGCATGGCAAATTCAAGCCCAAAGCACATTTCTATTGTTTATTGCAAGTGTATTCTGTAAGTAGGAAAAAATGATTCAAAATAAAATATCCTATCTCTCTCGTTGCTGATAACCAAAACTTCCTTGGGTCAAAGACAATCTTGGACCTGTTTCGACCACTAACAATTGCTCTTTAGCACCAGCAGTAGTGGAATATATTGAATTTATAGCGAGACATTCACACTGTCTGTCTTCTCAGCCCAGGCTCTTGTAATTTAAAGGAAAGTCATTTATTCTCCAGTGAGTCCTCTGTCAGAGCATTGTGAAAGCTTTCAAAGGCATCATTTAAACAGGGCATCCATCACATGCAGTCAGGCTCCTTAGACTGGTGAGGATTTTCACACTGTTGTGCCTGGGATGTAAACAAAGATAATGCATTTGATTTTTGTATTGATCCTCTTTGCTCTGAGAGCACTGCTAGACAAAGGGGACTTCCAAACCTGAACAGCCTGCCAGAGCACTCGCTTCTGCTTCTCTCGGGCAATGGTGCCTCTTTCCTTCCAGACTTTTCTATCCAATTGCTGTTTTTCCCCCTGTGGCTGGCGCTGCAGTGATTAATGATAGGTCACAGTTAGGTGGTAACCTGATATTGCTCAGCTAAAATACAGGAGAAACATCCTTTAGCTAGTGTGTTGTCACGGCGTCGCACAAGTCTCCCCAAAAGGTCATTAATACCTTTCATCCAAGAGGAGATGGAATGATCTAATAATTGTTAGGTTCTTGGATCCTATTCTTTGACTTTGATGCAGAATTCTAGCAACAAAGGTTACCTATTATTATCTGTTATATGGTTCCATAACTGTTCTGGGCAGTTCATAGGAGCACAGTTTAGTGAACAGTAAGGATGGTTCTATTTTCCTTTGAAATAAGCTCTGTCAGTTTTGTTCACTCTTCCCTTGCAACGGCTTCAGGTTCAGAAATCCTAGGCTGAATCAACAGCCATTTGTAACCCAGATGTACTGCACCAGGAAGTCACAGTGGCTGTACATCTGGTTTTAAATACATTTTAGAAGTTAGACAATAATTCTGATGAAATTCTCTGTCCAGGTCACAATATAATGGAATTAAATAGGATAAGATGTAGACTCATGCAAATATGACAATATTTTACAGTACATATGCTACAGGGGTATAGGTTAGTACTGAGAGTGTACCAGTACAACTGAAGTTTTGCTTTTGGGTTGTTTTTATTTTTTAATATATCCTGATCAGGTTTTAACATACTGGCACAGTCCCTGAACTGGCAAAAATCAGCCCAACAAACTCAGTGAAACTACTGAGGACCTGTTTCATCACCCTGCAGGCACTTGGATTTCCTAGTTTTGATTTATTATTCACCATGTGAAGTGTTTTCTTCATAAGTAAAAGTAGTATTGGCTTGTTATCCAGACATTCTTCAAAACATGAAAAAGAAAAGGGAATAAATTGGTTTGAGGCAACAAGCTTCACATCAGGAGGTTGATTTTTTCCCCCCCTGCCTTCTCTTTAAATAGTCTTATTAGGATAATGGGATAAAAGCAAATAGAAAAGTTTAGGATGAGTCAGGGAGAAAACTTCTTGACTCTGATTCTTCCTTTATATTTCAGTAGTGGCCTTGGGGTATGAAACCCCAACCCACCAAATCCATTGAATGTTTTCCCAAGGAGAGCTGCTGTGGACAGGTGCAATCAGAAGCAGTATGAAGTGGTCTCTGTGGAGGCAGCCTATTTCTTTGATGCCTATAAAAACTTGGCTTCAAAATACTCCAGAATGCTGTATGCCGAGCCTAATCCTATGCTGGCCACTGGGGAATGAATGAGACAACCGAACTGGCATCTCCTGTCCCTAGATTTCAGGACCTAATAACTCAAATGGGTTGAAGTTTTGTATCTAGGAGAAAAATGTAAGGAGCAAGATTGCATGATCCTCATGTTATGCTAATGCGCACTAACTCATATGAATTTCAGTGGGACTTCATGTAAGAATAAGTGATTTTAAGATTGCACAGTTGTCCTGGGGTAAATGACACATCAATATCCTTTTATTCTAATTAGGTTTGGTCTCAAATTCCCTGTGACTGTTCTAAAAGCAGCATACAAATACTGGAGATAGTTTCGGTATCACAAAAATCCCCCCTGTGATTAAGGAAAAGAGGTAAAGATCAAATTCAGAAAACATACCGTTCCCTGAAGCATTTTTTTTCCTTCAGCATTTTCAATTCTTCATTATAGAAGTGCTCACAATTTACTTAGACTTTTGACAGAGTTATAATTGATTTTTAGTGTGAAAACAGACAGAGCAGAGGCCTTACATCTTCTTTGTATGCCACATTACTCTGCTGCCTGTGGAGTTTAGAACATAAATACATCAGCCGAGGACACTGCTTGTTGTGGAGAATTGATGGAAGATGCGCAGTATCTGCTTGAGTGCTGGTACAAAGATGGTTTGTAACTGTTAGCCATCTTGAAGCACTGTTCCATCTAAGCATTTTATAGTGACAGGACTGCATGCACATGGGCACCTATTTTGTTCCCTGGTCTGAGCAGGGACAAGGCACATGATCAAATAGGCAATGAAAACATCCACAACAAAGACATCTTCCTGCTAAATTTGGTTGCAAGATGGGCTTCCCCTCCCTCCCTCTGATGGAAAATTTCAAGTCAAAGCAAAATTCTAAATCCAGAAATGTAGGAGCCCAAAACTGAGTAATGCTTTCAAAATGGCCCTGCACTACCTCATGGGACTTATCGTAAAAGTGCCTTAACTTCAGGGTCGCCAGTTCCTTGTAAATTTATAGACAGTCCTTAATAAAAGGGAAACATTCTTGTCTGTAAAGTCCATAAAAAAATTGAGCTGTCTATAAAAAACTGAGAACCTTTGAACTTGATTGAAGATTCATCATTGGAATGAGACTGGATGCAAGTGTTGATGGACAGATGGAGTACAGCACTGTCACCTTGCAGTGAGCAGGAGTGCAGGTAGCACTCTGCCAGAGCTTTATGACCCACAGAGCCCTGAGCAGCCCAGTCCACCCCCCAGCCATGGGTTGCCACAGCATTAGAAGTAGCCTCTAATAGCTACTTGCCTCAGGTCAGCAGACCTGCATGACCTTGGGTAGCCTGAGGCATTGTGTGGGACAGTGCAATAGGGATGTGACTGTAGGGCTAGAAGTAGGTAAAGGTAGTGAGTGAGTTCTGTTCAGGGATAAGAAGAGCACAGCCAGTGGGGTAAGGCTGTGTGGGGTGGGTGAGGATGGGGGCAATATGATGTAGAGTGAAGTTGGGAGTATCATGGTGTGAGGGTGTGTAAGGAGCAGTACAGTCTAGAACTATTGATGCAGTCGAGTAAGACTTCTGGATGCGGGCTCAAATCAGATTTAGCAATTCTCCCTGAATTTGAACCGTTACCTTGTTATTGCTGCCCGGGGCCTGCAGAAGTGTTACATTTACATTATGTAAAGCGTATGTTAGTAATAATACGTTAGTAAAATGATTTGTCTGTCTGTAAAACGTTTTGAGATTGTCAGTAAAAAAATCTTGGGTTGGCAACTTATTCTGCTCCTTATGCAACTGTTTGATCCCTTATGCTCCTATTCTGACACTGGCTGGATTGTGCCTCCCATGGCAACCACTTTCTCATTTCTTGGTAAGAGTTGTGGGAGCAACACAGAAGTCTGGATCATAGTGCATCATAGGTGACACTTTTTTTGGAAGTGTCTCATTTTAACAAAGCTCCACTTTCCACTGAAAACCAGTTTCCACACAAAACTTTTGTGGCTAATGCTCCATGCAGGCTACTAGAATCCTGAATGTCTTCAAATTGCCACCAGTTTTTCAGCCCAAAGTATCTCAAGATGTAGTTATGTATCTGTCTGACCTCCTTGAAGTCCTTAACTGTTGACTGTCAAAAGTCAATCCCTCCCCTTCTGCTGAGGGTGTCACTCAGAACCATTTGAAGTTAGTTATTTCTAACGGGGGAAAATTAGAAAAAGAATTGCACTGGCAAAAATGAATTTGGTCTCTGAATCTGCAATTTCAGAGGACTAATTACTGAATGAAGTGCTACTTGTAAAGAGTGAAAGTGGCAGACATTTGGGGCTTTCATTGACTTCCACCTCATTGACTGCCTTCTTGCCCGGGAAGTTGGAGCATGTAACCCCTTCTGAGGGAGCAGGATTTTTGACTCCTGTGTTGCTGGTTCACTATTCCACCTGTAAGTAAATCTGATTCTCCTGCTCCTTATGCTCCTTTTCTCCCTTGTTCACACTTGTTTGCAGTAAGCTATTGCCCAAGTGATTAGACCCACATCTTCTCCCTTTGACTGGAATCATGATCTGAGTATGGCCGGAAAGGGAAGGGAGGACTAAAGTAGCTGTCAGTGATTTGGGATCTTCAGGCATGTTACCGAAATGCCAAAGCTGACCTTTAGCAAGGGTATCTTTAACAAGGGTGAGAGAGCAATCTGATTTATTTAAACCTTTACAGGAAGGACTCACTCATATAAAATATTTTGTTTACAAGCCTGCCCTCTGAGGGGCAAGGTTACGAGACATATGTTATCTCCAACTGTTCATAAAAAAAAATGTTATTACCGTACAGTAATAAAGCACCTCAAACATGCCTGGCATTAAAACCCAGATATTTAACAGTCGTATATTGTTTTAACTGCCTTGCTCCTCCTCTGCCACAGGCACTGGCAAATGAATCATCAAAATTAGAGATGGACACAATCTATTAGGTCACCAGGGAAGGTTGCAGGCTGAGTGGTTTGACACTGCCAGAATATAGGGTGACATTCTGCTTAGCCTTTACGAGAGGCTGAGGTGGGAGGTGGGGAGTTATGAACACAGCCTGTGTAAGTGCCAGGTAAGCCTGTAGGCTCTGCTTTGCAGGGAGAACGTTGCCTGATCCTGGTGATTATACGAGGAAGCATCGTTCTCTAAGAGCAGTGGAGGTGCCGAGGGCATAGCCTCATCCCCTCATCCCACTGCCTGTAGTGGGGCAGAGTGAATTAAGCCATGCCAGTGCATAGCACAGAGTACTTCCACATGCTGCAAATGGCCTAAGTGAAGGAAGAAATGGTGCTTTCTCAGGCTCGCAGGGGTGGGTTAATACAAGCTGTTCACAAACTGAAACAAAATTGCTCGTCTACTGAACAGGAAGGCTCTGTGCAGAGTGTCTAGGGGTGCACAGGGTTATCCCAGCCACCTTAGACTGGATGGGCATGGGATAGGATCTGGGTGAGTGAAAGGGAAGACTTACTTTCCTAAGCTACTGATGCCATTGCTGTAGCACTGTCAGTTCCCTTCGCGTGGCGGCATCCCTGCAGCTGGGCTCCCTGGTGCCCTGTTTGTTCCCTTCTCTCTGCCCACCCCTTTGGTCAACGTATGTCTGGGTTTTCCCGGACATGCCATTTTTGGGGGTCCTGCAATCTCCATCCAGGCATTTTTTTGAAATCTGAACAACTGCCCAGTATTTTGCTCTGCTTTGCTGGTGGGAGCAGGGGGAGGGTGACTGGAGGCAGAGGGTGCATATGCGTCTGCATGCATGTGCACACATGTGGTCGGCATGCAGCCAGGCAGGGTGGTGGGACCAGCCTCAGCAGCTGGATGCAGGTAAGTGTATGAGGAGTGGGGGTTGGAGGACTGGGGCTTGAGGACTGTCTGGGGGGGATGTTTGTAGCAGGGGAGTGTGAAGGGGATGGATGTGTGAGGCTGGGTGGGTGCCTGGCAGTGCTGGGGGGTGGTGCCCAGCTGCGGGAGATGGGGCTGCAGCAGGGCAGGGGGAGTGGTGGGGGGGATTCCTCCCCTTCCAGGGAGGGAAAGGACAGGGGGCCCTTTGATGGCAGCGGGGAACTCTGTGGCTGGGCTGGCAGTACAGGGGTCGGTGCCCGTGCTTGCAGGGGCAGAGCAGCCAGGAGATGGGGAGGGGGATGTGGCCAGGGAGGAGCATGACCAGGCCACCTGGTGTGGCTTGGGAGTGAGGGACACTGGCAAGGTCAGGGAGCTGTGGGCTGGGAGTAAGGTGTCCTGCCAACAGGTGTCCTCTTTTTTGGAACTGGAAATATGGTAACCCAGACACCCCCAAATACATATATATTGTGTGCAATCCACTTGCCCCCCATACCTCAGCATGCTGCTGGGTGCAGCACTGTCCTACCTGGAGCCTATGGCCAAGCAGGGGCAGCACAGGCTGTCTGTACTCTGGTAAAGACTCCCAGGGGCCAATTCTGATGCCCCTGCTAGTCAGCACCAGGGGCTGGTGCCCTGCTTAGCCTCCCCTTCCTATGCACTGGCTTAGACATATCTTAATGGCTCAAGGGTAGATTGAGGGTAGTGCTTAGATGAGGTATCCCAGGTGGTACTTGTAACAAAGTTTTTTGGGTAGCCCCAACATGGCGACAAATCCTCATTTCCCCCTACTCCTGTCTGTGATCATATTAGGGCTACACAATACATACCAAAGCTCCGGAAAGAATTGCCTTTGCCTCATACAAGTGTGGCATGCTCAAGCAGCCCTCAAAAAAGTCTTTTTCCATGGAATGGCCTTTGCACAAATGGCTTGCCCATGCTGGCATCCCTCCATACTCAGCACTTTTGATATGAGTGTTTGTTATCACTGTACCATCCAAAACAGACACATAAGAGCTAAATCCTTCCATAAGTAGAGGAAGAACAAAAATGGTGTGATGGGGAAAGTGAGGTGCCAGTCAGTGAAATGAGTTGTCCAAAAAAGTCAAGGGCAGAGTTCATACTAAAACGTGATTCCCGATCCAGTGAACCTGGCCACTGGACCTTTCTTTTCTGGAACATGTCTTCCTTATGGTACTTATCTCCCCTAAGGATCAGTATCATGAACACTGTAAACACTTACTAATTAAAAGGTACAAATGATTATGAGTGCCTTGCCTAGCCACATCCTGGAAAAGTGTGATGGGATAAGATGAACTATCTTCATTTTTGTTTGTGGAATCTTAGATGGATATTTTCACCATTTTATTTGGTTCTGCTTTGCTTTTACAGTCTCGGTACATCTGGCTATTTTTTTCCCCCACTGAAAATGTAACTTATGTAAGGTTTTGGTGCAAATCTGATTACCCCTCTTATAAACAGACTTGTTTTACCCATTTAACTGTAGCTAGTCTTTATATGAAGTTTTAATGTGAGATTAATTTTGTATAAAGGACTGAGAGAAGCCCTTTGTGCTACTGAAGCCAACTTCTGGGTCAGTTTAACCTATTCCATATAAAGGTCTTATTTGTCCTGTTAAGTGGAAAGTTTTCTATTCACTTCAGTGGATTTTGGATCAACCTAGTGATTCCAATCCAATTCCCATTAAAACTACTAGAAATACTCTCATTGCTTTCATTGGGATTTGGAACAGGCCGTGAAAGACTAAAAATTACCAGCTGTGCTACCGGCTTCTGCAATGTCTGATGTTGATTCAGTTACATCAATATTAATCTTGTGAAGTGTATTGAACCACATTCCGTAGTCAAACTGCTCAACCCGTTAAATATCTTCTGTAAAGAAACACCTCAATACACTTAATCATTTCATTTTAGGGGATGAAACTCAAAGAACAATAGTCGCTCAAACTTCCAAAAATGAGGACTGCATCAACCTTGACAGATCAAGGAACATTTTGATGGTTATGGAGAGCATGAGATAAGTTTCAGTAATGTTTTGTGTGTTCATTTTGCTGGAAAACTTAGCACTGAGTAGCAAATATGTTGCCAAGAATCTTATTCAAGTTCTTGGAGATACTTCAAGTTTCTGTTTATAACCCGTAATTCTGCTAATACTTATGGCAATCAATTGGCTGCTGCCAATTTCACATTCAACTATCCACAGGAAGTGGAGCCAGAATTTGCTTAGGTTGGGTGAATACAAGCTGTGAAGGTGAATACTTAGTTTTTTCCCTCCTCTCTATTTTAATAGCAGTAGTCAAAAAAGGAGGGAGATGATGGTTATTGAGGAAATGGTCATGACTGGCAGTCTGGGAACTTCATTTCTGTACCTGGCTTTGCTTACAGGCTTCTCCTAGGACACTGGGCAGCCTTTCCATGCTTCAGTTCTTTATCCGTAGAATTAAGATGACAACATCTACCCTAAGGATTTTTATTTTATATGAATGTTAAGCAGTGAGAGTTTAGTGCGTAACTCCTTTACCGTTCTGTTTGAAAATTCATATATAAATGCAAAGCTTTGAGATAATGATAGGTTGTTGCATTTTTCCATTTAAAATGGACCTATTAAAAATATCCCTTAGCTGAAAGACTGCTAGAAAAGTATTTTCCTTAAGGGGCCTCTGAGTTTGGAGCTGATTCCTTTCTTGATGTGAAATAATCCAAGGTATTTGACCATCACGGGGTGGCAAAGAATAGTTGTTTGTCCAGACTTCTGGATAAAGATGATTTCATTTTCTGTGTGGATGACATTTAGTTGGAATGATTGTCCTGGGGAATATGGATGAGATTTGGAACACTTTCTCAATGGTTTACTTATTTGTGGGGTGCTGTATTGTTGGCATGCTAGGATTTTGCTATTAATTGAGTGACTGCATTAGCAAATTGTCAGGCTGCAGGCAGGCCATCCTGAACTTGTAGTCTGGTGGAAAAAAATGAAGTAGCTATGAAAAAAAGCTCTTCTCTTTCCCCTTGCTTCTCTTGCATTTCATGAACCATCACAATTGCACAGCACTCCAAACCATCTCTTTATTCAACTAGTTGTGGAGCCTATTATGAGTAGAGCTAGGGCTTTTGTTTCTTTTGAGAATTAATACATTTGCCATTTTTGTGAGAGAGAGCCCACATTTGTGAGAGAGAGCCCGGTTTTGCAAAAAGTTTCCATCTCTTCAAATAAAGGGAATTAAAAAAATGTCAAAATATTTTGCTTCCATGTGTTTGTAAAAGTTTTGCTTCATTTGGCATGATTTTTTTTGACACTGTCTAAATGAAACTGTCTAGCTTTTTGTTTCAAAAAGTTGTGTTCCACTTAAAATGGACCTATATAAAAAATAAGGAAAAAGATCTGGAAAAAAATGTGAACACCTGAAAATGAAATAAAAGTCTAAGTCAAAAGGAGCATTTTGGCTTGATCCCAAATGAAATTTCTTTGGTTTTTCATTTTGTCAAAATATTTCTGTTCTTGGCTAAACTCAAACCATTTTTCCACATGTTTTTCAGCATGGACCCCGACTACATAGTCCATGTTTTGCCCAGATATAGGAGATCCATTTCTTACTTGCTCTGAACCACAGTCCATGCCTCATGTAGAGTTTAAATCCATGGCCTAACTTATTAATAAAGATTTAACAGCTTGTTGATAAAGAAAACCAAAGTAAGATTGCTTCTTCCTAAACTTTTCTGGTTCTAGATCTCGTACCTAAGGGTTGCTCTGCCCGTGTTCTAGATCATCTCTTTAAAAAAAAATGGTACTTGCCTTCTTACATCCAGGTGGGATGACACACTTCAGTGAGTGAGCAGGACTCCATTAACATTTTTACCAAGGGCTGCTGCTTTCAAACCAATTAGCTTTAGGTTAGCATGGGCAGCTTGTCAGAGACCCCCTCCTTTTGCAGTCAGTACCAGGATGTGTCTTCTGACCTATCTCTGTACTTCCTTTCAGTGTCTTAGTTCACACAGATCCTTATGGTTGCTTGCTGCGTAACCTAGTATTAGAAGTATTGTTTTTCCACAGCTATGAACCCACTAGGAACCCACAGCACCTGGGAGAAATTGAAAGTCTTTAGAGCAGTAGTTCTCAACCTTTTTAGACTCAAAGCACCCCTCATTAGACCCAGGGGGTTTCCAAATTACACCCTGGAAAATACCAGTCTTTAGTTTTCACTCACTTCTTGACTACAAAAAAATAATAGAGCAATTCTTCTGTTGCAAAGCACTTAAAGTCCACAACAGGTCATAATGGTGTTGACACTCTGGGTTCCTGTTTGAAATCTCTGGGTTTACCTTGTGAATCATGCATGGGTGTTTTGCATACCTAACAGTGCTAATATTGTGCAGTCCTCCACAGCATCCTTAAGAGGATCTCATGGTACCCCACGGTGCTGTAATACCCTGATTGAAAATCACTCTTTTAAAGTCGCACAAGCTCTGACCAGGGCAACACCAGGTCATCCTAACTTGGAGCCATCTCCTCCCACTGCCTAGAGTAACTTTTACCCAAAGCAAGTTTTAGAAAGATTCTCTTGATGATTGTGGCTATGACATCAGAAATGCTGTCAAAATCCCTTCAGCAGGTCCCAGGATGTGGCGAGTGGTGCACAGGGGAGCGTGGCACATGGGGGCTGGCATGGTGTATGGGGGGATGTGCCATGCAGATGTGCAGGAGGGGTGGCACATGGCTGGTCAGCATGGTGCAGGGAGTGGCTCCAGGTGTGGCATGGGGGTCCATGGGATGCTGGCGGGCTTTTGTGCATGGGGTGGTGTGCCACATGGGCATGCAGAGAGGTTGGCATGTGGCTGCAGAACATGGCATGGGGAACAGCCATGGCACGGGGAGCACCTGTAGGCTGCGGCTGTGTGGCATGGGGAGCAGCCCCAGGAACTGGCACAGGACGTGAGGGGGGGCTTGGGGGGCATGGTGCATGGTTGTGGGTGGTGTGGCACATGGCCAAGGGGTATGGCTTGGGAAGCAGCCAGGGTCGGAGTGCACCCACTGGCTGCTTGGCATGTGGCATGGCCTTGCAGTGTGGTGCAGGGAACAGGGCGGGCATGGTATGTGGCTGTAGGGTGCCACACGGAAAGCACATATGGGGGTGTGCCCCACCCCATGACCCCATGCCGTAGCCAGCAGATGCTGCCCATGTGCCCCTATGCCAGCTCCCCATGCGCCCCCCGTACCCCACACCCTCTGCCCCTACACCCAGCGCACCCTGTCACTGCAGCTGGCAGTCACTCTCTGCGGGAGGAAGTGGGGGCATCGGGGGCATACCCCGGCCTGCAGCCACATTCTGCAGCTGGCAGGAGCTGCCCACGCACCTCCAAGCTGGCTACCCGTGCGATGCCCATGTTGGGGGGGGCATGGCCACAGGGTGCTGCATGGGGAGCGGGCATGGGGGGCATGCCCCTCCCCATGGCCAAGTGCTGCAACTGGAGGGCTCTGCCTAAGCACCGCATGCCTGCTCCCTGCATGGCACGTTGTGGCCGCATGCCATGCCACGCCACCTGCGCTGTGTGCAACCCCCTCTGCAGGTCCATAAGCCATGCCCCCTCCTCCCCTCGCCTCCCCTCCCCGCTGTGCAGCAGAGCACAGCCTGACCCACGCTGCCTCCGCCTGTCTGTCTGTTGTCTGTAAGGCTCCAGGATCCACACGTGCCCGGAGCGTTACGGACAGACAGACACGCAGCTGGAACTGATAAGGGTTTTATTATATTAGAATTTTGGTATTTGATTTTGGGTTTTTTATCATGGAAAATTAGCGCTTCCCCTACTTCCTTTGCTCACCAGGATGTGGGTCCAGCTGTGGCTTCCCCGACTACTTTATGGCACAGAGCAGCCCTGCTATGCCAGTCCCCTGACAATGCATTAGCCCCCGAGCCCTGCTGGTGCCCCTCACCCCCACCCATGATGTTGTCATCTGTGCCCTTTAGGTATACCAGGGGGATGGACGAGTGAGCATCTGTGGAGAAAGTCGATTTCAAGGTCTGTCATAAATATCTTAGAGCAGGAGGAAGGTACATATTTGCCAATGGTAGACCTGTTTGCTTGTAGGTATAAGAAGTCTCCAAATCTGAAACAGCTGTGTGAGAGGACAAAACTGAAGAGTGCAAAGGAAACAGAAGCAGTGTCATCACTGGTGATAATGTTTCTTATGGCCTATAATCTATTCTGGGGAGGGATGTTGGTGTACAGAGATGTAGCATCTATAGTAGCTAACAGCTCATATGCTGTTTGCTGGAGACTGTATAAAGTAATAGACCCTAGCAGTTCCCAGTCTCTGGGAGGTGTATGCCCAGTGGTATGCAGACAACCTGTCAGTGGTATGTGTTAAAAGTTTTATTATTATTCCTTTATATTACAAAATTTGCTGGTGGTACTTAATGTTGAACTGGAAAATTTGCTGGTGGTCCTTAAGGTTGAACTGAAAAATTCACGGGTGGCACTTAAGCTTGTATCATTTTCAATGGATGGTGCACAACCTGTCAGAGTTTAGGAATGGCAACATTATCAATTAGTGTTACAGGGACCAAGAGCTAGATTACAAGGCAAACGAGTTTTTTATTAATACTCCAGGTAAAACAGAAAGACATTTTAAAGAAGAGAAAATGTAAAAGAACAGTGGCTACCACATAAATGAACAACCAAATTTCACACGACAAAAATAAAACACTCCCCCTCCCAAAAGCCCACACAAATTAAAGATAACCTTGTAGATAAAGGTATAGATAGAAGTAAAGATAATAGCCTTGCTGTATGGTGGAGCTGGAGTTTGAAGAAAGAGCTGGAGTCCTTTCCAAGGGTGCTCTGGGTGTCTCCCGTCAGCTCTTTCTGGTGATGGGGTATCTTGATGAGGAAATTTCATTTATGGAGCAGGGTACCTCTGGTTGGTCTCTAGCTCTGGCCAGCTCAGTGCAGGGGAGGCCCACCTGGCTTCATGGGAAGGCATTTCTTCCAAGTGGAGGGAGGCAGAAGGGAGCCTGTGGCTTCTCTGGCAGAGAACTACTCGATAGTGACATCCTCTCCTGCTGCTGCTTCCTCGATGCCAGACCTCTCCGCAAGTGCTGCCGTTGCCAGGTTCGGCTCAGTTGTCAGGGCTGCCCTAGGCATGTTCAGGGTTCCTGGAGCTTGCAGTAGTCCAGACATGGCAATCAGTCTCAGATCTAGTCATTCATTCTCCATTGCTGGGGTCAGCCCCTTGCAGAGATCAGATGGGCCCCTTCAGTGGCAGTGCCCCCACCTTCTGTGCTGCTGCTGATGGAAGCTGCTATTCTAAAGCTCACAGACTAGAGATGCTGCAGGAGTTAGGGGGAAATCATTCATTCGCTTGTCAAACGGACAAACTCTTAGCATCATGCGATGTTATACTTTAAGGTTGAGGCCTAAAATACAAATTTTTTATGGAGCATTCATGGGTTTTTCATTGCCAGATGTTGGTCAGGTCCTGCAACATGTTTTAAGTAGCAAATTAAGAATTTCAGAAGGTCCCCCTGGTATGACGTGGTCCATGGTTAAGGCCTATCAAAGCACCCTTTTAAGTTTCACTTCAACTTGCAGAACCAGCAAGGTTCACAAGGGTGAGATAAGCCTTCGGCAAGTCTTGTCAAATGATCAAAATGTTGGCACTTCTGAGCCTCTGGAGGACCAAGCAGAGCATTAGGAGTAGTTTGTAGTACCCTAGGCTGCCCGGCTCTGCAGCATCGAGTACAGGAGTTCTCATGTTCCAGGAGCTGTTACAAATGGCTGTTTTATGTTCTTTACTAGAATATAACTGCTCCCTGCTTGGTTTTTGAAACAAAGGTTTTTCCATTCAGGGTAGGAAGTATGAGGTTCTTCCCTTCCGCCCGGTATTTCTGAAGGTCTGGGTTTATGGCACAGTCCTGTCCTAAATGTTTCCTATTAGCTAGCTCTAGAAAGTTGTACGCAGAAAACCTGCTTTTTTTGCTGCTTTCTTGTGTAGAGCGGTGGTCATTTTGGGACCTGACATGCCTCACTTGCCTTGTGGACTTTACAGGGAGCCCAGATACCTCTCACAAGGTCTCGCAATCAATTTTGTGATCCAGGCACCTCAAAGTTGGGACTGGAGATATCTAACCTTTAGGCCAGTGGTCTCCAAATGTTTTTGATCGCACACCCCTATCAGCAAAAAAATTTTGAGCATGCACCCCGAATATATGTATATTTTTTATTTATAAATTATATGCATGCTCTACTGTACTAATACATTATGTACATTATAAAACATAGACAAAAATAGAAATTAAAAAAGGATGAGATAAAGATGAAATAATATTTAAAAAAATTTTTTTTTTATTAATGGTACAAAAAACCTTTTTGCTCTTACTAAAAAAAAATATTATTTAGTTTTTACCTCATAATGTGGCTGACGAAGAGCTCGTACTAGGAGCAGGAGAAGAGTCAGCTTTGCCATTTTCTTGCTGTTCGCTTGTGCTGGCATTATTGGTATTATCTTCAATCCGCGGTTTCTTTGCAGAAATCTTTTTAAGCCACTTGTCCATTTTGTGAGGGTTAGTTTAGTTAAAACTAGATAATATAATTTGTAAATCCACTTAATCAGGCACACACAAACTGCAATACGTCGCAATACGCTGAAAGCGAACAAACGCTTCTTCCCTCAGGATACCTCCCATACCGTACTTGACACACGACTGTCCGACATACAGACTGAGTGAGGGCACCAGTGTCAATCTGTATATTAAATAGTAGTAAAGCTTAATTTCTTTCTTATTTTTTTTGATAAAAAATAAATAAAAATACAAGGTCTAATATGTTCTTCATGCACCCCAATGGATCGTCTTGCGCACCCTACTTTGGAGACCACTGCTATAGGCATCCGAGTCTGTTTTGAGGTCTGGTCTGGGTTTATATGCTATAAAATGGTGGTAGCAGCACATCTCTTCTTCACACAGGTCTCTCAAAGGTAGATCAATACATCAAATATTGAGAGAGAGTCAAATAATTTGGTAAGTGTGATTTGGCTAAGTATGCTAGATAACAGTGGTGCACGCTCAGCAGTAAGCAAAGGGAACTGCCAGGAAGGCATTTTCAAGAAAGCCTTCTCAGATTTGTGACTTACTCTCCCATCTTGATCTGCCAGACCCCAGATTTATTAGCCTAGTGGGCATGCTACAACGCCAATCTCTCTTTCTTCCCTCAGGTTGGTTAAGGAAAGGATGAGTTGAGGCGAATATATGAATGGCTGGTCCCTTTTTCTTTAAGGTTGCGGTTTTAATTTATGGCACATGTGTCCAGAGCACTGAATGATGGCTTATAACAATATTTTTAAAATACTAAACACATAAATAATAATTGGTTTCTATAACTGTAGTGCCCCTTTGCAACATGCAGTATAGAACTACGTGGTGAGAAACAACCTCCAAACCTCTGTTGTAATCTGAATACAGACTTGCCCCAGGCCGCAGCTGGCCAGGCAAGAGCCAGCAGCAGAAGACAAGTCCCTCAATTCCCACTTGATAGTCCTGTTTGCTTCAGAAAAGCACCTTCAACACGTCTCTAAATTCTGGTGAGTATAAATTCAATTTCTTGATTAAACTATCAAGTTATCTAGCACCTAAAATCAGTTGATTTCCATACAAGGAGGTCACAATTTATCATGAAAATATAGGTACACAACTGATAAGGCCTTTGATACAGTGTGTTGTATCCCATTCTTAAAAAGAAATTAGGCGATTGTGGCATAAATTACTGCACGGTTGGTGCGTGGAGAATTGGCTTATGGGGCGCACACAGAGGGTGTTGGTGGATGGGTCATTTTTGACCTGGAAAAATGTGGACAGTGGAGTTCCCCGGGATTTAGTCCTTGGCCCTGTGTTGTTCAATATCTTCATCAGTGACTTGGATGAGGGCATGGAGAGCACTCTGTCCAAATTTGCAGACGACACTAAATTATGGGGCAAAGTAAACACGCTGGAGGGCAGGGAGAGGATTCAGGCAAATTTGGACAGGTTGGGAATGTGGGCAGATTAGAATAGGATGCAGTTTTACAAAGTAAGTGCAAAGTGTTATATCTAGGGAGAAAGAATCACCATTACGCCTACAGGCTGGGAGGTGACTTTCTAAGCATCACAGCAGCAGAAAGGGATCTCAGAGTCATAATAGACTCCAAAATGAACACGAGTCATCAATGTGACCAAGTGATAAGTAAATCCAACCGCACTCTTTCATGCATTATCAGGTGCATCATGAACAGGTCCAGGGAAGTGATGCTCCCCCTCTTTGCAGCACTGGTCAGACCCCAGTTGGAGCACTGCATCCAGTTCTGGGCGCCGCACTTCAAGAGGGATGTGGTCAACCTCGAGAGGCTGCAGAAGAGGGCCATTCGCATGGTTATGGGCCTACAGGTAAGATCCTGTGAGGAGAGACTGAAGGTCCTGAATCTCTCCAGCCTCTGCAAAAGAAGGCTGAGAGGGGATTTTGTGGCCATGTACAAATTCATTGGTAGGGAGGCAGCAAGAAATAGGGGATATTCTGTTTACCACGGCGCCCCTTGGGGTTACTAGGAACAATGGGCGTGAACTCATGGAGAACAGATTTAGATTAGAGATTAGGAAAAGTTTCTTTACGGTGACAGTTGCCAAAAACCAGAGTGAGCTTCCAAGGGAGGTGGTGCTCTCCCCTTCCTTGGCGGTCTTCAAGAGGAGACTGGACAAGCACCTAGCTGGGGTCATCAGACCCGAGTGCTCTTTCCTGCCCAGGGCAGGGGGGTCGGACATGATGATCTACTGAGGTCCCTTTTGACCCTAAAAATCAATGACATCTATGATAAGTGCTGGTACGTCCATTTTTGCCCCTTTTAGGGTTTGTTTTTTAAGCTAGCCAAAGTTTTATACACACTCATCCGTAGCATTTCTTTTTGTGGCAATCTTGAAGAAGAGCTTTGATGCAGAAAGATAATAGCTGCATGTTTTGTCCCTCCTCTCTTTGCAGAGTTTCTGACATTCTGAGGGAGCAGGTGATAATTCGCTACTTTTGTAGATAAAAGCTGTAACACACATGCTAAATGAGTTCCTTTGAGGGCAGGAGTTAATTAGATTAAGTGTTTCAACTCTGATTTTTTTTTTTTAAAGTAGCAGAATTTTATCATCTCTGAAATGTAAAGGGCCAGCAGCTCGTCTTTACAGCATTATCAGCGTAGTCCTTGCTAGCTTTCATGTTTTCACTTAATGAGAAGACTTGTCTCTCTCTGTCAATCAGAACATGTCAGCACAATGTTATTATGTCTGTCTCATTATTCAGAAGATCCTTTCCCTACCCTCCACCAGCCGTGATTATGTATTTTAATTGTACTGCAGAAGAAATGTGGTGGTTTAAGTAGAGATCAGAAGCAGAAGGAGGGAGGATAATTATTTTGCCTGATTTCTATCCTAGTCAAACAGTGTTAGTTTAAAAGTTTGTGCTGCAGCTTTGTTTCTATTTTGTTGTGACTCTGGGATGAGTGTCTGTGTGGGGGGAAGACATACAAAGCACTTGGTTCCAAAATGATACCTTTTATTAGACCAACTGGAAAATGGCAAGAAAATTGTCCTTTTCTGTAAGCTTTCGGGATCAAAGTCCCTTCATCAGGCTTTGGGAAAAGTGTAGACGGTACAAGATGGTAAAAAGTCCCCATAGGTAGGAAATAAATTTCATTTTTGCACAGAGGGAGCTGGAGATGGACAGCTGTCCCTCTGGGTCCATGAGAGTGTCTTTGTGGGCTGTGTTGAGTTGCTCTTTGATGTGTCGATCAGGTAGGATTCCTTCCCTGGAGGTGTCAGATGGCAGGCAGGGAGGCAAAAAAACTTCCTTGTTGTTCTGCAATGAAATTTAAAATCCAAAATCGGCTGAAATTCAGCATCTTCCATGTTTCAGGGGTGTACTTGGTAGCCGTGTTGGTCTGAGACAAAAAAACATACAAAAAACTAGAACTCTTGGTTCCAAAATGATACCTTTTATTAGATCAGCTGGAAAATGGCAAGAACAGACACAGACACAGAGGGACTTAATCCAATGAAGAATTTGGGTGTGAAATGGAGCAGGAAGGAAAAAGACAAGGGAAAGAGAAGTGAAGAGAGAATATGTGAAAGGCAAAAATTAACAAAGGGCCAGATTCTTGCTTTGTTGATCATTTCTAAGGATGATGCAAATCACTGTGCTTTGGTAACTGTGCAGAAAAGAAGAAATAAAACATTTTCAGGTTGACCCTTAACCATATTCTTGGTGGTTTGTTTTTTTTTTGGGGGGGGGGGGGTCACTAAAAAAAAATCCTAACAAAACCTTTAGTTTTTAAAATTGGGTTTCCAACCTAAAGTGATATTGAAATGAAAAATTAAAGCAGCAGCCTTAAACTAGCATGGCTACAGCCACCCCACTTCTGAAGCACCCCATTTAGAGATTTCAGAGACAAAACATTTCCGCATTTTTATTTTATTTTTTTTCATAATTTACCATATGTAACCCCTTACTGCATTGTTTTAATGGACAGTAAATTAGTAGCATTTTGATGATGCCTCTAGTGCAGTGGTCACTACAAGTTGTCAGGAACAGGAGAAAATATTCTTCTCTGGGGCCAGGGAAGGAATCGGGGAGACTGAGACTTGTCATAAAATTATCATTCCTCCCCTCATCTATCCCTGCAGCAACACAGCTCTACACTGCCACTCACAAAGGGTTACATACAATGACATACAGTAATTTGCATATCCATAAATATAGGGAAATTACTATAGGTGTAAAGTGAGGCATTCCTAATAAGTTAGACAAAACTGAATTAAAGCAATGTCAATTTAGCCTCTGGCACACAGACATTACAATACAGTCTTATCCTTTTCTCCTTAGAGTGTGTCCAGCTGGACACAAAAGGGGATCAACTCACTCCATGTCCGGATTCGGGCCTGCGCGCAGATTTCATAATGGAGTTTTGGAAGGACTTTGCTGCTTCAAGGCTGTTTTTTAAATGCCAAAGTCTGCGGTCATATTTCTTAGATTACACGTTCCTTCCTGCACTAGAGCAAAGACTATGCTTTCCCTTTGCGGGGGAACATGGTAACCTAGCATGTTGGCGGTACATCTGAAACACATTTGACAATTAAGTAGTAGTAGTAATAATAATAGGAGGAACAAAACCAGGCAGCTGCCTGTGGACCTGTCTAAATATAGTGGAACTAAGCAGAGCAGTTTGTCGGTACCATATGGACTGGACTCTGTAACAGGGAACCTCCTGCCTCTGTTACTGGTAAGGCTGGAGAGGGCACTCAGTTAAGGGAAGCAGTGCACGGGTGGAGGCACTAATGAAGACAGGCAGCTAATGAGTGACCCACTCTTTGTAGCTGCTGGATGCAGCAGGTGTAGAAAGAGACAAGCTTAGGGGATTTAAATCCAGTCTGGGGCTATACAAAGACAGAGGAGGGAGAGGAGTTTGGAGGGTGTGTTGCGTTGCTGCAGGCAGGCACCCCCAGGAAGCTGGGGAAGAAAGATGCCTAGGCAGGTACGGCTTGCAGGCTGCTTTTACATAAGGAGGGAGACTTCTTGCTTTTTTTTTTTTTTTGGTGAAGTGGACAGCTTGTACTTTTTGGTCTGGTTTGGACCTGTGAACCAGAGGACTGGATTACTGCTACAGGGGCAGAGGAGACCATGGACAGGTATGCCCAAATTCACTCCCTTCATTTGTTATAGGGGCTAGGATACTACCCTAAGCTGGTGGGCAGACACTGGCACACTGAGTTGTAGGTCAGGCCTTAATAGCCATCTCCCCATTCAACTCAGGAGTTGAGGTCTTCATTAGTGGACTGAGGCAGGCATAGACAGAGAGAAAAATGGGCCTTGGCTTTGACAGCTGGAGCACCAACAAGCTGTCAGAAAACCGGAAAGTCAACCCTATAAAGGAGGAACTCTGCATGGGTGTGCATGGGCAGAAGGGCATGAGCAAGGTGGCTGGTCTGATTGAGCAAGCCAGGCTACCTGCGGAGCTGCTACTTGTCCTAGGACTCCTCCACTTGCCAATATTTAATAACATCAAAGTTATGGCAGGTGAGGAACAGGAGACATTGGGAGGCTGAGCAGCGCTGGCTCTACCAGTGGTTACGGTCTCAGAGTCTGCATGGTACAAGCAAATATGTGATTTTTTGTTATCAGTTTTTAGTTCATCCATAATGATAATTAGGCCTGTGAAAGTGGCTAGTACTTGCTTTGGATTTGGATTCAGCCAATTCGGGGGACAGTGATTCGATTTGGTGATTCACATCGCTGTCCTGAATTGACTCAGCCAAATCTGATTTGGAAATTCAGCTGCTGCTGAAGCTCCGAATCACACAAGCCCATCCCACGCCCACTTTCCCAGCCTTGGCAATGGCTGCCCCCCAGCCCCAACTCCCAACACTTTGAAAAAAAGAGGTCCACTCACTGGGTGCTGCCGGGTGTGACGGGGGGGTGATCCCTGCTGCCCCCCACTGCCCCTGCTGCATGAGAGGCACTACACGAGCCCCCTGATTTTCCACCCCCCCATACTCCCACACTCCCCCCATGGCTGCCCCATCCACCCCAGCTCTGGCTCTTTAGGAAAAAGCATTTCAAACACCACAGACTCACCAGTCCTGCCCAGCAGGGGTGAGGGTGGGGGTGGGGGGGACAGGAGGGGCGATCTCTGCTGCCCCACGCTGCATGGGGGGGCTGTGCACAAGCCAAGTCCCCCAAAGCCCAGAGGCCACCCCAGGAGCAGTGAGTCCCGGAGTTTTTCTTGTTTTTATTTTTTCTTAAAGGGCTGGAGCTGGGGCGGGCAGGGCAGCCATGGGGGGGTGTCAGGAGGTTGAGGGAGGGTCAGGTGGCTCGTGGCAGAGCCCCCTATGCAGCGTGGGGCAGTGGGAGGCAGCAGGGACTACTCCCCTCCCCAACCCGGCAGCACCCAGTGAGTGGGGCTTTTTCTTTTTTAAAACCACAATGCCTCAGTGCGATTGTATTATTGAAGTGTGGGGAAAGTCCAGGCAGTTATTCCACGCTGCCACAGGACGAGCCTGCGGTAGTAAAATAAGAAGAATTGCTCTTTAGGATGTCCTAACACATGGGCCTCATCCTTGTGTAAGTGATGCTTATTTCATTATATTTTCTCACAGTTGCTACGATAATGCCACTATCAGTGGCATCAACAGTGGAGGCTCTCAGAGGAAGCGGTGGTGGCTGCTGGTTTTCTAAGTCTCACATCCTATATGTGTTGCGAGCAAGATTAAAGAGTATGGAGTTTGAAAAAGCTGTAGTTGCCTACAGCCCTTCCATTGTTACTGCTATGGGAGTTGTGGCATTAGGAATCAGGCTAACAAAAGCCATTCTTCTCCACTAGCTGAAGCTGCTGTTGTTCTGCCCTGCATAATAATAGGCGGGAAAAGTTTATTTGCAATGAAGTTGTGATAAGCCTTCTGAATCTGCTCTTATTCAGTCCCCTATGATTTTATTTAAAACCTTGGTACGGTTCTTGGCAAGCTGACATTTTAGAAGCTGCACTCAGTTAATACAATATATAACCATAGGTTAAACCCTAAAACCAATTTTATTTTTAAAACAGGGAGAACTGGAATAAAGAGCTGCATGCGCTACCTGTGAACATTTCATTGAACTTCTATATTCAGTTTAACAGCATGAGCTTCTTCATATTTTTTTCCTTAAAAAGAAAAAAAAAATCTGATAGGTTAGCTAACTGCTGCGAGAGAGATTGGAGATAACTTCACAGAAATGGGTTCTGTTGAAATTGTCACTTTCTTTAACTTTGGTAAAATTCATCCTTAGGTTTATTTTTTAGGCAAGATAGCAATGGGAACATCCCACAAGAGGTTACACGGAGCATTATGCTCTCACTGCATTGTAATTAAGGAATTTACATTACCTATGAAAGTCTGAGAAGAAGAGATCTTGGGTGTACTGAGAAAATCCCTACGGCCGTGTGTAGATGAAACGAGGGGCATGTGTGCACGGCAATTTAAAGTGGACTAAATGCTTTTGCACCACTTTAATGGTGTTAGTCTTGGCACACCTCGGCGGTATATTGCACATTAATCCCAGCTGCTGTAGGAAATTCAGTGGCATAATGTGCCTTAAATGACTTGGGGCGCAGCAAACTAAAACTCCTCTGCCGCAGAGCAAAGCACCGAGCTCCATGCAGCTCCGCAGGAAGCCTGGCAGCAGCCTGGGAAAGTAGGCTCTGCCCACGAAAAGTGGCCTGATGTCCTGTTTTGTGGGCGGGTGCTGCCTGGGAGGCCCCACTGCTGCCATGGAGGGAAGCACCAGCCGCCCCTGCAGCCCATGGACTGCTCCGCCTGCCTGCAGCTCATCCTCCCCTCCCACCGCCGGAGAGGCAGATAAGTCAGTGGCATGTGTGCATGACATGGGGGTGAGGGGGAGGTTAATTGGCCCTAAATTGAAGTGGTATTTTTAAAAACCCAACACTTCAATTTAGGGGCCCCGTTTCATGTATGATGGTTAATACAATGGGGCACCTGTTGTTTGTCCTCCAGTCCTGGGAAGGAGAACAAAAGCCAGTGTAATGATAACTCTGGTGTGTGCACTGGGTCCTTAGGATTAACTCTTAAAATGCTGCAATATCATCACTTTAATCACTTCTGTGGAGAGAGACAACATTCAAGATCCACTAAAGCATTGGGTGGGATTGTCATGGACAGGGAAGGAAGATTACATGAATTACTATTTTTTAGTGTAAGATATACCAGACTGTTGCTCCTTATATGGAAGATGGGCAGGGAGAGGAGGACAAGTAAAGGGAATGAGAAGACTCCCTCCCACCAATCCTGGCTGCCAGGATTTAAGCTCAGCTTGGGGACTCAGTCATGAAGAATTACATGGAAGGGGGTAATTTGTTTGTGTGTGTGTGTGTGCTTATCCAACCTATCAGCTATATAGTGTGCTTTTTTCACAGCTAGATGTAAGATTATCATCTTGCTCTTATTGAGCTTTTCTAAACACATTATCCTGGAGACAGGTTACAATGGTGGGGTAAAATATGGCAGAACTTTGCTCCAGAAGCCCAGCTGGTTCCCCATTGCCTGCACCATGTGCCATCAGAAAAAAAGTGTAGTCCAGTGGTAGGAGACAAAGGAACAACTCCATTCTCTGTCACATGCCATTCATCAGACTTTACATAGCTTCTTTGTGTCTGCCCCTCTGCAGAATGGAAATAAGAGCACGTCCCCACATCATAGGACTGTTGTAGATGAAAGCACTTAAACAGGTAAGGTGCTCAGACACTACAATAATGGGGGATCATATAAGTTAATAAAGTAGCTTTTACGTTAGTTCAAAGGATGTGTAAAATTGATACTGGTTAGAATAGAAGCGTTATGCTCTCACTGTGCAATGGCGTGCGTGAATTCACTTTGTTCAGAGGAGTGGACAATCAGGCACTACAATAGACTGGTCGGTGAAGAAGACAAGCAAATAATGAACTTGTAGCATTTCCACACAGTGCAATAACTTATTTTTACTGTGCATTAGTGTATTAGCATGGTTTTTGCTTTAATGCGGAGTAAAATAGTCTACAGCACCTTAAAGCACATGTGTAGATGTGCCCAGTACTCCCTAACTCACTGAGCAGCCTAAAGAAAAGTGCATAGAGAAGAAAAATAAAAGGGTTTTGGTGAGAGATAGGACTGAACCTACCGCAAACCTTCTGGTGTCTTGTGAGATTTTGGATCTGCATCCCATCCCTGTGTTGGGCCAAACTGTTACACCGCTGACGAATGAGATCTGAGCCTGGAAATATGCTTTCGGCTGAAAGGTCCCTGGGATTCTGGACTTGCGCAAGGGAGCAAATGGAAGCAAGAACGCTTCACACTTAAAGGAGCTCGTTGGACCTGGGCCTGGGCACGTGGTAGTCAACTTGAAGCAAGGGAATGAGAAGAAGCAAATAATGGTTGGGCCCTTGGCTCCACCCCTCCCTACTTGCTGTTGAGGGTCTCAGAGCCAGTGCCGGATGACTGGTAGTTTACTGCTAGTCTGAGGTTTGTAATTCTAGGCCTGCTGGACATGGAAGAGATGGGATAGTTTTTGACTCGGAAGACTGTGACAGCCTCAGAGGTTGCTCCTGACTGGTATACTTCTACAACATCTGGCATGTGCCTACCTGGCCTTTTTGGAGCACTGACTTAGATTATGGCTTTGCTGTGAGTTTCGTGTACAAAGCAGTGCAAGAACAAGACTGGGGCTTCTTACTTTTTCACATTTGAGCCTTTATGGCTTCCGCAAATCCATGGCAGCCATAGATGGTAAGGTCCTCCTAAATGGTTATGGTTACAGTTAAATATCTTGGCCTAAATCCTAGGCACTAAATGAAATTCCCCTCCTATTTACACAGTACAGCTATAACTCAAAGTCTTTTACAAGCTCCAACTCCTTAAGGGGGAGGGTAATGAAATCAGGGGAGTGGTGTCCATTTTCTCTTACCATCTCTGGAAAAAATGTTACAAAAAGAAGGAAAAGTAATAGTAGTTAGAGACTTATCTAGTATCTACCACAGTGAGCCAGAAACGTGTGTCCTTCAGAAAGAACTCCTTGTTCTTGACTAAATGTTGATATATTTTGATTGCATAAAATAAAAGTGAAAGTTCAAAGTAAAGAGATTTCTTTTTTGTTGTTTTGTCGTAGTGCTGGAATTGCTGAGTTTTCATGAAAGCATAATATGCAAAGACTTCTCTCTCCTTTTCTGAGGAAAAAATTGATTCTTTCTGAAGTTATTCTTTTGGTCCTTACGTTAATATTTTCACTTCTACTAGAATTATATCAGGGCAGAGCTATTGTCAAAAGAGTATAATGTATTAAAATGGTATTCAGGATTCAATATTTTACTGTTCCTGCTTTCAGACTCAGACAACATCTATGCCCAGCACCCCACTGGTAAATATTTTTTCTTTGATCACTGCAGCATTTCTGATTTGAGTGATAAATATTACATCAACAGATACTCTTCCTTTTGTCTGCTCAGTATGAGGTTTTCAAATAAGAGACAGTTCCTTTCACACCGAACCATCTTTTTTTTTGTTCTATGTATTTGCTTTTCCTTACGGGCAACATTTTAATCATTAAATTGGGCTTTCACACCCTCAGGAACAGATGGAATTTGAGCCTGTTAAGCTTTTTCAAAGGAGAGCACATCTGGAACATAAAAGTGTTTGTGCTTACCAAAAATTGCACCCGCAGAGAGGGGTCTGGTGCAAGCATGGGCAGACAAATGTAGCTTTCCCTTCATTTTCCCAAAAGGGAGCAGTTGGAGTCTATAGGAAACCTGTATTTTTATACCACAAACGGCCGTAAGGAATGGCCCCCAAACACAGAATACCCACGTAGAGTACCTTGCATGGCCTCAGGACACCAAATGCTTGCTTATTGTAGCTTGCAACAGGCTGGCAGATCTTGGTGGCCATATGTGTATATCTTTGTGACACTGGGGCAGTAACAGGGCTGCCTGGCCTTTGACACTGAATAAACAGAGCGGGGCTCTGAGGGTCAGTTGGCCATCATAAAGTTACTTGGATTCTTAGTTGAAAAGTGATGTGCCATCAGTGTTGTATTAGGCAATGCCCAGCCACCCTTTTAAGGCTCTTGTAACTTTGACTATAGCCCCCCTAGCAGAACCACATGAAAAATAAGAGCAAATAACGGTGTAAAGCCATCCCCTCAAGTAATTCTGCCATGCCCCGGACATTTTCTGCAGCATTTCGTCCAGTCAGAATTGCAATAACTGGATGCAAACTATCAGTTAGAGTGGCGGTAATTACTATAATTATGTATTATTATAATAACATAAAATTAACAAATGTTGTCCTTTAAGACGAGTGTTTAAATGACATTGCAGGAAGAAAGAGAAGCCCAGGAGTTAAGCATTTCTTTAGGGGGGTTTCATTTATTTACAAAATGTATACAAAACCCGTTTCCCTGCACAAAGCTAAAAGCAAAACTGCACGTTGGAAATTCTCCTGCAGGACACGCAGACCAGGCATTTCAGCTGGAACCCAATAACTTTTATTACTATTATGTTTTTATTACTTTGTAGTGCCTTGCATCTCCAGCCAGGGACCAAGACCCCATTGAGCTTTGGCGTTAGGCAAACATGGATCCAAAAAACATTCTCTGACCTAAATATCTTACAATTGCAGTATAAGAGAAGAAGCAAGGACTAGATACAAATGTGTAGATGTGAGAGTGCAAGGAAACAATGAGACGATATTGGTCAACAAAATAAGCAGTAGATTCAATGCATCAGCAGCTTATCCATTTTCAAGCTTCAATCGGCCTTATGGTAGAGGAGAGTTTAAAGGAAGGCAATGACAGCTTTCTGGAGGAAGAGGTCGTAGTCTGTGCAGGTAAAGGGACAATGGGATCTGATCTGTGATCCACACAATCATGCCTCCTGCCATGCCACATGTGCATGGCAGGAGGCATGATTGCAGGATTGTGCTTTAGATCCCATCACGCCTTGTTGCCAGTGCAGGGGGAGCTCAGGATCAGGGTCCCCCAGCACTGGCAAGAAGCAAGCTCCTCTTAGTTGAGGGGCTCCCAGCTGTGGGGGTGCCCAATGCACCCCTGGAGCTGGGAGATGCAGATTGCACAATCTCCCAGCCCCTCAGGTGCATGAGGCTCCAGGATCTGGGAGATAGTGACAGCTGTAATCTTTCAGCCTCTGGGTTGTGGGGAGCTCCTAAGGCTCGAAGACTGTGGCAGCTGCAATCTCCCAACTCTGAGGGCTCCATTGCCCCGGGGGCGAGGAGATTGCAACCATATCCCAGGGTTGCTAGGACACAGCTGGGTTGTGGCATTGGGAGGTGCGCTACCAAGACCCAGCATCCACAGCTGCTGGGGATGAGAGTCCCCTTAGCTGCAGGACTCTTGCCCTGGCTGACAATGATGCACCCCCACAGCTGACAGGGCTCTCAGCACCAAGGGAGACCCTGCAAGATGTGCCCTAGCTTGATAACAACCAGCTATGAAGCTAGCACATTTCTGAGGTCTAACTTTATAGCTGGTTGGAGCATCTCATGGCATGGTAAATGCTTTGCATGTGTAGCTAGTCTCAAGGTAATTGCACAGTTATGCACAAAGTTCTGTTTCTTTCCCATTGCCACACAACATTTTTGAGTTTGAAATGCTGGAAAACCCTTTTGCTCCACACACATCTGTGGCCCATGTGACAGTCGCAGGGAGGCACTTGGGATTAGCCCTTTATTTGTCTTAAAAACCTGTAGCAAAATGAAGGCATTTTATGGTGTTCTTAACTCCTCTATTTATGTTATTCAGGTCTATGTGTCTGTCTTCTTCGATGGCCCATAAAGGCTAGCTATTAATCGCCCTTTCATAACTATATTATGAAGTCCTGAAAAAATATTTGTTACAAACCAGTCTAGCACAATTAGGTTTATTCAGGCTGATTCTTAGAAACTCTAACTAACAATGTTACTAAGGGCTACACAGTCAATGAGTTAAGAAATGTGCTATGGTCAAAGCCCTTTGTTGCACAACCAAGTATGTTCCATAAAATTGTTCTGGCCAAATGCTCACCCACTCCATCTGCTGTTTATGCATCCATTTGGAGCCCCTCCTAGTAACATGGCTTGAAGTAGTGTATTTGCCCATTTATGCAGTTTTAGATACTCTAGGCAAGCCATTTTCTTGCAGTGGGGGATGGGAGAGCTACCCTAAAAATACCTGTAGAGTTATCCTACACTTCCTTTGCCATCAGTTGAGCAATATAGACTATTTCTATTCATTCTGTGTCATCTTTTCTTTAAAGCATGCATCATTCCTTCCAAACCCCTTATTTTATTTTTTAATACATTTTTTGTAGTCTTTCCCAGAGGGTTGACACCTTTCAAATGTGGATATGCTCATGCAGTCTTGCCAGTGCTGTATGGAGATGGATTATCACCTCTTTGCCCCATGATATGATGGCTTTGCAATAGAAAGCCCAAAATTGGATTGGCCTCTTGCCATCACATTCCATTGCAATTTCATATCTAATTTGCTATCTGCTGTCTCCCATAGGTCTCTTTCAGCCTTACTGCTTCTGGACTTCGCCTTCTCATTTATTGTATGTGTTCTGCACTATTTTCCTCCAGTTCTACATTTATTAGCTTGCATTTGGCCATGACATTTCATTTTGATATTTCCTGGCCATATGTCTGACCTCTCTAGGTCATTTGCCCTCTCAGCTGCTTGCAACAACTTCACATGGAGAACAATTTACAAACATCACACTTCTTTTTTTGCTGCTTCCTTCTCAAGTATACAGAAGGTCGGAAAGGTTTTATTTTCTTCTTGTTTTGTACCTTAGAAATACAAAGGATATTAAATCTAGTCTTCCCTGCTTCTGTTCAGGGTCTCAGTGGATTTATATTAGTTGGTCTCCCACCTTAATCACCTACAACTACCACTTTAAACTTCTTTAGGCACCTAAAAAAGTGGATTTGCACTTTTGGGGCTTTTAAAAAGTGTCTAGATGAACGAGAGCTGGGAATTTGAGGGGGTTTTTTTGGGAAGGGAAGGGTTTGGAGGAGAGATCGAGGGGAATGGTAAATTTGACAAAAGAGTGGTTTTGTCCCCAAATTATTTAAACTTTGGCCTTAGCTTACTACTCACTTTTGACCGGAAAAAAATTGGAGAAGAGGAGGAACACTAAGATTCACAAAAACACAGGAGGGAGAAATGGTATCCACCTTTTGATCTAATGACTCTTAGTGGTTAAAGCAGTGCCTCAGGACATGGGAAATCCAACTCTGCCTGAGGAGACTGAGGCAACCCCTATCTCCATCTTCCAGAAGAACGCCCTATCCCCTGAATTACAGGGTGTCTGGAGTGAGGAGTGAAAGCTCTCAGCATCTCCGCTTGAAGCCATCTCTCTTTGCTTAAATTTCATAGATGTCATAGACATTTGGGCTAGAAGGAACCCTGGTGGATCATCGAGTCCAGCCCCCAAATAATTAACTGGAGGTCAGGTTTGGACAGGTTCCCCACCTACCAGTAAGGGCTTGGACTACCCAGCTGGAGTGCCACTCCCATTCTCTGCCGTAATATATATTTTATTACTGTGTCAGACCGAAAAAAGCTCCAGTGGGAGGGACTGCTGCTCACCACTTATTGGGGCAGCCTCCTACATGATGTGGACTCAACCATCTCAGTTAAAGTAAGGGAGTGAACTCGGGTCCCCCATATCCTGGGTAGATGTCTTAACCACAAGGCTAATGGACTCCTTTCCCCTTTGGTTTAGTCCTTTCTCAGTCTAGCTCTTCCTATTTATTACTTTACTTTTCTTTTCAGTGTGCAAAAATTAAAATTGTTGGTTTTAAATTCAGTTTGATCTGAACCGCGTTTTCCCCCCTCCCGTTTTTCTTGTAGGTTGCTGAACTCAGAAAATATGGTGTATCTGCACAGCACTTTTGCCAAAGGGCATGGATGCACTAGAGGTCTAATGTGTAACAACTGGCAAAGTCATGGCTGACAGAACCAGGATGAGGGAGTTATTTTTCTTTACTTTTGTAAACTGATAGTTCTATATTTTCAGGGAGCCAGTGTATCCTCAAAGAGGAATTCTGCTTTACCCTGCAGAGATCTTACCCAGGGCATGAGCATTTATCCTGGACATGGGGATGATGTGTTCTAGGTCCTCTTCAGCAACAGGGAGCTTGATCACACATCTCCTGTCTCCCAGAACAGTATCCTGCCCACCAACTTATGAGGCAGATATGGCTAAGAGCATTTTGCACCCTTCCTATTGAAGCTGGTTTGTCGGTCAGCCCAGGGAGAGAGAGTTATTAGCAGGGATCCTGGTTTTCTCTGTTAAAAAAAAAAAAATCCAAAAATTCTATGATTTAAAAACCCACAAAAATCTACATTTTTCTGTGATTAAAACAAAATACCACTATATATTATTTGGATTGATATGGTGTTTTGTTTTAATCATGGAAAAATGTGGATTTTTTTTTTTTTAATCAGAGAATTTTGGATTTTTTTTCAGAGAAAACCAGGATCCTTTTTTATTAGGCGAAAAAAAGAGCTACCAAAAAGGTCCCTAATGCCTTGGCCCAAGGAAGCGGATATTACCCTGGAAGGGAAGCAGCCCATTCCCATTGGTAATGATGCATTTCACCCAATGGCTATTTAATGCCAAATGCATCCTGTACACTGATGTACATCTGGAGTTTATATATAAAGACACTATTCTGCATTATATTTTACTAATGGGGCAGGATCTGGACCAATGCAGTTGCAGCCCTGCAAGGGAGAGGAGACTCCAGCCTGTAGTGTGGCAAATTGGAAAACGGATGGATCACCAGACCGAGAGTGCCCACTCTACCTTTCTCCTGTGATTTTTTTTTTCCTCAACACTCATCCATCTTGCACAGAAATGTGATTTCGGGAGAGATTTGGTAGTGGAGACAGTCAGCTAGTGTCCCATGAGATCCAGTGGGCTAGTGACATGAGTGTTAAAGAATACTGAATGTTGTTTACATGCAGGCTTTCTTTTTTTTGAAAGGAAAGTAAGAGACTTTGAGGTTTTCTATTTCTGGTGCACTATTTTCCCATCTGTCTTCAAATACAAGCACATACTACTTCCTATTAGGAATTTGGGGTCATACCTGCCAACAGGCCTCTTCTGAAATGAAGACTGCCAAAGAAAAGCTTACCAAATAGTGAAGCCTGAGCAAGTGTTCAGCCCTGTGAAGGGGACCCACCTGTTCGATGAGTGGGCAGCCCTTACTAGCATTTTACCAAATATTAGCTTCCCTTTCCTGTTCCATCAACGCATGGAGGGAGTATGTGAGGAGGCAGACTGAAGCTTGGCTCCAGAGTCGCAGGGTAAGATTAATCATGGCTACACTGTGATACAGGGATTCTGTGTTCAAATTTATGACTACAAGCTGGTTTTCTCTTAGGGAAGTACCTAATCACAAGACAACTAGGTAAAACATGAGCACTGTTCCTACCACTAAGTTGTTCTCAGTTCATGGTTAAACAATTGCTAGTTATGGCTATCAGTTATCTACAGTACTGGGATTAATACAGCATTTCTGTGGATCAATGGCGAAGTTGAATCACAGCTATGTATAGATCGAGATGGATACTTTTATGGTGGTATAGAATTGCTTCTGAGCTGGCACAATAGGGACACAGTTTCTTAGGATAAAAATGTAGCTGCACAATCAATTTAGATACATGAGCATGACTCAAGGAGAGTAATGTGAGGCAAAGGGAAATATTGTTGAGTGACTTAGATGGGAAAGTATACCTTACGCAATTTAGCGGTGGCATAAAGTTCTGCAGTAAACACTTTAAACTGGTATATCTAGTATTACCCAGGTGAAAACAGTAGAGAGATGCTGCAGATCCCTAAACCAGGGTAACGTCGTCCAATCTGGTGGAGAATTACACCTGAAAGGATTGGATGCAAAATGCTACTGATATAAATTACATTGGTCTACATTTCATCTGCCTCTGTCCATCCCAGGGTAACTATTTTCTAAAGGCAGATAGACTGTTGCAGGCTCCCCTACTGCCTAGCAGTAAAACAGTATAAACATTGCTAACTGTGTGAGCTACCTTGGGATCGCTGCACATCTGCCAGTTCCTGACTTTGGTATAATTTACATCGGCATGCAAACCAATGTAAATTATAGGGATACGTGCTTTTTCTCTATACAGCCAAACTCATTTAAATCAATGATGATTTGGTAACTAGTCACTCCTAAAAAATCCCACGGGTTGACTATTTTCCTCAAAAGGCACATAATACTTCTTAGAAACCTCTGGTTCCTAGCTCCTAGGTAGCACTTTTCACATTAGAATATCAAAGCATGTTAGATAAGCACCATTATCCTAAAGGTGGCAAAGCTGCTAGATCTTTAACAAAGGCTCCATTTTTTTTCCATTAAATTTAATTAGTCACTAAAGTTAAGTAGGCAATAGCTAAACATAAAGTGTCTTGGAGTCTGACGAAAACACAGCTTGGTTGTTCAACTTTCATTCTCTTGACTCTTGTGAGACTATTGGTTCTCTGATTTCCCAGTTAGCATAGATCTTTCAACCTACATAGGACCTAATTTTCTAGCACCATTAAAGGAAACATAAAGAAGACAGAAAAGGCATGAACCCAATTTCTTTTGGTTGGCAGGTCATTTTAAGTGGATTTATACAAAAGTTTAATTTACCAGCTTCTCTCTAGACATTCCATGCTGGCACAAACTGGAATGTATTCAACAGCCAACACACAAAGATTTTAACGGTCTCAGGACTCAGGTTTTAGCTGAATAACCTGAAATACCATAAGATGCATAGAATTATACGGTCTCTATGCCACAGTAGCTTGTATGAATTGGTGGGTTACTTCTGCCCTGGAAGCTAGTAATGGGTAGATGGTAAAAAAGATGATTGTCAAGTGGACCTCAGGGCTATGAGGGGAAATGCTGGAGGTCTGGAAGCATTTGAATGTTATGATACTACAGTAGTCTGGCCACACACTTCACAGTGGTGGTATTACCACCTGATAAATTGGACTCAGGCTTTATCTTCAGCTTAACTCTTTGCTGGAGCGCTCTGTCTTTTAGTACTTTTTTGAGAGAAAGTGAAAAAGCAAATTACAGAGTTGAACCTCAGGGTTATTATATGTACAACTCTGATAATTAGGCATTAATAATTCCTTAATTCAAAGGGAGTTTTCCAGTACATATTCAATACACAAAGAAAACACTAAAATGGTATTTGAAATACTATAAATAATTTTAAAACTAAAAATGTTAGGCCAAAAATCTATTTGTATTACTTTAGAGACTTAGCAATGTTGTAATTTTTGTATATACGGCTATGCAGAGATCTGGGTTAAACTCACTGAGGAAAATGGGCATGAAACACACTCAGGCAATCTGCACAGCTTCTGATGCTCCCTGGTTGTCAGAACAGCCTGCTCACACTCCCCTGTGTCCCTTTACCTCCTATGTCTCGCATGCAACAACTTGATATTTAGGTCTTTTAATAGGGGAGGGTGCCTCCACTGGGCAGGGTAGCCTCTTCCTAGATGCCTGTTTTGACATGCAGTCCTTCAGGCTTCTCTGCCCCAAACTCTATGAGGCAGGCTTCCCCTTTAAGACAATTCCAGTTGCACCTTAGGGGCAATAATTGTGACCTCCAGCCACCCCCATAGTCACACCCATGCTTCACAAACATTGCCAGTTATCAACCTCATGAGGCACCTTGCCTCAGTAGACTGTTTAGCTTCTTCAGGCCTCCAAGCCCTTACTGGGGTCTTGGCCTTCCCAGTATCCACACCATTTTCTCTAGCTGGGCTCCTGTAGTCTAGGCCCATGGCACCAGCTTATGAGCTCCAACCCCTGGCTCACCCCTTTTGAGCTCTAGGCTCCTGGCCTTGGTTTTGCCCTTTTGCACTCTGGTACTTTGACTCCAGTTTTACCCCTCTTGAGCTATGGCCTCCCTGGCACAGATTCCTCCAGCCCAGACCAACTGCCTCAATCTCTGTCTGTCTCTTTTTCCAGTTTTCCTCAGTTCTCCCTTTCCTATTGTCATGGAAATTTTTGAGTATGTGCTGCCAGTACAGAAGAGGTTAAACTGACATGCGCGGTTTGAAGCTGTGAGTGGAAATTTCCAAGGCTCGCCCAGTCCTTGCCCCCTGGGTGACCTGCGGAGCTGTCAATCATTGTTGACCTACTTTCCCCACAGACGCATGCTCAG
>NW_017728906.1:193971155-193977337 GCF_001723895.1 Crocodylus porosus
GAGGATGCAGATAGAAAAGTCACAGAAGAATCATAAAATGGACTGATGGACTGACTACAGCACAGGTAGCTTTTCCTCCTATCCATTTTAAGTATCTGAATTAAAGCCCCGTCTTGAAGCTTTGAGCAAGAGAACAGTCACATTCCAGGAATGACATAACAAGGGAAAACACTTTTGCTCTCTTGTTGCGAAGAGTAAGACATAGACCAATGGCTTGAAGGTGCAGCCAAGCAGGTTTACATTGGGTATCAGGAAAAACTTCTTCTTTGGTAGAACAGTGAGGCAATGGAATAGACTGGCTGGGGAGGTTGTAGACTCTCCATCACTGGAGGTGTTCGAGTAGATGTTGGACAAGCATTGGTCAGGACTAGTCAAGAGCTAGGTATATCTAGGTGGATCTACACAAAATGCTAAATGTGCAGAAGACTAATTCCATTGCACATTAGCACATCATGTCAAAAGTCATGCTAATGTACTAATATGCAGTAGAATTAGTCTACTGTGCATTAGGATCACTAGAAAATGTGCTACAGCTCAGTATTAAGCATTGAGTTAGTACCTGTTATTACAGGTACTAAATGTAATGCATAGTAATAATGGCACGATAATGCACGTATAGACCCCAGCCTGCTGCTTTGTGTCAGGTTTTTTTCTTCTTCTTTTCAAGCCTTTCTCAGAGACATTGGGAGTGCAGACAGAAGTGTAGTTCTCAGCTGTAACTCAGAATGATTATGCAAAGCACTTTGGGTTACAGCATTACCCCAGACCAAGCAGAAGTTCGCTGTTGGTTCCAGGGGAGAGGGGAATCTAGTGGGGGCTGGGAGCCTGTAGCCAGGTTCCCACAGCAATGTCCGCAGCTCTTGGCACTACTCCCTGTTTAGGACGGGGAAAGAGAGCAGAGGGAGCTCATCCTTGGGGCTGCACAGCTGGTGCTGAACAGTGGGATGGGTGAATTGGAGCCCCCCCTCGCCCCACCTCAAGGAGGGTGGGCTGCAATACACCAGCCCCATCCTCCGGCCCCAACCCCCAGACTGAACTTGCTCTGCTCCCTTTTCCCTCTCCCATTCTGAAAACAGTGACAGGCTGGGAGCTCTGCAGACACACGTTATAAAAGATGCTACATTTTGTAACATCTTTATCTGATACCTCATGAGGGGGTCATATTTTCACCCAACCAGCCAGTTTAAGCTGTTTACAGCCACACGATTGTGTTTGGTCACAGATATTGCATGCAGCCTGGGATGCCGCAGCAGCAAGTGGCTGAGAAAACATTCCCAGCAAGGTGCTACATTTCCAATCAGGCACCAGGAATCATAGAAAGTTAGGGTTGGAAGGGACCTCAGGAGGTCATCCAGTCCAACCCTCTGCTCAAAGCAGGAACATCCTCAGGTAGAACATGTGCCCCAAGCCAGCAGGTCAGACTGTGCATGAAGGAAGGGGCGGGGGCTAGATCAAAACCCCACTGTGAGGGACAGCGCACAGAGGTAGGAGCAGGGGTAAGTTGAATGGAGCCCCAGCCAGGTGGGACTTGCCTGCTGGGGAGGCGCATCCCCAAATAATTTTTTATCCTTCTGCCTTGATCTGCACCCCCCTACTTCCCTCCCCACAGATTTACCTGCTGAGGAGGGGCGGCAGCAGTAAATGGTAGATCTTGGGTTGGTTTTAAATGCCAAAGGTGATCTACTTAAAAATGTTGGAGACCACTGATGTAGAATGATTGCATGAAACAGGTGACTTATTTTTAATCATTATATTCTTACTTTAACTTCATCTTTATTTTATTGTTCTTTTTCTGTGCAATTAATCTCCAAGGTGCATCAACTAATTTACAGTTCTCTTAATTCTCTTATAAACCCATTGCCTCCTCAGGGAAGTTGATGCAATATTATCAGAATCATCCCAGTTTCATAGAAGAATAACAGCTGAGATAAAAGGTGTGGTTATGCATTTTAACTGGAGAATAATTTGCAACACATATTGTGGAATAAGGAGGAAAATAGGGAAGGGAGAGGGTCAAATCTGTATTCTGTAAATGAATTTCAGGATGCAGTATAAGTTAATGACCCTAGTAAATAATGGATGGATTAAATGAAGGAGTAGCTGCTTTTTTGGATGAGATATGGTGATTTGTGATGTAGAATGGATTAGTGTAGGAGGGTTACAAGAAGTTAGGGAAAAATCATTACAGCTGACTCAAGTCTACATGGCTATCTGATAGATTGTTACAAGCATTTATTCACATATTTGTTCTACTATTACCCAAGTCTTCAAATGTATTATAACAAGTTTGTATACAGTGAGTGGATAACAAGTTTGTATACAGTGAGTGGACCATAGACGTAGGACTTGGCAGGCTCAATCAGACCACTGCTCCCTGCAGCCCAGATAGAGCTGACTGACAAGTCCCCTGATAGAGTTATTTTTTTTCCTGGAAAATGCTGATTTATCAGCAATTTAGGAATAAAAAGAACCCAAAATGACATTTCAACCCATTTACAGCATTTTTTTTCCCTATATTTATATTATACCATTTATGATTACAGAATACAAGTTTCCAAACCAATGAAAAATGTTGGACAGTTAGAATACCAATTACCAGCAGAATATCAATTTAGAAACCAATTAACATTTACAACAGCAATTATTATTTACCATAGGAATTATCAATACAATAAAAATGAGAAATCATGTCTTATTATGTATATGATAAAGAATGATATAATAGTCAAGACTTCAACTTTTAGGTTATATTATAAACTAGCAGATTGTAAACTAAATTCAGTGGTTCAACTTTCAGAATAGATCTTAAGTTACATAACTAACGTACTATAAACTGTATTATGACCTCAACTGTTATAAGGTACAATGACATTAGAAAGTTTTCTCCAGATATTTCTTCAAAGTGAAATTTTAGTATTTTGATTTCATTTTGATTCAGAATGAAAAAAATTAAATGTCAGAAATTCCCTCAAAACAGAAAAACTGAATTTGGACAGCTCCACAGTGAATATCTTGTCTCTGAGCGTGGCCAGCAACAACTATCTTAAAAGAGGAGTCAAAAACTCATAACAGAGAAATATGGAGTATTGTAAAAGAATACTGGAAGAGTTAGATACTGATTTTAACCAAAAGGCATAAGGGTGGTGGTGTTGCTGTTCTCAACTTGTTTTCCATTAGGTTTTTGTTAATCCTTTCCAAAGTTTCATAGTTTTCATGGACTTTAGGGCTGGAAGGGACCTCGGAAGATCATCAAGTCCAGCCCCCTGCCTGAGGGGCAGGAAGTCAGCTGGGGTCATAGGATCCCAGCAAGATAAAGGTCCAAATGATTCTTGAAAGTGTCCAGAGTAGGTGCTTTCACCACCTCTGTGGGAAGTCTGTTCAGGCACTGGGGTTTGGACAGTAAATAAGTTTTTCCTTATCTCCAGCCTAAAATGGCCTTGTAGGAATTTGTGACCATTGTACTTTGTCATCTCCTGGGGTGCTCTGGTGAACAGGCATTCCCCAGATCCTGATGCACACCTCTTATGTACTTATAGGCTGTAACCAAATCACCCCTGAGTCTGCGCTTCTCCAGACTGAAGAGTCCCATAGCTCACAGCTTCTCTTCATAAGGCCTGTTCTCTTGCCCTCTGATCATATGCGTGGCTTTCCTCTGGCCTCTTTCAAACTTTTCCACATCCTTCCAGATTTGTGGAGCCCAGAAATGGATCCAGTACTGCAGCTGCAGCCTCACCAAGGCTGAGTACAGTGGGAAGATAACATCCTGGATCTTGCTCAAGATGCATTGGTAGATTCAAGCCAGAGTTTTGTTTGCTTTGCCAGCTGCGGTATTGCATTGGTGACTCATATTCATCTTGTGGTCAGTCATGACCTCCAAGTCTCTTTCGGTCATGGTGCTAACGAGCATAGCATTGCTGAGTCTATAAATGTGTTGTGGGTTTTTATTCCTGGGGTGGAGCACCTTGTATTTCTTCTAATTGAATGTCTTCATCTGCCCACCTTGCAAGCCTATTGAGGTCAGCCTGGATCACCAGCCTATCCTCAAGCATGGATACTTTTCCCCAGAGTTTGGTGTCATCAGAGTTTTTGGCTAGTCTGCTTTTGACACCAGTGTCCAGATCTGTTATGAAGATATTAATTAAGTTCATTGTTTGCACTTGTGTTTTAATTTTGGATAGTGTATTTCCAAATAAACTTCCTTTATTAGGAAGCTCTCAGTCTGGTGACATACTATAGCAATGAATTACAGAGTCATTTAATCGATTATGTTCAATTAAATAATATTCAATTTTGTTACCTTTGTTTCAGTGACAGCCCTTTTGATTCTTCTGTAGTAAATTGGGTAGAACAAAAGCTTCTGAATGACCTCTACATCCTTTGTTATTTTGTATGCTCTCTTTAGGTTCCATCTTATTGCTTTCTTTTCAGTGAAACTCAGATTTCATCTATCCCTGTAAATATATATGAATATAACTTTAATCTTATTTGAGACCCATGATGCATGTATAGTTTCAATAAGTGACCAAATACTAAGACCACATAAAATTTTCTGACTATAAGGGTGATCAAGCATTGGAACAAACTACCTAGAGACATTGTGGAATCTCCATCCTAAGAAGTTTTCAAGAGTGGGTTAGACAGACACTTAGCTGGGATGGTTTAGTCAGGAATGATCCTAGCTTGATCAGGGGGCTGGACTTGTGAGATCCCTTCCTACTTTCCTACTGGATTTGTGAGATCCCTTCCTACTTTCCCAGAATCCAATTAAGTGAAAAGAATGAAGAGACTCAGGACTTCTGTTTTCAGTTCGAAGTTTTGCAAGAAAATAGGTTGTAGACCTGTGTTTCCCTCTTGATGTTTGGGTTTCCTTATGGAATTAAAGATTAGATAAGATTTACAGGAGAAAAAGTTTCTTGGCACTCAAGCCTACTTTGTGTGGAGATTATGGGGTGTCCAGATAAGTGAGCAAATGCATTATGTAGCACTGGAAACTCCTCTACAGCACTGTGCACTGCACACGCTGCATGTGCAGATGTTCGCCACACTGCTAATTTGCAGCACGGGGTGTGTGGGGGGAGGAAAGGAAGGTTGACACCCAGAGATCCCGATGTAAAAAAAACCCTGCAGTAGAAAAAAGTGGGGCAATGTATGTGGCAACAGCACGTGCCACCTGAAAACAGAGCCTAGCCAGACAGAGCCACACTCCAGCTGCCAGCCAGGCTCCCTGATGCCAAGTTGCCACCACTGGCACTCCAGGACCCCAGGTAAGGCTGTTGGAGGCAGCCCAGGTGCTGGCCACAGCCTCCCCTACCTCACCTGGGAAAACTTGCTGTGCACCAGTATGGTCACTCTCCAGACAAGTCGCAGAAGCACGTATCATACTGCTGCTATCTGTCCTTAAGGAAATGCATGTGTATGCTCATTTGGATGTGCCCTAGGAGCTTAAACTTTCTGATGTGTGTTGCTCCAGGGCTTTCACTCCTTTTCCTGGTACAGATGAGCACAGGCTAGTTCTCACAGCTCAGTTTGTTGTAAACAGATTGACTTTTATTAGTAAATGTTCAGGATTGGGAATCCAGAAAAAAGATGACAAAGCTGATATGGAAATACAGAGCACCCAAGCGAGGGACTAACAATAGAGGGATGGGCGTGAGGAGGGGAGTGCAACTAGGTTACAGGCGATACAATGTTAGCCAACTAAGCCCGGGGGTGGAGGGTGGGGTAAGGGGGAAGGGAAGGGAGGGGGTTTGCGATGCTGAGAGAGAAAGGAGATAGATACACACAAACCCGTTACAATGGTCCGCAATGGTGGAGGAAGTGGTTCGGAGGAAGCATCTCAGTCCATATAGTCTCATCGCGGGGGTCCTCTTTGGGTGGAGTGGGGTCGTCCATGGCGGAAGAATCCTCTCAGAGTAAAGTGAAATGAAGGGAGGGGCAGTTCAGACAGTGCCCTCCGGGTCTGGTCTGGCGGTGGCTCGTCTGGTGGGGTCAGAGTACTGGCAATGGCCCGTGATAAGCTCTTTGAAAAAATTATCCTGGCACACATCCAGGAGGGCCTTGCGGCGGAATGCATGCTCAGGGGCAACCAACATGGGTTCATCAGTGGCAGGACTTGTCAGACCAACCTGGTGGCCTTTTACGATCAGGTCACCAAATCATTAGACGCAGGGGTTGCTGTGGAT
>NW_017728906.1:193978262-194034799 GCF_001723895.1 Crocodylus porosus
TGCTCTTTCCTGCCAAGGCAGGGGGTCGGACTAGATGTTCTTCCTAGGTCCCTTCCGACTCTAGCTACTATGAAACTAT
Source organism: Crocodylus porosus (assembly GCF_001723895.1). Classification (NCBI taxonomy): domain Eukaryota; kingdom Metazoa; phylum Chordata; order Crocodylia; family Crocodylidae; genus Crocodylus; species Crocodylus porosus. The sequence goes on from NW_017728906.1 coordinate 193,978,342, forward strand.
GAAACTATGTGATGTTGCAGGACCAACAGATGGTGTCTGACACCATGAGGCAGCACATCAGTTTGGCATAGCAGTGGGAGATGCAGCAGGCGCGCAGGACGCTCTTGTTGCTGGGGTCCCAGGCTCTGAGTGTTCCCACGATGAGTGCGTTGACATATTCCTTACACCCTTCCGCAGTTACTGTCTGTTCCCTGCTGCTTCAAAGCTCTTATCCTTCCTTGCAACCATCCCTGTCATATCTGTTTTTGCCCACCTACTTCTATTCTCTCTTTCGGAATCATACTACCCAATCTTCCTATATATTTCCTACCTTCAAAAACTAATATTATTCACTCATGGTTTAATACAACGTGTAGAGGAACGATAGCAGCATTGGTTACTACTAGAAAAGTCATAACCAGGCCAAAAAAAAAAAAAAATTCCACTTCTTTCCAATATAGAGGGCACATCTACATAAGATGTGTTACTGCAATTTAGTGTGGTTTACTACACAGTAAGTGCATGTATCTTTACATGTGTGTGCTTACTGCACATTAAAAACCCTTAATCCCACTTAAATTTGTTACCTGCAAATGCAAGAAGCAAATTTAAGTGGTATTTGTTAATGCACAGTAACACACATGCAGTAACAAATGTGCAAGTTTGCTCTTGGGACTTCCCAGCCACTAGGGGGACAGCCTCAGGTCAGCCCCAGGGCTCTGGGCTTGAGCCTCTCCTGCTCCAGGGCTGATCTGTCTCTATGGCTATCAAAGCTCATGGTCCCAAGCCAGGTACTCTGGTTTACCCAGGGCACCATGACAATCAGCAGCAGCAGGGTGTATTGGGTTGGGCAGCCCTTGGTCCACAGAAAACAGCTTTTTGCACACCTTCCACAACACACACAGTAGGGGCATGCCTGGGTGCAGACCAGAGTGGGGGATAGGAGGACTGGCCCCAGGGTGCCACCCTGGATAGGCCTGCTGTGGGGAGGTTGAGGGCATGGGCAGCTTCTCCTTCCCATTGTCTGTAAGCCCTGCACCCCCCAAGCCCAGCAGTGCAGGGGTGGCAGCACAGCAGAGTGGTTGGCCTCCAGGAGGAGAGCAGGGGCAGCGGGGTATGGAGTCATGGTAGAAGATGCTGCCAGAAGCCTGGCCTGTCCTGCCCTAGGAATGCTACAGGGGAGGCAGGCTGCCTACAGAAAGCACCCAGTAGCCTGTTGGCCCCAGAGAAGCGTATGGGGACAGGGGACTTGGTCAGCACCTGCCTGGACCTGGGTCTGCACAGCTGACTCACCATGGGCACCCATGCACAGCTGATCCCTGATCTGAGGCCGGACAGCACAGAGCCCATGGTACAGAGCATCTTATCTCTGAAATGTTGCAAACTCCCACCAAAAGATTCAGTCTCATGGCTGTACAGTTCCTGCAGCTACGTATGGGAGAGAAGGCACTCTTAGTGGTGGGTATGTGGCCTCAGGGCCACTGCTGCCAATAACCAGGGCACTATGGGTGTGCTGGGTCTGCCAGAGGTGCACAGTGGATTGCATTGTCCTCTTGCAGTGGCTGGTGGCAGTGTCAGAGGATTATGTGGAGAGTTCACAGGCCTGGTGGTCAGAGGATGTCACCTGCAGGGCAATGGAGTGAAATCCCATGTAGCTGTAGTAGGGGTGGTCTCCATGGGGTGGGCAGGTGATGGGGATGTCCTGTCCAGGGCTCCAATACACTGATGAAATCCCAAGGCATGTAACCTTGCCACCACCACCAGAGGCTCATGGATGCAGAGCATGGTGGGCCCCAGCAAATCCTGGGGGGGCCTGTACACATTCAGGGTGGTCTCCCTGGTGGCAGCCTTGCCCATGCTGAACAGGTTTCTGATGTAAAAGAGTCTGGTAGGTGTGTTCAGCTAGAGCAGGGCAAGGGCCAGCCAGGTGTTCATTGGGAGGTCCAGGCATATGATAGTGTCCTGCTACTCCAGGTGGGGCCAGAACTGCTGGAGGAGATCCTGGAATGTGGCTTGGGTCAGATGGAACACATCCAGCCACTTCCCACCATCCCAGGTGTGCTGGACAACGTGCAGCTACCAGTCCCGGCTAGGGTGATGGGTCCAACAGCAGCTGGGCTGGAGGCCCCGGCGATGGCATCCTGGAGCCCCTCATTGGTGTTCCTGCCAGTGGGAGTTGTGCGGTAGCAGCCCTGGAATGGTGCACTGTGACTAGCCAAGTAGTCTCTGCATGTGGGGGAGTCAGGCAGGGTGAGCCAGCTGTGGGCCAGCCATTGGTCAGTGCAGCAGAACAGCAGGACCAGCATGGAAGCCACAGGAGCCCAGGGCACTGGTCTTTGCTACCAGGGGAAGGGTCTGGAGCAGCCATGGCATGGGGAGTCAGAATGGCCAAGGAGAGAGCTGCCATATGCTGTTCCTGTGCTTGGCGTGCTGCTCCTGGGCAAGGAAGAGGCTGGACAGAGAGCAGCAAGCAGGATTGGCTTTTAAAGAGGGTTGCCAGGTGCTGACAGCTGCACGCAGAGTCTAGAGCTTCCCTTGTGGCAGCAGAGTCCCATTGTAGGGCTGCAGGAAGTTTGGTGCTAAGAGCAGCAAATCTGCTCCCTAGTCCCTGCATGTGTAGACTCCTGCCTGGGAGCACCTAGTCTAGAGTAGCATACAGCAGAATAAATTTAGCCTGGATCAAATGGATGTGTAGATGTGCCTAGAGAAGAAGTAATTTTGTAAGTCCACCATAGCACACATCACCCAGTCCTGGGTGACCACTCACGACCATCACTCATGACCTCATCAGGTTTGTACTATTTGGAAACACAGTGTGAGGAAAACCCCTCATGTTATGTTGCTGCCAAATCTTTACCTCTTATTCAGCCTCAAAAGTAAACTCCAGCCCCAAACTAATCTACCTCCAAATCTGAACATTGCATAATTTCTATCAAAAACAGGAAAGACACTAAGCAGTATTTTCTATTGTTCATAACACAAGGAGAAAAAGTTACGCAGTATCCATTGCAGCTATGTCACCATAGTGACACACTCCCTTATTATAGTGCATTGCTACGGCAATGTAGTGCCTAAAAATAACCATGCACCACACACCCAATTCAGTACCAGCTGTTACTATGCTGTCTTTTAGTACTTCCAAAAGGAAGTACTAAATGATGGTGCAATACGTGCCATAGTGGTACATATAGACATGGCCACCATGTGCTGATAATACATATAAACTGGAATAACTTTGATAGGGAGTGAAGAAGAACCAGTTACGAATTGAATAGAAGTGCAACCTACTAGGATGTAAAATTTCTAATTTGACCTATAAGAAAGCATTGCATTGGTTTATCTGTTTTCCATTGTAAAGCCAAAATATTTGCAAGAAATCCTATTTATAAATTATGTTATTTTTGTTACATTTAGAGTTATTGATTGTTTTCTGATGTTCATGTTGTATTTGTCAAACAGATGGGATTTTAAGGAGAAGAACTGTAATAAAATTTGTTGATTGCCATGACAAAACATTCATTACAAACTGTCAGCATAATACATAACATGGAAACTTGGCTTTCACATAGTTTTCTAGCATAACTGTTTGATTTATTTAGCCAAGTAAAAGGTAATGGTATATGCTGTCAAAACTACAGGCTATCACTGGTTTGTCCTGCAATACTAGCTATCACACCTAACGTTAAGAAAGAACTTGCCATTTGATTAGCACGATTTTTAATTTATTGAATATATAGTCTTTGTAAAAGTGGTTGCTTTGTCTTCCTTAATGCAAACCCAGCACAAGGTGCCATGAAAAAAAATGTTTTTATCTTGTATCAGTGGTAGCTGTGAATTTAAAATTTTATTTTTTTTCTCCTGTGTATAGGAGTCAGCAGAAGACCTATCCTTTAATTAAGACCTTAAAATAGATTTTCAGACATACTTTAGTGCTATGTAGGTGATAGCCACCAACTTGACTGATACTGAACTGGGAATCTCCAAGGCTAAAACTCGACTCTAAGTTCTCTGGCTAGGGCTATAACAAACTCACATCTTCTGCAGGGTGGACTCCGTCAAATGCACACACACCTGCATGTTTCATGCATGCCATTTGGTTACTTACGGGCATTGTCTTGACCCTCAGCACAGGAAAGAATTTCCTACGTCATGATTGTTTGATTTTTCCTTTCAACATTATCAGTGCTGACCCTCACTTTTGAGATGCACCTTCACAAGTTACAGAAGGCAGTGCCATATAACTTTAAAACATGGTGGACTTGCATCCCTTCCTGACTCATGCATCAGCCCAAGGGAAACCACATAGTGGTGTGGTAATTCATACATCCCCTGTCCCTTTTGTTTCATCCAGCTGTTTAGTTAATTCCCAAAGAACTGGTGATAGAGGATGTGGTTCTGAAATAACCTTCAATTCAAAATTCAATTGACAGAGAAGTAACCCATATTTTCTCTTCCTATTTCTGTAGACGTGTATAAAGGAACATACTGGGTATGTCTGCATGTTCATGAATACACCATAGTTACAGCACATTAAGTTTAGTACTTGTATAACCAAGTACTAAATCAATGCAAAGTAATTGGTGCTACTGCGCAATAGCGCCAGCGCATGGCTTTTTAGTCACACAAACTGCACAGTTGTGTAATACTACTGCACATTTTCATGTTAACACGGTTTTTGCCCTCATGTAGATGTGCCCAATGTTAATATAAATCTTTAGGTATAGCACTCTGGTAAAATGCCACAAAAAGACATTTCTGTTTCAAGTTGTTGTTATCTTCAAAGGGAGTAACATCCTATTGACAAGGAGTATGGGTTTTCTTTTCCCTTTGCCTTTAGTGTGGGGCAAGGTCCTCATCCTAGGATCTTCTGAGCATATGTTAACCAAATTCTTCTCTACCATTGCACTAAATGAGCATTGGCTGTGCCGTAGTCCCCTGGTTTTACTGTGGCGTAGCATAGGATGTTCCTTGTTTCTGAATTTGTGTGTTGCAGAGGTGTATATTTGTTTGTTGTTCTAAGGGAATGCATGGGTATATGGTTCCCTGCAAATCCACAGGTTTGAACTCAGTAGCCCAGAAGGTACCTTCTAGTTCTAAATTCCTGTTACTAGGAACCTTCCTAATGGGCAATGATTTCATAAATAATCCATAATTAAAATTCCTCTTCTCTCTAGTCTTTTAGATGTCAGTCTATATCCCTGTGAAACATTTTATACTAACTAATGGCACTGTGGATATTGTAATTTCCTATAGGATTTTCTCATTCTTCTAGGGTTTTAGGTTGTAGCCTTGTTGGTTTAAGGACATAGGCAGGCAAGGGTCTTTGAGTAGATGTGATATCTTTTATTAGACCAACAAAAGGTTTCTTGTTAAGAACTTTTTTCCAACTACTCAGTTGGTCTAATAAAAGATATCACATCTACTTAAAGAACTTTGCCTCTCATTCTTCTATGATTTTTACTGTACTCTTGGTCTCAATGTGTTCTTGTTAAAATAAGTTAATTCAATAGTATATTTTTAATTCTATTAATTCTAAAGGTATTTTACCATTATTTTGAAATCCGTTGCCAGTCAGGTACACTGAAAATATGTCATTTCCTGTGTTATAAAAATGAATAAATAGAAGCACCCAATTTAAGAATTACTATTAGGTGAATACAAAATAGACAGAATAACTGCAAGCAAAGAGTAACTATTAATGGATCGATATTAGAATGGTTGGAGGTTTCTAGTGGGGTTCCACAGGGATTGGTTCTGGGTCCAGTGCTGTTTAACATCTTTATTAAAGACTTAGAAACAAGAATAAAGAGTTTTCTGACTACAATTTCAAGCTATGATAACTGGGGAGCCTTGAACACACTTCAGTGGATAGAAGTAGACGATCTTGACAAATTAGAGAACTGGACTATAGGTAAAAAAAATGAAATAAGTAAAAGCAAATGTAGGGTACTACCTTTAAGGAAGAAAAACCAATATGGGAGATAACTTGTTGTTCGTAGAGGATCTGGGGGTCATAGTGGATTATAAACAATATTTCTGGAATGTGATGCATTTGCAGGGAAAAAACCAAAAGAAAACACCCCCCCCCACAAACAAAACCAACAACAACAACAAAAACAATGAAAAAATGCAGTGTTGTGTGTAAGATGAAGGAGGTGATAGTGCCACTCCACACATTGCCAGTTAGGCCTCAGCTGGAGTACTGTGTTGAATCCTCCCCATGGACTCTCACCTTGATGGGGTGGAGAGGCTTTCATGTACTGATGACTATCAAAGCAACACCGTTAGGAGTCTTGTACTCCTGGTAGGGTCACCCATAGTGGTAAGGTCAAAAGTTGAGGTATCAGAAGAAGAGCAGTCAACATAGCATAAACACTGCAGCAGTGGAATAGGTAGATGAAGAAGACATACTTCTTAATGGATGTGAAGGCGGATGAAGGCCACAGTGAAAAAGTAACTCCAGTGGTCTTGGACCTTTTTTACTGGAAACAGTTTTCTCCTCTGCCAAGACCTTTTCAGTTGCCAGTGTGCAACAGCCTTCTTCTGTTAAACAAGTCACATGCAGGCTTCTGTCACCAGACCCAACATGTACCACAATAATAAATCACCAATACCCATAACCTCTACAAAGTCCTGTGGTGATGGACGAGTGGCAATAGGGACAGAAGAAGTGATTGCCAGGAGTCCCTGATCATGGGTCCACATGCAAGAGGTGGTTGTGTGTTGGTCATTTCAGCCTTGGTATGGGACAGGAGAGTGATTCAGCAGCTGTGATTGCAACTGAGCAGTCCTTTTTAGGATTCCCTCTGCTCACCCCACATGGGAAGCGGGCTAAAAAAGGTGTCCCAAACAAAGGCTGTCCCATCTTATCTTACCCAAGTGGCAAGCCGCTTCCAGGAGGATCGCCCAAATTACAGTCAAAGCACAGAAATATCCTTTACATCCTGGAATGTATGAACCCTACTAGATGACCCAAACAGTGACATAGAACATAGAATGGCTATTGTCACCTGAGAACTTTCACAGTACAACATTGATATCGCTGCTCTCAGTGAGACCAGACATGCAGATGAAGGCCATATGAGGGAGGGCAGGGTGGCTATGCATTATTCTGGAAAGGGAGACCTGCAAACAATAGGCAAATACATGGCGTTGGTTTTGCCATTAAGAACCAGGTTGTCAGCTGAATGACCAAATTCCCTGTTGGCATTGATAAGCAGTTCATGACTATCTCCCTCCAACTAACCAACAACTCACTTGCTACTGCTATCAGTACATAAGCCCCAGCACTTAATGCTGAGGAAGAACATTAAGAAAAGTTTTATGCTGTCCTTGATGAAATCTTGGTTATCATCCCAAAAGAGGATAATATCATCCTTGTTGGAGATTTTAATGCAAGGACTTTGGCTGGGACTTTGACATATGGAGGGATGCCACTGGGAAGGAAGGAGTGGGCTAACTCAATTCCAGCAGCATCCTCTTACTGAGTAAATTTGCAGAGTGTGATCTTGTCTTTAATAACACTATCTTCAGCCAACGTGACAGGTACAAAACAACATGGCAACATCCCTGCTTGAAACAATGACATCTCCCTGACTACATAATCGTAAGAGCTTGTGGTCTAAAAGACGTCCATATCATGGGTGTCATGAGAGAAGCCAATAACTGCCAGACTGATCATCACTTAGTGAGATCAATCATAACTATTAAGGTTGCACTGAACATCAAAAGCAACCTAAATCAGTCTGAAGACAGTACAACATTAAATGTCTCCAAACCTCTAATGGTCATGAAGCCCACCACACCTATCTCAGCAAGAAACTTACCAACATTAGGATTGAAAATGATAGCACTGTCACAGGGGCACTTAGGTGCCCTGTTCCTATGAAGGGATAAGGGCAGCTGCCAATCTTCAGGGCAGCTCAGGTGCTGGTTGCTGGGGCAACCGTACTGGTCAGGTGACCAGAAGGGGGCAGGGCCGGGCCTTTATAAACAGCCCAGGCCAAAGCCTAGCGGCAGTTCCCCTTTGACAGCTTAAGGAATAGCAGCTCTGCTGCAGATCAGAGCAGCCTGACTGCCTGAGCGGCTGCAGCATGTTATAGGGTGGAGAGAACCCTGACAGGGAGGCTTGGCAGGTGAGCCATGAGGGCACAGTATTTACTTTCCAGCCAGGGGGTTTATTTTGAGTTGTAGCCAGTTGGCTCATGGTTTTATGTTCCTTGGTTTGTTATTGTTACACTGGAGGACTGGCTGAGGCTGTAGGGGAAGGAGGAGACCTCAGGGGAGCTCCCCAGTGGCATGGGGGTTCCTGGTGCCCTGTTAGGGCACAGTGAGTGGTGCCAGGGAAGGCACAGTAGTTTGGTGCCGGGGTGGCACTGCAGTTGTCTTGATCCCAGCCCCGTGTGGGGGGGGGGGGCGATATCAGAACAGACCCCAGTAGGGTGCTGGTGAAGCCCCGGAGAGGGCATGTACTGAGAGACTGGCCCCAGTGGGGCACTGTCTGTGTGACTGAAGCCCCGGGGAGGGCATGTATGGAGAGAAGCCCCGCGGAGGGCACGTACTGAGAGACTGGCCCCAGTGGGGCACTGTCTGTGTGAGAGAAGCCCCAGGAGGGGGCGCATGCTGAGAGAAGCCCCAAGAGGGGGTGCGTACGAGAGTAGAGAGCCTGGCAAGAGTGAACATTCGGGCAGAGGCCTTTTGAGAAGGCCTCTAGGGAAAGTAGATTGGCGGGATAATGTCCAGAAGATCTGCGAGGCTTGGGGCGTGCTAAAGGGGAGGTTGAAGGCATGTGTAGCCCATAAGACGGGGGTGCACCAGGTCACTCTGTAGAGAGTAGGAGCCCGGACAATCCTAGCACCGTGTCCAAGGGGACAGAAAGGCAGCCTCCCATATAAAACTATATGTAACAACAAGACGTGGCGGGCGAGAAAGAGGGTGCTGGATCACCTACTTGGCATGGTAGGGGGCGTTAGTGGGATCACGGCCGCTCCTAGGCCCCACTCCGTGACAAACACATGTGCTGAGAAAGTTGGCAAGCTCTAAAGGAGACTATCCATGAGGCTTGCAAGCAATCAATTGGCTCTACCACCTGATGTCATCAAGACTGCTTTGACAACAACAATGCTGAGATTAAAGCCCTTCTCAATCATAAGAGAGAAGCTTTCTGTGACTGGCAAAAGTCATTCTACATCCAGTCAGAAACAGGACACTTTTCAGTGGCTTAAAGGTGAAGCCAAGAGGAAGATCTGAGAAATCAAAAACAAATGTTTGGAAGAGAAGGCAAAAGAAATCCAACAATTTATTGACAATCATGACATGTGGGGCTTCTTTAATGCAATCAAGGCTGTGTATAGACTAAGCTCTTGCAGACTGACCCTGTTTAGAACTTAAGATGGCAGTACACTCAAAGTACAGCAAAAACCACTGGAAGGAGCACTATCTAATGCTCCTGAACTGAGAAGCAACGGTGACTGATGAAACAATCAAATCCATCCCACAGCATCCAGTGAGGGAAGTATTTGCTAGTCCACCACCCTATGAATAAGTCCACCAGGTGATAAGAGAGATGAAGAACAACAAATCATCTGGCTCAATGGTAGACCAGCTGAGGTCTTCAGAGTAGGAAAACTGTGACCAACACCAACTTGCCCTGGTGGCAGAAAAAATCACAGAAGGAAAGGAAACAAAACCAAAAATATCTGTGGTCTGACCCTCCCTTTAACCACCACCTGTGGTGCTCTAGGATTGGCCTGAGCCATCTATAGACTCATTTGCAACCCTTTATTTGACTTGTGGGAGTGATCATTCTTGACCGACAATGACTGTGTTAAATTCTGGGTTCTACATTTAAAAAGAAACAATTTGGAGGAACTAGAGAAGGTCTAGAGGCAAGTGACAAAGATGACAAAGTTGTTGAAATGCAAGCTGTACAAGGAAAGGCTGAGGGAACTAAATACGTTTAGACTGGAGAAAAGGAGATTAAGTGGAGCTATATAGCCATTTTCTAATTCTGAAAGGGTGCCATAAAGAACAAGAAGAACAACTGTTCTTCCTTGGTGCAAAAGGCTAGATACAAAGCAAAGGTTTTAAACTGCAGCAAAGCAAATTTGGATTAAATCTCAGGGTAAAAGGTAAAATAAAAACTTTTCTTATTGTCAGAACTGTAGGCAAATGCAGCAAACTCCTCAGAAAAGCGATAGAATTTTCTTCATTGGAAGGTTTCTAGAAAAGGCTGCATAAGCATTTGTCTGTGATAGTTTAGGAATAGCATATCCTGTATTCATACAGGACATTGGACTAGATGGTTAAAAACCCTGTCTTTTGTCCTCAAGTGTTTTTTTTTATTTTGGCTGTCTCAAGTGGCTCCACACTTGGCTTAGTTGTCTTTTGAGGATGAGGAGCCTAGCTTTGCCTATGTGCTTTTAGGTACTTCAGCTCCAATTGCTTGGGCTTGTGGATTCTGCTAGGTAGCAAAGCTTACACCAGTAGGAGCCAACCTTTTTGGCAGGAGCCCGATACCCTCCCCAAGTGCCACTCCAGTCCCCTTCCCCTACTCAATATTCTGTTCTGCTTTCTGATCCCTGCCTTCTCTGGAGCTGTACTTTGCTTCCTCCCCAAGCTGCCATGTGCCACATACAGAGGCTGCCCATGCCATATATGGCATGTGTGCCTCAGGTTGGCCATCCCTGGGTTAGACACTGAAAGGCTACGTCTTGTTGTGGACATGCCTATTTATACCGGGGCATTATTGGGGGGGGGGGGAGTATTTTTATTTGTAAAATTCTATTCTTTTGATATCCTACCATTTTCCTTGTCCTTTAAACTATCCCTGCATGCTACGTAAAAGTTTTCAATGACTTGTGGCACATCAGTTTTTGCCCCTAAGTACAGTAGTTATAGTAGATTCAGAATCCAGCAATATGTATGAGTACTTTGAATTAGTCTGTTCAATGTTCATTGCATTGCATTTTCCACTTACCCTTTTGTTACAGTCAATTTACCCAGTCACCTGCCTTTGTGAGACCCTGTAAAGTTTCTCAGAGTCTTCCCTTTCCTTAACTTATAGACGTGTTGCTACCTTGCTGTATTCCCCTTTTCCAGGTCATCATTCAATACACCTATCCACATTTCCTTATACAGAATTATATGCCACGTTGAAAGCAGATAATTTATCCTACTTTTTGTTTAGTATCACTTAGCCAGTCCTGTAAGTCGTCCCAGGATTACAACTCATAAATTGTAAGGCTGGAAGGGACCTGTAGCAGAGCACTAGGGTGCCTGCTACTGATAATAGGAATAATAGTAACTGGACTCAGCTGCCATTCACCAGGGCAGCACAGGTGGGGGTGTTGCTAAGGCAATTGATTGGGTCAGCTGGTCAGAAGGGAGCCTTTATAAACACAGAAGGCTGGGGCCAGAGTCAGTTCCCCTCTGGCAGCGTCAGGAGCAGGAGCTCTGCGGGAGCGAGCAGAGCTCCGCGGCCCCAATGGGGCATTGTTGTGCGTTGACATGGCGATATGGGGTGGAGAGAACCCTGACAGGGATGGACGAAAGATAGCCAGGTTGGCTTAAGATTTATGTTATAGCCAGGGGGCTTTGAGTTTCTGTTTTGGTTGTGATTAATACCGGAGGACCGGGAGAGGCTGTAGGGGTGAAGGAGGCCTCAGGGGAGCTCCCCCAGTAGAAGGGGGGTTCCTAACGCCGCAGGGGGCGCTGCGTTTTGGGGTGTCCCAACCCAGGCCCCAGTGTGGGCGACTATCGGGACAGGCCCCAGTGGGGCATAGGCCCAAGAAGGTGGGTCTGGGGGCCAGGTAAAGCTAAGGCCGCCTGAGCCCCAATTGTGAAGAGCCCGAGTTGGGCACAGGACCCAAGGAGAGGTCTGGGGGCCAGATAAGGCTGAGGCTGCCTGAGCCCCAATTGTAAGAAGCCCAGTGAGCACAGGACCCTAGAAGGGGTCTGGGGCCAGGTAAGGCCGAGGCCGCCTGAGCCCCGACTGCGTGAGAGGCACGAGGCACAGGCCCCGGTGCGGGCGGGGAGCGCGAGAGGCACAGGCCCTGGGAGAGGGTGCGCCTACCGAGCAGGCCCTGGGAGAGGGCGCATACATTGGGAGGCCCCGGGGAGAGGGCGCGCGTATTGAGCAGGCCCTGGGAGGGGGCGACGAGAGCCGCGGGAGACAGGCCCTGGTGCAGCGAAGGCCGCAAGAGAAGCAAGGGGGCACCCGTGGGGGTGCAGGTGGGCAGTTGGATAGAGCCCCGGTACAGCAAGGGAGGCACCGTGCCAGGAAGGCAGCCTCCCTTTGATATTTACCAGCAAGATGTGGCGGCGAGATAGAGGGTGCATTCAAGACCCAATTTGGCACGGCGGATAGGGGTGCTAGGGAAGGTCACAGCACCCCTAAGGGCGCCCTGTGACAGGACCTCAGAAAATCATTGGGTCCATCGTCCTGCACCAAGCAGGAAAGAGAACCGGGGGGGTCAGGTGACCCCAGCAAGGTGACTGTCCAGTCTCCTCTTGAAGATTTCTAGGGTAGGTGATTGCCAACAATAACCTGGACCTTGTATCACAATGCATTCAGATTGTGTAACTTTGGTATCTCCTGACTTCTAAGTAATAACCTTTACAAACTGCATGTTAAATTAGCTAAGTTTCTTCACATTTATTATAGGCACGCTTAGTATCCCTATTTGGCTGCCATTTTTACTGTAAATGCTGAAGAGCAGAAACTAAATTGTTACCCCCTTGCAATCCATCATATGCTATTGTCCAAAGGATTGAAGGGTTTTGCTTTAAATCCACTGACACTTTTATTTTCAGACTGCCTGTTTTCATGTATAGGGTATATGAGATTATGGTTCTGTTTAGTTTTCAATAGAATTTTTTAGTGAGTACAATACTAATAGTTTTTCAGAGTGTAAATTGTTTTAAAAGCTGCATTAATCCTGGAGCAACTGTACATTCATCTTACCTCCTCAGATGCAGCTTCAATTTTCTATAATTTAACCTTCTTCCTGGATAAAGGATGTCTAAGAAACTCCCAGAATAGCAGTGCTTATTTTGGTAAGCTAGAGCACATACTTTGGGAAAGAGAATATTTTCTTATCCTCCATTTAATCTAGCAACATTTAGTCCCAAGCTTTCTTTTTATATGTTTTTCCCCACTTAATGCAGGAGATCATGGGAAACCTAGCTTCAGGGAGGCAGAATTCCTTTGGCAGCCTTTGGAAAACCAAGCTGCTCCATGGACACTGATGAGGGGAATGCATAGTCATCCTCACTGCCTGATTGGCTGTTCCGGACAGCATGGAGATGTGGGAGGGTGACTGCTTCCTCATCTCTCCATGGCGTTTTTGGGGAGTTTAGAACATTTGCTGATGCCAGCCATGACCAAGGTGGGAAGTGGCTGGATGTTTGTCTCCTTATACTTGCACACCTGGTTAGAGGCCATAAACAACTTAACCCTAAGCCTCACTCAGCACTTAGTATTAGACAAACATTCAGAATCCAACATTTTGGTTCAGGCTTTCAATGATTTCATACTAGAGGACGCTTTGAGGTCACTGGGATGCTGCATACAGTGAAGGCAATCCTCTAGATAATGATGGCAACCATTGATGGTGACGGGAGTCCAGCAAAAAATAATATACATTTTACTCCAAATATGGCAAGGTGCTAAGATCCTCTTTCAAAGTACAAAGTTGCCTTAATTTATTTTGGAATGCTCCACGCTTCTCAGGACTGACCCCCCTGAAACAGAGGAAATGTAATGACTACAGGAACTTGTATTTAACACTCAGAGCTCCAGCACTAGTTTATTTGTCTTTGTAATTCTCCTTGAAGTGCCTACTGAAATGTTAAGAAACACTGTATTCAGCCAGCCTGGGAAGCTTGGAGGCCTCCTGCCTCTGTAAGTGATCTACAGGAGTAAAGACAGTGATTAGCAAGCCCATGGTGATAGTCTAACCAATGCCTTTCAGAATAAGGCAACTTCAGGCTAGGCATCCTGCAAACTGCAGAGAATATTAAGGCACAAAACCTGGAGGCTGATGCAAGAGGGCAGGACTAATGCTAATTTAATTTGAAGATTCAGCTTAATCTTTAATTAAACTTCAGGCCACATCCTGAAGTCTGTACAAAGAAATTAACTCATGTGAGGCATCTCACTGAAAACAATGGATCTGTACTGACGTCGGCACAAGTCTGCTGGCTTTGTTAAGTGGTCCCCGATTCATATTGGCATTAGTGGAACAAGAAGCCTACTAGAACTATGATTTCATGCCATCCTACACAATATAGAAAGACAATCCTAACTCCAAAGCCTTTGCAGTCTAAACTTGGTGCCTGCATTAATGCTACTTTACATGAATAAGACCTGCAGATGCACTGTTTGGGCTTGTAATCAGTCCTAACAGAAAAGAGGCTATTGAGTGTTAGGGGAAAGTCTGTTACGCTGCTGTTCATCAAAAAATATATTGCCTATTGTGCAGCTGGTCATACTCTTCAAAATTATTTATTCATTGCATATTATGTCTAAAGGAATGCACCAACATTTAAAAAAAAAAAAATGTTTGACTTGCTTGTTTATCCAGGTAAAAGTCCCACTGTTGATTAGGATCTGCCTGGACCAGTAGTCAGTGAAATCTGAACAAGAAACAGAGGGACTGGCCCTATATTTTGCCATGTATTTGGTTTAAGTTGAGAAGCTGAGAAATGCTGAAAGCTCATGTGATAGTGCAGAGTGCTTTCCTTTGTTTTCTGGAAACATTTGCATAGAGACCGCTTGTGCAAGAATAGCACATGCTGCAGCAGAAGAGGTATAGTTCGGCTGCACAGGGGTCTAGAGGTAAAAGTCTGGGCTCGGACCAATGGGGCACTGAGTGATTTTGAGGAAGAGTGGGGATGTGGAAGCTAGATGATCTTCAGCTCTGCACCTGGACAAATCTTTCAGCCCTGTAGTAAGTGGGGAAACAGGGTCACAGCCCCAGGCACTGAAGTGAAGGGGCAGGCACTGCCCAGCTGGGGCAGAGCATGAAATAGAGCTGTGAACGGTTTGTCTGTGGGGGCATGGGGATAGGGGGAAGGCAGCTCCTGCCATTGCATGAACTCCTGGGCAAGCATGGTCGGGGTCTTTGCCACCCAGATCTATGCGTGGGGTGAGGGCAGGCTGCCACTGCGGGCTTTGCCCCGGGCGCCAAATTTCCTTGCCATGGAACTGGGTATTAAGACTGCTTCAGGTTTCTCTGAGCTGCCATCGTTATCTCAGTGCACATCACAGGTTAACTAGCTCAGGTCCTTATTACAGGTTTTGACCCTGAATAAACAGCTTTTATTTTTGGCTGCTGACAGCTGGTTTTTGGGAGAAAGTAACAGAGTCGAGTGAAATATGCAGGCGTACAGCAGTTAGACCTCACTTAGGGCCTTGTTACGCTATGAGCTGCGCAAATGTTGATAGGCTCAGTGCTTGCTTGCAGTCAAAACTTCAACACATCTGTGGGGAATGGTCGCACCTTAATGGAACAGGGGTTAGGGTATGCAGATCAAGAGATAATCCTGCCCAGTGTGATGTAACTTTGAGCTGCACGACGAGTGCTTTAAGCTATGGAAAGGTGTTAATGTGTGGCCAGTCCAGATGATAAGAGTTCCATGAGCCATCCAAAATTAACATGCAACAAGGCCCTTAGAAAGCTGTGGATGCTCTGTTGTGTTTGCTTCGTGCTGGTTGTCTAACTGCCTCCACCTGAGTGCTGCTGGGGGTGCATTAATTGAACTGACTAATATCCTGACCTGAGTGGTTTGGTTTTGCTCTTGCCCGCTCTTCTATCACTCTGTCGGAGCACAGTGTGTGTAATGTTTTTGTTTTATATTTAAAGAAATTATGCATACTTTGGGCAATCAGTTAGCAATGGCATTGAGAGAAAGAGGAAAAGAAGCAATAGCCAGAAGAGGCAAGTGGCAAGGTTTATGGTAGTTCTTACGTGCTGTGAGGGTTTATTTTATAGACTGGCATCAACGGAGGTTCTGTATCCTGTACAACTGAGCTTACTTTTGCAGTAGACGGGAGGAGAGTAGCTGTCAAATGTCAATTTTTACTTGTAAGGAGCCCTTATTGCATGTGGATAAAGCTTCAGTGAGAGCTTAAATTGCATCTTGGCTTCTTCTAGATGTAGCCTTGAAAGGCCCCTTCCCTGCAGGAAGCCACGTCAACTGCTGTTGTGCAGATTATGTGCCCACATAAGGGTGCAAGTGGAATGATATTCCAGCCTACAAAATCTCCTTCCACTCATGCTACCCCAGCAGTTTGCACTACCTCTGAGGCAACAATCATAATTGAATCCTCCTCCCATAGTCCAGAACCTGCCAGAAGTAGCTTTTGAGGATGGTCTACAGAAGTCCCTACTCTGTCTGCTACCAAGACCTGCAGTTTAAATATGGGGAAGGGTGGGGGCAGTTTTCTTAACCTCTGCTGAGGCACCTTCTTGACACCAGCCAATGTCAAGAGTGCTGGATTTTGTCATTTTACATGCCACTCTGGTGTGTATTAATTCATCAAGAACTATACTATGTCCATTTTCCATTGTACCTTTCACCTCTGCCTTGCTTCCTCATCTGTGTCTCTGCTCTGTTCTTCCTTCTCTAGTAATGCTGCATAACCCATTCATTCCTTTGGGTTTTTCTGAATCGTTTGGATTGATATCACCTCCCCCCCATTTTGCTTCTCCCCCTATCATTTTTGACACCACATGTTGACCCTGCCAGGCACAATATATTAATGTATACACCACATTACTATGAAAACATATAGCAATGAATGTATTATTAAAAAAGGGACCTCCCAAAATCTCAGCAGCGATAAGATCTAAATGACAACTCTCCTCCTCCCTTTCCTCTATCCCCACCCCAGTGCCCTCTGCTGTCATTTTGTCTAGGCTTAAATTATGATTTTGCAGGAAAGAGATCAGTACATTGCTTCTCCAGAGCAATCAGCACTTTTCTTTTATCTTCTTGTAAGACTTTGTCCTTATTATTGTGGTGGGCCAATAACAAGATCGAATGGCTAGAAGTTAAAGCTAGACAAATTCAAATTACAGTGGAAGTGATTAACCTTTGAACAAGTTACCAAGGGAAATGATGGATTCTGCATCTCTTGATGACTTCAAATAAAAATGGGATGACTTTCATGAAGGTTGGGATCAATACAAAGATATCTGGAAAAAAATTCTAGAGTGCCTGATACACAGGAGCACAAAAGTGGTTAGCCATATAAGTCTGCCAGCCTCCCTTACCTTCTGTCTGATATATGGGAAGTGATGCTGGATGATTCAGGTATCCCTTCTCACCGTAAAATATGCAAAACTGAAAAATACCCAAATACTTATTAATGAATGCAAATGTGTCAATCTTTATGTTCTGCTTTCCTCTGTCCAGATTCCATGCCATGTCTATCACAGTGGTATCTGACTGATTGTGTAAAAGGGAGGATTATCAAAGGGTAAGTCTATTCCACCCTAGTAGGGTACTAGGCAATGCCGTACTGAAACATAACTCTCACTCTGTGTTTTGCAGAACTGTATGGAGTGTGGCTTGGTTAGTGCAGTACTAGGCACAGGCCAGTAAGCTCTCCCCAAAACAGAGAAAACCAGTGATACATCTTCTTATCCTGGAAATAGTGTTTAGGTACATCACATCTCAGTGCAGGACTTACTAGCACATTAGAAATGGCCTACAAACCTATAAATGCATGGCAACACTATTTCCTTATCTTTTGTTTCTCACTCTTCGATTTAACATGCTGCCTATTCCTTTGCTCGGCTTACCCAGATCTCGGGTCTCGATAGGGGGCAGAGATGGGTGGAGAGTAGAGCTATGGGCTCTAGCTAATTACAAGGTGAAAGTCCACTTCGACCACTTATGTATTTAGTAACCTGTTCATAGCAGGGGTAGGGTGACAAAGTAGTATGAGTAGAACAGTCACTAATACAAAAAAGCTTTGCCTGATACATTCAGAGCATTAAGAGGAGATTCAAGTTCCTCAAAGCTTCCTTTTGAATAATCTCTATCTGGAAACTGGCTCAGGTCAGACCAGAAACACATTATTTCCTCTTCTGCACTGGTCTCTCTTGCCTTGAGGAACGTTGGGTAATTGAAAAATAATCAAGCTATCCGAAATGTGACGAGGTCAGTATTCTCTTTTCCCCATTTCATACCATTAGCTTGATCGTGTGAACACACAATGTTTTGATTGAAGCATTCGAATCTGAATAGTCCAATCAAAATCTATTGGGTGTTTCATAAGTGCCCATTGCTTTATAAATATTTATGTATTCGTGGGTGTTTCAGTTGTCATGTTGGGTGTTTTATGATTTTGTTTACCTCCATGTTCTGATGTATTTATTGCTTCATTGGTTCTAGTGAGTCTAGCAGAGTCCAAGAAAGCTCTGATAAAATGGGGTACTTCTCAGTTTCGAAGTGTATGAACGATACTGCATGTTTCTGATATGCATCACTTAGACAGTTATCTCTTCCTATTTAGGTAATGTTGGAATGTTTAATTTTCAAAGCTTTCATTGTATTGCCTGTAAGAATATGTGTACCTTGAGGAGAAGCAGGAGGCAATAGGCTAAATAATATTTCCCCTTTGCCCATCGAAATGGTATGTATGCAACAGTGCATCTGCTATTTGGGGTCCTTGCAGATAGTTTATAATTAATCTCGGGGCATGCAAGCATGTATGTCCTGACTGAGCATGTTCAGCAGGGCTGCACTCTGGCCAGAAATATATGTGGTAAAATGGGATCATCAAGCTATGCACTTTAGGCAGGAGCAGTCCTGAAATATGAGTCACACAGAAACAACAGCTAGCTGGGGGAGATGGTTTCCCTTGATTTTGCCCAAAAACCTAACGGTTAGGGTATTCACCTAGGTTCTACGATCCCAGCACCTCCTGCACAAATTGGGGCTTGAATCTTTTCCCAGTATAGTTCTCTAACTACCAGACTACAAGCTAGGCATCGCCCAAAATGCTCTCCACTCCAGTCCTTCCCGTGAAGCTAGCCCACACAGCAGCAAAGAGAGGAAAATGCATGGACCCAGGAAGAAGAGTATAAGCCAGAGAGTGTGTATCTCAGAAAGATGAATGCTCTCCTGGATGGAAAAGTCTTGAGGTCAAGTCTGGGCCAAAAGGGGAAGAAACTTTCCCAGTTTTGTCAATCCATTTTATCCAATGAATATTAAATATAAGGGGCTGAGCCCGTTGTAATTCTGCCTATCACTCAGTCCACTGAACTGGATGCTGCATGTCTCTAGCTATGGCTATGCAGTTGACAAACAGCAAAATTGTTGCATCTATTGTATATAGATGGCCTTAAGCTGTACACCTTTAATTAAATCCATTCCAAATTATGATAGAAACTGTAAACATCTTTCAGTCATTTCATCCCCACGATCTTAGAGTGTGCCATACTACATGTCCAATGCAGCAGTGTGGTCAGGCAAACCAAGATGAACCTGATGGACTTAAAAAAATCAGGACCAACCCAGCTCCTAAGGATCAAAAATACCAGATACAGAATGGTGACTGAAAAATCCTTCAATGGATTGAAACATCTCTTGAGGACTGAATTAAGCTCCAGAAGAAGAAAAAAGTGAATTATACCCATCCTGTTTTATACATCTAGAATACTCCAGTGGTTTGAGATAAGTCTGTCACTGTCTGGACAGGAAGGGGAAGATGTACTTTAGCTTATTGCATATTATCCAAGCAACTCCACTGAAAGGCTGTACATGTCTTATAAAATGGATGGAATACGCCTGCTGAATCTTGAGCAGTTTTATGACACTAAGATGGGTAACTTGAAGAAAACCTTGTACTGCGTAGTTTTTAGGTATTTTATATCCTTGGCATTGGAAAGAGAAGCATTAGAAGTAGAATGGAAGGATTCAGCTTGAGAATGGATGGGAAAAATGGCAACAAGAAGTTCAACATGGTAGTTTTACTACTATGATCATCAGCACACAACTGCTTGGTTGAAATATGGAGAACTCTTTGGTGAAACAGAGGGTTTCATTAGAACCAGATTACATAGCAGCAAGCAATTATAAGACTTTTATCCAGAAATAAGATGTGCTAAATATATGCAAACTATGTGACCTTATCAGTGAAGTGATTCAACATATCATGGGTGGGTGCTATGCTCCTTACTAATCAAGAGTACATTGAACTGCACAGTGCCACAGCCATTAATAATTGCCCTTGGCAACTGGTTTAAAACACAGAGCTAAGCAGTGCTTGGTATATATTCAGGCTGGCCCAAATTCTGGAAAATGATGGAAAGGAACATTTTGTTGCGATATATAATCATCATGGAGTGGACTGTGCCACGGAGCCAAATACATACCCTGCTTATGATTGATGTTGGTGTCCCACTAGATGGTAATCTAAGGACAGAAGATGATGAGGGATTTGGCACTTTCAGAAGATGAGTGTTATTCTAGGACTGCTATATAAAAATAAAGTTGTTCTCAGGTTCACTGTCTAGGCCTTGAGAATGCTGGAAGTGGAGCAATCCTATGCATCCTATGGTCTTTCTCTTATGGACTGCAAGGATTACTCAGAAGCATTGTCACTCTGAGTAAGCAGGCATAGGCTGGCCATATATGTCCCACAATGCCCTGTACATGCAGCAGCAAAGACTGACAGGAGAGAGAAAGGATGTTGTGAACCAGATCCAAGGGGCCTGGGTTCAAATCCTTTCTCTCCCACAGATACCCTTTGTGGCAAGTCTCTGAGGCCAGATCCTCAAAGGTGGCTCTGCTTAACTGAAGTCGGGGAGAGCTAGGCACTTAAATACCTGTTTGAAATTTGCTCTGCCTTGGCTCTGCATGTATATTGTAAGGATGGCAGTACTTACCTACCTTACAGGGCTACTGTCAGGAAAACTGACAATACAAGCTTATAAGAGGTTCAGATGCTGAGATAAATGGTGCTTTCTGAGCATCTAAATGGAATCAGATCCACAGGAGTAAAACAATGGCCAGTGATTCTACTTGTAACAGATAGAGAAAGGGCCCTGGACTTCGGCTAGTTGAGTCTTTGCCACATTGCAAATGTATCCCTCCAAGTGACGTCTTCAACAGCATGTTCTGCTCAAAAGAATCCAGGGTAGCAAGAACACGGAGATGTGATGAAAAGCTGGGAAGCACTTTTCTTGGCTTTAACTGATAGGTTTAGTCCTGCATTTTCATAAAAAGGAATGATTTTTGAGGGGAGGGAGAAGGGGATATTCATCAGATATTCCAAAATATTTCAAGGTTGTTCAGGTCGGTGGTAGGAGTTTTTTAAATGATTGGATGCTTTCTCAAGCGTGTACTTGTGAAGCTTCATCTATCATATGGTGGATTTTCTCTGGAAAGAAATATGTTGTCTCCTTACTTTTTGCTCATAAGGTAATTCAAGAATTCAGAATGTGATGAATTGCTTTCAGAGTGTAGCCAGATTGTGGCCTTGGGTCTGTGAGAAGAACAAAAATGGGGATGAGGAGAAATGTTAAGAGGCACTATAACTTCACAACCTTTACACGCTTCCAGGCAAAATGCAACAGCAAGCCCAGAGTAGTACGCACTGTGGAATACTATTTATACCAAAAGAAAAAATATTGGTGCAATAAGCACTCACCTACTCAGAACAACCTACTTATCAGAGATCAAAGCTTGCAGATGCCTTAGGGATGGCAGAGTGTTGACTATTCCATCCCTCTGACTGTACTTCATGTCAAGAATGGTGCAATAATGGTGCTGTCAAGAATGGTGCAACAATGACAATCTTTCCTTCTATCGGTAGTGCTATCCAAAATACAGCCCACAGAGTAGAACAATACGTCCTCAAATTAATACAAGGAAACCAAAAAAGAACTCAGAAAGAAACAAATCAACTAAAATTTAACCAAAACAAAGGCCCTACTTCAAGAAATTCTTCCATCCTGGGAGGAGAATAGCGACAACATGGAGACTACTTGACACTTCGCTATTGCTTCTGGTTTTATATGGAAGGTGATCAGAAGCTACACTGATAATTGGCAGCACATGACCCTAAAAACAGCACACCACAAGCAATGCGGAGAGCTCTACAGCCACACTTCATTTCTTGTGTGACATGCTTCTTAGACAGATAAAGAAAGCCTTTGTGCAGCCTTCAGGATCTGTCCTTCCTAGACCACAGTTTTTTCTTCTGAATTCTATCCAAGGCATCACTGGGTCTACAGGTGTGCATCTACAGGTGTGTTTACTGAGCAGTAAGTGACTGCACAGTAAGTTACTGCTCAGTAAGCAGTTTTCAGGCTGGCATCTACACATGCAGCCATTAAAGCTGAGTAATGTTGTGTGGACTGACTTAGGACTAATGTCAGTCCCAAGTCAGTCAACACACACGGTGTTACTGTGCAGTAAGAGGTCTATACATGTGTTACTGTGCAGTAAGTAATCGCCCACGTAGGCCTAAGTCACCATAGTTACTACACAGCACAGGAAGATATGCGCCTGTATTGTTTTGTAATTTTCAGTTACTGTGCAGTAACCTAAATTACTGCACAGTAAATGTGCACTTGTAGACTCATCCAGTAAGCATATGCATCTACACGTGCACATGCTTACTGCACAGTAAACCTCACTAATAATGAGTAAATTTGCTACCTGCAAATACAAGTAGTGAATTTACTTGCAATTACTAACTGTGCAGGCTCATGTAAATGCCTGACCAGGAGAAAATCTACTTCTGGACAGCCATCCACCAGGGGGTGGGAGATTGCTCTCTGCCCTGGGAGCTGCCTGCTGCTGGGACAGGTTCCACCACCAGAGCCCAGGCAGGGAGTATGTCCCCCTGTCCCAGCAGCAGAGAACTCCAAGCCCCCTGCTCTGGGATTACTACTGGGGAGCAGGGACTGGGAGATCCTTATCCTTGGAAGCTCCCTGCTGGTGCGGGCTGGAGAGCCTATTCCCCACCCAGCTCCATGATGATGAAGCTGAGCAGGGAACAAGCTCTCCAACCCCCACCCTGAAGTTTGAGACTGAGGGCTGGGAGTTGTCCCAGTAACCTCAGCCAAATGCCTGTCTAATCTCCTCTTGAACACCTCCAAGGTAGGGGAAACCACCATCTCCCTTGGAAACCCATTCCATATTTTGCCAACCCTTACTGTAAAGAATTTCTTTCTTATGTCCAATCTAAACCTATTCTCCTTCCGTTTGTGGCCATTATTTCTGGTAACCACAAGGGGCACCCTGATAAACAGAGTGTCCCCTATTCCCTGCTGACCCCCCGATGAGTTTGTAGGCTGCCACAAAATCACCTCTCAGCCTTCTCTTGAGGAGGCTGAAGAGATTCAGGTCCCTCAGTCTGTCTTCGTCGGGTCTTACCTTGAGCCCTCAACCATATGAGTAGGCCTCCTCTGAACCCTCTCAGGGTTGTCCACATCCCTCTTGAAGTGCGGCACCCAAAACTGGATGCAGTGCTCCAACTGCAGCCTCACCAATGCTGCATAGAGGGGAATTATCACTTCCCTAGACTTGCTGATGCAAGAAGAGTGCAGTTAGCTTTGCTTATTACCTCATCACACTGGCGACTCATGTTCATTTTTGCATCAACCAGGACTCCAAGATCTCTTTCCATTTGTTGCGGTGCTCAGAATGGTACCCCCCAGTCTGTAGGTGTGTTGGAGATTCTTTCTCCCCAGGTGCAGCACCTTGCACTTACCCTTGTTAAACTGCATCCTGTTCTAATCTGCCCACTTCCCCGGTCTGTCCAGAGCTGCCTGGATTTGCTCCCTGCCCTCCAGTGTGTTTACCATACCCCATAGTTTAGTGTCATCTGTGAATTTGGACAGGGTGCTTTCAACCCCTTCATCCAGGTTGCTGATGAAGATATTAAACAGTACTGGTTCAAGGACAGAGCCCTGGGGGACACCACTGCTCACATCTCTCCAGGGAGAAATCAATCCATCCACCACCACTCTCTGGGTGCATCCCATAAGCCAGTTTTTTACCCACCTTACTGTGAAAAAATCCACATCACAGCTACTACTAATATCAACAGGTTTGGGCTGGAACTTTGATTCGGGGTGTTATTACACATTTCAATTTGGACATGTTAAATCTGGAATATTATGCAACAATTAAAGTTGGAATGTACTGTAAGAAGTCACGTATTAAGGGTGATACTGCCTCTGACCTACACAGCTCTGATTGACCCCTAGACTCCTGGAAAGCAGGGGCATGGCTAGGAGCTGCTAAGTCTGGCAGCTCTCCCTGGTCTCCTGCAGCTCGGCTGTCCAGTGGCAGCCTGGATCTCTGGTCTCCTTCAGCTGCCCTGGCTCTCATTAGCTATCATCCATCCAGGGCAGTACAGTGTGGAGGACAGATCATCCATGAGAAGTCAGTGGGGGAGAGAGGGTGCTGGGAGCAGTGAAACCTGGGATGCTGGAGGACAACAAATTGCTCATATTTGCCCCATCTCTTCCTGGCTTAATGCGCAGTCACTCCTGTTTTAGGCACATTAAATGCATAGGAAGGTTAAAGTCTAAAAACACACTTATTCGCTTTTATTTATATCCTTTTTTTTTCCAGATTATATAATGATGCATTTTTCTATATGCATTACTCCAGAATCAGTTAATATAGCTGCCAGTAGGCTGACTCTCTATGGTCTAGCTGTTTTGTAGGATAAAAGTAGGTCAAATATATTTAATATTTTTAAGAATATTTCCACTGTGACTATTGCTGATTTTTAGAGGAAAGTATAATATATTCATTGGTTAAAAGTGGATTAAAATTACAGTCTAATTTACCATCACCTGGGTTGTCTGAAAAAGATGGTATTTAATGTATCTTAATTCAAATGAAAAATGGTTGAAAAGAAATGATGACAAAGTAGAGAGATGCATTATTTTCTGAAGGATGGTAAATAAATTACATCTCTAGGGCCATGTCAAGATTCAGTTTCACTAGCTTAATTTAATATATAATTTTAAACTGATTTAATCCAAAATACTGCACGTAGTCTTACATTAAATATAAATCAAGCTAATTTTGGCTTAATGTAAGTCAATTACATTTAAACTAAAGCAAAATAAGCTACTTTTAAATAGATAAAAGTCTACACTAGGGTTCACCCTAGTGTAGATCTATGGATCTCTTGGTCTGAGTGAATCTTTTCATGTTTTGTTACTGTAGGCAAATCGGAGAATGCACTGTTCTCTTTGAGCCATGAGGAATTACTTAACATAATTAATGGTGCATATTAAATAGGAAATGGATTAAAGAGTCAGCACTTAACTATGTTCCTAGTGGTTATCACATGTAGATTTCTCTAGGACAGTGATGTGAAGAGGAGAAGCAAGACTTACAGTTGGTGCCAACATCAAGAGATCCAGGATTTTCATAGAAAGAGGTTAGAGTCTTTGCAAATGTAGCGGTCAGGCACAGTTGGCCTGTTTTTATTGCCTTCAAGTCTCCAGCAAAGGAATGCAACCTCTCTGCTAGAGTTATGATGATAATATTTTAGGCACTTCAACAGCTCAGACTTCTTTGCCTGTGTCTTTAAATTTTCCATGCTGCTTAGAGACTCAGTGAGCATGTGCAAGTGCCTATAATTCAATGGGACTAGAAAAAGGTAGTACCCCAGGTTACATTTGATAAGAAGAGATGCTGTGCTTCCAAAGTAATGCATTTGTTGGCGAGAAATGCAATATTTTTTGGCACCATGCAATGTTTTAGTGCCATCTGGTGACTCCCAGAAATGTTACACATATTTGCCAGCTTAAACAAATGTATCTTCACCAAGGAAAACTTGAATTGGTATCATGAGTACCTGAACCAGAATCTCAATCAGAGATACTCAGAGTTACGTTCAGCCAGTTAGAGAGCAGAAGAATGTCACATGACCTCTACATCCCATCATAGCAGCTTGACTGTCCAGCTCCACATATATATGTAGTAAACTACTGCTGAATAACATGCTCCCACAAAAGGTTTGACAGAATATTAAGAAAATGAATATTTGTGCACAGACAAATCACAAGGGGGCAAAATGAGGCAAAATCTGCTGCATTAATAATCCGTTATGAATTCTGCAACACCATCTTCTTGGGACGCTGAAGGAAGATAACCATTGAAGAACAGAACATACTAGTGAAAAAAGTTTCTTCGCCCACTGCCGAAACCCATAGGGAAACTGTTCCCTTTGAAGTAAGATTTATTAAATAAGCTCTTATTCTTATTATGTGTACATGATTTCTGTAGCAGTGAATACAATGAATAGCATAAATTAGCTACCAGTTCTTGGGTTTTTTTCCTGTTAAATGAGCCCATTAAGATGAAATTCACCCTTGTTCAGCCCTAACCTTTGCTCGAGTCCTTTAAATTATGGTTTTACACTGGGAAAAGAAGCTGTAAAAATAGCTCCTTCTTACTCAGCAGACATAGTCCCTTTTTGGATTCAGAGACAAATCGGTTGACTTTAGTCACAATTTTTAACTGCCTTTCATTTCTTTCAGCTCTGCATTCTCCATAAATCAAGAGATAATATTATTGATTATGATCTTTCTTTTGCATCATCCAACGTATTATTATTTACTAAGTTCAAATCAGTAATTGCTATTGTCTTCATTTGAGTTACAATCGAAGGCTAACCTTGAAAACAATGGGGCTCATACAAGTTATCTAGGGCATTTCATTTTATAGTTTTCATCTTTGTATTTTATGAGAAGACTTATGAAACCTCTGTTTTTCTCTTGTGCCTTGAATTCTTTTTCAGAAAAATAACAGGCCGTTGAGCCTTACTTCTGATGTTTTACAGTACTCCTAAACCTTTAAATTCTTCCTGCAGCAGAAATGATTCACTAGGATCTGTACTCAAAGACCTTTGAAGCCAATTCAAAGGTATTCATACCTTGTATTTGTACATGTGAGGTAGGGTCTCGCATTTTACAGTATTTCACATGTGCCCAGACTTTGAACCATCACCAGTTAACACGTGTTTTGCTGAACCCAAAAAAGCCAACAGCATAATGAGCATTGAACAACCTCTGTCAAGTCCGGGTTCAGTCCTTTGCTCTGTCATACCCTTCCTGTGTAAGTACTTCATCTCTTTATGCTTTAGACATGTTGTGTTACACTGGGGTAATAATATTAATGAGATAATATCAGTCTGTTTATATTGAAAGACATTTGGGTAAATTAGTAGGACCTAACACAATAGGGCCCCAATCTCTGCTGGTGCACAAAGGTGAAAACCCTTGCTACTATTAATATACGTCATCAGTCTCTTCAAGAGTTTTGAATGCTGTATTTTGATTGCTGCTTGCTGGAAAGAAGCACCTTCCACCATTGCTGACATCTCAAAGCCTGTCAAAATCTAAAGGCCAAATCTAGCTGACTGAGGAAAGTGCCAGGCTTAAAAATCAGTAATAACTATGAGACAGGGAAGAACAACCGTAACCTTAATGCCAGGAGACAAAAATGTATTCAAACCTCTGTATGGGAAGACAAGTTTAATCAGATGTGAGCAGTGACATGACTGGTGTGAAGATCTGCATGCACATAGAGTTATGATGTGCTAATAAACAGAGCAGGAGACCTACACAGACATGAGAATGATCTTTGCTACGCAACAACTGATGCATCAAGAACATCAAATAAAACATTTGAAGGAACATGACAGGCACAAATAGTGAACAGGTAGGATGCATGATTCCTAGCCAGTTGCAGCTGCAGTGGTAGCACACATTTTTTCACACAGGGTTTGTAACTCCATCAACAGCTTATCTGTTCACATACCAGGCATACCTGCCAGTCTACTTGCTATTCACATTGCTGAAGTGTTGGCTGTCTTTGTTGATATTTGCAACTCATCCAGTTATGTAAAGGATGGAGGCCTGAGATTAAAATGTAAAAACAAAAGGAAATAAAATTTCTTCTTGATGTTGGGCCACCATTTATCAGACACCAGGTTCAAGTGACCTCTCTGAAAGTAGAGGATTTTTCCATAGAAAGCATGTTCTTAGATTTTTTTTTCAAATGAGCTGTCTATTGTTGATACAGTCAGGGTTTTCCATTTTGCTAGGCTGAACAAAATAATGAAGTACTGGAAATATTATCCATTTGAGACAGTTATGTCTTAATAAAGCAAGTCAAGATGACTACTATATTATATTGCCAAACATAATGGAACAGTGTAAAGAGATTTGTTTTCAACAGAATTTAATAATAGGACAAGCGTGTAGTAAAAAATTTTTAAAAAACCCTCTATGCCTTCCAGAGCAAAAGTGCACAATGGAGTTGCTGTCTTATTGGGAGTGACAAAAGTTATATATAAACCTAATAGTAGTTTATTAAAGGTGTTGTGAAGATAGATATTCTACAGATATGGTTCTAGGTTTTACACCAATAATCTTTAGAGCAATGGAAGTTAAACTACTTCTGACAAGAAGATATGTATGAATTACCAGCGGGAGAGATATTAGGTAAGAGAAGAATACACCATTTAGAAGTTATTCCATTGCATATGATAGCAGTCAAGAGAAAAAAAAAATATCAGCTACTGCTAATGGTCCTAACAGAGATTCTTTATTCTCTAAAATAAAAAGTTTGAGCTGTACTAAGAGGCATTTCATTTCTATAACATATTTTCTAATGCAAGTAACTAATTTTGCTCTAGGTACAGGTGCTAGAAAAATAGCAGCTAGGTCTACTTGGGAGCATGTTCACTAATATAAATGCGAAGGAATGTGTCCTGTTAGCATAATGATATATCACTTGGAGATACCTTCTCTAGCCCCAGAACATGGACCATGGACAGTGCCTGGGTAGAAGTACCCAAGGGAACCCCCTCTACACACATAGCCTGGTGATGCATATAGCACTACATCTTCTGCTATGCTACTGAAGGTCCATCACAGAGAAGTAACAGTGCATCCAGAAAGCAGGCAATGGCTCACAGCAACAATCAGGACTGCGATAAGTTAGGCCATAGCAGCTGCTGATAGTGATAAAGCAAACATGGCTCCCTCTTGACTGAGCACCCATGTTTACTGTTAGACCCTGACTCCATGCAGCACCCAACAACTAGGGAGACGACAGTCTAGTTGGTCATGGATCCTGATACTCATTAGCCAGAGCAGGCAGGGAGCAAACACGAGCACACCTTGCTCACAACACCTTTATTCAGAATGGAGACAGCTCCCTCACAGACATGCAGTCTATGAACATGGGGAGCAGCAGCAAACAATAGTTTTTTCCTGCATTTATACACTTTGGTTTATGCTCATTACCATTCATTCTACCCTCGACCCCTCCTATGTTCCACCCATTTCTCCTCCCATCGCAAGCTCCGTCTCTGTTTACCGTTTGCTTCATTAGCATGGAATTGTCTATGCATTTTACGCATTTACATGTCTTTTTGCTATGAGTGCATGACTAAGACCTTGACTTCTCTTCTTAGGTCAATGGGTGGATTTTGATCAAAATCTGGAAGCTTCTGGGGGCTTCTTCACCAATCACCATTCACCTTTTTTGCAGATGTTCATTTTGGATTCTGTTATCAATTACGTGTTGTTGTTCATATTCCAGTCTGATTTTCTGTCTCATGTTGTACCATCTTCCACATTCTGAAATCATCACCCCATTCACAGCACGCAGGCTCACACAGATTCACTTGCTGCTTTTTCCTCCGAAAATGGTTGACACAGTTAAGATGGTTACTTAGCATAAGCAAATAGCTGGCTTAGAAATCATTCTGCCTTGTGGTCAGCAGCTCTGCTAGGCCACAAGTTAAAGCCTTCATTCAGCTGCAAATTCAATGCTCCCCGAAAATCCACATAGTGTTACCCTAACATGTACATACTAGCCAGCTTGGATATGGATAACTGTATGGTTACATCAGAATAATGCTTAGCTGGTTGTAAAGTCCAACCCCAGGGCTGGGGAAACAAATGGGCAACCTGGCTATAATGGCTTCCCAGCCTGCTAGGACAGCGCTGCTACCAGTATCTGAGCTAGCTCATTTAAAACTTGAAGTGGCAGAACCTTATTCCTTTGATCTGCGGTGGGAGTGTTCCAGGGATTCATGGGAGAAAGCAGGAAGATGGGAATGGGTGTTAGGAAGCAAAGTGGGGTGTTAGTAGTTGGCTGTTCTAATCCCAAGCAAAGGAGAAAGGATGAGATCAAAGCATTGGAGAGTCTCAATTAGTGCTGGCAAAGTGCTTCGCAATCACTATCTATAAGACAATAGAAATGCAAGCAGTTAGTACTAACAAAGGGAAAATAATGGTGTACAAGTAGCAGCATGAGCACAATGGAATATATGACCACAATGAGATTGCCGTGTTTGTTTATTGTTGACCTTCTTTTTGTGTGTTCCTTTTATAGTCTTGAATTATATAATTTAGTTGTCATTCCCTGCCCCCACCCTCCCCTTCTTGTGTTGGTGTATTTAAAAAAACCAGTTTGGATTAATTTATAATAATTGCATATTTTGTTCCCAGAATTGTCTTTTTCTCAGCTCTCTATTACAAATAAACTTAAAAAAACCACTTTCTCTGACACCTGCAGACCTTTTCCTGATTATTCTTCTTCCGATGCTTTGGCATGTTGAGTTTGTCAGACTAGCGTTGACCCCTCCTTGGGTACTGAGAAACTTCCCATGCTATATGGATGCTCATTAGTACTCAGACCTAGCCCTATTATACTTGCTGTATTTGAAAGTTTCTGTTGATAATGATCTTGATGGTGTCAGCATGGCAGTTCCTGTTTTACTAGGGGTTTTTTGTACTCTCGTACTCCCCGACATTCTGTGAAAAGACTCCATTTAATGAGATATTCCTAGACTTAGAAGCTGGGGAAATAGGAGGGGGAGGACAATGATATTAATAAAGCTGCCAGTGCTATATAAGAGCATCTTACCAGTGATCTATGTTTTTATGATATAAAGCACAGTGTTAATTCTGTCCTTGACATGTGGCTTGCACAGTATTACCAGCACTGCGCCTAACTGTCCAACTGTCTTTGGGCGGTTTCACATACTCAACTAATTCCAGTGATATTGAACTTACTTTCTTATTC
Source organism: Crocodylus porosus (assembly GCF_001723895.1). NCBI lineage: Eukaryota > Metazoa > Chordata > Crocodylia > Crocodylidae > Crocodylus > Crocodylus porosus. Next base: position 194,009,419 of record NW_017728906.1, read on the forward strand.
CATTCCCAGGGTGGACTCTGTCCCCTCCTCAGTTATATTTGCTGATATCAAGTGCTGTTTAGGCATGTGTCTAAACACACCCAACACTGTAGTCTGGCACACAAGTACTCCTTACAAAATGTTGGCTCATCGTGGGTTTTTAAAGCAGCCACAGCTGTTCAGGGAAAAGGCTGCAATATCCATCAGTTGCATGGTGACACTTTTGACTTTCACCAACATTTTGGTGGCCATGAGAAATGCCCAGAAAATGAGGCAAAGAGTGATAGAAACATACAACATAGCTGAAGTATAGATGCAAAGGGATTCATAGGTGCAAAAGCCAGGAGGGATTAGACCTGATGTGAGGGATTTATGGGTAGTAGAGTATGAGCACCTCACAGCCAGATTGTGCCCTCACAATAACTATGGTCAATAGGACTGAACTGTTATCCCTGTTGTACACATGCAAAACTGTGGCACGTAGAGGATAAGTGACTTGCCCCAGTGCATATAAGAAGTTGGTGGCAGAGCACATCTCCCAAATCCTAGGTGAATAAGTAATTTCATAGGGCACATCCAGACGTGCATGAATGTTTGGTTCCCAGCGCGTGAAAAGCAGCAGTGCACCTTGTGCCCCAGTTACTTGTCCCTGGGGAATGCCCATGTCACGTGCCCTGGGGGGGCCTCCTGGGGCTGCAGCCACGGTGATCCTGCCTGATGGAGCCTAGCCAGCAGCCGCAGCACAGCTCCGAGCAATCCGGCTCCACTTTTTAGCAGCACACGCTGCCCGAGCGTGTGCTGTTTTGGGGGTTTTTTCTGCAGTTTTTTTTAACCTCTGGATATCCAGGGGTTAAAAAAAAAACACGTAAAAAAAACCGGAGCAGTGCACACTCTTGCAGCATGGAGAACACTGGATGTGTGGTATGTGGCGCTGCAAACGTGTTTGCACCGCCACATACCTCATGCCCGTGCTTGTCTGCATGAGCCCAAAGTGTCTATGCGTATATATTTGCATACATATGCAAACACAGATTTTCCACTTCCAGGGCTTTGAATTCAACACTTTTGGCATTAACTATAGTGATGTAGCCCAGGGGTGCTCCACGTCCAGCCCATGGGCCACATGTGCCCCCCGGAGCCATAGTTATCCAGCCAGCAGGGTTCCCCACAGCTTGGGAAATTTGCAGAAGGGGACCAGTGGCAATAAATACAGCCACCCTCACCTGCTGCCAAATTCCCAAACACCGAGGCCCATACAGCAGGTTGGGGCCAGGTCATGCCCCCTTCCCCTGCTCTCACAGTTGGATAAAGTGAGGCTATGCCCCTTCCCTAGCCTGTATGGGGCCCTGCTGGGCTGAGTTGGGGCCTGCTCAAGCCCCCCCTCACCCTTCCCAGGGACTGGTCAAGACACCTTCCCCCTTGAGGCCAGGTTGGGGTTGAGCCATGCTCCATCCCTCCCCCTGCTGGGATGTCCCCAGCCCCGCTCTGTGCTGCCAGATGGGCCCTGCCATGATTGCCTTGTGCTGGAGCAGGACCATCAGCCGGGACCGTCCAGCCCATGGGCAGCCTGGGCACTGCCCATCAAGCCCACCAGCCAAAAAAGGTTGAGCTCCACTGATCTAGGCCTTAAACTTTGACAGCAGCATTGATTTAGCTGGGAAATTATCTTTTTCCTGTCAAACATTTAGTCAAAAAAACCCCCATGTTTTAAAATGTCAGTTCTTTCATTGACTTGTTTCAAAATGTTTGTTAAAAAAGCTAAAGTTCCTCCAAATAAAAGGGAGGGGAAGAGTTTGCCAGTTGTTGTTTTTTTTTCCCCAATCAAAAATGGAAGAAAATGTCTATACAATGTTCCCTTTTCCTGAAAAAGTCCCATACTGTCAAGAAAGTTAGAACAGGATATTTTTTTTCCCACCGCCTTTATTGTGAAACTTTTATTACTCCTGGTGCTGCAAAGTGCAGATACAAAGGACACAGCTTGACTTCCAGATTCCAGGTGGGATCTGCACTGGTAGCAGTTAGAAAAATAATTGCTTTAACTTGTAAACTGAGCAAATCTGATCTGGAGTCATTGGGAGAGAATAAATACGAAACCCTGTGATCTCATTTGTACAGAGTCACTTTTCATTTATACAGCTGTCCTTTAAGAAGTCACTTGAGAAACAAGTGTAGGCACAGCCACCTTGTAGTCTGGAAATTAAGGGTGATTAAGAATCTTCAATTAAAACCCAGTTTAATTAGGGGACAGTGTGAAGTCACAGCCAGGCCAGTTCCAAGGTGTTTCCTTGCGTGCAGATGGTGAAGTGCCAAACAGAATCAAAAGAGAATTTAATTACAAGATCAGAAAAGTCAAGCAGCGTGGAGAAAACAGAGTGCTATGAAGGAGGATAGTGTGTTACATAACATGGAAAACAAAATTGCATCTCAGCCACTCCCAAAGGATGGTGGGACCATTAGGAGATGGTATTAAATATGTACAATATGGTTTTAGTTCAGAGGGTTTTATTAAATTGTGTATAATATGCAAGTTGGTGTATAGATTTATTCCCGTATCTGTAAAACTAGCTGGGTAGCTCAAGCTAAGTTCCAGACCTAAATGTTCCCAAGTTTGAAGGTGACTGAGATCTGCTTAATTTTCAGACAAGTACTTCCCTGTTTTCTCTGTGCTTGTATTGTGTCCCCAGACTCATATACTAAACTAGTATTGTGTTGTCAGACTCAGAAACTAAACTATACAGTGTCCTTTGTATGATGCCTAACACAGACTTCACAAGAGCTGACCACAGTTGTCTCCCTGTTTACCTGTACTCCCCTCATGTGTCTACACCCACTTGTTGCTCATCTGTGTTAGGCTGTGAGGTCCCTCTTTTCGTTATGGGTTCGTACAGTCCCTATTACAGTGGTTTGCTGGTCCATCAGCAGGGTTCCTGAGCGCTCGTGAAATAGAATTTATTATTTCTATTCTTGCTGTGGTGGTAATATGAATCTTTATTTTGAGGTTTAATATATATCCTCAGAGCTCTGGTTATCCATTAACTTATTTTAGAAGAGTCTGTATAAAACACCTGTTGTTTCAACACACAAGCCAACATGTACAAATGATAATTAACCTTCCTAACATGGATTAATGAAGAGAGGAATTTAAAATAGTTAGGGACCCAGATAGTAAGGCTTTGCACAAACCCATCAACACAGAGATGAAGGGATACCAGCACATATCATGAAAGAGTGGTCAGAGTGGGGAAAAGGTAGAGAAGGTCTCTGTAAAAAAAAGTCCCACGCCTCCAAATCAATCATGAAAATCAGTGGAACAGAACAGAGAAAATTGAGGCCAATATCAACCCTTAGTTGAATATAAATTGAGAAATTCACTTAAATACGTCAGGGAGTAATAGCGAGGGTGGAAGAACTATGTCAGGTGAAAGACAATGTTGGCACAAGAACAAGTGGATATAAATTACTCAGGGATAAATCTAGTCTGGAAATTAAAAGAACGTTTCCAACCATCAGAGCAATGAGGTTCTGGAAAAGCCTTTGGATGCAAATACTTCAGGGACAAAAAAAAATAAAAGAACTTGGCTATTTTTATGGGGGAGCTTTAGAAATATATGGAAGAGACTAAATGATACAGGTGCCTGGGTAGCAAGCACTGGACTTGATGACCAAGATAGTCCTTTCCAGCTACTTCTCCTATGCTGCTATTTAGTACGTCAGGTATGTTAAGAAAAGGATTGATCATATTCCATTGTAGTCACATGCCTTTTTTGACTTATTGGGGATGGAGTTAAGCTAGCGGTTCACATGCAAGAGGTTATCCAGTACTGAAGGCTAATTTTAATTGAGTTGTAATTAAGATATCTGCTTTCCTAAGGATTCTCCGGCTTGAATTGAATTGGTACTTTTATGCTTATTGATTTATATATTAATAAAAGAAAGTCCAATGTCAGTTTTGCTTAGTGATTCTTTAAGGATTTGTTTAGTGCCTTAACCAAAAATCAATGTGAGAAAAAAAACATGGCAGAAGCACAGATTTGAAAGTGATCTCCAGCATGATTACCAGAAATCAAAATGAGGTAACCTTGCTGTATGAATTTCTATGGGCTTCCAAAGAAAAACTGCTGATTATTATACCCAATAGTAGTGTCTCCTCATATTGTGTTCTTCCCAATTCCCAGTCTGTCTTGTTCTCTTGATATTGCCTTAGTGCAATGTGGGGCTGGTGCCAATAGGCATAAAAAACATTTCTGAGTTGGGACTATGCATGCAAGAGTGAATATGCGGGTCATGATCAGGAGTATCCCAGACCACAGTGTATCTTAGGTGACTTGTCCAAAATGAGTCTAGCTCAGTCCCTGTCACGGCTCTTCATCACTAGCCTAAAAATGAGCAGGCAGCAAAGAGAACAGAATGAGAACATAGTTCTTCCTTTCCTCAGCTCTTTCATATTGTGATGGACTGGACAGAGAATTGAGCTTCCAGGCCATTGATGTAAGTGATACCAGGTAGCTTTTATGTCAGTGAGACAAACCACACTTGTCATATGCTGGCATGATTCACTCTGTACCAACTCATAAAGGTTACCTAGCAAAAATCTTCATTTCTAGTAATGATTTACAATCCAGAAAGAATTGACTGTCAGATCTCACTGTCTGCATCCAGTGTTGGCAGTTGTGAAGGAGGGCATCGTTTTACTTGTACACGGAACAAAACCGATGTAAAGGGAGTAAGAGAGAATAAAGATGGAAACTTCATGGTGCCCATTTTTTTTAATTCACTTTTAAAAATAAAACCGCATTTAAATTGTTAGATATGGATAACGACGGATTCAAAGATATGTTTTTGTGGTTAGGACACCGTGCTACAATTAGGAAGATGGAGAGAACAAAAAAATTTCCGTCAAAACTCTTTTTTTGGAAAATTGGGTTTTTGACAACGTGACTTTGTTCATAGAAGGTAAGATACTATAGGCGTAACCATGCCTATGTGGTGTGGCTTCAGGGTGTCACAAATCAGCCCCTGAGGCTATTTTCCTGTATTAGAAATATACCATTTTGGGGGTTTCAGCTAGTTTCCATTTCTGGAAAACTCTCAGTTTGTGGATGTGGTCTTCACTCGTCTCTGCAGGCCAAGTGTCAGCCGCTGTGCTATACGGGGGTCCAAAGGTTCTGTTTGTACCATATCTACATAGTCGGTACGAAACTTATATGTTGCATGTACTGTAATTGGTACATACAGATGTAACTGTAACTGTAATATATACGTAGTACACAATTTATATGTTGCATGTACTGTTATCTGGCCATTTTTTTCCTCTTCCCTTTTCATTCCCTGCCTTTCTCTTGCTCTCTGCATTCTGTTCTCAGATGCAAATAACAGTCTGCTTGAGAGCTGGCCTAACTGCTAGTCTGGGAGTCTGAGACTAGCCTGGCTGAGTCTGGGAAAATGTACTGGGGTATTTGACTTGTTTTGTAAGGTACCGTGTTTCCTCCTCTCTCTCCTTTTATAATTCCCATATGTATAAGGAAAAAAACTATTGGCATTTCTGCCCGATATTTCAGATATTGCCCTTGTCAAATACGGTGTGCTCCTGTATACCTTTTTTACTCATTAGGAACAAAAATCCCTGATATATCAAGCTCTCAGAAGGTAGCAGCATGGTGAGGCAGAACCAGAATTAATCCAACACCTCAGAGAGCTGGATCTGGAGTGGGTCTGCAACGGTTAAATATTGAGGAGTATTTTTATTTTCCTTCAACACATTTCAGAAAACAGGGAGTCTGGAGCAAAAGCAGCACGGGCATTAATTTGGAAGGACCCTTGAGCCAGTCTTGATACAGCAACTAGTCAAGGCCTGGGCCAGTGTTTCCATTCAGTTACTGAGATTTAAAGGCGAGTGGGAGGGAGGGAAATGGTCTGAGAGAGCCCTTTGGTGAAGTATGCTTGAGTTAGCAAGGTTTCCTCATGGGTTGCCATCGTGGGAGCTTGGCCACACCTCAGAAGTGTGTAGTACCAGCATCACTGCACTCATTCAGCTCTTCTGCTCAGTATGGGGAAGCCGTGGGTGTTGCTTTCAACCCCCTGTGCAGGGGGACAGGTAATTTCTGTACTTCCAATCCACACTGTGACAAGAGCCATATTTGACCTAGGATGGCATGGACACCAATAATCAGTTTGGTTATTTATTTATTTATTTACACCAAGAGATTAGCCTCTCCAGTACCATTATCACTCAGGTAAGTACTGATGCTGAAGAAATCTCTCCCTCTTCCCCTCTAGTTACTACTTTTTCATGTTTTTTCCCTGCCCCTCAGTTAGGCTACAGTAGCCAAGTAGAAACTAATGGAAACAAGTGTCTGATACCATGGATGTGCTTGTAACTTTTGAGAGCTGTAAAGTTAAACCTAGGGCAGTGTGGAAAGCTAATTGATCTCTGGAGCTCCTGGATGACAAATAGGGCACAGCTTTGGTCCTTCAAGAGAGAGGAGAGGAGCTGGCACATATAGATTTGCTGCCTAGCAACAGGACATGTGGTCTCTCTGAACCAGAGAGCACTTTCCATAAAATCATAGATGCTGGAGATGGGAAATACATCTCAGCTCACCCAATCCTTTCCCTGAGCTCAAAGGAGCAGTCTTCACAGTGCATCTTCGTGGTCTGTTTAAAATAGTCTCAAACCGTGATACGCTCACTGCTTTTTCCGGTGTGGCAATTCTACTCAGTGCTGGGACATTTTTGAGCCCATGTGTTCTTTAACCTCTGCTTTAGGCAGAGGTTTAGGCTCTTAGATGAGGTCAGATTTATAACTCTTGAAGGAAAACTTCCAAAGTTTCTATGTTACTTAGAAGCCTAAGGGTCAGATTCAAATGGGTTCCAGAGGGGCCTACACTTAGGCACCGGAATGCCTAAAGTAGCATGTTTTTAATTTGACCCAGATTAGGTGCCTAGGATTTTATAGAATCCATAGAGAGATTTAGGGATCTACACACTCTGTATAAAGAATGGGGAGAGGTAAGTGCCTCCAAAGGAAGAAAGCTCAGAAAGGCCTAAAGAGAGCCAATTGGAAAGACAAAAGCAAAGGGTGCATCTGAACTCCACTTCTTTTGGGAGCTCAGGCATCTGATTTAACACAATGTCTCAGAGGCCTTCATTCACCTGCAGCTCAGGGAACCTAATCCTGCTTTGGAGAACAGGCTTCTGTGGTGGTGATATCCATCTTTTACCCTGTGGCTACAGTGTTCAGTGAAAATAGGCATATGTGAGAGAGAAGAACTAAATAATGAACTTTATTGTGGAGCAGTAGCAACCCTAGCAGAGCCTTGGTCTCTCTCTAACTGCTGTCTAACTGAAGGACTATCTATCAATTCCCAACTCTTCTAAATTAGAGAGTGTCTCTGAATTATAGCAGTTATCAGGGCTGTGTGAAATTTCCCGCGTGTTTAGTTTCGGAGCCATGTTGATGAATTTTGAGCTCGGAACAGCGAAATTGAAACGAAACAAAAAGTTTTGAAACAGCTTCAAAACAAAGTGACACCACTCAAAACACTGAGAAAGTTTCAAAACATTTCAAGTTTCAAAGCAGCCAGTGGTAGGAGGCAGGAGAGAGCCAGGGCCATGCTCCGACTGGCTCCATAGCCCCATGAAGCTCAGCCTGGTGGCAGGAGGCAGGGTGCAGCAAAGCATGCAATACTTACCAGCAGCAGCAATCTCCTGTCATCTGGTGCACAGAGCTAGGGGCCGCACCACCAGAAGCTGCTGCAGGGCTGTGCTGGACTCCTCCTGGGGGTGTGGGCCCCGGGATCTGCACTGGATGACAGAAGGCTGCTGCTGCTGGTTGGGGCCAGTGGCAGCATCAGTCTTCCCAAGCGCTGGGTGTGGGCTGCGCCCAGTGCCAGTCCCAGGCTGCAGCAGCTGCCTCCTGTTATCCAGCACAGATCCAGGGGGCTGCACACCCAAGAGGAGTCCAGCACAGCCCCACAGCCCTCCTGGCAGTGCGGGCCCTGGATCTGCAACGGATGACAGAAGGCTAGCAATGCTGGCAAGTGTCATGTGTTTTGCTTTTTGAAGTTTGAGGTGCAGTTTCTGATACACCTCTGTGCCAATCTCGTTGAAACTTAGCCCCGTTTCATGCCTTCAGTAGGGGCTATCATCCTTGCAATTTTCATCCAAATCAGACATGAAATGACAAAGTTTTAGGCATTTTCATGATTCCCCATTATAGTCTATGGGCAAAACATCAAACTGCATTGAAACAGCGAAACAGTTTCGGAAAAACGAAACAGGACAATGCTTCGAAACGAAACAAAATGACAGAAAAAAACACTGTCTCTTTGAAATGGCAAAATGGATGTTGAAACAAAATGATGGTGTTTTGCACAGCTCTAACATTTATTACTTCATCTTCCCTCTTAACAATAACTATGAAAATCAATTAACATCAAAATCCATTAATGCCCATCTAAAGAGAAGAGGTTACTAGTACATCACTCAGAAGTTAGTCTTTGCTGCTCACTTTCTTATTTTCCCTATTCTGCAGCTCTTTAACAATTCTCTGTGAGTCTTTCAGGGAATTTCACTGTTTCCAGTTTCTCATTTGTTTTTGGTGAGTAGCTTTTCCTCCACATCTTGATATATTTGAGTCCTTGTAATGGGATCTGACTGACTTGCACTTTTGGCAGTTGAGTTTTGCCTTCACAGAGTTCATTAGCTACAAGCTACTGAAGCTGATTTCCTCTTTCTGCATGATAGTATGTGCATTTGCATCCATAGGTACGTGTCTTCTAGCAGAATGAGGGAAGTAATTATTCCTCTCTATTCTGCACTGGTGAGGCCACATCTGGTGTACTGTGTTCAGTTCTGGGACCCCACTACAGAAGGGATGTGTGCAAATTAGAGACACTCCAGTGAAGGGCAATGACAATGGTTAGGGGACTGGGCCACATGACTGATGAGGAAAGGATGAGGGACCTGAGCTTATTTAGTCTGGAGAAGAGAAGACAGAGAGGGGATTTAATAGCAGCCTTTAACTACCTGAAGGGGTGTTCCAAAGAGGATGTCGTTAGACTGTTGTCAGTGGTGGCAGATGACAGAACAAGGAGCAATGGTCTTAGCAAGGGAAGTTTAGATTGGATATTAGGAAAAATGTTCTTACTAGGAGGGTGGTGAAGCACTGGAACGGGTTACCTGGAGAGGTGGCAGAATCTCCATTTTTGGAGATTTTTAAGGCCTGGCTCAACAAAGAATTGGTTGGAATGATCCTGTTTTGAGCAGGGAGTTGGACTAGATAACCTCCTGAGGCCCCTTCCAACCCTGATTTTCTATGTTTCTATGATGCTGATGAACTTTATTGCGGAGCAGTAAGCAACCACTGCAGATCCTGGTTCTCTCTAACAGCTACTACCTGAGGCACCATTCCCAGGTCCCTAGTCTTCTAAATTTGGCAGTATCTCTAAATTATAACTATTATCACTACACTAGCCTTGTGGTTAGAATACTCAACTAAGAAATAGGATAATTGAGGTTTAGGCTTGTCTCTGACTGAGGGGATTAAAACAGACTTCCTACTACTTCTCAGGAGGGTGTACCAATAATCAGGCAAAAGAATAGACTAATGCAGGGGTGGGCAAAATGCAGCCTGGGGGCTGGATGTGGCCTACCAGGCCATTCTATCCGGCCCATGGGGCTGCTTAAAATTAAAAAAAATAATATTTATCTGCCCTGGACTGCCTGTCATGCAGCCCTCAATTGCTTGCCAAAACTTAGTAAGTGGCGCCCTGCCCAAAATAATTGCCTGCCCCTGGCCTAATGTGTGTGCGTGTGTGTTGGGTGGGGAGAGGTGGTAGGCAGGGGAAGGTGCTCTTCATGACTCCTGTATATGTGGGGCCACTAGACGGCCAAGAATGCAACATTCAAGAGCCTAGAAAGGGATTAAGAAAGAAGGTTGTGAAACTAATCCGGGACAGGAGAGCCCTGGATTCTGCTACTTGTGTTGCTTTTTTTCTTAATTAAGAACTGTCTAATGTAAAGTGCATATAGAGCCTTGGAAGAGCTCTCTCCTTTCCCCGCACAGGGTTGTGCATTAACCACGTAGCTGTAGAGCCTTCTCATTCTTGAGCTGAATTCAATGATGTTGATATGAGTCAGATATGAACTAGGTATGTTTGGTGTGTGGTTCCTTTGTGGGGAGTTAGATAGAGTTTAAGCACTCCCCCACAACCCCATCACCAATATCAATTGTGGAGGAGCTGAGCCAGTAGATAGGTGCTCAGATACTTCAACTGGACAGCTTCTGAATAGAGCTCTGTGCAGCTTCAGGTGATGATTCGATTCAGAGGAGATTTGGCCCAATTCCATGGCCGAATCTCTGAATTGAATCAGGGGAACAATTAAAAGATCTGAACTGATTCAAAGCTCTCCAAATCAATTTGGAAAGGATTCGGGGACCTTCAATGATTCGGGCAGCCCCTGCCTGCTGCAGCAGGGAGCTGAACCCAGACTCTGGGCCAGGAAGGGGAGGTTAGAGGAGGGGGGAGGAAACTAGGGGGGCTGCAACAGGCGTCATTCCCTGCATGCTTCCCCAGCCCCCCCAACCCCTATCCACTCCTCCAGCCTGCCGCCCCCCCACCCCAAGGCTGCCCTGCCCAGCCCCAGCTCCTGGTGCTTTAAAAAAAAGACCCATTCACTGTCCCCCAAATTGGCCAAATCCAAAGCACATACAGGCCTATTTCTGAACCCGCACTGACACCCCAACACAGGCCCAGTGGAGCTTTGCAGTCTAAAATGGCGGCATTAAATTATTTTAGGGATGGAATGCATTTTGGGCTCCTAGCACAATGCCAAATTGTTTTTTTCTTTGTGACTTAGGGGGTTAAAATCTGCTGAAGTCCTATTTAGCCACCAACAGAACGAATATGAATCTGGCATTACCTTTTTTTCACTGCATTTGAAAACTCCTTCAAGGCTTTTCAAAAGAGAAGCTTTTCAGCATATGATTTCCCACTGCTCAGTGCATGACCCATTCTGGTGAAAACCCAGGCTCCTTTCTCTGAAACTGTAGTTACCTTGGTTCTTGGCAGTGTGAGGCTGAAGCCATGGTAGACAAAATAGACTGAACGCAGGAATGGATTTGTCCCTGGGTGTTTAAAACTGTGTCCTCTGTCAAAACTGCCATTGCAAAAAGGCAGTGTGATCCTTCATCTTTTCTTCTTATCAAATGGGATCAAATCAGTGTGCATCCCTGCTGTGGGCAACTAAACAAATGCAAGAAAAGGGAAAACACCTTTTTTCTTTTACTGAAGAGAGCAGGATGCAGACCAATGTCTTGGCATTGCAGCAAAGTAGTTTAGGCTGGATATTAGGAAAAAACGATGCTGTTAAAACAGTGAGGCAGTGGACTAGACTGCCATGGGGAGTTGTCTGTTCCACATCTGTCACTGGAGGCGTTCAAGAAGAGTTTGGACAGGCATTGGTCAGGCATGATCTAGGAGTAGCTATGTCTATGCTCTGCCCTGTGTATGCCCCATGCTTCTGGGCTTTGCTGGTTCCCACATGGGGCTAGGAAGGAACCGTTTTCCTCTCCTGCTGCTACATTTGTTAGGGCTAGTTTTTTGCCTTCCTCAGGAGCATCTGGGTTTGGCTGTGGCAAAGATTGGGGATTTTGATTGGGCTCTGCCAGTGCTTCAGGCTAGAGGGTCTTTCCGCTCCGCTCCGAATCAGACCAATCACCGTATTTGGAGTCAGGAAGAAATTTTACCCCATGGGGAGATTGGTATAGACAGTGGGGGGTTTTGCCTTCCTTTGTAGCAAGGGGTGGGGCCTTCTTTCTTCAATCTTTCAAATGTACTTTAACAACTTTTGTAGCGGCAAGACATTGGCTGCTGTTACCGCCCCATTTTCCTGTGGCAGGTTATGGTGTTATGTCTTGTGGTTGTGTCAGGGTTGACCATGCCGTTTTATTAGTAAGTTAGGCAATATCTTCATACGGGACTGTTTGGATAGAGATACGCCTGCCTCAGACAGATGACTTCTAGAGGTCCCTTCCAGCCCTGCTTTTCTACAATTCTATGAAAAAAATCATTGCAAAAGGGCAGTGTGATCCCTTACCTGTTTTTGTTTTTTGCTTATAAAATGGGATCAAATTGTTCCAGTGTGCATCCCTACTGAGAGGCACCTAAATAACTGATCTGACATTCAGAGGTGCTCAGTATGTGAGGTATCCATTGACTTTAAGGGCTGTGCCATCCATTAAGGCCAAAGCTGAATTGGACCACAATCTCTGCACCAGCCTACAGCACTATCTCAGATCTTTCTGCTGCCTTTGAATCTCTCAGTGTAATGATTTGCTACATCAAACAAACTTTGGAGTTCAATGTCTTTCCTTATCTCTGCTCCTCACGCTCAGCAATTCAGTTGGTTCTAGTTTTAGGATTCTCCTGTCCTTCCCCTGCGCTTAGTTCTGTTTCTCACCCCGTTACCCAATTAGCACCTTATTAACTACACCACAGCAGTCTCTTTTCTCTGAGCAGCAGTACATCACATCCTCTTATTTATATTGCCAGCCATACCTCCCCGCTTTGTAGGCATAGAGGTCAGCGGGAACACACTGGTGCTTAATGTTAAGAAAGTGCATAAGATGTCTTAGGTGACCTGAGGGAGGGACATGGACCAGAGGTCCCCTCCAGCCTTATTTTCTATGATTCATTGCCCTGAAGAAGGTCATTTTGCATCAAAAGTTTGTCTAACATCTCTTATATGTATTTAGCTGGTCCAATAAATACTTATACTGGATAAGGTATTACCCAACAAATCCTGCCACTTGTATGTTTCCTGGACTATCACAGCTACAGCAACACTATGTCTAGCATTAAAAACGTAGGATGTTCTGCTAATGACAGAACTGACAAAGCTTGACTCATTTACCCCAACTGAGGAGCTGTTCAATTTTGTGCCAGGAAATACCTTTTAATAATTCCACATGAAGTTGGTTTCTAACTTTTTACAAGAGAACTGCGGTCCAAGGGCTTTATTCTCACTAATGAGGTACTCGCAGAATTGAGGATCCCTGAGACATGCCTGAACTACCAAGATGCAGAATAATATGGCAAGTGCTAGATGCATACTTCAGTACAAGCACAGGTGAACTGGCTTTCATTATTTAAAATCTAAGATTGTGAGCTCAGCTACTTTCCTGTGTTGAATTATGCCAGCACTTGCATAAAAAGTACACTTTGCAAGTAAGTACACCCACTATGAAAACTCAAACTTGTTAGGAAAGGCTGCCGGTCACTCCAAGTTGGAAGTCTTGTCTTTGCGTGAGGAATGACTGGATGAGGTGGTGTATGGCAGTGCCATCTTGTCTGCTTTGATTAAAAAGTTAACTTTAACTTAGATTCTCTCTCCTATTGCATGGGTGCCCAGAAAAAAAAAGCTATAAGAATGACTACTTGAATAAGTGACAGAGGGAAAAAATATGTTTGGGAAAGTAAATCAATATGGTCAAGATGAGATTTGTTGTGTGAATATGCTATGTGCACAAACACTGAATAACTATACAGTAACATAAGAGTATATGCCTTACTGCATATATAAAGATTTTTTAAAAACCCCAAAGTGATTTAGGACTGCAGGTCCCATTGATTATATCTATCAATCTTTTGCCAATCCCTCACAGTAGAGGATGATTGTTTTCCATGACTCTCTTATCTGCAGGTGCATCTACACATGCGCTGGACTGCGCAGCTGTTACTGTGCAGTTACTTAAGTACTAAATGACTGCGCAGAAAGTGGTGCTACTGCACAGCGCTGATGCCACACGGGTTTTTTCCCGTGCTACTGAGCAGTAGCATCGGTGTCACAGTTCATGCCCACTGACACGACATTGCTGTAGCAATGGCATACAGTGACGTAGCTCATCACTATGGCGTAGACGTGCCCTGTGCAACTGAAGATGGCTGATGAGGCCTATCCGGGATTGCCTAACTACCGCAACTCTAACGTGTGTTCCCGTGGGGGGGTGGGTGGTGCTGGATTCTTGATTTGGTCCACAACACCGCTCTTCTGACTGCTCCTGCTTTTCCATCTCCTGTTGTTGTGAGGTTGAAGAGTACTGAGATCCCCGCAGCAGACTCTTCCTCCTTTTGGGCCAGTCCTGGATAATAGTCTCCCACAAGTTGACGTTGATGATGCATTTTTTTAAGTCAGCCTTGAGGATGTCCCTGTAGCTTTCTCTGCCCTCCTCTTGAACATACACCTTGGCTGAGCTGGGAGAATAAAACTTGCTTCAGGAGTCTGGAGTCAGACATTTGGATGACATGGCTGGCTCGGAGAAGTTGAGGATGATCACACCTATCAATACATAAAAGATAAAAAGATAGATTATATACACACACACACACACACACACACACACACACACACACACACACACACACACACACACACACACACATATACATATAATCACACATTTTCTCTCTCTTTCTCTCTCATGTGTTTTGGTACTGTAATAAAAAATAATTATTTGAATGTTAATGTGTGGTGGCATTAATCAGCTTCTCTCTAAGGTAAAACAGTATGCAAACTGAAATATCTAAGAGATAGAGGAAAGTACCTATTGCTCATGAAGAGACTCTGTGACCTAATAAGTCTTTTTCATCTGTGACATTTATGCTTTTAATTACTGCCTTAGTAAGGAGAGCATATGCTGATGCACATGTTGGTTGTGGCCAATGGGGAAAAGAAGACCCTATGACTGGATATTTTAGAACTATGTTATTAAGCTAGAAATAAAATCACTAAGAGCTCATTGTGGAAATGATGGGGGAAATTCCAAATTTGCACACCTTCATTACCAACCACTCAGGATTCCTCTCTTCTTTACATTAGATTAAATAAGGATACATAAGAATGAATAAATAAACAAACCCAATTTGAATCATAAAGAGCTCTATCCAGGTACCTTAAGTAAGATCTTATTCAGATCTTTAAGTTGCTATTTATCCTTATTTCTTTAGTCTGATTTGACCTTCATCTTGACTGGTTAAATGTAGATTGTGAAATGGATGCTAAGCACAGAGAACAAAATGATAATTAATCAGGCAGCCACATCACATTCTATCCCCATAAGTTTTTTTTTACATAATTTGACTTTGAGTGAATATACCTTGGGTAACTTTTGGTGTCGATTCTAATTCACAGGCCTTTTACTCCTTTTTATAAATACAAATTTTACTGCAATTCTCAAATATACTATTAAAATCTCATATTATTCATAATGCCAGAAAAACACAGCTCCTTACACATAGACTAGAATATATTAAAAGAACTTTGCTCATAAAAGGGACTTGGAAGTCCATCTGTTATATACACATTTTGTACAAATATGAGTGGAATTTGATGGTATTCTAATATCTTAGAGGGTAAATTATTAATGTTCGGTGTTAAAAAAATATGTCTACTAGGTTAAATACACAACCTCCCTACAATGACATTAATATACCATCACTATGAAAGTATTGGGGAGGAGGGGAAGTCAATATCTTTAGAAAGTGAATAGTAATAGCAATACACTAGCAGGATATAGGCTTCAACTTGCTAAATGTCACCTATTCCCAAGGAATAATATGCTCAAGTTAACAAAGACCAAAGGGTGCTAGATACAGGAGATTATTTACATCACTATATACTAAATCTCTTGCATATAGCAAGCTTGGTAATTGCTAAGCTGCTACAATATATGGATAGCTATTTCTTAGTATTTCATAACTCAGTATAAAAATGAAAGTATGTCAGAGTTATAAAATAGGAAAAATTGTATACATATATAATACTTTTTTTTAATCTGCAAAATCATAGCTGATCTAAAAGGTCAAAAGTTGTGAAAGGAGGAGAGATTTCTGTTGTAGGGCTTCCTTCTGTCTCTTGTAGTCCTTCAGTTAAAGTGCTTGAGATTTTCTTGGGATCATATTAGTTTGTCAGTCTAACCAATTCTGTTCCTGACGGTGGCTGATACTGAAGTGCAGGCAAATACATAATGGTCAAATATGGAATATCTGGTCTATACCCAAATATGTCCATAAGGGAAATTTCTAGTCTGCTTTCCCACCTAATCCTCAACATGTATCTTCTGAGGCTTCTTTCTGGTGTCTTTATCACTCTGGAATAGACAATGGCTTTATAAGACTTGCCATATAAGTAATTCTCTCCTCACTCGGTTAGCCATACACATGTGAGCACATAAATGACATGATAGTCTGGTGCATATGTAATGAATTCCCTAGGAAAGAAAGTGATAACTGTAGGCTTCTTTCATGCTGATTTACCCACATTTTCAATTGTTCCAATTTCTAACTTTCAGGAGATAACTGACCCTGCATTTTATGAAGTCAGTTGTGGGAATAATTCCACCTTGGTAACTCTCGACACCTTCCAAGAAAAACAAACATTTTGCATAAAAAAAGCAAAACCCAAACTTCCTACTGAAGATCAGTTGGGTGGACAATCTTCTACCAGCCTCAGTAAGGAAGTAGCCATTGAGCAGCAGTTTTTCATACATCTTTATTGTTAAGGTAATATCACTATGGTGTTGCAGAGGGAGAACAACTGGAAGAAAGAACTTTATGGAAGCATTGTTTCACAACTGGAGTGGACTACTGATGCTTCATAATGCAAATGTTTGTCTATTAAAGAAGTAAATACCTCAAACCGACTTAAGACAAACTGCCTTTACCCACACACACAACATTTTAAATGTTAAAATATGGCGAAACGATAGCATAAATGATTAAACAGGAATTCAATCTATAATTAATAGGAAAAAACCGCTCTTTAGGTTATATGCTCAAGATTCTGGATGTCTTGAGACATTACAAAAGAGCCTGATTTTAAAAAGATGCACTTAAAATTGGGCCCTTTTAATTTGCTTCAAAACGGGTCTCCCAAAATAGCTGATCTAAAGAACCTTGGCTGGAATATTTTGTTCTGATTGAAAACTATGAGATGTATGGGTTTTGTTCCTCCCATCCTTTCAGCTAATCTATTCACATAGAAGAACAAGATTCCTTGAAGGAAGCTTACAGCTACCTGCTGTTATTATGGGTATAGCAAAGCTTCAGGTATTCCTTGTGATATAATAGTATAACATGCACAGAGTTGATATGGCGATGGAAGAACAATGCAGTTTGGAACAATTTCACTTGATAGGGCTTTCTGTAAGAGGTTGTAAAGGCATTATTGATTACTGGAACGTTTAACTGGGTTGTTTTACAAATCAATGTTCATTTACTGTTTAATAAGACTCATAAATATTGCCATATTCTTAAGGATTTGGCAAAAATTCATGCATCCTTTTTGGACCCTCGTTAACAGGCAGTATGCCCATGTTTTAATCATGGGTATGATTAAAAGTTTTATTAAATTTTAAAAGTTTGCCAATTCCAGTCAGATTTTCAGAAGGCCATGAGAGAATGACATTAAAAGTAAATAAGAATTAAAGGCTAGCTTCCCAGGTGGCCGCAGGAAGTTTTGTTTCACTGAAATCAATGGAGTTACACTCATTTTCACCACAGGAGAATCGGGCTCAGTCTCTCTCTGAAGCAAATGCAATATTAAGAGAAAAGGAGCTCTCATTAATGCTTGCCTGACTTACTGCGGCCTAATCCTTTCTGCTCTTAGATACTAGTCTTGCTCTACACCAGTCTGTCCACAATGCATCTGCCAAAATAATTCTTTAGCTTTCAAAATGACCATGTCACCTCTTCTAGTCCCTGCATGAATGCCTCGCTAAGTCCAAAATTCTCTCTGCCCCTGTTTTTATCCCAATCTAAAGGCAGCCTTCAAGGAAAATTGGATGCGTATCTTGCTGGGATCCTATGACCCCAACTGACTTCCTTGGGGTTGGGCAGGGGTCTGGACTCAATGATCTTCCGAGGTCCCTTCCAGCCGTAATGTCTATGAAATCTATGAAAACACAGTGAAGATGGAATACATTTTCAGTCATCCACACAGGCCCCCAGTCTTGTAATAGCTTAACCATTGGGACATCTCTTGCAGGCATCAGTGGAGCCAATTATGTGAGTAAGATTTCTCATGTGGTTAAGTGCTTGCAAGATTTAATTCATGTGCCTTCTTTTTTTTATTCCCAGGGCACAAATTACACCTGATTTTCAGAGATGCCAGAGCCAATGGCTCATGTATTGCACCCTACAATCGCACCCTGCAATTTAAGATTCTACTGCTCTATCCGAGTTGAGGTAGTCTCATGAAGGCTAGC
Organism: Crocodylus porosus; assembly: GCF_001723895.1. Taxonomy (NCBI): domain Eukaryota; kingdom Metazoa; phylum Chordata; order Crocodylia; family Crocodylidae; genus Crocodylus; species Crocodylus porosus. The sequence goes on from NW_017728906.1 coordinate 194,027,663, forward strand.
ATGCCCTGTCTCCAGACAAAAGTTCACTGAGCAACAAGAGCTTTGCTATAGAAACCAGGGCACTTGGTGCTGAGATTTTCCGAAGTGTTCAGCAGTGCTTTGCTTCCACTCCATTAAAGTCAAGGCAGAGCAGAGATGGGCCAACCTTGAATGCCTTTGATTCACTAGCTTTAAGGACTGTTAAGATTCATAAATATTAAAAAAAAGGAGATAAAAGTGTCAATCCTGCATTTCTTCAGTGTTCCTACTTTCTTCAGTGCTATCTGCAGTGCACTGTTTGTCTATTAAGGCTGCAGATTCACTGAAGCTCAGTTTGTGCATTCTGTCCAGAATCAAGCACGTACACAGAGCTCAGCAAACAACAATAGCAGAGAAGTAACTCTCTCTTTAACTCATAAAACATTCCCCCCAAATATGCTGCTGCTCCAAGTCCCTGAGGATTTTTCACTACCTACTGTTTATCTTCATAGCCTGCAGCCACACCATCTTGAGCTGTGATCTTGTCAGATCTCACAAAGAAAGCAGGATGCAGTCAATTCTTGGATGGAAGACCTCCAAGAATAACATGGGAGCTGGCAGGAACTGATGCTGGTGACTTATTAGGTGACATGCTTCTGGTGTCTAGTGGAGGGAGAAACTTTGGTGCCTGGAGCAGGGTGGAGAGACAGGAAGCTGTTTCAAGTGTAAGGCATTGTATGGAAAAGATGTGAAGGCTAATGTAGTACAAGGACCACTGCAGAGGGGAGACTGCATCAACATGGAGTTCGAGGGCTCCTCTGGGCTGACCTTTCTAGGAGAGGCTTGTGGCTGATTCCAGGGATGGAGAATTTTGTCCTCCAGGTTTGTCAGCTTGGCACCTTTTAGAAGCACTAAATTCTCATGAAAAATTTAAGAAACAACCAGTGAAATGCAAATGCTTGCATTTTCCTCTAATCTGATATTACATTAAAAATGAATAGATCCGTAATGGCTCATCCCAAGACAAGAATCAGCATGGCTTCTAGACGTAGCTTTGGATCACATATTTGAGAACAGAGGACTGAGGTCCCTGGCAGGTTGGTGGTTCATGTCTAAAGAGCTAGGGTTGGTCTTGTGTTTAGATGCAGCAGACCAAGCTCAGGTGTCAGGTACACTGCAGGTTCCCTGCGTGACCTTGGGTGAATCACTTAAATTCCCAGACCCTCACTTTCTAACCTGGGAAGTTAAAGGCAGTCATTCTTCTCTCTGCTTTGCTTTAATTGCAAGCTCTGTGTCTTACTGTGTGTGTATGTACAAAATGTAGCACTTGGGAGACCCTGCTCCCAGCTTTAAAGGGTCTTTGGGGGCTCCTTTAAAACCTATAATACTAATGCTTGGGGGTCAGAAACTTCATTGAGAACTGCACCCTATTGTGTATCTGATAAATGCTCTTAGAGGCACCTGATTGAAATCAACTCCAAGAACACCTGCCCATTGACCCTCTTGCTTATGATGGGCACATTAGAGACAGAGGAATATTAAACAGCTCTCCAAAAGTTTTTTGAACTAAAGGGTGGGAGTTGCAGGTTCGCTTTTCCCTATGGATTCTCTCAGACACGTTGCCTATTGATTGATAGACTTATTGATGAATTATCCAGCAGAAATCTATACCAGTGGGGTCAATCGTTTGTAATTACTAGCAGATCATGCTAGGGTCTGCTCCTGGAGCACTCCTCCCTGCACAGCTCTTTCAGTATGCATATCACATCTCCCTGCTTGTAGCAGGCTGATGAGTGTGTGCAGTTAGTGCAGGCACACACATACTTCTGCGCTTTCCCTGAAAGTGGAGCATTAGCAACTGCAGTCAAAAAGCACCCCTGCTTCTTCAGCTCTGGTGCTAGCAGCCTCTGTCTAATTCTGTCTGGAGGAACTAGGAGACGGCACGGGAGGCAAGTTTAAAAAGGACCTAGTGACACCCTGTTGTCACATCTGGTGTCATGAATCTACTTATTAGTAGCCCATTGCCAATTACTTTCTTAGTCTCATCAATAGTGTACACTCTTCTAGAAGACTGTCTGTCTTGGGAGGAGGGAGCACACTGCTGAAGGTAGGTTGCAGTCTTCCTTTAAAATCTTTTGCTGAATGTTTCTGGCTGTGTATTTCCCTTGCAGACATTCCTGTTCTATGCAGTTTTCTATTGTGTACCGAGGTATGCCTTTAGCAAAGCATAGCAAAGGATATAATTGGCCAGGTATCTTTTGCTCAGAGAACTGTGCCGATCATGTTGTTAAATGGCCAAATAATTTGACTGGATTAAAGTTTCAGTGCAGATGACAACTCCAGCTGCATATCAGACCACAGACAAATAGAATGGCAGGGTTACTTCCAATGTGAAATTTCCAGTCAGAGGCTTCCTAAGTGTGGCCACGCAACATTGCTTTTTAATTGATGTGTGTGTTAAGATTATCCATGCTTGCAGTATTAGTTGCCATTTGTGTACATGTTTGGAAATCAAGGATATACTTTTTAATTAACTTTGATCATACTGTGGATGGCGACACACACATCTCTAAAAGGGAAGGGGAGTCAGATGTGCAATTTCAACTTGCTTCTGTAGTTTCTCACAGGTATAAATCCAGTGGGTAAAACTGTGCCAAAGACAAGAAGTTTGCTGTTATTGTGAATTTCTATAAATGTAACAGTCGAGAAAACACTGAATATTAATTGTTCAGATTTCTCCTCCCAAGACTTTATAGCAGTTACGACACTGGAAGGCAGTGGAGCCTTTACAGAAAAGAAATTATGACAGCTGTGATACTGTGATATGTATAGTCCATTATTTTGTTGCATTGAAGCACCTGATTGTACCTTTCAGCTGCTTGTAACCAACTTGATTTTGCAGTTATACTTGTGGATTCTTTTTCCTAACAGGTCAATGTTTCTAAATACAATGCAGACATTTCAGGCTTCTTCATTACCAAAGGTGGAACCCCAAAACTTCTGACACGTGTCCCAGTATTTTTTACCATGTGGTTCAGTTGATGCAGCCAATGATTTTAATATTAAATTGCTATCATTTCTTCTTCTGCAAGAAAGGTAAACTAACTTAAGGGTATTGTCAAAGAAAAACAAGCCTGGTCATTACTCTCTGCATTTCAAGTATGAAAGCAGACTTTGATTAATGTTCCTTCGAAGTGTTAAGAAAATTCCTTTGCCTGTATTTTACAAAAAAAAAATAAAAAAATCAGGCAGCTGAGTTGATCGATCCTAGAAGAAATAAGAGAGAATTGTCCTGAAAATAATCAGAATGCATGCAAAATGTATCCATACGGCTCTTGGAGTCTTGAATCTTAGGCACATATACACATTATACTTGAGTAGCCTGAAAAATTAAGTATTGCAAGTTGTGTCCAAAACTCAGGTGCTTCTTGTATTATTAAAAACATATTCCAATAACAGGTCGTATCATAGATCATGGTAGCTATGCAACCGACTGAAACAAGCTAACAGAAATCACCTTGTGCAATCTTTTAAAATGCTGGTGAAGGGGAATGGAGGGAGGACGGGGACCTCTTGTTGGTAGTCATGGCTATTTCTTTAGAAATGTAAACAGCACCTCGTTGTAAGTGCCTAAGTCTCGAAACCGGTCTCAGTGGTAAATGTGTTTAATAGGAATCGACGTGTACATGTTCCAAGTTGATTTAGCTCTTCTAATATCCAGGGGTGCCTCTTTGGAGACCTGTTCTTTCTAGAGTTGGACAGTAGCTGTTCACCAGGGACAAGGTCGCTCCAGCCAGCATGCCGTGCCTTTCCGAGCTGCACAAGCTGCTTCAGCACTAAAGCTGTGCTAGGCTGTCACTTTGTGTCTCATCTTCAGAGAAAAGAGGAGGGGGGAAAAAAACCCAACCAGTTTGTTGCTTTCATCTGTCTTAATTGTTAATGGACTATGAATCACTCAGGTACGGGATGTGAACTTTGGAGTAAATTTTTCTCCGGCTCTGGTCATGCCTGATGGGCAAAGACTACAGTCATAATGTGAATTCAATATGTATAATCCATTCATGCTTTAAAACGTAACTTTAGCAGGTCAGATCCTGTTCTGCATGATAGTGGTAGAAGCCCAATCACACCACCGAGACCAATGGAGATATTGGGCCAGGTTTTTGCTAGTATAAGCAAGAGCAGAAGTGGGCTGCACAGGCCAGATTCTCAGCAGGTGTGTGAACTGGTTTAGACCTTCAGGTTTCAGCAGAATGATGTGGCTTTCTACCAGCTGAGGTTCTGGTCTGATATTTTTAGAGGTTATTTCAGCACATAATATTATGTGCAGACTCGTAACTCTCCAATATAGTAGGAGAGAACCTCCACCTGCTTGCAGGGGAGGGAGAGCTGTAGGAATGTAAAATCTGTTATTGTCTCCTCGCCAAAGCCAAGGAGACAAAAACATCTCCATTTCATTCATCTGATGATGAATACGGTCTTCCCTTTTGCTTTACTGCATGCCAGGCTCTCTGCAATGTCAGCCCCCCTGCTGCCTGTACCCTGACCCCAAATGTGGTTTCTGTGGAAGCGAAAGGTAATTCAATTCAATAGCTTGCCTATTCCACCCCTGAGCCTCTTGAAAGCTATCATCTAAAAAGCTACAGAAAATGCATTTTTATTCTGGATTGCTGGTTAAAGCAGACTGGAAGAGAATCAAACACATTTTGCTGCGAGTGAGTCTCAGTCACAGGGCTGTGTTTACCTTGCCAACCAGCCCTCTAGTGTTTTAAAGTACTTTATGCAAAGAGGTCTGTTCAGCTGTTGAGTTCTCTGCTACCAAAAGTGTAGCGAGTGACAAGTTTGAAAAACCTCACCAAAGGTTCCTGGATCCAGTCACACTTGGATGCGAAACATTGGGGAAAAGGGCACAATGTCCAGCAGGCAAACTGAGTCGAGAGCAAAAGTTAGAGAACCAGGGTGATGCCTATCCATACCGTGTACGGCTATAAGACACACCAGCAATTGTATGATTACTACTGCATGCTCCTTTAAAATGAAACCAAAAAACCCCTTCACCTGTTTAATCAACTAGCTTATGATTTTTTTAAAGATAGTTATCTATTTACATGCCATATCAAGCTTTCCAAAACAGCCTTCGATTAAAAGCGAGCTGCACCAATAGCATACTGCACGCATCCTTAAGCACTCTAATGAGTGATAGCTGTAAATGAGAATAAAGGAAGAAAATGCCATGCAGCTTCAATATTGTAGAGGAGTAAGTTCCAGATGGCAAGCCTTTTTATAGCAATACACTGGATTAAGTTTAAGGCTCCCCTGGCTACTACTCTCCCGTTTAATTTGTCTTTCCTTAATGCTATTTCAGGATGTTTTCTTGCTAGGTAATGCCATAAAAATGTAGGGTTTCAAACACTGTGTCTGTTTCCAGTAAGAACTTTTCCAGATCTCTGTGAGCCTTTATATATATTTATTTATTTGTTTGTTTGTTTGTTTTTTTATTACTATTTGTATTTTCTAGCAATTATTGGGGTCCTGTAGTCAGGAGCATCAGAATGAATTCTAGGTGGAACATGGAGTATTTCATCTCTTTCCCCACTAACTCATACATACTGAAATAGAGCCAGGTGACTTACATACAGTACAACCCTAGTTAACAAAACTTCATGTCTCAGGATGAAGAGATTTTCAGTGTGCTGTTTACAAATCTATAGCCTGAAATTGGTTCGGGGTAATTCAGTTTGGCCAAAATTCTAATTGGGCATTACCAAAGTCCTAGCCTGGTGGTAGTCCAGCTGCTGTCTCTGTTTCCTGGTTTTAGGGAATGATTTTTCTTCCCCCTTTATTTGTGACTTTGAGAAACGGCTTCCCCTCATTTTCCATTCAACACATTGCTCCATCCTTGAGAAGCCAGAGCAACAACGGATACACCACTGTTCTAGTCTAAAAACATACAGCAAGTGAGACACCCAGTGGTGATCATGAGCACCGAGACTGCTTCTCTGGACCCTGCCAGATGACTTCAGAAGCTAAGGAGACAACTTGACAAGTCAGGCTGACCAGGCTCTGAGCTTATGAAGGGGCCTTATTGAGTATTTTATGACCATCATTAACGTAGTATCTGAACCCTTACAATCTTTAATGGATTTATCCTCACAACATTCCTGAGACAGGGAAGCACTGTTGACCCACTTTACCGATGTGGGGTTGATGACGAGAGAGACAAATGCAGTATTGGCAACCCCACCGCATCAAAACTCCTGAGAAACTCTTGAAAATTAAGAGATTTGGAACGTAAATCATGAGATGCTATTTTGCAAGTGTGTGTGCACGGTTCATGGGGCAAAAGCAGCAGGGTGCAGAGCCCCAGCCTGCAGTGGGCAGCCTGCCTCTGCCCTGTGCAGAAATCTGGGGGGGCACATGCCCCCCATGCCTCCCCCCAGGGGTGCGAGTAGTGGTAGGGAGCCGAGCTCTCTCTCCCCTGCCCCCGTGCCTCTGGACAAGCCGCCCAAGAGTCTGTTGTATGACCTGCCCTGGTCCTGGGGTCCCATTCACCCCAGCCCCTGCCCCACTCCCTCTCTCACCATGGAGGGCCTTGATTGGCCCGCCTCCCCTTGTCCCTTCCCCTCCACAGACTTACCGGCTTGGTGCTCTCTACATGTGCCAGAAGAAAAACATCCCAAGATTTGATCTCTCTGTCAGGAGATCATGAGTCAGAGTTAATTTGACTTGGAAATTGGGAGTCTCATGATCTTTGCATGAAAGTTGGAATTACTGTGAATAGTGTTTTTGAGATGGCAACTCATGTCAACATATCTGATGAGCTTGGGTACAGATAATCATTGTCACAGTGGCATGGTTTTCAGTGAGGGCTGCAAACCATCCAAGAGCTGGAGCAGATGCTTGAGCACCGTAGCCCATGCTGCCACAGCTATGTTGCTTAGTTAGTTTAAAAGTAGCCTGGGGTATTTCTACAAGACCTGTGATGTAGACACAGGACATATATGGCTGAACAGGGGGCTGTACACAGATGGAGCACTAAATAAGTTGGCCATTTTCCCCCTGGGTCTTGATTTTATAGATTTCATAGATTTCATAGACATCAGGGCTGGAAGGGACCTCGGGAGATCATCGAGTCCAGCCCCCCGCCCAAAGGGCAGACTGTTCCAGACCTTGGGGGCT